>NW_024465035.1:14465833-15066666 GCF_017591425.1 Ochotona curzoniae | reverse complement strand
GTACTCCCCCCCGACGCTTCTCCCTGCTTTCCTAAACAGCCAACAGCCCGCTCCTTTAGCTTCCTGTGTCTATGAATGGGGAGCAGGATGAGGACAGCAACTCTATGCTAAGATGCTCAGACTCCACGCTGTGAGCTCATTCTTTGCCATTGATTTCATTCCCCCGCCCTTGAAGTCCACGTCAACATCTTGAAACTATCCCATAGCTGCTTCCGTGAAAATGCACTCAGGGGCAGGCGTCATGGTGCAGGGGGGCTTAGGCTACCGCGGGGGGGGCACTCTGTTTTGTACCAGAGTGCCAGGCATGAAGTTGTGCCTCTGCCTCCGCCCTGCGGTCCAGCTCTCTGATACTGCACCCGCGGCGGAAATGGTACATGGTTCCAGTGCTTGATCCTGGGCATGCGCATAGCAGACCCAGGCTTTGTGGAAAGTGAAGCAGAGGGTGCGCGATCTTTTCTTCTTTCATTCTACTGTTCTGTTTAATGGATGAGTATTTTTTTAAAAGAGCAAACAATCATCAAATGCAGCATAAGGCGTTTAAAACAAAATGAGTCTGATCGTCCCCACTGCTGCCTGCTCCCCTGGGATGTTTGCTGGAGCCTTGCCCCTGCCCTCCCTGCTCCTAGCTCTTCCCAGTCAGTGGATTGAGCCTACTGTCACTGGAGCTCTGGGTCTGTAGGGACCATAGATAGTAAACTGGGGATCTTGTATCACACCAGGAAGCAAGGAAGTGCTTGAGGGCTAGAGGACACGGGGCCTAGGAGATGCCTTCACTTTTGGAGTGGAAAAGGTGACCTATGAGGCCATGATGACAACAGAAGCAAAAACAATAGGTGGGGAGAGGGGGAAGAATTGAGCTAATTGAATGATCTATCTCTTGTTCTTCTCCCTGACTTGGTACCAGCCCCGCTGGCCTCCCAGTTCATTGTCCTGGCCAGGTCTGCTCCCATCCCAGGACCTTTTGTCCTTCCTGCCGCCTCTTCCTGGGACACCTGCTTTGTCCCTACAGGTGTCTGCTCGAAGGCCGTCTGTATGCTGCCCTCCCAGATGCAGCCTCTCCCCTCAACCCCTGCCTACTCTCTGCCCATGGTGCTCATGACAGCTCCCCTGCTGCACACATATGTAGGTGGTGTAGGTCCTGTCTGCCTTCCCCCTCTGATCACGCGGGCACGGCTTGCAGGGGTGTGTTCACTGCCCGACTCCTGCCCAGCCTAAAGCTGTGTTAGCAGTTCTTCCTCCCAGAAGCTTTCAAGGGCTTAAAAAAAGGGGATGGCAATGTTGCTGTGAAGGAAATGACACCACTTAAAGGCGGTGACCAGGATCCGTAGGTGAGCATTATTTAGCAGCTAAAATGATGGTCAGAGCTGTAAAATCCAGTAAAATCTGTTGTGGAAAGGCTGCTCAGAGAATGATTGACCAAAAAAAGGTATTTGAGACGCTTTATTCTACATCAAAATCAATACCTTGAAAGCTTTGGGGCCCTGTCTTGGAGTATATTTTCTGAACATGAATAACTGTAATGGAGAAGATTGTTCCAGTATACTGTGCATCGCAGGACTTTAGAATAATTGAGCTGAGTTAAGCGGCCTGTTTCAAGTGGAAATGGCGGTAAGTGTCTTTCTCGCAGCAATCGGAGAGGCCTGTAATTATGTGAAAACAGAACAGAACTGCAGGGTTTTGTGTGCGTGTGTACGCGTGCGGGCTCACACACATCTGTTTTCCTCTTGTAACTTCTTGGTTGCTTCAGAGATGTTTAAGATTTTTATTGCGTTTGAAAGGCAGCGTGAATGAATGAATGACAGAGACCGAAGATCTTCCAGCTGCTGGTTCAGTCCCCCATCATGGTTTCAACAGCCAAGTCTGGATAAGGACAAACCCAGGAGGCTGAAACTCCACTCCTGGCGCCCGTGTGGGGGGTGGGGACACAGATCCTTGGGCCAGCAGCTGCTGTGCCTTCCCCTGCGCATCAGCAGGAAGCTGGATCCGAAGCGGAGCTGCTTAGCCGAGTGGTGCTCCTGTGGGATGCCCTTGTATTAAATGGTGGCTTAGCCTGCTGGATCCATTGTGTTGTCCCGCCCCTCCAATATTTTAATTTAGGAATAGGTAGTTGACTTCTATTCATCATGGACCCCATATCTTAGAAGTTGCCCTTTCCCTGCAACTTATTTGTAACCCCCAGACTCGGTCCTATTTGATACTCCTTTTTTTTTTTTTTCTAATTTTATTTTTATTGGAAAGTCAGATGTACAGAGCGGAGGGACAGAGGAAGATCTTGCATCCATTGACTCCCCAAGTGGCTGCAACACCTGGAGCTGTGCCAATCTGAAGCCGGGTGCCTCTTCCAGGTCGCCCACTCAGGTGCAGGGTTCCAAGGCTTTGGGATGTCCTTGACTGCTCTCCCCAGCTGCAAGCAGGGAGCTGGATGGGAAGTGGGGCTGCCAGGATTAGAACCTGTGCCCACAGGGGATCTCGGTGTGTGTAAGGCAAGGGTTTTAGCTGCTGGGCCCCTTTGATGCTCTTGAGCTCATCTGACTCGCCCACTGCACAGGATCGCAGCCTAGCTGCACCATTTTGGTTTCTCTCCAGGTTGTCCTCTGGGCAGTTGGCCTGGAGCCATGTGTTTTGCACATCTCTACATTTTATGAGTGGTTTTGCTGTTTGCAGTGACTCCCACATGCAGAGCTGAGGCGCGGCCAAGGACAAGCAGTCAGCTGAGCCTTCGGAGGGGACACCTGTGTCAGACACACTGCTGTGGCTTGGGGTGATCCATGAACCCAAGGATGGGACATTCAGGGAACGGAAATGGAAGTTTGCCAGTCTTTGCAGGGCTGCTGTGGAATGTGCAAAAGTAACATGCATAGCTTTATGAACTCTGAGAAAAGGGAGAAAGACCAGCCCTGGGAGACGATGGCGGACTTACAGAAGCAGGGTGGATGGTGTTGGCGAGGACCTCAGGGTTGCATACATCTTTGCTCACATCTTCCAGGGTCAGGAGCCTATCAGCATACTTTTTGGGTAGGTGTGGACTGGCTCTGACACATGGCAGAGGCCAATAGGCCGTGAGAAATGCTGTATCATGGGCAGATTGTGTAGCCAAGGTGACGAGGAGCAACTTGGAAAACTGTAGTCCAGGTCTATTTTTACAGGTTCTGTTTGCAGTCTTGTCTACTTGCTCTCATTAGTCAACTTCTGCCTGACTGTAGGCTGCCCCTGTGGTCATGTGGAGATGCACAGATGGTTGCCAAGTCTACACTTTGCCAGCCAAGGCCAAGCAAGGCCCTGCGGTGCCCTTGTGTTTCCACTTTGTGTGGACAGGAGCAGGGGATGGAGACGGTTGGGGCAATGGTGGTGAGCAAGGAGCTCTGACCCTGGACCAGTTGGATGGGGCTTGAACCCCAACTCTGGCACCTGTTACTGAGGGCCATTTGGGGTAAGTTGCTGACCACTTACTAGTCAGGTTTTCAGGATCACTGGGTGACATTGGGGTGGCCAGCTTTATAAAGAGGAAAGGTTAGTTAGCCCACGATGCTGGAGGGGCAGGTCCCTGATCAGATGGCCCCAGGAAGAAGGTGATGGATGCCAGTGGTGGTGGTGGTGTGTGTGTGTGTGTGTGTGTGTGTGTGTGTGTGATGATCATGTGACATGCCAGGAAAGAGGAGTGGTTGGGTCCGAGTTTGGGCTGTCCTAATGGCCCTCTTTCTTGAGCTACTTCTGAGGACACACGCCCAGTGATTAAATGACCTCCGATGAAATCTCACCTTGTAAAGTTTCCATTAACTCCCAGTAGTGGGACTCACATGGGGCTAAGCCTTTAACTCCTGGATCTCTGGGACAGCTGGACATTTCAGCAGCGTGACTTTGAACTTCATGTTCTGTAACATAGATGATCAAGATGAATGGTTTTGGCTGTGCAGTGGATAATGTGTGTGTGTATCTCTAGGGGCAGTATATACTGAACACTATGTAAGGTGCTTTATCTTCACACTACCTCTGATAAAATCCAACTTATAAATTAGGCACAGTACGAACAAAAAATAAAGCCTTACTG
The DNA here is from genome assembly GCF_017591425.1 of Ochotona curzoniae. Lineage (NCBI taxonomy): Eukaryota > Metazoa > Chordata > Mammalia > Lagomorpha > Ochotonidae > Ochotona > Ochotona curzoniae. The sequence goes on along the minus strand of NW_024465035.1, from coordinate 15,062,618 downwards.
CACATCTTCATAACTTCAGCGTATGAATGGTTATTATTATTGAAAACTTTGTTTCATGTAAAGAAAGCACGTGACAGCTTCTTGCCAGCATCTCTACTCTTAGGCTCTTTGGCTGTTACAGAGTCAGGCCACACAGAGTCAGTGTGATATCAGTGGATTCGATGACTGAGACGGCTACTAAGTGGCCCTTAGGTGGGTGTCATATGAAGTGTGGGTGTGCTGGACAGACGGGCAGACGCTGTCGTGAGCAGTGTGGAAGGGATGGTGAGAAAGTTCCATGATGCTACTCGGCATGCTGTGCAAGCTACAGAGTTAAGAATTCTGGAATTTTCCATTGAATGTTTTCAGATGACGGCTGACTACAGTAACTGACACAGTGGAAAGTGGAACTGCTATTGCACCTGCTGTTGAGTGCTAGGTGAAAAAGCTGTCCCCCCCCCCCCCCCCAGCCTGGATGTCAATACAACTTTTAGTTTACACTTTATTGTGTGAAAAAAATTTGTTATAATTATGCATACAGCATATTGTGATGTTTTGATACATTGATCTGTCATCAAATTAGAATAGTTACTATTCTGTCACTTTCTTAAAGATTTATTTATTTTCATTGGAAAGCCAGATAACGCAAGCGAAGAAGAGACCAAGATCTGTCCAGTGGGTCACTCCTCGAGTGGCCACAGCAACCAGAGCTATGCCGGTCTAAAGCCAGGAGCGAGGAGTCCCTCCTGGGTTGCCCCTGTGGGTGCAGGGTCCCAAGGCTTTGGGCCATCCTCTACTGCTTTCACAGGTCATAAGTAAGGAGGAGGATGGGAAGTGGAACAGCTGGGACATGAACTGGTGCCCTTTTGGGATCCTGCGTATCCAAGGCGAGGATTTAACCTCTAGGCTGTCATGCTGGGCCCCTTTTCCCCCATATTTAGTAGTTGTCGTTTCTTTGCGCTGAGAACATCGAAAAAAAAAATCTCTCCTCTAGCTATGTTAAATACAAAACATTACCGTTAGCCATAGCGACCCGTCTGTGCCATGCAACACCAGAACATGTTCCTTATGTCTAACTCTGACTCTGGGGCAGCTAACCACTCCTTGCCCTCCCCTTCCTCCCCCTCCCTCCCTGCTCCCCTCCCCTTCCCTGCTCCTCCTCCTCCCCCTACCCTCCTCCTCCCCGTGGTGCCACCCCTGGCTGCCTCAAACCACTGATCTCCCAGCATGCATGCAAACAGCCTTATGTTTTCCACAGAAGAGGTCACACAGTGCTTGTGCCTGGCTTGTTCGACCAACCTAACCTTCTCTAGGTTCACCCACAGTTTTGCAAATGATACAGTTTTAAACCTTTCCTTAGGGTCAAGCAGCATTTCATTCTGTATTGGTCCAGTCCTCCGATGGATGCCTGGCTTGATTCCATAGCTGAGCTGTTGTGAAGGCGCTACAGCGCACTTCGCAATGTCAAGGTCCCTCTGACAGATTGTTCCCTTTGGTTATACACCTGGTAATGGCATTGCTGGACCAGAGGATATATTTTTAAAAGGATGTGCAGCTATTATATATGATTGCAAGTGCACATGTGTCCTCCAAACGTAAATTTAGAAAACTCAGGGGTGGGAAGACTGGGAGCGATGGCCACGGTGACTCCTTCATCCTCACTGGCCTCACCTCTCCCAGAATCCGCCGAGTCTGCGCCGTTCTGATTATAAGCCAGCAGTGTCTTTCTGTGCCCTGTTCTCTGTCTGTCCACAAGGGCTTCAAAGACTTCTTTCCTGCTCTCGGTGGCCTTGGCCTTGGGCAGATCGGTTGGCCCATTGGGTCTGTGGTCACCATTTCCCTTAGGAATGGACGGGGGTGTGGCAAAGGTGTCCAGCCTTTGGTCGGCAGGGGGCAGTACTGGAGCGAACAGAAGTGGACACTGCTGCTCAGGCCGACCAAGCTTTTCAGAGCTGAAAGGGCCCTTGCCTGTGCAATTGCTCTTAGATGTAACTCTCTTAAAACCTAGCGTATGTTTTAATTCCAGCATGCATATCTTTTTTTGGAATGTTGGGGTAGCGGGTCCTGCATATAGGCAGAAATTTAAGCAGGAAACATTTTCTCTTGCTGACCGTTATCTTTTATCGCTACCAGATTTACATGCAAATAAAGCCAGTTCATCCCTGGAGTGAAATATGTATTTACAGTGCGGTATGTAAAGAGTTACAACCTGTGTTTATTTTGCAGTTGGAGAAGCATGAGAAGGTATCTGGGAGAGTAGCTAATATTGCACCATTTCTAAAAGTTTAAAGATGATGAATTAATAGGATATAGATCACCCTAAAGGGAGGTAATTTCTAATTTTCCGACTGCGAAGGAAAGACCTCCTGTCTTCCATACATGCCCACATTGGCCCCCTTAGGCAGCCCCCACTCTTGGTGCCAGTGTAACAAATGAGGTAGGGTGTGTTCATCTGGGAAGAACAGAGTCCCATGGGTGCACACCCAGTGGTCCCTCAAACACTGGATTGGTGCTGGCCTCTTCTAACCCGGGGGAGCATGTGCATGGCCGTGTGCTGCACCCCCACATCCAGGGTCGCCCAGGGGAGCAGGGTGAGGGCTCCTGGGGGCGTGGGGACTTGGGCCTGGCTTGTGAAGCACCGAGGCGTGATCTCAGAAACCTGCGTGGGTGTTGACTCCAAGGCAAGAGAAGATGAGGATTTCTAGACGAGTGAATCCAGAGGTCGAGTCGGGAGGTGCAGGGTGGCCAAGGAGGTAGCAGGTGCGTCAGAAGGCGGGGACACAATCGACAGGCCACTTCGGGGGGAGTTATACCCAGGTCAGCCTCTCAGATCCCATGGTTGTCACCAGGATCAGACATTTGCTTCTAGATTGCTGTGCTTTGCTGATGGTCACAGGGGAACAGGGACTCGCTCCCATGAAATAGAGCTGTGTGTGCCGCAGCAGCACGAGAGGGCTCTTGAAGCAACTGGCTGACGTTACAGGGAAAGCTGGAGCTCCTTGTGGTGATGTCGGTTTCCACCCAGTTGATTGAAGCGGTGGATATGTGGACCCCATAGGAAAAAAACAGCCCCCGTAGAGTCTAGAAGTCATCGGAGAAAGTGTAAGCTAAGGAGAACCGTGGCACCTTCTCGCCCTGAGCTCCCTCTCCAGGAGACGGCTGCACCACGTGGTGTTCCCTGTGTCACAGCCCCGTGCTCAGGTCGCAGATAGTGCCACATTTTTGTTTTGTTGGTGGTGAAAACCTCAGCTTCAGTCTTGAGCACCCCCTTATGTGGCTGTTTTCTTTTGAAGTTGTCAGCAGGTAGCCCAATGACCTTCCAGTACGGAGGGACTTGCAGGTGTGCCTGTGTCCTCCATCTTCTCTGTGTCCTCCGATACCAGTGCCCGGCTCTGCTGAGGTCACACCTTTATCATTCATTTCAGTAAGGGTTTGCTGCTTAGGAGTTGATGGAGTTGGCACTTGGCATGCGCTGCAGGGTTGCTGGGCGGGGTGAGAGAGAGCTGCGGGACAGACAGAGGTGCAGAGGTAACGGGCGGAAGCCAGGCTGTCGGATGCCGAGCGTGCCGTCTGCAGAGCAGGTGCACCGTTCACAGCGTTGCCTTTGCCTCTTGGCGTGGACAGCACAGGCTGCTTTAGAAGCAGCACGGTTGTAGACTTGCGGGTCCTCGTGGTTGAGCTAGGCAGAATCCAGGGCTTTGTGCAGAGGGCTCTGCTTTCTGGCTTGTCCTGTCTCGTGCATTTCTGTCCCTCTCATCTCAGGTGATGAGCCACCTGTCAAAATCTCGGACTTCGAAATGCTGCCAGATGTGGGGGTGACCAGAGAAATCTGGTGTCGTGGCTTAGATCATGATTCGCCTCAGTAATGATACAGGAAGTCCGAAGCAAAGAGCTTGTGCATCCAGAAGGAAGATAAGCATTTAGGAATGGGGCGTCCGTGGGGCTGGCATTGTGGTATGGCAGGTAGAGCCGCTGCCTGTAGCATCCCATATGAGCACCAGTTCATATCCCAGCTGCTTCACTTCTGACCCAGCTCCCTGCTAATGTGCTTGGGAAAAGCGATGGGAGACGTGGATGAGGCTCCTGACTCCTGCCTGGTCCAGCCCTGGCCTTGATGACCATGTAGGGGGTGAACCAGCAGGTGGGAGACCCCCGTCTCTTCCCTCTCTGTAATGCTGACTTTCAAATAAGTAGGTGAATCTTTAAAGAAACAAGCAAACACAGATGAGTATAGGGTTTCCACTGTCATTTTTCTCAAAGGAAAAACAGACTCCATTGTGAAATAGGCGAATTCGGCTTTGGCTGGGGCTGAGTAGATCAGCGTGTGTGGCTCTCACCCACGTGCATGTGGAAGTAGGCTGCCTACTGAGACACCTTTGAAAGAGAAGTCAGCTTTAATTCCCCAAGGCAAAGGTGACAGGCCTGAGTTGTGGGCCAGGTACAGCTGGGGACGCCCTGACGGGGGACCCTGCTAGAGCACGCGCCTGTCCCTGCAGCCTTGGAACTCCCCTCTCCACCCGGGATGCCCTTTCTGGCCCCGTGAGCAGCAGCAGGGACCAGAGGCGGGAGATGAACTTGGCCGAGTGAACAGTGCCACGGCCGTTCTGATGGCAGTTTGTTAACGGCAAGGCCAGGCCCAGCATGCTAACCCGAAACACGAGGCTGCCCGCCTAAACGGGGCCTTGGGTCGCTTCACGTAATACCCAAGGTATTTTGGATGCTACGGGGCACCATCAGTCCCATCTACAGCTGGGGAAGTCACAGTGCAATGAGAACGGGTGATGAGCGAACCGCAGTACTGAGACCCATCAGCGTGCTCGTGTGTTTATACACTGGCCAGCTGCCTTCCAGCCCCAGCAGCAGGGCCCACGGGCTGCCGTCTGGCCTGCAAATCCTGGAGTGTTTACTCTCTGGCCTGAAGCGGAAGCTTGCTTCCTCCCCGGCAGCAAGCTTAGTGAAGACACAAATGGCCTTTTTGCTTTAAACAAAAAAACTTTAGGGCCCAGCGCTGTAACCTCGTGGCTCAAGTCCTCGCCCTGTACGCCTGGGATCCCATGTGGGCACCAGTTCTAATCCCAATGGCCTTGCTTCCCATCCAGCTCCCTGCTTGTAGCCTGGAAAAGCAGTCAAGGATGGCCGAAATATGAAATGGAATATGAAAACAGCACTGATGAGAACAGTGGAAGAGTGAGGTGTTGATGGGGACACACACACACACACACACACACACACACACACACACGCACGCACGCACACACACACGGTGAGGTGGCAGGGCGGTTCAAAGCTCCTTGAATTACGGCTTTCACCCGAAGCAAGAGCAATGAACCAGGGCAAGTGCCTGAATCACCCATAGGCCTCTGCCCCCGACCCACGGGAGAGATTGGAAGAGGCTCGGGGATTCAAGCCAGTTAGGGGGAAGTGCCAGACCAAGGCGATGCTCGACCTGGCAGTCAGTGATGTGGCCCGCTGGTAGTTCCAGGCCAGACCTGCTGGCTTCCCAAGGCACTGGCAGGCTTGTGCTACCCTGCCCAGCAAGCCCACCCACCAGCTCCAGTCCCCGCGTGCCCTGGCTGCCGCCTCCTACTCCTTACCCAGGTTGAAACGTGGTAAGCCAGGTGTCGTGGGGTTTTGATCTTGGCATCTGCTTTTCAGGTTCTTTCATCTCTTAAAAAATGATTTTATTTGAAAAGCAGAGTTCCAAAGAGAGGGAGTGAGGGAGAGAAAGAGGCAGAGAGGTCTTTGATCTGCTGCACTTCCCAGATGACCATGGTACTGGGAGCTAGGCTTGTCTAGAGCTGGGCTCCTGAGGCAAAGGTCACAGGGGCCCAAGCGCTTGGACCCTCTTCTGCTGCTGTGTCAGGTGCATTAGCAGGGAGTGGGATTGGAAGTAGAACAGCTGGGACTCAAACCTGAGTTCCTGTGGGATGCCAGTGTCACAGCCAAGGCTTGACCCACAGTGCCACGGCCCTAGTTCTTTTAATCTTTATGTATCTGCTGGTCCTGTTAGCATCAACTCCTGTCATTGATTTTGTAATGCCTGTGCTGTGGGAAACGGGCCATAGAATTTGTTTCTGCTCCAAATGAAATTCCAGTTGGCCTGGAATTCATAGCCCCAGGGTTGCTATTTTGGGGTTTGGGGTTTATCTTTGAATTCTGGGCTTCACTTCTGCACCTGTGTGGCAGGATGGTGATGCTCCAAGCCAAATGCCAGACGGCAGTGAAATCTGCCTTTTGGGGTTTGTTTTCCCAAACATGGGGTTGCACTTTGGATGTGTTCGGAGCTCTGCTGGGAAGCTTGTGTCATGAAAATAAGTCGTTTTCACTTTTGCTGGAATGTATTTGCAAAGCAGAGAGGGCTTCCTTCTGCTGGTTCGCTTCCCAGCTGCCTACAGTGGCAGCAGGGCTGACGCCAGGAGCCAGTAGCTCCACCCAGGCCTCCCACGTGTTGGCAAGCACCTGACTCCTGGAGCCATGCCCTGCCAGCAGCTTTGGTGTGCATTTGCAGGAAGCTAGCATCAGGAGCCGCAGGTGGGTGGCAAACCTGGGCACCTTGATGTGGGCTGGGGTCATTCTGATGAAGTGGTAGCCACGCGGTGTACACTTTGTAAGGGCTTCGGGCCGAGGGCCAGACTGCTGGCTGGACAAACCTTTAGGCACCTCGTGAGAAGAGGAAGACTTCTGTTTGCTGAGTGTCATCTTTTGCTATCACCTTTGCTTTCTCTGGGTGCTTGTAATTAACGTGAGCCAGCCCCTGTTCCAGAGCCGGCTGCAGCCTCTTCCTGTGTCCACTTGGCCTCGGCAAGCATTGAAGCCGTTGTCAGCCCTGGGGGCCCAGGATGCCTGCCTTTTTTCCGGGGTGCACTTGACATCGTTTGGAGTCTCCTAAGGCTCGTATAGAGTGAAAATTGGCATCCACAGTGTCGTTACGGATGACAGATGTTTGTCGTCTCGTGGATGAAGGGAAGAAAATGGATCTGTGGGACTGTCTGCTGTGTGCCAGTGACTGCTGAGTTTGATTTACTTTCAGTGTTTGGTTTTTACCAGGAGAGCTGTTGCAAGCCAAGGAGGTGCCTGGGTGTATGTGGCTGTGCCCCGACTTGCAACACAGAGCCCCCTCTGGCCCCTCCCACCCAGAGCCAGTCATTTTTCCCATCATCCCTCTGACTGCCTCCCCGCTGCCCATTTCCAAGTGCAGGCCACCCCAACGTGGGGCATCAGTGGTCTGGCACAGTGGTCAGGATGCCTTTTTTTTTTTTAAAGATTTATTTTTATTTTATTATTTTTTTTATTGGGAAGGCGGATATACAGAGAGGAGAGACAGAGAGGAAGATATTCCGTCCGATGATTCACTCCCCAAGTGAGCGCAATGGCCAATGCTATGCCTGTCCGAAGCCAGGAGCCTCTTCCGGGTCTCCCACGCGGGTGCAGGGTCCCAAAGCTTTGGGCTGTCCTCAACTGTTTTCCTGGGCCACAGGCAGGGAGCTGGATGGGAAGCGGGGCTGCCGGGATTAGAACCGGCGCCCATATGGGATCCTGGGCGTGCAAGGCGAGGACCTTAACCACTGCGCCACCGCGCCGGGCCCTCAGGATGTCTTTTGGGGCCCTTTTGTATTCCAGGTCAGTTACTTGCGCTTCAGTTCTGACTCTGCTTGTCCATTGGAGCTTCCTGCCAGTGTGCACACTGTGCACCATGTGGGAGACCCACATGGAATTTCTGGTTCTTGGCCTGTGTCTGGCCCTGCCCAAGCTGTTGTGGGCATTGCAGAAGTATAGCAGCAGATAGGAGAAGTAAGTGTGTGTGTGTGTGTGTGTGTTGGGGCTGTAGGCTCTTAGTTAACTGCTTTTCAGAGAGCTGATGTTATAACTCTACCTCTGGCCACGTGCCCCCGTGGTAATAAGAGCAGGACATTCTGTAAGTTGGTTCTGTGTTTTTATTACCAGAGCTTTACATAATAGCGTGTGCTTGTGAAACAACCAGTATTTATCCTGTTCTGTGTAATTGCAACATAGAATTCTTTTTGTTGATTAAAATTAAGTGTATTTTACAGCTTGATTATACGCGCATTTTCTCTTAAGCGTTACAGCAGCCTGCATGGTAGTAAAAAAAAAAATACAGTTTATTATCTGCTTCATCATTATATTCCTTTTTCCAAATCATTTTTCAAAGGCACGGTTTTATGGTAAGAACTTCCAGAAACGCTGACTATTGCCAGTAGAGCGTGAAACTCACTTCTCCTTAACTGCTAGCAATTAGACATAGAGTTGACAATCAATTAATACGTGAACGTTTTATCTTGGTTGGAGTTACATTTAACCAGTTGGCAGTATTCCTTTGCAGACTCAGTGTGACAATAAAGATACTAGTCTCTGCTGAGTCTTCGTCCACGTACAGCTCATCCAGGACCATGGTTTGTGGGGACGATAAGTCCTGCGTGAGTTCTGTTGCCCTGTGGGGAGAGAACAGTGTGTTTTGGCTTCATCGACTCAGGCGCTGTTTACTGAACTGGGAATGCTTTATTGCACAACACGGATAATGATCCCTGCTTGCTTGTGAGCGTAAAGGAACGTAAGAAAAAACATGACAGGTGAAGTTGGACGATGGTGTGAGCTGTGGAGTTGTAAGCTGTAAGGATAAAAAGGGCATGTCGGGGGCTGGACCGGAGATGCAGGCTCTAAATACAGGGGCTCAGAAAGAACGTGGCTTTTAAGAAATGCTAGCATTGCACTGACACCCATATGGAATTCTGGTGTTGCAGGCTGCAGCTTCAGCTGCTTTGCCACAGGGCTGGTCCTGGAGTAGAGATACATAGAAAATGATGGGCATTTATTTTTAAAGAAAACGAGAACGAGAAGGGTAAGTATGGAATGAGTTTTGGGTCCAAGGGCAGTGTTCTTCGCAGGATAACTGTCAACAGGGACCCTCTGGAGGTAACAGACAAGTCAGGAAGCGTGGCTTTGAGTTAAGGACACCCCTTAAGGGGGGCACTGAAGCAATGGTGGTCCACTTGGGTGCCGCCTCTGATGTCAGGCAGCTCTGTGACCCGGGGCAGGTGGCCCGAGCTCCTCCACTGCTCAGGATGACTGATTGTTTGCTGGACAAGGCTAAGCACTTGCGCCCGTCATCTTGTTTCATGAGATAGGTTGTAATGAGCTTGGCCAGATAACCGTTCCAGTCCTGCCGTACCTCGGCAGCTCCTTGCTCTTTGATTTGCCAATTCAGACACACAATTAGGCTGCCTTGTATCTTAGGATAAGCTTAGCAATTGAAGCCAGGCCACACGTCAGGCTTATCTCGGTCTGCCTCGCTGTAAGCTGCGGAGCAAGGCTGAGCCTCCCCGTCCTGCTCTTTCTCAGCTGACTGGCGACTTCCTGGTGGTAGGAATGTCACATCCTGCCCAGCGTTTCTGCGCGTGGAGTGGGGGCGGGTGTGGTTGCGCTGCCCTCCGACACCACCCTTTACTTCCACTTCTGTAACTTTGAACAGCAGAGGATGTTGGCGGCAGGGGGCGCTGCAGGGAAAGCAGGGACTTGAACCTGCTCTGCGGGAAAAGCCCCGGCCTGTCCAGGATGCTTTGCAAGGACTTCTACTTTCTTGGGACACCTGGGTGGCCTCGCCATCCTGTCCAGCTCTGGCCTTGTAAGATTCCTTAGATGAAGATGCCTTTAGGTGGCTGCCTGAGGGACAGGTGTGAAGCCTGGCTCGTCAGAGGGCTTGTGCATATGTGCGTGCGTGCGTACACGTGCACTTAGCACCCCAGCCCACTCCCCACTCCCCACGCTCACCACCTCGCCCTCTTGCTCATTTTGGTAGATGATGAATCAAGTGGAGGGACAGCAGAAGAACCTGGTACACGCCATCGAATCCCTGCCCGGCTCAGGTCCCCTCACTGCCTTGGACCAGGACCTGCTGCTCCTAAAAGCTACCTCTGCTGCCACCCTCAGCTGCCTCGGGGAGTGCCTCAGCCTGCTCCAGCAGAGTGTGCACCAGGTGGGCCAGCCCGGCCACAAGCCTGGGGCCCCAGGTAAGACCTCCCTCCCCGCCTTGTCCCCGGGGGGCTCGTCTGCAAGTCGGTGTGCGGTGTGCGTGAAGGTCTTCCGCATTAACTCCATCCTATGCTTATCCACCTATCCCCGTATCCAAGTGTGACCCCATTCCTGCATGCTCCTGTCCCTCTCTGGTTGGGGGCCGGTTTCCTGTTACAAAAGAGAAATGTGATCTGCTTACTTGTGTGAATGCGGGGAGTTCCTTCAGCACCCGCTGACCGCAGCCCTCGGCCTTCTCTCCTTAGGTAGGGTCTGTGAGTGCGTAGCTTTTCTTTTATTTCCATTTTTAACCCTTCTGCTCACACGTGGACTCCAGCCCCAGTCACCAGGCTGTGGCATGCGTCCCCAGATGGGGTCCGGGCTGGGGTCTGTACAGGGATTTGTTCAGAATGCATGGCAGCAGGATTTCCAGGGCTGCATCCTAAAGCCTGAGATTTAGGGTGCTTTCCTAAGAAGCCCCAGTCCTTTTGGAGGCGAGTTTAATTCGGGAGCAGAGATTGAAGGAACCGGGGGTGAAAATGGCTGGCGGCTTGGATCCGGCCGGAGTGGGACCATGAGCCGAGCAGCAGCTCTGAATTTCCGTACCCAATGAGTAGTAACCCCTCATTCTCTCCCACCTGCTCCCCAGTTCTGGCCAAACCACCAGGCTGTTTTCTGTCTTCTTGGAATTTTTTCATTTTTTTTAGGATACCCCAAAGTCACTACTCTTGTGACTTGCTACCTCTGAATATCTTTTTTAAAGAAAAAAGTGTTTTGATTCGTCGGACATGTAGAGTTACAGAGGGGATAGAGAGAGGGACTGACTGGGCTGGGTTAGGTCAAGTCCAGGATCCTGGAACTCCCTGCAGGTCACCTATGTGAGCAGCAGGGCCAAGCACGTGGCCATCTGTTGTTTTTTGGGGTGCATTAGCGTGGAGCGGGCTTGGAAGTGAAAGAGCTGGGACCCAAACAGGTGTCCACGTGGGATGCAGACATGGCTGGCCCCAACTCTGCGGTCACCTAGCAGGCGTGGACCGAGCATACCTCCTCCCAGGCGACGATCAGGGGACACATTCATGACCAGCGGCGATGCTGTCCCCACCGTCAGGAGCTGGCCAAGGAGACGGGAGAGCAGTGAAGCAGCCAAGTTCCAGGTGTTTGAGTTCTTTGCAGCCAGGAAGCACAGTGGTCAGGGATACGGGGGCATTTGACTGCTATTGTGACAGGGAGGCCCTGATGGCCTGCCCAATAAGTGGCGTGGAGCTGAGCCCTGGGCAGAAATGCGAGTCGGCCTCCCCTGGGGGTGAGGGCCCGGGGGAGCTGCACTTGGCAGGCCGAAGGAGCAGCTGAGGCAGAGGCCCCAAGGCAGCCATGCGCTCGGTTGGTTTGAAGTGCTGGTGAGCTCCAGTGTGACTCGAGCACGCAGAACAGCCCCAAGAGGAGGAGCCTGAGCGAGGCCGGGCTGGCTCTGGGCTTTCTCTGCATCTTGAGGTGTAGCAGGGCTTTGTGGTCTAACGCTGATGTTTGAAGAGGGAGAACTTTGCCTAACCTTGTACCTGGGCTGGGTGGTAATGCACACAGCACCGCACGTAGCAGTCTCGTGTTGCTGTCTCTACTGCCTGGTGCTCTGCTTCCACGCCCTGGTTCCCCGGGTGCTGCAAGCCTGGGCTGCGTGTGGCTTTCCCTTCGAGGAACTCAAGTGAAAAGCCGAGTGGTGTGCTTAGTGCCTGGATGGAGCCGTTGAGAGCCTGAACGGTGAAGTTTCAGAACACACGGCCTCCAGCCTGTCTTGTGGCATTTACTCTTTCTTTTATTTTATGTATTTTTACGTGTTTGTTTTTTAAAAACAGGAAAGACCTTGCCCAGGAACACCTTGATCCACTGGCGTATTTCTTGAGTGCCTGCAGTGACCAGGACTGGGCACAACTGGGAGCTAGGGACCCAGTCCGGCGCTTCCACGTGGTTGCAGGGACCCAGCTGCTTGGGCCATACCTGCTGATGCGTGCTGGCAGCGAGCCGGGAGCAGAAGTGGACCTAGGAACCGAGCTCAACCGCTCGTCCTTGCCCTGGCCGTTAGACCAAGAACAGGATTTGCAGAACCTACAGTGTGAGACCTGTCGTTTTGCACGGCAGGATTGTTGTGAAGTGGGTGGTCTGCCCCGGCGACCCCTGCCCCATGTGCAAACATGGAAACATTCTGTCATAGACCGTGAGCCTCAATAAAACAACACTAGAGTTGGTGTTGGAGAAAAAGTGGAATAAAGCTTGCAGTTTGCTGGATTGCTGTCTGTTCCTTATTCCTTTTTAAAATATCTATTTATTATTGGAAAGGCAGATTTACAGAGAGGGAAGATCTTTCATCTCCTGGTTCATTCCCCAGGTGGCCACAGTGGCTGGGGCTGAGCCAATCCGAAGCCTGGAACCAAGAGATTTTCCGGGTCTCGCACGCAGGTGCAGGGTCCTGAGGCTTTGGGCCGTCCTCGACTGCCTTCCTAGGCCACAAGCAGGGAGCTGAATGGGAAATGGGGCCGCTGGGATTAGAACCGGTGCCCATATGAGATCCTGGCACTTGAAGGGGGAGGATGAGCCAATTGAGCCAAAACTCTGGGTCCAGTGCAGGTGTTTGTTCTGGAGTGGGGTGCATTCATCTGTCCGTAAGTTGGGCCTGCTGACACACACCATGCCTGGCTGAGTCTGGTGATGGGGGGTGGGGAGCCGTTGTGTGGTTACACTATCAGGCATCTTTCTGAGCCCTGATTATCATGCTCTTTGACCTCACATATTGGGGCCTGGCGCAGTAGCCTAGCAGCTAAAGGATGCACCAGGATCCCATATGGCCGCCACTTCTAATCCCGGCAGCCCCGCTTCTCATCCAGCTTTCTGTGTGAAGCCTGGGAAAGCAGTCGACGACCACCCAAAGCCTTGGGATTTTGCACCCATGTGGGAGATCCAGAAGAGGCTCCGGGCTCCTGGCTTTGGATCGGCACAGCTCCGGTTGTTGCAGCCATTTGGGGAGTGAATCAATAGATGGAAGATCTTCCTCTCTGTCTCTCTTCCTCTCTGTATATCTGACTTTCCAATAAAAATAAATAAATAAATCTTTTTAAAAAAACACAGTTGGAGCAGCTTGCTTTTTTTTTTTTTTTTTTTTTTTTAACAAAATCAAACTTTGACTTTGCATTGTAAAGGTATTGTGTCCTGGGTTGGGAAAAAGAAGCTGTTACCTTCCTGGTATTGCACAGGGCCCTGTTCCTGAGTTGAAGGTCAAGGGGCTCTACTGCAGCCCCAAGCAGTGCCCCCACGATCGTGTGCTTCATCAGACTCACAGGAGACGGTAGCCTGGGGCCGTGAGGGGCAAAGCCTTCAGTGGTGGGTTTGGACAATACTTGGCATCATGCTGGGTCTTTGTTTCAGAAAACATCCTGGGATGGCATGGGCCCAAGTCACACTCTACAGAGCAGCTGAGAAACGGGACCCTCGGCTCCTTGCCACCAGCCAGTGCCAACATAACCTGGGCCGTGTTACCCAACTCCGCCGAAGACGGGCAGAGCCCGCAGCCGGAGCCTGAGGTACGTGCGGGGTGGTCTGTGTCGTCGCTCGTTCACCAATCTCACTCTTGGTCCTCAGTGGGGACAGATGAGAGCTGAATGAGCCGGGCGCCCACCTGCCTTTCCTCGGTTCCTGTGTCTGAATCGTGGGCCTGGGAGCAAGGACTCACCTACTTGCCCTGAAATGGGAGTCTTGCTCACTTGCAGTGGGATCACGTGAAACAAGCCCGGGAGAATGATGCGATTGACATGACGGGAGCAGTTCCACTCCATTCTGGCGCTCCCCTGAGGAATGAACGGCTGGTGCGGTTGCAAGCTCCCGCCCCCCGCACTCCACCCCCGGTCGGGCTTCCCGGAGGCACTGTGCTGGCCTTGGCCAGGCTGGCTGCACAGGGCGGTCACTGCCTGCCTTGCCCTGCAGGGAACAGCCCCTACAGGTCTTGGCTGGCCCCTGCCCAGGTTTGCACCAGCCTCCTGACCCGCGCTTCTGCATGGTGGCAGCCGGAAGGCAGCCGGGCACACCGTTTCCTGGGCCGGGTTTGCTTCCTGTCATGCATGCACTTCATTTTGCTTCTGACACGTGTGCCTTCTTCACACGCTCTGCGTTCACCACGTGGAGGAGATCTCCTTTCAGTTGAACTTTGTTTAGGCCCGATGCGGTGTGGTACCCACAGCATCGCTTCCGTGAGTCTGAGAGCCCCCAGGCGGCTGCTTGCATCCAACCACCGGTTTGTTCCAAGAGTCACGTGATGGTTTGCTATGCCAGTGACTTACTAGCAGAGCTGCTAAGAGCTGCTAAGCTTTATAGAGGGAGCATCCAGCCGCCTAGGCACGTGTGTTGGTGAGCATCTTGTAGGTGCCTGGGCAGGAGATGGAGCAAGTGGGGGATATGAATTTTAGAAGGGCATTTGGCATGTGCCATGTGCCAGTACCAGCTGGAAAAATACACTGTGCTGTGTACACTGATGCAAGGTAAGTGGGTGATAGTGGGTGTGCCAGCATCCCCACAGGCACATGGCACATTGAGGGACCGGCTGGGTTGGTGTTTGAGAAGGGGGTGGGTGTGTGATTGCTAAAGAACTGAGAAAATAATTCAGCATCCTTGGTTTTTCTGGAAGAGAACATTGGGTGGTGGGTTGGTTGGTTTACACTGAAATGAACCTATTTAACATCTTAACTCTAGAGGGAAGATAGAACAGCGGAGTGTCAGGAGAGCTTTGGTGATCATTGCTTTGTCTCTCCAGCCATGTTCTGGGGCTCACCCCTGCAAGGGCTGCGACGTCACAGCCTGGCTTCCTTGGGCGGGGACCCTGCTTCACAGCAGCCCCTTTGGGGTGGCCCCTGCTTCCCCCTGACATGTGGGAGACAGGAGGATTCCTTGCAGTTGGCAGAGACTGCTGTTAGTGGAGTAGAGAGAAGGAGAGTTCCCTTGCAAATGACTTGGGTATGTGACCCTCAAACCCAGACTGTCCGGGTTGGCAGACATGCTTTATCTTTTGAGGCCAGCATGCTTCGTCCGATTTTCCTGTCTCAGTAGAAGGCAAGGACTGGATACCCAGTCACTTTCCTGTCACCTGTCTACTGCAAGGATGGCTGCAGGGAAGAACCACTGGAAATGCCTGCAGGCCAGCAGTGCCTTAGGAGAAAGCTCCCTTTTGATGTAAAGAATGTGGTTACTTACGCAAACAGTCACAAGAGATCTAATTTTAAGAATTGTGGTTATTGTGGTTAGTTAGCTGAATAGATGGTTTGCTTCTGGTTTGCTGTGTTTATCACAGCTTAGGTCTTTGGCATTGGAGAAAGAAAACCATTAGTATATAAAGGAGATCTTCCCCTGTGCCGGTTCTAGCTTGCCATAAAATAGTATCCGTCTAGAATATTAGTGCATTTTTCAAGCTTAGTCTGTTTACTTTCCAGCAGAATGCAAGCTGTGAGAGCACCGGATTTTGTCTGAGTTAGAGGGGAGTTGTGCTTGGCTGTGGCCAAACGCAGCTATCTGAAAATGCCATTCCGCTGGGCTGCCAGCTCGTCTGACTGTGAGATCTGACATGATGCGTTGGGATGTGGGGTTCAGCTGTGAGTGGAACAATTTTTTCAACTCTAACACCCTTTCAAATGTACACTTGAGCCAGCAAAAGATTATGTGCTTTCATCATCAAAGGAGGCCTTGTTTAGCATCACAGGGATGGAGTTTGGGGTAGGCACTGGGGGCTGACTCCTTGCTCCACCCTCTTGAATGGAAAGACTTTGTCCAGCTAGGTTTGCCAGTGTGGCCAGGTGCTTCCTGCTGGTGCAGTTGCCAGACCAGGGCATGAGTGGCAGGAGGCGTCTCCGGTGACCCGCCTCAGCCTTTTGAGGTCTTGCTTCCAGCTGTGTGGCCATGAGAAGCAGCTGGATCCGGCCCCCCTACGCAGGCATGACCTCGCGACCCAAAGCAGAAGGACCCTGCTGCCTTCGGCTCTGATCCGTGCAGGGATTCCAGAAGTCTCTACTCACACTCCTTCCGGACTGGAGTGCCTTGAGTTGTTTCCGCTTCGTCTTCTGGTTAGTGGCAAGTTGGAATGTGGCACAGGGGAGACGAGGTGTCTGTTGTACCCACAAATGACCCTGAGCACGTGGTCTCCGTGCGCTGTATCTTCAGCTGGCCAGTCCCTTTATTATCAGGCTTACGGGTCTCAATTTCACTGAGGTAGACCCGCCTCTGATTCTTCCGTGGAGACTCCAGCTCACTTAGAGAAGTACTGCGTTGAGAACCGCTGGTGAGCTGAACTGTTGGCGCTGGCCTTGGCAGCAGTTGGCCCGTCTCCCCCAGCCCCACTTCTCCCTTACTTTTTGTTGTTCTTTCGCATAAATAAGTGAATATTTTAAAAAGGAAAAGCATTGTGCATGTAGTCAACACAGCGTAAGAATTCTTTTTAAAGATGTATTTATTTTTGTTGGAAAGGCAAATTTAGAGTCGGATCATCCCTCTGCTGGTTCACTCTTCAATGTCCTCAATGGCTAGAGCTGAGCCAACATGAAGCCAGGGGTTTCTTCCTGGTCTCCCACACGGGTGCAGGATCCCAAGGCTTTGGGCCGTCCTCGACTGCTTTCTCAGGCCACAAGCAGGAAGCTGGATGGGCAGTGGAACAGCCAGGACACGAACTGGCACCCATATGGGGATCCTGGCTATTGCGCTGGGCCCACTATAAGAAGTTGATTATAAGTCCATTGGTGGCATTAAAGGGTTTGTTTCTGTCTTGTTTTCATCTCTCTGCCTTGCTCATCCCGGTGGACTTCCTGTAGGAGTAAGTCTTAACCAGTCTGGCTTACGTATGCTCCTGGGATGAAAGATGACTGATCAGTGTCCTGGAGCTGTCTAGACCCTCCCTTTCCTTGGACCACGTCTAGCCATTGACCTTGACCAAAGCGCACAGGTGGGGGTGGTTCTCAGTGGGAATCTTACTATAGCCCTTGGGAAGACAATTGAGGTACCCCACTTGGATGCTGTTATCTCAAGTAGTGATTCGATGGTCTGGACTTTGTTCTTCCGGGTCTGGAGGGAATGTAGCCCGTCATTCAGACACACGTAGAGGTTAGACCTCCTGGCTGTCCCACCCTTGGGACTTAACTAAGAGGTGGAAGAATTCAGGCTGTCCCTCATGATTATGCTTCGTTTCCCAGCAAAATAAGACGTGACTGTTCGTCTGGGTTATTTGTATTTGGCAGTATTGCCGTGTGCCGGGCGTCGCATGGAGCCCAGCGTTTTCACAGCCCAGTGTGTCTGTCTGTCTCCTGGGTCGATTTCCCAACTATTATTCTCTGTCTCTTGAGAGTAGAAGGAAAAGACAAAGTTGTTTTTTTTTTTTTTTTTACGGGGGGATAGGAGGGCTTGTTTCTGAGGTCAGCATGCCAAGAGGCAAGCTGTGGTGGGGTGTGGCTGTCGGTGCACCTGCGGCCTGCAGAGGCTGGAATGGTCGGTCTCTGAGGGAGCTGAGCCTGGGGGTCGGATGCAGCTGCTGTGCCTCCGTGGTTGTGAGCTGCTTTGTCTTCTGCCTGCCTGCCTGCCTTCTCCTGCAGAGTCAGCCATAGAACCATCACACACACGCCTCGGCGCTGCGTCGGTCGTGCCAGACCCTCTTGGATTTAGCATCTGGCCGTTTTCGCGAGCTCTCTGCTCACGAGGCGAATCTGGTGGAAAATTCCAAATGGCTTCTTGGCAGGGCCTGTGGGGGGGGGGGGCTGCATTTTGGGGTTTTGTTTTTCTGAGTAAGGGATCCTCTCTGGCTGGCCCCAGGAACACTCCCCGTGTGGCCTCCCTCCTGCTCCTCCCCCTCCCCCCAGGCCCGCGTGGCTTTGTGACATAACCTGCGGAGTGTTGCAGAGGTCAGCCCTCGCATCTGCCAGTTGGGAGGTGCAGCCTATGAAAAAAATCCTCACCAGGCGCTACAGCCTGTCCTGTCGTGCAGCACTACCCCAAGGATTAGGCGCCTGGAAACCGGTGAATGCCAAGGGCCTGAGCTGCACGGGCTACCCGTGGGACTGCCCCCACCCTCTTCCCCATCGGCCCTTGCCTGCCTGCCTTGTTTTGCGGTTGCTTTGAGAGGAGCAAGTCGGATCTGAAAGAGGGGTGACATGTTGGAGAGGTTGTAGCAGTGTGGTATGAGCATTCTTGGCGTTCTCCTAGTTTGGGGTGCTTGTCCTCACTGTGCAAACGTGGCCCCCCCACATTGAGCAGCTGCGTCTCTGCCCACCTGCTGACTCTTCGATTCGTCCACGGTGAGGAACTGTGTCAAGGTGATTTATCTGCTGGCTCTGACCACGCTCCCTCTGCAGCGACGGGAGGTCGGTGTGTGGAGATTTATGGTCCTGGGGAAAGGGTATTACAGAAGGAAGGGGTAGAATATTGGTCACCGAGACTTGGGACTCTGCCTAAGTCAATCTATTTCTTCATTCCCTTTTTGCAAGTTGGAGATGTGCAGGCGACGAATGGAGCTGTGCGTGGAGGTTACCGTGTACTGAATCAGAATTGCAAAAGCTAGGGGTAGCAACACATGTGACCAGAGAGAAAGAAGGTAGATTGTGCATGTGTGTGCGTGTGCGCAGGTGGGTGAGAGCAGGACCCATAGGTTCTGACGGTCTTTTGCAGCACACTCCAGAGGTGGTCAGCTTAGACAGTTCTCTGGGTCTTAAAGATACCGCGCCAGCAGCCAGAAGGGTGTTTGTCCCAGTCAGCCCCGGACCTTCGTGCTGCGTTAAGGAGGTCACGGGAGCATGGGGGAGGTCTGTGACATGCAGTCGATGTCCTGCGATGCTGTGTCCTCTGGGGACAGTGCACGCCTGTCGCTCTGCAAAACCCTGATCCCTTCTTGGGCTTTTTTTTTTTTTTCGCCCACGTGCAGCTAAGCGCACACCGTGGTGTCCTGTGTCACACGCAGCGCGCTGTGTTGGCAATCGAAGCCCTACGACCTTGGAAATCAGAGAGAATGCTTCATCCCTAATAGGTAGAAGAGGAGGGGGAGAAGTGCGGCCATGTGAAGGGAAAAGAAACAGCAGGGATTTAAAAAAAAAATCTGTGTACACAGAAGTACCCCCCTAATGACTATTCTTTGATTTTATTCATTCCTTGAAAAACAAATTATTGAATACCTGTTACAAACCACTCTTTGGTGTTATAAATGGGAAACTCTGTACTGGACAGGAACCCTGGCATTGGTGAGCTGCTTGGCAGCCAGGGTTCTCCTCGGCCCCAAGGCCTCAGCAGTGCCCTTTGGCCACAGGAGAGCTAGCAGTCCTTAGCTGTGCAGTCTGCAGCATGCTTGAGTGGCTGTGCCCCATGGCAAGGGCCTGGGTAGGCAGGGTTGGGGGGGCGAGTGGAGTATCGCCCCTGTGGAAGTGCTCACACTGCGTCCAGAGGGATGGGTTGAAATTCACCTGCTAGGCCCAGGTTGGAAGAAGGCATGATTGCACTCCCATCCTGAGCCTATTGGGGGTGCTCACGCTTCTACCTGCCCCTGGTGTCCTTGGAGTCTGGGGCTCTGGAGTAACTGCCCTTCCTCTGGCCAGAGCCCCAGCAGGACTAGAGTGAGGGCTTCATGGACCTTCTCCTCTGTCTTCCCGAACCTTCTTGAGGCTTAAGAGGCTGGTCTTCTGTTCCTGGCTCTCTGCTGTCCTTGCTGCTTGCTTATTGTCTTGCGTTGTTCTTGCCCGCCTGCCTGCCTGCCTGCACGTGAGCTTGGTTGAGACAGGAATCCTTTTGTGGCATGGCCCCAGGCCTGAGCAGTCATACCAGCTTCGTGGTCAGGAAGTGGACTATTTCAGGGGCTGGGGCTGTGGTAGCTCCGTGTTCTTATTGCTGGCACAGCCTGGGAGAGGAGTTGGCGATGTCCTGTGGCTTGGTGAGGGGCAGCAGCCGGGGAGGAGGCCACTCGTTAGTGACAAATCCTTGTGTGTTTGGTGTGCCGCTGCAGGCTGTTCTGCCAGCATTGCTCATGACCAGCCCCTGGGAACTGTGCTTAGCCTATAGGACACTCTCCAGGGCGAGTGAGCCCATTCCTGTCCTTGTTAAAATATTTTCCCCCTCGATTTACTTGAAAGTAAATTTACAGAGCGTGCACTCCTGTCTGCTGGGTCTCTTCCCATATGTGCACAACAGCCCAGGCTGGATCAAGCCAAAGGCAAGGAGCCCATGGGGGAACTCAACCCAGGACTCCCCTTGGCAGGGGTGGGGACCCCGGAACTTGAGCCATCCCCGCTGCCCTCCAGGATGTGCATGGCAGGAAGCTGGGGGCGGGGGGGGGGAGCCAGGACTCGAAGCCGGGCATTGCAATCGGGGTCTTGACCACTAGCCTGAGTGCCTGCTGCCTGGGTGAGGTTGAGCCCAGTGGGTGGAAGAGCAGTGGCTGGGGGGATGTGTCTCCTGGACCAGCAGCCAGCGCACAGAGCCCTGCCCCGCTACTTCACCATCTGCCCAACCCGTGCCAGTCGCCTTCCCTGTCCTTGTGGCCTCCCGTGCCCTTCGTGCCAGGGGCTGATGAGAGTCCCGTGGGCCATGCTGCTGGTGCACGCCCCCCACCCCCAGGCAGCTTTGCTTCGGGGAAGTCCTGCTGCGTCGTCATTGGCCGAATTCGTGATTCAGTGCTGGGTGTGCTCACCAGGCGGATGCTGTGAAGCACCCAGTGTGGGGACTTGGTCCTTCCTCTCTGTTCTTTTCTGGGGAGCAGCTCCCCTGTGGCAGGTGCAGACACCCATGGCTGTGAGACCACGGCCACCCTGGCACACTGCTAATCCCCGTGCTCTTTTGTGCTTCTGGGGGGTGGCGGCCGGGAGTTGGGGCTCCTTTTTGGTTCTTTCATTGTTTACTTTCGTTTAGTCTCTGGTTTCTAAGCAGATCCTTGGAAATCAGAGAGAATGCTTGTGCCCCCTGCAGATGTCCGCCCTCCCCCCCCCCCCCCAGCATTAGGGAAGGAGCCCCTGTTTATTTTGGCTGCTGTTAAATACCCCTCCTCCCAGCCCCGCCTCTCCTCCTCCTTCCCCTGCCCGCCCCCCAGGAAGTTTGCTGCGTCCTTGCGTGGTGTATGTTTATGATTGAAAATGAACCTTTCTGCAGGTCGGCCCCTTGGCTCAGGAAGCGCCTCTCTCCTTCCAGTCTGTGAGCGCCAAGTGTGGCCAGTGTGTGTGTATGTGTGGTTAGAGCCACGGAGCCAGCGCCCCGCTGGGAGGCAGCCAGAGGATTGTGATGTCAGTGACAGCCAACTGAACACCTCCAGCGTGGCAGCGGGGGCCGTGCCAGTGGTTATGCCTGTCCTGCGACCTGTTGAGGCTGAGAGCGCCTGCTCCCGTCGGGTGTGCCTTCCCCATTGAACCTACCTCCAAATGGCAAGCTAAGGTCCCCCCCCCCTCCGTACAGCGGGGACCTGGAAGGCACCATCAGCCGCCGAGCTTCGGAAGTGGCTCCATGCAGAGGGTAGTCTCTATGTAGGAGCCTCGAGTGGCTGCCCTGCATCAGGGCCCGGACCATCAGCTGTGCGCACGACCCCACCTCAACGCCACCGCGCACCCACAACATCTGTCTTCGGCATGACTTCTGAGCCAAGGGGAGCATCCGTTCTTTCAGCCGAGAGACCCTCCTCCTGCCGGCCAGGATGGCCTATTTCTGGAGACTCAGAGACGGGCCCCAGCAAGACTCGTTCAGAGGAGAAGTGCCACCGTTGCTAAGCCTGGAAAAGACAGTAGGTCATTTGGAGTAGCCGCATGGCATTCGTGGTTCTGTGTCTTCGACAGACATCATTTGTCGTAGCGTGTCGTTGTGAAGGTCCCTCCTCCAGCCCCCGACCTCCTGCAGGACTGGGTAGATACGTGATGGTTAAGTTTCCTTTTGGGCAGTGATGGCCCAGGAGGCTGAGGGCCACTGACTGGACTGCTGCCAGCTGCCGTGGCATGTTCAGGTTCTCCAAATGGGATGGACATGGATGCAGAGTCGGACCGAACTTCACCTGCAGCTGGGCACACAGTGGCCATGACCCCGGGCTGTGACTTAGGGCTTCGTAGATGTAAGATAGAACCGGTGTGGAGGGGGGCTCACCATGGGAATGAAGCAGTGACTGACAGTTCGCTTAAACAATGCTGTAAATGTTGAAACGAAAAAACGGGTGGGTCCTTGGTTTGGTAAATTTCATAAATGTCATCCAAATCAGTATCATTTAGAACTGGGGTGGGGCGGGAGGGTAGGGAAGCTGGCTCGCTGGACACCTGCATGTCGCAGACACCGAGTTCCCTTTAGATTTTTCTTGCTCTTGCCACTCCTGTTGACCTCCTTCCAAATCCCTTCGCCAAGTGCCTGTCTCAGCCTTAGAATCCTTTTTTTTTTTGTCCCTGCTGGCCTCTCTCACATGCTGCCAGAGCTTGCTGTTTGGGTCCTCAGCCCTCTGTGGCCCACCTGCCAGCCATTGCTGCTTGCTGTTGCATGTTGTATACAGGTGTGTGGAGCGTGGGGAAGGTGGCACCCTTCCCAGGAGGGAGTGTGTCCGACCTTTTTTTCACTTGAGGTTCTCTGGGTGGTGCTTAGGGTCTGTCTTCCCCTGTGCCTCCCTGAATTCTTGTACGGTTCCAGAAATGTGTAGGTTTCCTCACCTTGCCAGGGAAATGATATTTCCGGATGTCTGAGCTTGCCATTCGGTGCCTAGATTATCTGGTTACGGTTCGGTGCACCCCTGTGCCTGCCTGCTCCCCCCAAGCTGTCACTGTTGCAGAAAGCTGCCTGGCTTTGAGATGGTCCAGCTGCAGTGCCGGCTGCCAGCGGGGACTCTGCTGTGCGTTGCCTGGCTCTTGTCTGTCCTTGGCGTGTGGGCGGTAGAAGAGTTGAGTATGATATTGTTGTGGAAGATGTTGTTTATTCAAACATACACACCACTGCAGGTTTACTCATTGGCTTGGGTCCTGGCTGGCTGGGTGAGTCCAGCTGGATCCCTTTCCCTTGCCTGTGTGGGATGGCAGGGCTCTGGCCTAGGAGAGCCAGGAGGCACCTGTGTGGCCTGGGGGATGCACCCACATGGGCCTCTGCATGATGTGAGGGCTGCTCCCAACCCGGGCGAAGACATGATTGGGGCATGCGCAGATGAAGGGATGCCAAAGCAGTACAGACTGTTAGTGTGGGGCTGGCTGCCCAGGGCCAGGTGTTAACAGACGGTGAGGTCACTGTTGAAGCAGGATGGGTCTGGGGGGGTTCGTGCCCTTGGAGGAGGGAGAGGAGGTTGGTTTGGGGCTGGGAGGTGGGGTGGAGTGAAGCCTGCAGTAAGGAAGTGAGTGCCTAGAACTGGCCCAGATCTTATTTCAGTCACACCTATGTATTGAATAAAAACAAGTAAAAAATTCCCACTTTGTTTGCCATTTTCATTTGTTTCGAAACATTGAGGTTTTTGCAAAACATTGTGATTTGTGTTGAAAGCAAAGCCCAGCATTCCCAAGCCACCGTGGTGCCCTCCAGCTTGGGCCATCATGGCATGGGCAGGCCATTCTCACTGCATGCGGGTGTGGGCCGGTAGTTCAGGACCAGGATGCATGTGCACCTGCTGGGACTGGGACTATTGCCTTCCTGCCCCAAGGACCCATCTCTTCCGTGGCCTGAGGGTCCAGGGAGGGCTGTGGAGTCCCTTTGCAGTGGTGCTCACACACACAATGTCTGTAGTTTCTAGGATAGTGGCAGATGTTAGAAAAATTGTCCATGGGTCCCAGGTCACCACTGGCCTACCCGGCGATGTTCTAAACCTCATCGTGCCCATGACACTGCGTTTCTCATCTGTGAAGTTCTCGTACTAGGACCCATGTGATGATGCAATCTCCTAATCCACCCACCCCCAGCAAGTGCTGGAATCCCATATGAGCACCGGTTCGAGTCCTGGCTGCTCTATTTCCCATCCAGCTCCCTGCTTGTGGTCTGGAAAAGCAGTGAAGGATGGCCCAAAACCCAAAGCCTTGGGACCCTGCAGCCACATTGGAGAACTGGAGGAGGCTCCTGGCTTCGGTTCAGCTCAGCTCCGGCCATTGTGACCACTTGGGGAGTGAACCAGCGTATATGGAAGATCTGTCTGTATGTCTTCCTCTCTCTAAATCTGCCTTTCCAGTAAAAATACATTTTTTAAGATGAACTTTTTCACATTTGCCCCCATCCTTGCAACTTGATTTTGTTTCATTTTGTTTAGCATCCTACACCCTGAAATCACATTTCTTGTTTTTATTAAAAAAAAAAAATCTCATTGCAAAGGCTGCTTCTCTTTGGAACATGTTTCCATTGCATTTCATCTTGAGGTTTGCATGCGTCTTTGTGGCCGGGCTGGGCCGTCGGCAGAGGTCTCCCGGGCAGCTGGGATGTGAAGATCTTTGGGCGACTTCGGGATACCCTCACCGGCACTCACACTCCTTGTACTTCTGAGCTGGAGACGCACAGGCATATGCTACCTTTGAGCACCTGTTCGTGCTTTCTAAGGGAAAGCTCCTAGAGATGCAGAGGTTGTGTGAGAATGGGGCACCCCGGAGAGAAGGGAGGAGGACGCCCTAAGGAACGAGGGTAGGGCGGGGGAGCATGCCGTGGTTGAGCTGGTACGTAGGATGCGTGCGCCCCACGTCTGAAGACCTGGCCTTGTGTCTCCGCTCTCGCTGTGGCCTCTGGTTCCTGCAGCTGTAGGCCTTGGGAAGTAAAGGTGCAAGAAATTGGGCTTCTGCCACTCAGGTGTGTTCCTGGCTGCCGGGCTGGGGGTGCTCTTGGGCGCTGACAGATGGTCCCGCTGTCCTCCCCGCACACCCCCCAGTTTGGCTGCATGTAGAGGAGGGACCTTGTCTGCAGCTAGACTGAGTCCTGCTGTGTTGCAGCGAAGGCAGACCTTTTTGCCCCCCACCTACCCAACTATGATTATTAACCGACAGCGTCATAGGGCAATTCGGAGATCACACACTGTAGGCACCCACACACTAACTCCTTGTTCCAGCCCGGGCAGGATTTGTTGAGAATTTGTGCCAATAACATAGGGCTGTTTGTGGGCCTGCCTGGGACTCTTCTTTCCCTGCTGGGTAGGGTGGCTTGGGATGGTGGGTTTCAGTCAGCAGCTGGGCCTGGGACACAGCTCCAGTGTCCTTTGCTGCAGCCCCAGGGTCTTTGAGAGGAAGTGACAGATGTATAGAGTGTGGGTGTTGGCTTGGGGTGCTGGGCGGCATCGGAGGGGTTTATGGGTGTCTCAGTGCCACGAGATCAAGGCTTGCTGCCGGGGGTGGACTGGGGGACAATGGACCTCCGACTTGGGAGTCAGAGCCAGGCTAGGTTGAGTTTTGCAGTAATAAAGGCAGAGAGAAGGGAAAGGTGTGGTCCCAGGCACCCTGTAAATGGAATACACCAAGTGTATAAAAGACTGTGAGGTCCCTCCCTGGGGTGCAGGCCTGGGGGCACCTGGGCAGTCGCCCCTAAAGTGCAGGGAGGCCCTCTTGACTTCACAACGCCCGTAAGACCTTGCTGAGCTCTTGTTCAGTTCACCATCTGGACTTCGGTGAGAACAGCTCACAGCAGACAGGAGGGACTACTCTCGGCGTGCAGCCACAGGCTGAGCAGCCTCGGTTGAAAACCCCCAAGCTTGAAATGCCCCCCAAATCCAACACTTGGGGAATGCTGCTGACCTGAGAGCCAAAGGGAGGACATGGCATACCTGACCTGTTGAGTTGGCTCCCAGTCCGGATGAATGCTGATGCGCCGAATATACACAGAAGGAGCACCTCAGGCTCCGTGCATTGGGTGTATGTGGCTTTTCACATTCAGACTGGGGCTGCATCTTCAAGACACGTCATTCTTGTACATGAAGATATTTTTCAAATCTAGTGACAATCTTAAAACAAGCAATGTTCTCCCAAGGATAAGGGGTTCTTAGCCGCAGTGCTCCAGCAGTGCCGTGTAGGGGCCCGATAGCCCTTCTCGCCACCTTGGCCCTATGCTGGCTAGGGATCTGATTTCACTGGGCTCTGATTGTCCTTTTTCTTCCCGAAGCACAATTGCATGCCCTGCCCTACCCCTGCCCCATGACCCTGGGAAGAGGAGAGCTCTGCTAACTCACGTGGCTGCCCAGCTGGCCAACGCGAAGGGAGCTGCAGCCTAGTGCATTGCTTTCCGGGAGGGATAGCATCCCAGTTGTCTGACTCCAGAGGCGTCCAATCAGAAGAGCGAGGTTGTGGTAAGCTGAGGCAGCCCCCATCCTTAGCAGGGACGTGGAGGCCAGAGGCTGCGGCAGGAGGCATATCCATGGAAAGCCATGCTGTCCCAGCTCAAGTCTCAACACTGCAGTGGCCTTGGCCTGTGCAGCACATCACAGGTGGAGGTGGGAGATAGTGCTGGAGGAGATGTAGGGTGGTCTCGGGGCTGCTGATGGGGCTGTACCCCTTCCATCACCTGACTTCCCAGTGTGGAATTGGGGCAGTCCACAGCCCCCGAGGTTCCCTCGGTACGGTCATCTTTGGGACCGAGCAGTAGAGGTGCCTGCGTTTTTTTCCCCCATATCCTGGCAGAACCATTCCCTACAGTAACAGATAGTACAGTTGACCCTTAGTGCCCTGGAGTGTGCGTCCGTGGATTCAACCAATCATAGAACAGAAATATTCAGGGAAAAAGTGATAATTACACGGAACTTGTGCAGAATCTGGTCCTTATTGTTTCCTAGATAATAACATATTTACACCGTATGCAGTATTGTAACAGACATGATTAGAAGTGTCCGGGGAGCTGTGCACAGGCTGTGCTGTGCTGTCTGTAAGGAACTTGAACGTGGTAGTTTTGATGTGTGTGGAATGGTGGTGGGGTCCTGGCACCAGGCCTCGCTGAGATCTGCAGAGGGTGAGGCCCAGGGAGCCGAACTCCGGCTTCATCCAGGCCT
Source organism: Ochotona curzoniae (assembly GCF_017591425.1). Classification (NCBI taxonomy): domain Eukaryota; kingdom Metazoa; phylum Chordata; class Mammalia; order Lagomorpha; family Ochotonidae; genus Ochotona; species Ochotona curzoniae. The sequence continues at coordinate 15,035,680 of NW_024465035.1, read as the reverse complement.
GGCAGGAACCAGTGGTGAACAGGTGAACACATCTATGAACATTTCCAAATGCCTGCCTCCTTTTGGAGTGCTGGCAAGGAAGGGAGCAGAGACGTCAGACCAGAGGCTAGGCAACCCCTTGATTGCTAAAATCGCCTTTGTGTTACGGAAGAGCCTTCAGTGGGAGGTGATTTTGCTCTCGGGCAGGTTAACAAAGCATTTGTTTGGGATGGTCACTGGTGTGTCCTTTAAACACCTGTGACCCTTAGCATTTCTGGTGAGTTGGCTGTGTCTTACCTGCCACCCAGCAGTTGGAAAGAAGCAGGTCATGGTCTGTGGGCAGTGTTGTTGCTGACCTGGAAGCAGGTTCTAGGTAGACCGTGAGTGCACGAGGAGGGTTGTGGAATGCAGTGATTTCTCTCAACAGAATTCCAATGAGAGCTTACCCTGTACTCGGGGCTCCAGATGCTTGGGTATTGCAAAATGCTGGGGCCAGTCCCACCTTGAGGTATGCACTTGCCCGTTGCTGCGTAGTTTGAGAAATTGGAATGCAGGGATGGAATTCCCCGTGCAGGGGAGCAGGGCCTGTTGGGCTGCGCAGTCCTCCACAGTGTGGTCAGGTGGCCACACTTCTCCTTGGATGCTCATTTCTTATCTCCCTGCTTAAATCAGTGTCTTCATCAGTGTCCTAAGGGGTTAGAGCACAAACAGCTTTTGAGGACAGTTTTCCATAAAGAAGGTGACTTGGCAGTCGTAGGAAAATCCAACTTTTATTTATGAACAAAAACTTGTATTAGGTTCATAGCTTGTCTGTTGCACAAGGTTAGCATGGGTACCCACTAACCGGCCAGGGTGGCAGGGAGGAGCCCATGTATTTAGTCATGTCAAACTGGGGGGCCGGGAGCTTGCCTCCCTGGGGATGGGTAGGCAGATAAGGTGGTCGGGGTGGGGGCACACAGCTGGAAGAGCCCAGGGCCGTAAGCCCACGCTTTCATGCAGCCCCTCTGGGGCGAGGCTCGGGGCTAAGCAAGTGTGATTGTAACGCCGGATGGGCTGGTGATCTGTACTGATGCTTTGCTTGTAGCCACACTCAGGCCCCGACTTGGTTCTATCGGAAGATGAGAAGAGTGACAATGAAGACAAGGAAGAGACAGAGCTGGGCGTCATGGAGGACCAACGCAGTGTGATTCTGCATCTCATCTCGCAGCTCAAGCTTGGCATGGACTTGACCAAGGTAGGCCCGCCAGGTGTCTGGCTTTCGTCCTCTCAACTCAGCTGCCTCTGCTCGCATCCTCTGCCCTGTGGCGTGATTGGAAAGGCCAGCATGGATTGCAGACGTAAGTGTTGGGTGAGGTTGGAGGAGTGGAGGTGTTTATGTTCACGCTTGATGGGGCCTTGCTTCAACCCGTTCCTCTAAGGAACTTGTGTTTCTTAAACTCAAGACCCCGAGTTGTTCCATTTTGACTGTGCTTAGGAGGGCCACGAGGCGCCCCCCCAGAGGTCGCTTGAGCATAGTGGCCACACAGAAAGGCGGAGAGATGGGTGTGGCCAGCTGGGAGTCCTGTCTCACGGCCAGCTGCAGGAGGTCCTTAACTGTAACCACTAGTCCCCAGAAGGGAGTCTTGCCTGTGACCCTCATGTCATCGTCCATGGAAAGCAGGTGCTGATTCAGGCTCTGCCCTCACGTGGGAGCCGCCACAGAGGGGAGCCCATGGGTCGACAGGCCTGCCAGCTTCAGAATCCAGTGGGCTGAGAAGGCCGTGTGGCAGAGTAGGTGAAGCCACTGTTTGGGATGCCCACGTCCTGCGTTGGGGTGCTGATGGGAGGCCTGGGTGCGCTCCTCCTGAGCCAGCTCTCTGCTCACATAGACCCTGGGAAGCAGGGGAGGGTGGCCCGAGGGTTTGCTTTCTTTCACCTTCTGTGGGAGAGCTACATAGAGCTCCTGGCTTCTGCCTTTGACCTGGTCTATTGGCCTGGTTTTTGTGGCAGGGGGTGAGTGAACCAGTGGATGGAAGGGCTCTGATTTGCAAGTCTGTCCATCTGTCTATCTTTAAAAAAAATTGGTGAATTCAATGAAACTGTAAAATGCATCAGCGACAATAGGATGCTGGAGTGTCTGCTGTTGTCCGAGTCTACAATGTCAGGATGCACTTAAAATAGCGGAATCGTGGCCTTTCAACTGCTTATGAAGGGTTATACTGTTATAATGATATAAGGGAACTCAGTGGGCGGGGAGGGAATTTGGGGAATAAGGGAAATCCCAGGGCCTGTGGACTGGTATCATAAAATAAAATTTAAAAATTAAAAAAAAATAACGGTGAGCCCAACTCTGGAGTTGGCTAGTCTTTCTCGCTTACCCGTGTCACCCCGGGGAGCCCCGCTGATTTGGTGTCCTCTGTACCAGGTGGTGCTCCCCACTTTTATCCTGGAGAAGCGGTCCTTGCTAGAGATGTACGCGGACTTCATGGCGCACCCGGACCTGCTGCTGGCCATCACTGCCGGGGCCACGCCCGAGGAGAGAGTCATCTGCTTCGTGGAATATTATCTCACAGCCTTCCACGAGGGCCGCAAGGGGGCCTTGGCCAAGAAGCCCTACAACCCCATCATCGGCGAGACGTTCCACTGCTCCTGGGAGGTCCCCAAGGACAAGGTCAATCCCAGGAGGACTGCCACTGCTCCCCCATCTCCAGCCGACCCCCACGAGCGCCCCCCGGCTGACGACCCTTCCCAAAGCTACAAGCTGAGGTTCGTGGCCGAGCAGGTGTCCCATCACCCGCCCATCTCCTGCTTCTACTGTGAGTGCAAGGAGAAGAGACTGTGCGTGAACACGCACGTGTGGACCAAAAGCAAGTTCATGGGCATGTCCGTGGGGGTCTCCATGATAGGGGAAGGTAAGCCGCTCTGGGTCTTGTTGGACGCTGGGTTCTTGCCCGGGGAGCTTGAGTGCCCGATGGTCAGTTGGTCATTTTGACTGTGGCCTTTTCTGGTATTTCCTGGTGGAGTTTGGGAATGGTGGGAAAGAAGAATGAGGTCTTATGATTTTGGAGCAGGGGGGCGGGGGGGACTGGATCTGGAATTTCCCACTGGGGTCCTGGTGCTGCACCGGACAGCCCAGTACACAGGCATTTGCTGGTCATGCGTGCCCACGTGGGACTTCGCATGCCCCACCTGACGCGCTTCCTTCTTGTGAGCTTTGCTCCCGTGGACAGCAGTGTTGGATCCAGCGGTGGGGGAACACGTGTATACTCCGTCCCAGACCATGAGGGCGGTCATGCTGCCTGCTGGGAATCGGCTTGAGGAGTTTCCAGCGAGTGCATTTTGTCCTACCTGCTGGCGGATCCCACACTCCTGTTTCCAGCCAGGCAGCCGTGGAGGAGGTTTCTTCGTGGCTGAAGAACCCCGTGACCATCCTTGTTCATGTCACGTGTCTGTGGGTGGCTCTTCAACTGTTCCCTGAGTCACAGATCCCTCAGAGATGCTCGGGGATCTAACACGGGGGTTGGCTTTGGCTCTCGGCAAGAATTGCCCCCCTGCTCCCCCCTTCCCCCATCCCCAAGCCCTCCTCCATACCCCTGGATGTGAGAACATGGCTTGCTCGCTCAGCACACTGAGCACCTCGTGGAGGCTGGGCTGGGCTGGGTCTTGAGGGGCTGTGACCTTGACAGAGCGGTCAAGGTCACGGAGCGAGGCTGGCCTTAGCCAGCACCCTCAGACAGAAACCAATGCAGTTGGTTCTGGGTACAGCCGAGGGGGCAGACACCTGGCATCCTGGAGGGAGGGCACGGGAGCGGGGAAGGCGGTTCTGAACACAGACCTTAGGGGGTTGTGATGGGGGAGGAGAATGTTGGGCGGGGAGAAAAGGCGGGGTCCCGAGGGCTGGGAGCAGGTGGGGGGAGGTGGAGTGGATGTGTAGGGGGGTAACCATGCCGTATCCCTGAGAGCCTGGTGGGCTCCCACGGGGAGCCTCAGCTCTGTCCAGGAGCACTGGGGATTTGGGACAGTAGAGTTCTCAGATGTGAGCTGTGCTTCCACCCTCCTGCTGCTCGTTGGAAATGTAGACCCCGAGGGAGCCGCAGCACGGGGGAGGTGGGTCTTCCAATTATCTCCACCGCAGATGCTGCGGGGAAAGGTGGAGGAGAGGAACGGTACTGGAGTTGAGAGCCAAGAGGAAGAGCCTTGGGTTCAGAGGCGAGGCCTGAGGAAGGAGGTGAGGGCTCCTGAGCAGGTGGAAGGCAGGTGGAGGGAGAAGGTAGGAGGTTCTGGTGGGCTGAGGGCTTGGCACGGAGCAGGATGCAAGAGTGGGCAGTAGTCGGAGGGCGGTCCCAACCCCTCCCCGTGACAGCTGTGCTTTCTGTAAAGCTCTGCTAGGGGTTCAGATGGTTTCTTTGTAGTAAACTCATCTTTTAATCCCATTTTTTTCCCCATGAACTTTTCCAAATGGCCTTGAAGACACAGGCTGGAAGTGGAGGGAGAGGCCTGGCCAGGGTCAGAGCTCGTAACCAGGCCGTGGCATGCAGGAGGTGGCCAAGTGGGTGCTGCCTTCTGGAGCCCTGCCCGGATGCCAGGGAGAGCCAGAAGGCGGTGGGACTGAGTTCCCCATGGGGCCAAGCCAAGAAAGGGCTCTGGCAGCAGACAGGGACTGGTTGCTGTGACAGCCACACGGTGCCGAACTGAAGATTGGCTGTCAGGTTTTGAATCAGCAAGGTCACTGGTGACCTTGACAGGTTGTCCTAGGGTGGTGCTAGGGAAAGTCCCATTGGGCTAACATCCAGAGGGGCCGGAGTGGGAGCCAGCACGGATGGGTGTGGGTGCGCATCTGCTGGTCAGTCAGATCTGCCGGACCAGAGGATACCCCGCCCCCGAGTGCCATGCTGCCTGTGCCAGCGAGACAGCAGCCCCAGGTGGCGCTTGTCAGCCCAGGCTGTGGAACCTTGAGGTTGCGGGAGCGCAGAGTCAGGCTGGCGTAGCCCCGGGAGCTCTGACTGGCGAAAGCCATCGATGCTTGGCCAAGGGCAGTCCCCGCCTTGTCCCTTCACCCGTGGGAGGTCCTTGTTTGCATCGATTTGTCACCTAGGACTTTTCTGCTGAGACGCGGAGTGGGCCTGCTCTGGGGCTCTGTCACGTGACAGCTCGTCTTAGAGTAGATTTGTAGCGGGTGGCGCAGGCTCAGGGAGGTGCTTTCCTTTTATTTAAAGGCAAAGCTTGACATTCCAGAGAGGCTCCCTTCTGTTTGATCTTGTTCTAAGGCTCGCACACGACACATTATTTGGAGCTGAGATGGGTTCTTTGTAAGCAGCTCCTTGGCTGGTGCAAGCCATTAGTGCTTGTTAAGCCCCCAGCTCACTCAGCCTGTGGCCCGAGAGACCCTCACCGAGGCGTTGCTCATTTAACCCCTGGCTTTGCCCAGGTCCAGCAGGGGGTCTCTGCCGGTTCCTTCTCGGCCCTGTGTGGGACACCGAGAGCCGTTCGTCTATACTTGCCACCGCATCCTCCAGGCACTGGAATCAAAAGCAGCCAGCTACAGGGAGAAGGGCAGTTAGCTATGGTGAGATGGATGAGTACCAGGGCCTAGGCTGGGCACCCGCAGGTGACACAGTGGCCGTAGAGTTGCTTAAAAAAAACACCTTGCTTGAAAGGCAGTTAGAGACCTGTAATCTGATTGTTCACTTCCCAAGTGACCCCAACAGCCCTGTCTGGGCCAGGCCGAAGCCAGAAACTGGGAACTGCATTGGGCCATTTCCAGGTGTCTTGCAAGTGTGTTAGCAGAAAGCCAGGTTGAGGGGTGACCAGCCGAGCCGCCTCCTGGCCTCCTATGGTAGATGCTGGCCTCACGGCAGCGGACAACTGAACACACTGCGCCAACATGCCTCCCTGCTTGCAGGATTTTGGCCTCTTGGAGTGTTTCCAGGCTTCTGGTGGACACAGGCCCCGGATGATCTCTCTGTCAGTGTGACAGTCCTGGCACTGACCGATAACTCCATGTGTTGAGTTTCCGATGGCAAGCTTGCAGCTTGCGGACTGCCCCTAGCGCGGAAGCGTTGTGAGACTAACGCAAGTGAGTCCGTCGCCTGGTGGTCTCTGTAGCCAAACGCAGACTCACCAGGCTTTTGCCAGAAGAGAGCTGGCCTTCCCACTCTGGCTCCGGGGAGGGGCTTCCATAGATTGAGGAGCGGGAGGCTGGGGGGTGTATAGGAGAGGGGCGGATGCTTTGGGCTGTGTCCTTGGTGTTTCCTGGTGCTGGTCTGGGGACCAGTGTCCGAGGAAGAGCTTTGGCTGGAGCTTTGCTTTCTGGAAGATGGGCGCTGTCATCAGAGCCGTGGGAAGTCAGAGGAGGGGAGAGGTCCCGCTGTGTGGGATTTGGGACATTTTGGGGTGGAGCCAAGCTGTCCTCCTGTCACCCGCACGCTTGAGCCCCCTCCATCAATACGGGAGGCTTTGAATGACCCAGGAACCAACCGGCTGTCAACCTCTCTGGTCTTAGTTCCTGCCTGTGCTCGTGGGGGTGTGTGCAGTCCCCCACAGGGCCTTGGGGACCCCTACACATGCACAGCATGTCACCGGGGGCTTCAGAACCTCTCTGTTCAGTGGGGTGTCAGGCTGATGGATGGACAGCAGTATCAGTGAGGTGCTGGCTCCGATAAGCCTGGTGTGTTCCAATATACTGTAGCCCACGCGCTATTAAAGTGGTTTTGCAGAAAAGGTGGAGTTATAGTTACATGGACTTTAGAAACCATGAGCCAGCATGATTCTGCAAATTAGCCTCATGGCTCCGTAGCCATCCCTGGCCAGCTGATTGGTACCCAGATCTCTCCCTCCTTTCCCCACTCGCAGCAAGATCTAGCTCATGTTGAGTCAGCTGCTTGCACGGGCTCACAGACAAGCACTGGCCAGAGCTGAACCAATCTTAAGCCAGAAGCCAAGTCTCTTCCGGGTCTCCCACGCAAGTGCAGGGTCCCAAGGCTTTGGGCCGTCCTTGACTGCTTTCCCAGGCCACAAGCAGGGAGCTGGATGGGAAGCGGGGCTGCCGGGATTAGAACTGGCGCCCATATGGGATCCCTGTGTGTGCAGGGCGAGGACTTTAGCCACTGGGCTACGACACTAGACTAGCGCAGTCACTACCTGAGCCTCCTGTATCCCATAGTGGTGTACCTGGCTTGCCTCCTGACCTCTGGCTTCTGACCCAGGTTCCTGTTAATGGGCACAATGGGAGACAGTGGGTGATGGCGCAAGTCTTTGGGCCCCTGCCCCTGTGGCGGGGACCTGCGTGGGATTCCCGTCATTCCCTTGGCCTGCGCCGACGCTGGCTGGTGTGGGTATCTGGGGAAGTGAAGCAGCAGGTGGAAGATATCTTTCTTTTTGTACACCTTCCTTTGCTTTTCAAATAATGTGAACGTAAATTTTAAAAATGATTCGTTTGAGAGACAGGCGGATGTGAGATTCCAGGCTCAGTGGCTGCTGGGCACCTGCCGTGTTTTCAAAGAACAGGGGGAGGAGAGAGTGCTCATTGTCAGTTAGAAACAGTAAGCCTTGCCACGTGGAGCAGCTGGGAGGCGTGACACACCGAGTGTGGGAAGCCTCCAGGAGCCTGGCGCCCCAGACGTGCAGGTCCATGGGATCTGCTGAACGCACACTCCCCTGGTCACGTGTGTCGGGACGAAGGACAGAGTGTCCTTCCTGAGGCTCCCAGTGCCCTTGGGAACGGTCCAGCCCTGGGATGACCTGGAGCAGAGCTGTGAGAGTCTTCACTGGGCCCAGGGTGCTGGGATGGGGTGCTGAGCAGCTGCCATGCACGGTCATCCTTGGGGAGCTGTGGAGCTGGGTCTCCCCGGAGGCCTCTGTACATGAACCAGATGGCGGCCCCGCGAGGGTCTGCATTCAGTGTGGCCCAGCCAGTCTTTGAGAACTGCGTGCAAATTGTGGCATCTTCAGTATAGAAGCAGACAAGCCTGTCCCAGTTTTGCATTATTTCAGGAAGATTTAAGACTCAGCGCAGCCCCTGGCTCCCAGATCCAGGCAACCCCCATGATTACTGGGGGCGCGGGGGGTGGGGGGGGCGGTCAGTGCTCTGGGCACGTGTCTCCCCATGGGTTGCTGACAACAGATGCAGTCTGCTGTAACTTTAGGGGGACTGGGGAGGCGGACTGTGTTGCTCACAGGAGAGAGACAGAGGTTGGGGAGCTGCTTGGCAGAGCTGTGGCTTCTGCTGCTCTGGGGGGTCCATCACACCGACTTCCTTGCTGCAGGTGGGCCCTGGGATTGCACAGGGCCTTTGCATGTGCTCCTGTGCTGCCCGCAGCACTCTCGCATCTGCCTTTGAGCTTCTCAACTCTTGCCAAACTCAATCCGGACTGACCCTCGCACCCCCTTGCCCCTGGGAGTCTCTCTGCCACCTGCAGCACAGTTAGAATTGTGTTTGCGGCTCCATCAACGTCCAGCTTTCTCTTCTCCCTGAGCACAAGGGCCTGTCCGGTTCCTGTCTACCGTGAAGGGGTCCCAGTCCCTTGCACAGTTCCTGGCCCTCGTGGCAGCAGTTGCGGCACTGTGGGGCGGGAGGCCGTCGCGTCCCGGATGCCCGTGTCCGCGTGTCTCACTCCCTCCTGTCTCCCCCGAGGCGTGCTGAGGCTGCTGGAGCACGGGGAGGATTACGTGTTCACCCTGCCTAGTGCCTACGCACGCTCCATCCTCACCATCCCCTGGGTGGAGCTCGGAGGCAAAGTCAGCATCAACTGTGCCAAGACCGGGTACTCGGCGACGGTGATCTTCCACACAAAGCCGTTCTACGGCGGCAAGGTGCACAGGTGGGTCACGGCTCTGTTCCTCCAGGCCCCTGCGTTTCCCGCCTGCATTGGAAAGTTGACTGCCAGGGATGGGATGAGTTGAAAATGGAGATGAAGTGCTAGTTCTTCTCCCTGCTTCCCACGGCCGTTGCTTGGGGCCCTTCCACTCAGCAGTGTGTGAAGTCTTCGATGATGCTTTGCAGAGCACATGGCAGCAGCTCACAGTGTCCCACCTGCAGCCATGGTCTGTTCTCCTGTCCCCAAGTCACATGTCCTGGGTACCTGGACACCGCCAGGAGCTGCCTGTCTTTTGCTGAATTGGCTGGAAGAACTATCCTGAATCCCACAACATACAAAAAAAGTTATTTTTGTTGCTTCAGCTAGTTTAAAACTTACTTTTATTGGAAAGGTAGATTTTCGGAGAGAAGGAGAGACAGAGAGGAAGATCTATCTGCTGGTTCACTCCCTAAGTGGCCACAGTGGCCGGAGCTAACCCGATGTGAAGCTAACCCGATAACTCAGGTCTCCCACATGGGTGCAGGGTCCCAAGGCTTTGAGCCGTCCTCGACTGCTTTCCCAGGCCACAAGCAGGGAGCTGGATGGGAAGTGGAATAGCCAGGACACGAACTAGCACCCATAAGGGATCCCAGTGCATGCAAGGTGAAGACTTGAACCACTAGACTACTGCGCTGGGCCCTTCTTTCAGATATTTAGAAACAAAACAAAGCCCCCTCATCAGAGCAGATCTGTGCAAGTAAGCTGGCATCTTTGGCTGTTTTCCTGGAAAGCACTGCTGCACACGGTGTTACTGTGAAGCGGCTGCTGGTGACCCAGCCAGGCAGAGGGGTGCAGCATCAGCTCAGTGGCTCACCAGGGCACGTGGGCCGCGCTCAGTCACGCCTTGTGTTGGTAGTGACGGTCGCCACAGCGTTGTGCAGGCACTGCAGGTTGGCATCCTCCCCACCCCAGAGCCCGTCGTCATCATCGGCTCCCTGTACCCTTGTGCACACACCCCCTCACACCTGCTGCCCCTGGGCCCTGCCTCGCCCAGCCTCGCCACTTGGAACCCTGTTTTGCTGTGATGGGGGCAGCTGTGTTTAACCCACTCGCGGAACTGGCCTCATTCAGGGGTTGATGTTCTCTCCCTGTACTCTGCGCTTTGGGTCAGAACGGAAGAGAGTATATCGCGTTGTTTTTTTTTTCCCCCTGATTTAGTGGATTTCCATTGCCAGTGCTAACATTTTCTGTTCATTGTGTGTATGTCAAAGCTGAGACGTCTACACTGCTGCCCTGGTGTTAACCTTAACCCACGGACAGTTCTGCTTTCTGCAGTGTGTCCGTCAGTCCTGCCTTTTTCTGTCCATGGCTGTTAGAGTTCATTGTAAGAGCTAGGCTTTGCATGCCAGAAGCAAGCCTGCGCTTAGCTGCCCCTGGAAGTCTCTCTCAATGGCAATGTGCCTGTTGGTGGCCCCGCCAAGCATGCTCACGTGACTCGTTGATCCAGGGTCACAGCAGAAGTGAAGCACAACCCAACCAACACCATCGTCTGTAAAGCCCACGGGGAGTGGAATGGCACCTTGGAGTTCACCTACAACAACGGAGAGACCAAAGTCATCGACACGACCACCTTGCCCGTGTACCCTAAGAAGATCCGACCTCTCGAAAAGCAGGGGCCCATGGAGTCCAGGTGGGGACCCACTGTTTCCCTGTGCAGCGTGACTGTGATGGGATAAAGATAATACAGGCGCTTTAAAACATGCGTGTGCAGGAGTACGAGCAAGCTCTCTTAGCCATAGGCCATTTTCATTTCCAATTTAGGCTATTAGCAAACCATCACCCGTGGGCCAAATCCGGTCTGGGGCTGATTTTGTAAAGTCTCATGTCCCATGGCCGTGTATTTTTTTCCACATTTGGTTTGTGGACACCTTCCTGCTAACGAAGGCAGGGTAAGGAATTCCAGCCACCACCCGCAGAACCCAAAGGCTTGCTGTTTCCAGAAAATGTTTGCCAACCCCTGCTCTGACGCAGGGTACGGTGTCTTGGGCCTGTGTGCTCTGAAGCCCCCAGCTGGGTGATTTCTGAAGAATGGGGTTTCCTATGGACTCATGGGAAGTTCAAGAGCATGGTGCTGGCATTGGTTTGGCTTTCCGCTGAGGGCCTTGTGCTGCTTCAGCACGTGGCAGAAGGTGGATGGGCAGGTGGTGCTCATGGGAGAAAGAACCCGTGGAGCCGTTTTGCTTTATCACAGCCCATTCCAGCCACAGGCTCAGCCCTTTGCTTGAGGCTTGCTCGCAAAAAAGGGTGTCCTTCCTTCTCAGGGGGTCTACCGCCATGACGCAGACACCTCCCACCAGCCTGCCACTCCCCACACCACGGCCCTGAAGCATTAAGATTCCAACACACACACTTGGGCAGTAGTTCCTGCTGGGCACAGGCCCTTGCCCCGGGGGAGCTGGCCCTGGAGAGGGCTCGCCTGGGGGCCGCCTCCTGGCTCCTGCAGAACCTTGCCCAGGATGGTCCCACTTGATGGCTTCCTTTCCTCCGTGTGTTCCCAGGAACCTCTGGCGGGAGGTGACCCGGTATCTGCGGCTAGGGGACATCGATGCAGCCACAGAGCAGAAGCGGCGCCTGGAGGAGAAACAGCGGGTGGAGGAGCGCAAGCGGGAGAACCTGCGTGCACCATGGCGGCCCAAGTACTTCATCCAGGAGGTAACCCTGCCCCCTGTCGGTGAGCGCGTGTAGTCACAGCCTGGGAGCCGGGCCGACAGCTGGCCAGGCAGCTGGAATGAGAGACAGATGGGCCAGGCCTGACCATTCTTCCGGAGAGTCAGGAGTCTGGATTGTCAGGAGAAATCAGATATTCACACAGTGTTAAGGAAGTTCAGTTTATTTTTTTGCATCAATGTAATTGCAGTTTATTACTTACATATATAGATAGCAGAGCCATAGATTCATATGCTACTCAGGTGTAAAAATGCAAAAACTGTGGAATGTGTCGTCTTCCTGTGTATATAAAAACTGTGTCATGAGGGAGAACTTTTTTTTTAACATAGTTCATAGCATGTCTGCCATTCATAACAATGTAAGAATCCATTGAACTACAAAGGAAGGAACTGAAGCTACCAAATCATTGTATTAATTTGAGGAAGTTAAAAAGTTTTTAAACACCAGGAGCCATGCAGGTGTATCTGGGGGGCCCCCCGTGCAGTGCCGGCTGCTGCTCTGCAAAGGAGGGCTGGCTGCTGCTTTCCAGATGTAGGCAGCGGGTGGCAGGGGCAGCCTAGGCAGATGGAGGGGCACCCGGGCCGGGACAGGAAGCTGCCAGTTCTCCTCTTCCCTGCCTTCGGGAGCTCAAGGTCACGGAGACAGACTGCAAGGTTGGGTTCCTCATCAGACGGGCTGACTTGGGGATGCCGTGCCTTTGTGGGTCTTGATTGTGGGGAACCCCAGGTGAGGGTTAAGAATCGTTTATCTGGCTTCTGTGGACAGCCGTGCACTGCTGAACAACGAAAGGCCATTCCCGACCCTCCTTGGCCCTGGGGCTTTGTAAGAGCCACTGTGTTGGCGCCGGAGGCTGGGAAGACGAAGGCCCATCCCTCCATCGGAGCACTCTGGAGGGTGCTCCCTTCCAGTTGAGCCCCAGAGTGGATTCCCAGTTGAGTGTCCTGCCTTTTTTCTCACATGGCACTCTGGTGGTGGTGGTCACGAGGGCTGCTCTGTCACTGACTTCCGCTGTGGAAGGCTCCGTTGGGCCTGCCCGTATGGGCTGGTGGACATTTCCCCATAAGCAGATCCTCGACTTTTGTTGCCCTGTCAGTTCTTCCAGTCATCCACTTTCGCTCTTGTCTGACAACCTCAAAGTTGCTTTTGTTTGGTTTGCTTTTTACCAAGCAGTCTCCCTGGATGTTAACCAACAAAGCTTCTTTTGAGGATCGGCTTCCTCCCAAACACCAAGGAAGGAAGATCGTGGGGGCTGTCAGAAGGCACGGGGTGGAGGGGGCATTCGGAGAGCCACAGGCAGCCTGCCCTGCTGCTGGGCTGTCGGGCACGGGGCAGTCCTGCCGCCTGGCAGCCGTCAGGAGGGTCCCGACTCCTGCGCCACTGAGCATCCTGTGGAGAGGACGCCAGGTAACACGTGCCTCCTTCTCTTCCAGGGCGATGGCTGGGTGTATCTAAGCCCCCTGTGGAAGGCACACTGACCAGGAGGCGTGCAGAGCTTTCGGAAATAGCCCCGTTTTTCTTTTCTTTTTTGGAGGAATTAAAAGTGGTACAGTATCAAGGTTTTGTTGGCATTTGCTGAAACCTCTTGTTCATGTTCAAGGAATTCTAACAGAAATGTTCTCCTGTGAAAGCAGCGCCGCCCAAACTCGGTTGGAGAGCGTCGGTTACTTCCAGAGCCATCGGGGCATGTGTGTGTACGCTGGGCTCACACACACACACACACACACACACACACCTGCTGAGTGTTACAACACTTGTACATACTGCACTCACCAGGCTGTGAGTGGGTAACCACAAGCTCCTTTTTACCAATGAGGTTTGAAGTTTTCTATTTTTCACTTGCCAGAAATGTTTTGCACTCACAAAGTTGCTTTCACTCAGTCCAAGTGAAGGCAGACGGGCCTGGTCCCTCTGCTGTCTCCATGGGAGAACGTGGCTCCCTGGGAAGCACTGGGCGTGAGCAAGGCACAGTCATTGTTGCGTTTTCCACCCCACTCCTGCTTTAGAACTTACCTGTCCGCACTCAGGAAAGATTGCCATTTCTTGGCGGATGGGGGTTTGGTGGAGCGGTTAGTTTTGGATCTGAACCCTCCAGCCTCGAGTTCCTGGGAGATGAGTCACCCTTGGGACACGTCTCCCATTCACCGCATTGGTCAGAACTTTTTTTTTTTTTTTTCAGAAGCAATTTCACTTACTGAGAAAATGCAATCATAAGGAGATGTCAATACTTTCATGATGAAGATAGGGCTTCCGAAGTTAAACGCATCAAAGCACACACCAACACGCACAGCCACCAGCCTGGTTTTGTCTGGGGAAAGGCAAAAGAGTTTCATGCGGATTTTGTTAAGTGCATCTTTCTGGTTTAATCCAAACTCTGCAAAAAAAAAAAAAAGCCACTGTGATGAAAACATGCATAAAACATACATAAAACCTGCACACATGTGCTCCATGGTTCCAAATTTCATTCCACGGCCTTGACAATGACAATGACTTGACCAAAACCAAAATGAAAGGAAAATGATTCTGTTTTTTGCTCAGTGCTTAGTTTATTTTTTACTGTACCACTCCAATTTATAAAATCCAGTAGCATGAATGCTTCTCTGTAGTAATACTAATTTTGTGCCTTTTGTCTGCTTTCTTAAGACCAGTTGTTCACACTTTGTAGATATTAGACAAATATATTTCGATTAAATACTATACTTCTCTGTGTGTGTGTATTTTTTTTTCTCAGAGATGCAGAGGTTCTGATTGGTGGCTCTGAATGAACTTACACTTTTTTGGGTCGATACTGCCAGTTAGCGATGTGAACAGCAATGAAGTCCATATAAACAATATATTGAACACATTGTAAAAATCTAACATATAAGCATTAAATAGACTTTTTTTTGACATGTTCATATTGGAATAATAGAGAGATTCAGAGGTTGTCCATTCATTGGTTCACTCCCCAAATGCTTGCCAGGACTGGCTGGGCCACGCTGAAGCCAGGAGCTTGGAACTCAATCCAGGTTTCCCACATGGGTGGCAGGTCCAGGTGTGCTGTACCTGCCAAGGTGCTGGTCAGCAGGGAGCCAGACTGGAGAAGAGGGAGGCAGAACCAAAGCAGACACTGCTGTGGACGTGGGTGTTGCAGCAACTGGCTGCCCCGGATGAACATGTGTAGTGCTGTGTTGAGTTACTGCCAGAAGGGATGCTGCAGCTGTGCAGATCCTAGCTTAAGGCATCTGGCTGAATACAGGCTGGGAAGATGCAGGAGTAAGTACTAGGGCCCAGTGAGTTGACCCAATTGGCTAATCCTCTACCTCCAAGTGTGGCATCCCATATCGGCACTGGTTCCAGTCCTCGCTGCTCCACTTCACATCCAGCTCACTGCTGATGGCCCGGGAAAGTCGCAGAGGATGGCCCAAGTGCACATGGGAAGGAACTCTAGGTTCCTGGCTTCAGATCGGCTCAGCTCCAGCTATTGCAGCCAGTTGGGGAGTGATGTTTCTTATCTCTCCTTCTCTCTGTAAACCTACCTTTTCAACAAACAGAAAGACAACCCACTCATAAAAAAAAAAGTAACCATGATGGTGTTTTTTGGATCTTGGGAATCTTACAAAGCATTAACCGTCTGGGGGAATAAAGTATGGGAAAAGGCTTACTTTCCTTTAGGGGTGTGTAGGTACAAACGTTGTCTTTTTTGTGTATATGCTGCTGAAGCAAGTGATAAATTTTGCTTTTTGAAAATTGTGGGGCCCAGCAGCGTGGCTTTGCGGCTAAGGTCCTCGCCTTGAACACGCCGGGATCCCATATGGGCGCCGGTTCTAATCCCGGCAGTTCCACTTCCCATCCAGCTCCCTGCTTGTGGCCTGGGAAGGCAGTCGAGGACGGCCCAGTCGAGGACCCTGCACCTGCATGGGAGACCCGGAAGAAGTTCCTGGATCCTGGCTTCGGATCTGCATAGCATCGGCTGTTGCGCTCATTTGGGGAGTGAATCATCGGATGGAAGATCTTCCTCTCTGTCTCTCCTCTCTGTATATCCGCCTTTCCAATAAAATAAATCTTCAAAAATAAATTGTGAAATAACACATGCGGGAGAGTTACACAAAACAGATGTTCATTTCTAAGAGTAATTATGAGCACTCATAATTATGAAACCGAAGTGCGTTTTAAAAGCCACCACTGTCTTCACACAATTGTGTAGGTCTTCCAGAACCTTCCACAGTAACTGCCTCTTTTGAGTTTTGTTGCTGCTATTTACGCTGTGTGTAATTTTCCAAACAGCCCTCCTTGTTTCACTTAGTTTGGATTGCAGGTCAGCTGATGCTATGAATTGGTCTGTGTGTTCATTCTCTTTTGCTGAATGGACTTAGCTATGCAGAACACCCTGTAGTAGTGCACTGTTTTAGCTTCTGTTAGTGACGGTGAAGTGCATCTGTATTTGTGTGACATTACTGTATCTGGAGAAGCAGTTACTTGTTCCTAGATTGAAGCTGTTGGCATGAACTAACTCGCCTGGTCCTGGAAACCACCACTTTATCTACCTCTAGGACTTGGACCACCCTAAGGAACTTGTGTAATTGGAGCGCCCTAGCTTCCTTCTGCTGTTCACCTAATGTTGTTCCTTGTCTGTCTGAAGTCATTTGTGGCTCTTAACATCTTTAATGTTGTGCTTTGTTGTCCTTTGATTGGGTCAGATTTTTCTTTTTTGGTTATTTTCTGTGTAGTTATCTTTATTTTGGTTGCCGGAGATTACACACAACATCTTAAAGTAACAATATTTACTAAATCTATATTGCCCAACTTCAAGCACGTGCAGAACTAGTTCCTTATAGCTTATAGCTAAACACTGTGTACCCACTAACATACTTACAGTTGTGCCTTTTTGGAAACTTTTGTGTATTTGAGTGGCAGAGTTGCACAGAGAGGTGTCTTCCGTATTGTGGCTCATGTCCCAGATGGCCACAAGGGCTGTGCTAAGCCAAAGTGGGGAGCCAGGAGCTTCTGGTCTCCCAGAGGAATAGCAGGGGCCAAGGCACTTGGACATCTCTCTGCTGCTTCCCCAGGCTGTTAGCAGGGAGCCGGGTTGGCAGTGGAGCAGCTAGAACTTCATCTAGTACATATGGCATGCTGGCCCTGCACGTGGGGGCTTAACACACTACACCACAACACTGGGCCCTACTGCCTTTTAAAAAATCCTGTAAAAAGTAGAGCTATGGAACAAAATGACAATCTTTAAATTTTTATCTGGGATTATCCCACTTTTATGTTTGTCCCTGTACTCACTTGTGGCAGATGGCTGAAAGTGTTCCAGTAACCGTCGCTTCCATGTGCAGCTGGAGTTCCTCAGCATTCATCTCAAAGTTCCAAGAACCAGTTCCTCCCCAGCATTTCTTAGAAATGCTTGTGGTCATGAATTCTCCCTCGGCTCTTCATCTGCTCATACAAATACGTGTCTGTTTTGAAAAGTTGCGATGGGGCCCAGTGTGGTGGTCTAGCGGCTCAAGCCCTACAATGCGCTGGGATCCCATATGGGCACTGAGCTGCTGCTGGGTCCCACGCGGGAACAGAGGCCCGGGGCTTTGGGCTGTCCTCATTCACAGGGCTGGAAGAACATGCACTCTCCCTTCAGCAGGACGCAGGCCAGAACGCTCATCAATGTTAGTCTTATTTTGCCAAAGGAGGAGCACATGGTGCTTCATTTAGCCTGACCGTGTGCTGAGCTTGCAGGGCCCGGTGGCGTAGCCCAGTGGCTAAAGTCCTCGCCTTGAACACGCTGGGATCCCATATGGGCGCCGGTTCTAATCCTGGCAGCCCCACTTCCCATCCAGCTCCCTGCTTGACGGCTTTCCCAGGCCACGAGGACAGCCCAAAGCCTTGGGACTCTGTACCTGCGTGGGAGACCCGGAAGAAGTTCCTGGATCCTAGCTTCGGATCGGCATAGCATCGGCTGTTGCGCTCACTTGGGGAGTGAACTATCGGACGGAAATTCCTCTGTCTCTCCTTCTTTCCGTCTGACTTTCCAATAAAAATAAATAAAAAAAAAAAAAGACCATGCATGCAGTGTTGTTCCTCTGGTTGCCAAGCGATCTGGAGTTGTTCATCTCATGAGTTCCACCTCTCACTGGGTCAGCTGGGTAAAGGTGAGACCTCTGGTATTGTAACCAGAATGCCTCCAGGCTGCTGGAAGACTGAGACCTAGAAACAGTAGATGAACTTATCCGGGGCACAAAGTACATTTCTGACAAACTCCGTGCACTTGCACATTACAAAGTCATATACATTGAGGGGAGACAGCAAGGATCTTCCATCCGTTGACTCACTCCCCCAAGTGAGTGCAACGGCTGGGGCCTGTGCCCGTCCGAAGCCAGCAGCCACGGGTGCAGGGTCCCAAAGCATTGGACCAGCCACACAACCGCCTTCCCAGGCCACAAGCAGGGGCGCTGCACGCGGGTGCAGGATTCCGGAACCAGGAACTTCCTCCAGGTCTCTCACATGGGTGCAGGGTCCACAAGCCGTCCTACTCTCCCAGGGCACGAGCAGGGAGCTGGATGGGAAGTGGAGCAGCCGGGATTAGAACCGGCACCCATTGGGATCCCGGCGCGTTCAAGGTGCGGAATTTAGCCGCTAGGCCACGCCGCCGGGCCTATTCTGAGCACTTTTTGAGGACCCCTTTAACCATGGATTTCAAATATTTCTTGCATCATACTAAAGTCAACTATTTCATTCCTGATAGTACACTTGGAAGTCTGAACCAACTCCTTAGCTAAAAACTGCTTAGGAAAACGGCACCAGAAATAAGAAGCCTCCTTTAAAGAGCCCATACAGGGGCCCTGCGGTGTGGCCTACCGGCTAAAGTCCGCGCCGGGATCCCAATGGGTGCCGGTTCTAATCCCGGCAGCTCCACTTCCCATCCAGCCTTGGGTCTCTCACGCGGGTGCAGACCCAGGAGAGGCTCCTGGATTTGGATTGGCACAGCAACTTAGTTAAGAAGATTTATTAATTTTATTACAAAGAGGCACACAGGACCCACAACAGTATCACCAGGCTTCAGCCTAGAAGGTGCAAAGTCGGATAAGTCTGGCACAGGCAGCTGTTTTATCTGGGGAAGCTGGCAAGGACAAACACCAAATCCTGCTCCAAAATTGCAGCAGATATGCCGTGATATCAGACACAATTAAAACCCTTGCTGCCAAATAAAAGATGAAAATCATGTGGAAGTATTGGAAGTTGCTGCTATAAATTGTTTATCTGGAGCCTCAATGACAGAATGAGAAAAAAATGAACTAGAGTAACAAATCAGCAAATGCAAACACTGGCACAATTAAGAGGAGTACCTCGAAATGCGTAGAACATGGAGTACAAAATCATTTGAGTCTAAAATACACATTAACAACCTTTTTGCACTTTTGTTTTCCAAACTTTTTGAAGAAACGAATTATGTAAACAACCATAAAAGACCTGGTATGCGATTAGCCAGACAACATAGCTTAACAGATTTTTAATAATGCCTTTTGTTATTGGTAATTGAAACCCCAGCTATTTAAAAAGTTCCAAATGTAATCCAGTTAATGCAGAGTTGCAACAAAAAATCAGTTCATAGGGAAAAATAAAATCTACACAGTGTGACTTCAATGCATCCTTAATGAATGACCAAATAAACGACAATAATCAAACATGCCCAACAACTGCCAAAAGGACACACACCAAACTCAGACGTAAGGAAAATAGCCACAAAACAGAAGTTGTGTGGAAAAATGAAGTTGAAAGCTAAGCTTGGAGGCAGGCACGTGGTCCTTACTCTAGGTAAGATGCTGCTTGGGATGTTCCCTAGCCCACACTGGCCCTGGGCTTGGATTCGGACCCCACTCCCGATGCCTGCAGTGTGCGTGCGTCCTGGGCGGCCACAGAGGACGGCCCGTTAGCCAGGTCACACTCCGAGACCCAGACCGGAGTTTCAGACTGCTGGCTTTGGTCCTTCCTAACCCTGGCTGTTACAGGCACGTAGGAAGTCTTTTATCCTGTTACCAGAGGATAAAAGATTGTTTTACACAGTGGTATTTTGGTGCTGAAAACTTGAAATCCAGGCAGATTTTTCATACTACGCATTTCAACTTTTGAAGTTGCTGACATGTGCATGCAGCAAAATTTAAACCAAAATAAACATTCCAACTCATCTTCTACAAACTCTAAAGTCAACTTATATTTAAAAATTATTTCCATATGTCCTTAAATCTCTGGACATACATGTCAGTATTTAAATGTACTTCCCTGTCATGGGAAGCAATGCATGTCTTTTCACAGTACAGGGGGAAAAGCCAGCAGAAACAAAACAACCTGTCAAGGAAGATGAATTAGCAAGGGTGGGGTGGAGGAGGGTTCACTTGAAATTTCAGATGCAAGGGGCAAGTTCCTTTAAAGCAGAGTCTGTTAAAACTAAAACAAGGACAAAACATACTCCTGCGTCAGTACCGCAGAATCTAGAATTTAAAACCTCTGCCCAGTGGAAATTCCAGACTCAAAATTTCACGCATAAAATCTAATCAATAAAATCAATTGTAGGTAATTTTTCAGTTTAATATGGCAAAGTCTAATTGAACAGATAGCAAAATATTGAAAGCTTTCCTTTTAAAATGAAGAATGTTGCCTTTTCTATGCAGAAATACACTGAGTACACCCTAGCCAGTGTAGTCCAGCAAGGAAACTGCACATATAATCAAGTTCTGTTACAACGCACGATAGTTTATGGCAAGATCTTTGATAATGAGAAAGGCGCATGCCTTGAAGGTCTGTGAGTTGTCAGGACCTCCAAAGCCAATATGAAACAGACTGACGACCCGTATTAACCGAAGGACATGTCACATTCCTGGACAGACTTTAAGTGTGAATTTTCCCACATCTAATGTATAGATCCAGCAATAATCAAATGTTCCGTAGGTTTTTCCCTTAAAGGATAAGGCTTTTTTTTTTTTTTTTAAAGATTTATTTATTAGAAAGTCAGATATAGAGAGAGGAGAGACAGAGAGGAAGATCTTCCATCCGATGATTCACTCCCCAAGTGAGCACAACGGCCGATGCTGAGCCGATCCAAAGCCAGGATCCAGGAACTTCCTCCAGATCTCCCACGTGGGTGAAGAGTCCCAAAGTTTTGGGCCATCCTTGACTACTTTCCCAGGCCACAAGCAGGGAGCTGGATGGGAAGTGGAGCAGCCAGGATTAGAACCGGCACCCATATGGGATCCTGGCGTGTTCAAGGCAAGGACTTTAGCCGGTAGGCCACGCTGCCGGGCCCAAGCACAAGGCTCTTATTTCAGTGCTATTTTAGGACAACATACAACTCCCTGGAATGTAACAAATTCTATGGAATATGATTTGCCACAAAAGGGGTTTTCTACAGCCACATGAAAAAGTTCACTATAACGTGTTAATAGTTGTAAAAAATATAAACAATTCACATTTGACAAATGAATTCCAAGTGGACTGCGAGACTGAATGTGACAAACAATTCTGCAGAAGACAACAAATTATTTTCATGGCTTTAGGAAAAATTTTAAAGCAGGGCACAGAAAATGAGACATATAAAAGATGTTTAACATAGCATTAATATCATTATTAGACCATTTGCAAGGAAATGGAGGTAGAGACAAGACAAAGCATCTGTATTAAATAATCCATTTTGAGAAGACCAACAGAGGATTAGAGACTATAACACCTTATAAAAGAAATTTCCAAATAGCCAAGTTCACTTAATAACCTGGAAAGAGAAATTAAATGAGAAACCAGAAAAGCAAAATTTAAAAAGAATGACAAGCACTGGGTTAACGTATGGAAGCCACAGTAACTTTCATGACGATTCCACTTGTAGATACAGAAACGCATGCATAAGCATCCAAATGTGAAACACGCCAAAACACCCTTTAAAGCAATACTACAATTTCCTCGAAACTATATATCCATCAACACTGCGTGGAAACAAAACCAGAGAGATGGGGAGTAATACTCAACTATGAAAATGAGTACATTTATCCAAGAACCTGGATGAATTTCACAAGTACTTAGCAAGACATTAGATACACACACAAATACATCCTTATTTCATTTACACAAACAAGAGCACTTAAACATTTGTAGAGCGAAATATTTAACTGGTGACAAACACATTTACTAGTAGACCAGTTGGCTGTAACTACAGCCTATATCTACAGTGACTGGGGAAGAACAATGAGAAAGTGTCTGGAATAGTACAAGCACTCTCCTGATCTGGCTCATGGTTACACAGTTGCCTGCTTCAAAGTAATTCACTAGGGTGAGTTATTTGTTTCAAAGATCACGACCATTTGCTGTTTGATTTGCCTAGCTGCCGATCACTTCTGCTGTCTCCACTTGTCACCCCATCTGTGGTCTGGCTAGAATTCGAGTGTGCTCCCAATGGGTTCATGTATTGAATGCGTTTAGAAATGGGTGCCTTTAAGAGAATCTGGGTAAGTCATTAAGGCGGAGACTGAGTCACAATCCCTTCTTCGTCTCTTGCCATGTGATGCCTGCATGACCCTGAGACTGCAGGGTGGCCACTGCCACATGCAACCACTTAGCTCCGAACCATGAGACAAATAACCTTCTTTAAAACATTACTCAGTTTCAGAAATTCATAAATGGACTAATACAACCCTAACTTCACCATAAAAACAGGATGCTTTTCTAAGTACCACAGATTCTCAAGTCATGGCCTAGTGGCTTCAGTGAACTAAGACTCTACACTAAAAATTCAAGTAGTTAACAATCTAAGTCTGAAAACTTCAAATTCCTTTGTGTTGTTCACAGTTAGTAATCACACAGGAAGTCAATTTGGAGCTCTAAACCATGTTCCAAGCCAACCATGGTGTAAGCTAATGTATGCAAACAAAAATTTCCTCTTTCTAACACAGTGTGGTAGGACTAATTAACCAAGATGCTGGTTCCTAAAACTGGGAAAAGTGAGTCCAGTGCATCTGACCTGAAAGTGAACGAAAGGGCCAGGTGCAATGCCTGGATGGCTAAATCCTTGCTTGTATGCACCAGAATCCCATGTGGGAGTGTCCTGGCTGCTCCATCTTCCGTCCAGCTCCCTATCTGTGGCCTGGGAAGGCAGTGAAGGATGGTCCAAAGCCTTGGGACCCTGCACCCATGTGGGAGACCTAGAAGAAGTTGCAGCTAGATCTTGGCTTCGGATCGGCTCAACTCTGGCCGTTGTGGTTACTTGGGGAGTGAACCAGCAGACTGACAGTCTTTTGTGTCTCTCCATTCTCTCTGTAAAGCTGCCTTTCCAATAAAAATAAATCTTAAAAGAAAAAGACTTGCTTTATTCGAAAAATGAGCAAGGAAGGAGGTATGTGTTTCACAAAGATTTGCAAAGACAACAGTTAACACAAAATCTGAATTTTATTTCCTCTACAGTCAACTTCTCTTGTATTGAATTTTAAAGCAAGAAAGTAAAATAAAAACCCCCAAATGAAAATGTATCAGAAATCCAGATTTAGTTACACTTTATTGTGAAAATGTTCAGCCATTTTATTGGTCTGTAAAAGAACCATCATCTGGGTCAAAAAAAAAAAATTCTATAAATCAAAGGATATTCTACACCTCGAAAAAAAATCAGCAGTAACATTCTCACTGAACATTGTAAATTACATTTTCTTCATAAAAGGTACATATACTATTCTGCACTTTTCCACCAAAAGCAGTGGTGTGTTATGTTTGTTATATATATATATAAAAAAAGTTATATCCTGTGGCAGGAAAAACCTTTTCTCTTTCACTAAACAACTGGAGAAATTTTTCAAGTCTGTATAAAGTTGCCTATAAGCTGGAAAGTGAACATGTTCAATCTCCATTTATATTTTAGTGCATTTTTGACAACTGTCATTTAATAAAAGTAGGAAAATGCATATAGCACGAAAGAGTGTTTCATCAAATGATCGAGGGATTAAAAAATACATAGCGAAAAACAAAAATCACTGTAATGGATGAAACTATTAAAAAATGAGAACAATCAAGGCAAAGTTTACAAATCCTTTGTCATTTTGGAGTCATAGAAGATGAATTTTCCACCTTGCCACCTGGAAGGTGTCTTCCTTAATCTTCCATGTAAGCACAGTGCTAACCTCAGTAGATACCAGACCACCCCCTGGTAAGCAACATCCTGTGCAGTTGCCATGACTTCCAAAGGATAGAAATTTAGCCCTTGAATGAACAATAATGTATGCGACTGGTTCTGTAAGTACCTGGTGAAAACATATGCGAACAGCTGTAACAATGCAGCAACATGAGCTACTGGACTCGCATAGCTATTCAGAGGCCCATCTTCAGAAGAGCAGCTTCTTGGAGCACAGAGTAATAAAAAAGGTACATTTGATGAAACATTCTTTACACTGGAGAAACATGAAAATAAATACAGTCCAAGGAAGGATAATTATTTTCCAATATGTCCTCCTCATACATGTACTACTTTACTGGTTTCAGAAGCTCTCATCACATTTTGTCATTTGTATTTTACATATTGCTATTCGGGTAATTCAAATAAAAGCAAGGTCTTGTAAAAGAATAAAATATTGACAAGTATGCATGTGCCAGGGACCAAATCAGAGGGTTCTTTGGTGCTATTAGTCCAAATTTTCAGATTTGAAGGATAATATGTACCAAAAAAGGAAAAAAAAAAAAATCTGCTGCTAGACGTGTACAGCAGTGCTCTGTCTTGCTTCACGTTACGGACCGACAACAGGTGTTCTCAATAAGCCAATTTTATTTCTTACATCAGGCATTGCCAGAAAATTTTGTACATGAACCTGGACCGGCGATGGTTTTGTACCCTCTGTTGCTGTGAAACACGACATGAGCAAAAGGCAAAGACCGGTTCTCACAAGGACAACTGCTTCAAGTTAGGAACCAGAACATGGTGTTTAAACAGTCTTCTTAGATATTTTCTTGCCTTTTTTAAAAACTAGCTTATTTTTAATGTAGCCACGCTTCCTTTTGGTAGTCTACAAAGAAAAAAAAGAACATAGAGCTTTAGTGTGGGTTCTCTACAGATATAGTTTATCAAGATTCTCTTCCTAAACCCTTGCCTCGTCCTACGGCTGCGCTCCTGGACAGTGGCAGCACTGTTTACGCTGACTTGGACTGAGAAACCCCAGGTGGACAGACTGGGCCTCGATCTTTAAGAGACCAAGAACTCAAATACACAGCATACATTTCTCAGCAAGTGAGTGAATGTCAACCAATAAATGCTTAGCAATAATGAGGACTCCCATTTTCAGACAGGACAAACTACGAGACTGAAACATTAGAAAATGCAATGCAGCTTCTGGTTTAGCCTCTAGGCAATGAGCCTCAAACACACACTGCAGGCGAGCCTTTGGCACCACAGCTGCATCCCATACCACAGCGCCTGGACTCATCCCCATCCTGTGCCCGCCAGAGACCCCTACAAGGTGGCAGGGGAAAGCTCCAGTGACGTAAAACGTGATGTTAGACCACGCCCATCTCCAATTTTTTTTTTAAGGATTTTGGGAAATGTATCAGCAGATGAGAAATCTGTCTCCTTGTCTTCCAAACAGATAGATAAAATTTAGAAATTCAAGTTAACTTAGTAACTTCTGGAGCCCAAGGATGACTGTACATATGTACAAAATTGAGAAAAGTTCACTCAGTACATTCTCTAATAATTTTTAGGTAGGAAAACAAGAACTTAATATGAAAAACAAAACATTCCTTGATTTTTACAGATTCTTGAAATACACATTATTCAGTGATTCAGCATTCCACTAAAAATCCTCCTTTTTGTGAAGTTGCCCATCTTGCTCCCAAGCTCCTTACCTGCTCTTGGGCTAAACGGAGTCAGCCTCTGGTAGACTGATTAATATTTATTTACTTGAAAGGCAGAGAGAAACACATTACCAATCTATTGCTTCACTCCCCAAATGCTTGAGGCAGCCAGGATGGGGTCAGGGCAGACTCAACTGGGGCTTCCCATATGCACTGCAGAGACGCGAGGACTCGCGCCACCATCTGCTGTCCTTAGGGTGTGCTTGGCAGGAAGCTGCACTGAGAGCCAAGCTGGGACTAACACCCAGTCATTGTAATGAGGTCTGAGCACCCACAGGGGCACTTATTTATCCACTATGCCAAACACTTACAGTAAAATATTTTCAAAACAGATGTTTCCAATTATAAAAATCACTTGCAGTTAAGATGCCCACGTCCAACAGGAGAGCACACAGGTAGTGCTCTCGGCCCTGGATTTTGCCTTTATCATCCTGCGACTGCACAGCAGTTACGAGCAAGCAGAGATGACTCAGTGACTGGGTGCTGCCCGGTCAGGCTATACCTGGATTCAGCTCCTGGACTCACCCAGCCCAGTCTGGGGCTGCTGCAGACATTCGGGGAGTGAATCAATGGTCTGTTTTATCAGTCCCTCAAACAAATCATGTAAAACAATGGCAAATGTGATAGAATCAACACAAAAAATGTTCGCTATATTAGAAGTCTAGAGAACAAAATTATTCAGACTACCCCATTCAATTTTCATATCTAAATACAATTCATAGAGGAGGTGTCAACCTGTTTCTGTATTTATGGTTCGGTTCTAAACAGTTCTTTATAACCATGACAAGAACACGGGGAGGAATACAAACCTGAATTACACAAATCAACTGCTGCTACCTTAACGATGTATCACCCGATTACCTAACAGAACAAATTTGGACAAAAAAGGGAAGTTCTGGAGGCCACAAGTTTTAAAGGAACAGACTAGAACAAGGAGTTAGTTCCTCCATCACCAATATAAACAGATTTCCTTATCAAGCCTTCATTTCCTATTTATTTGAAAGGCAGAGTTACAGAGAAGAGGGAGAAAGAAAAAGAGATCTTCCATCTGATGGTTCACTCCTCAAGTGGCCAGAGAAGCCGGTTCTAAGTCAGTTTCTTCCGAGTGCACCATGAGGTGCAGGGGCCTAAGCACTTGGGGACCATGTTCTGCTGCTTGCCCAGGTGCACTGGCAGCGAGCTCGACTGCAAGTGGAGCAGTCAGGACCTAAACCCACACCCCTATGGGATGCCAGTAATACAGGCAGCAGCTTAATTCCCTTTGCCATAATGCTGGCACCTGAGTACAGAGTACTATCAAGAAATATTTTCTGTAAAAACTTAATGTTCCTCAGGACTGTGCAAACATGTAGCTGAGTGCTCCGTTGGGCAGTGCCAATGGGATGCAATCCTAGTGCCACCACGCTAACTCTGTGGTGGCAGGGAATTCTCGGAAAGACAGCTTTGCCAGGATCCCTGTCCTCAAAGTCAAACTCTTGGGAAAGGAAAGCAGACAAAAGCATTCATCTTTGGTGCTAGCACAAGACGACAGATTACAAAACCATGCACAACTCCCTGCTATCAGTTACTGCAACATATTTTTGGCATGTAAGACAAATTTGTATTTGTCCATGCATATTTTCTATTTGATGGGAAGACAAGCGGTCAGAATAAGAAAATTTATACTATATTATCAGGGAGTTCAACAGCACCGCCCCCAACCAGAGAAAGCAGAGTTTAACTAGGTTGTGATGTCTACACAGCAACTGCTTTGGGCCAGGCAGCATGTGGTCTGAGTTTTACAATAGTATGCTTCTTGAGTTTGTCTTTCCTTCATGTCTATGAAAAATAAGATCATTTGATTTCTTTGTCATCTTACTTGTAAGTAAATTTCATATGTGTTATCTTTGCAGACATTAATGTAAGACATGGTCTACATCTGGCAAGAAAATAGTCCTATAAAAATTCAAATCATCTATATATTCTGAATATAACTGAAGTATATTTTAAGGGCCAAGATACTTGCTTCTATGATGTAAAATAGCTGATCCACACCATGTAAAACTAAGTGTCCTTTCAGCAAAGACTGAAACCAGTCTAATAGTCAGTATAAGAACTGTACATTATAATAAAACCTTAATAGTTCAGCTGACTGCTCATTATTTTTAATCTCCCACAGTACCGCAGTCCATCTAAATATTCATTTTTAGTAATCTTTTATGGCAAAAATTAAGAGTTCTATTCAGCTTAAGTGAGCAAAAATGACCCCCAATAAAATAATTCATCGTATCAAATATTTACTGAGGAAGGATTACAATAGTTTCATAATCCCTCCTGTAATCTGTTATGATTGTAATAATCTTGGGAAAAATTTATTATTTTTACTTATGAAGAATTCATCCACTTCAAGTCTATCCTTTATTCAGTGACTACTACAATAAAATACTGAGAATGGAACATGAAATGCAGTATGTCTGACAAAAAGATGAGAAATCAATACAATTCTACTATTGGACAATTTGACACTTTTACTTTCACAAAGATTTAGAAAATGATGGACACAAATTCATTTTACTAATGAGAATGGCATAAAACTAAAGCCAGATTGCTTTCAGAAAAGTTTCAGTTAGTTCACGGACTGTAATGCTAGTCCTAAGAAACTGCCGCTTGGGATAGATGAGGTGTTTGTGGCTAGCAGGGATGGTATTTATACATATATAACCTTCAGTGATTCTGCATAAACAACCCTCAGCTAACCTTTTATAGAAATGACTTCTCTGGGGGCTTTTATTGCAGTGCAATGAGTTAAGCTGCTACCTCTGATGCCAGCATCCCATCCAAAGGTGGGTGCTGGTCCGTGTCCCTGTAGCTCCCTGGGAAAGCTCTGGCTAAGTGCCCGGGCCCATGCATCTCCATGGGAGACCAGATGAAGTGCCTGGCCCAGTCCCACTGCAGACACTGGGAGTGAAGTAGTGAGGAAATCTCTTTCCCCATCTTCCTGTCACTTTGACTTTGAAGTAAATAATTTTGGGAGAGAGCAAGAGGGAAGGAGGGCAGACTTTGCTTGACACCTACCTTCTTTGACAAATATTTCTGTTTTGGGACTATGTTGGTGACTCGAGGTTTGTGATCCAGCGTCTCCCTGTTATCAGGTGCTTTCACCTTATATATCCTAACAAGCCAGTGTTCTGATGTGAAGGCTTCTTCTAAGTGTTTGAATTTAATGTCCTTGTTCCCAATCTCAGCATTCCGTGTTCGGTCAAAACCTGGAGGTGTACGAAAATCCAGCTGCAAAAGTAATGTCAGTATTGGATATTAACCATATTGGACAACACTGTGTTAGAAGGTTGTAAATGACACAATTAGAGCAATACTCTTCCCTTAAACAAGGAAAACAGAATGAAGTGATACATTAAGTGTTCTCAGTGTACCTAGATAGAAATTGAGAAAAAACTAAGCACATTAGATTAAGAATTTCCCAGAATCCCTAAGTAGGTGAGCAGGCTTCAGTTAGAGGGAAACCAAAACACTACAGGAATCACACACGCTGGTGGATGTGACTGCCATTTCCAGATCCTTCCTGCGGAGGCAGACCCGGAGAGCTAGTAGTCACAGTTCAAGTAACTGCATCTTGCCACCTGCTTGGGAGACCCGGATTGCATTTGAGGATCCTGACTTCAAGCCCAGCCACTGCAGACATTTGGGGACTGAACACATACACACACAAAAACAAAACGCACACAGTAGAAATCCACCCAAAACCTAAAACACCAAAATGCGCCCAGCACACAGAAGGGTCTTTCTTCTGCCTCCGGTTCCCTGCAGTTTTGCCTGACTGACTCTCCGTGGGTCCAGCCCAGACGGAATCTCTGCGACAAAGTACTTTCCTCAGGCGAATGCCTGATGCGTCTCCCCACTACTTCCTTCCAGCACCCTGTCTTCACTCTATGGTATATACTGCTAACATTTTAATTTATTTTTAACATCATCTGTATCATTCACAAAGATAAGGTGTCTGATGACAATCTTGGTAGAATTATAGCTTTATCATCCAGTTTTTTTTTTTTAAGATTTATTCATTTTTATTGGAAAGGCAGATATACAGAGAGGAGGAGAGACAGTGAGAAAGATCTTCCGTCCGATGATTCATTCCCCAAGTGAGCACAACAGCCGATGCTATGCTGAACTGAAGCCAGGAGCCAGGAACTTCCTCCAGGTCTCCCATGTGAGTGCAGAGTCCCAAGGCCTTCGGCTGTCGTCAACTGCCTTCCCAGGCCACAAGCAGGGAGCTGGATGAGAAGTGGAGCCGCCAGGATTAGAACCGGCGCCCATATGGGATCCCGGTGCATTCAAGGCGAGGACTTTAGCTGCTAGACCACGCCACCGGGCCCTATCATCCAATATTATTTGTTAAATAAATGCACAAAGAAGCAATGATACCATATCCCAAAAACAGAAACTTCACAAGAGGTTAACAAACCAAATAAATGATGGGCGGTAGATTAAAAACAAAAACAAGGAGGGAAGGGAATTTTACAACCAATTCTATTCCAAAGAGTGGATCATTTGCTCTTATTTATCTAAACCAGTGAAATGTGTACTTCACATTTTAATTATATGCAATTCTTGAGTGGGGCAGGCATCAAAATTGAAAACATGCAAGAAACATGACTTTACTAACACTGTTGCTGAGAGAACAGAGAAGATAACTGCTCACTCCAGAAATTAGTTCTTAACATGTGAGTGCATCCTTCTTAGCATGAGCAGCCCTTGAAAAACAAAAAAACAAGAAAATCTAGATTTTCACCTTTCCCTGTGTGGACACTGTCTGCGGGGTAATTCCAGTTGAGCAATTCTGACACAGATGTCCAACTGTCTAAACCCACCTGGAAGCAACGCTCCGAACAAGGACAGGATAGAAGCAATGCTATTTCAAAAGTGTAGTGTTTTAACTGATAGTGCTACAGGGACACTTCACTCAAGGATAAAACAGATCTTACAAATCAGTTCGTCTGAGGTTCAAACAAACCCCTTCATTCTGGATAGTTACCTTGGACCTTGGTGACAGCACTAAAGTTGAACAACTGGGTCCAGCATGGTAGCCTAGCGGCTGAATCCTTGCCTTGCACATGCTGAGATCCCACGTGTGCACCAGTTCACGTCCTGGCTGCCCTGCTTGTGGCAGTCAAGGATGGCCTAAAGTCTTGGGACCCTGCACCCATGTGGGAGGCCCGGAGAAGACTCCTGGCTTCAGCTCAGCTCAGCCCAGCTCCGGCCGCTGCGGCCACTTGGGGACTGAACCAGCACGTGGAAGATCTTTCTCTGTCTCTCCTCTCTGTAAATCTGATTTTCCCAATGAAAAATACGGGGATAAGTCATTTACACGGAAATCTTCGTATTACTTGGTACTGTATTCATGTAATCTAAAAGATATTTTAAAAAGTCTGAGGGGCTGGCACAGTGCTGCAGAAGCTATTCCTCAGCCTGTGGCTCTGGAATTCTTAAGATTCCAGTTCAAGTCCCAGATGCTCTACTTTCAATTCAACTTCCTAAGGACAGCTTGGGAAAGTTGCAGCATATGGCCCAAAGCCTTGAGCCTCTGCACCCATGTGGGAGACCCGGAAGTTCTTGGCTCCTGCCTTCAGACCAGCCCACACTGGCCGCTGTGGCCATGTGGATGTGAACCAGTGGATGGAGAATTTACATCTCCTACAACCCTTTCAAATTAAATCAAACACCTCAGAAGTAGTTGGAGGAAAGCATTTCTGTTGTCAACCCTTTTCAATTTACAGTAGATTTACTAACAAGAAAAAAATAATCACCCATAAGAAAACTAAAAAAAAAAAAAAAAAAAAAAAAAAAACAAAACTCAGTAGGGCTTAAAATTCTGGCTTATATAGCTTGCTCTATAAGAGCAAGTTTGTAGAAAAATGACAGGACAGAGGGAGAGGGTGCTTTCTGGACTCTGAAGATGGCAGGTGTGACAGGGTAACTCCTGCAGTGGGTTTACACTTCCCTGGCTGATAAGAGTCTGAATTATTTTCAGTCAAGGATTTATACCTTGTCTTTTGGAAAGTATTTTTTTTTTTCCATTCCAGTTGATGTTCTGTAATTGTCTTTGGCTCAAAAACAAGTTTTATTCCATAAAAGAATACTGCGAAGTGATACATTTTTTTCTTTCAAAAATCAAGCCATTAACCCCATTCCCCGTCATTTATTGACAAAAACTAAGAGGTCTAGAAAGGTTCCAAATAAGTTTTAGGATTATGTGACGGGCCAGACCTATGACACCAAGTCTACTGTCCTCTCGGCCACAGGCCTCTTTGCAGATTCATTTCGCAGATCTTGAAGCTTTCTATCACACCCTTCCGGCCAGTGTACTCTTCTGTGGTAAAAGAGAATGCCAACACAGCGAGCATCTCCACTGGTTACACAGTTCCAGCCCAACGTGGGCCTTTTTCTGCCAAGCAGTACCATGACCTAGCTGACACTGTTCCTGCTTGGGAAACCGCTCCCTTGGAGAACCGTACCGTTCAAAAGCATGTGACCAAAGGGCAAGGTGGCAAGCAAAAGTTGGATTTGAGACTATTGCTAATGAATATTTTGGAAAGAGGTCTTCAATCTAAAATTTTCTTCCTAAGTTCTCACATGAAAGTTTCAGATACTTAAATCCAGTGAAAAACAAAAATGAATATTTAGATACGCCTGTTTCTCTATACAATGCATTCAGAAGCATTATTACCTTGTTTTCTATATGCAAGAAAGATTTTAAAACGATTAAGGTTTTTGAATAAATATTACAGGAAAACTGATGTAACTAACCTGCATTTCTCCAAATCTGTAGTATGACATTTTATACATAAGGCAATTCAACAAAGTGGGGGATCCTGCTTTGTCTACACGGAATTCTCCCTGTGGAGTGAAATAGTCACTTTCCTGTAAGAAACAAACCAAAAATTT
Organism: Ochotona curzoniae; assembly: GCF_017591425.1. Classification (NCBI taxonomy): domain Eukaryota; kingdom Metazoa; phylum Chordata; class Mammalia; order Lagomorpha; family Ochotonidae; genus Ochotona; species Ochotona curzoniae. Next base: position 15,003,422 of record NW_024465035.1, on the reverse strand, counting down.
CCTTGTCAAAGTTCAATTTAACACATTCAAACCTATAGTTTCCTCTTATCCATTTCCCCGTAAGAATCAGTTTGAGATATATTTAGAAAGCTATATTGTTACAGTTAAGAAACGGATTTTTAAACATATCATAAAACCGTAGTAAGTTAAAAACAACAACAACAAAAACCAGCACTCACACCAGTTTAAGATCAGGCAGGCTGGCTCTCTGCAACTGCCCTATCCAGCCCCCCTTATTATTCCTTTTAAAAAATTCTTTTGGTGTTCTTCCCCAATTTTTCCAAATCAACTCTAAAACTGGCTTCTTTGTTTGGCGAGGTGAATGTTTAGTAACTGTCACAATAATTTCAACTGGGTTAACTATACATTAACCTCGAAGAGAAAAATTGGCAACATAGCTTATCTCTGACCCAGAAACCACTTTTTAGGAATTTATTCTGTAGACATATTTGTTTATAGCTGAAATAAAGAACGCAAAAAAGTTATATACCGTACCTGCTTGAAACTGAAAACAAAAAACAAAAAAACCCAAATATCCATGAATAGGGACAGGCTAAATAAACCTGGGTATAGAAATGTGGAAATGTTAAAGAAAAACAAAACAAATAAAAGGAACAAAGTTGTCCATATTGTAAGAAGGAAAAATTGTCAAGATGTATTGTATACTGATTATACCTCTGGTACTAATTTCTTATTTAACAATCAAAACAGTAGCGATTCCCAGGGAAGTTTTCCTTATTTAACAAAACCATATGTATTTCCAATGTAGAACATATTCTGAACATGTACACTGTGGAATAGTTAAATTAACATCCATGTTACCTAACATACATGTGTTCTTGTGAGAATATTTAAAAATCTACCTTTAGACACACACATCTATGCTTTGAAACATGGAACGCTTCAGGAACGAGTGTCATCCTTGCACAGGGACCATGCTAGTCTTCTCTGTATCGTTCCAGTTTAGTGTATGTGCTGCCGAAACAAGCACCGTTACACTCATGTTTACAGAGTGTTAATCATGGACTTTTCTCTGTTAGGGGGAATGAAATATTTGCTACATATGTCTTCAAACTTTATGAACCATGTGTAGACTGACTCACAAAGTATAAAAATGAATTAGAAAGCACAGAATTTCAGAATAACTGCATTTATGAACCTTCAGAGCAGGTATCTGGAAACAGTCCTTGATCTTCATCATAACTAACCCTGCCAAAGCACAGCCTCAAGAGAGCATCTTACATCCCGAGAACTGGGTCCTAGGAGATTAATTCTACAAGCCAGTAATGCTTAGTATCACAATTCTTGAAAACCCTCACATCTGATTATAGAATTCAAGGCTTTACTGCATCCTTGTCATTAACACAACTGGTTTTTTCCTGAAGGATTCTTTTATCAATCAGTTTTGCAAATTTTATTCCCAACTTTTATACTTTTACCATAGTCTCAAAACCTCACACCAGAGTAAGAAAGATAAAATTTAGCTATAAAACAAGCATAGTATGTCAAGGATAATCATGGTACACAAAACTGGTTTTCCAGAGAAGTGCCAAGTCTGTGGGAGGGAAGGTGTTCCAAGAGGACCACAGCACAAACAACATGGCAGACAGGTCAAGGAGAGACCGAGGTGCCTCTCGGGGGACACAGGACTCTGGCAGAGCTGGGACAAGAGACAGGCAGAGAGCTGGTGTCTCCAGTGAAGGAACCTGGACTACTGATTCCATTCTGTTTCATATCAGTAGGTTGAGGCTTCATTCACATTACTACAAGCTCTTACAAGAGCACTACCAAGTCTTCACTGGTCATTAGTGATACCCTAAGTCAGCCACCCTGTATCTCCAATCTGAGAGTGAGATGAAAGCACACAAGCTGACCTCCACAAAGTACCAAGCTGGTCCTTTTCACTCTTACCCTAAGCCTGCTTTAAATGCCTTTCTCCAGAATACATTGTAGATTTTTAAGTGGCTTAAATCAGTATCATAGTGCTCCGGAAGTGGAAATGAGATAAAGGCAAAGACAGCACTTTCTAGGAATTGCCCCATAGGGTAGAATGGAAGTATCAGGGATGAATTTCCAAACTTACAATCTAAGAGATGCTTCTAGTACAATTAATAAATAGAAAAGTCAGAGTAGGTGTCCAATTGGGGGACAGGAATAAACGAAACACAATTAGTAACGTAAGGAAACTATTCTTCCTATTCTTACCCGAATGTCTTTTGGATGCTCCCCTTCAGCTATTCTAACCATCCAGAGAAACTTATTGATATCATCACCAGAATAGCCAATGACCCCTCCAAAAATAACCAACACGTAATCTACATCCAGAGTCCTCATAATTTTATAGGCTGCTGTTTCATTAGAAGACATAGCTTTTCCCACCTACAAAATAAAATGGAAATGAACATACATTTTTATCTCAAGACTTAATTTAACAGGTTTAACTTCCTTTTGCACAAATCACTTACTATAAATTCAACAAATTTCTAAAATATATAAACATTTCATAGTATAACCAATTTATAGCAGAAGTAGCAAAACCCAAATGTGTCTTAATATTCTGTTAGGTTATTGTTTTGGGAGATTAACATTTTAAAATCAAAGAGACAAGTTTAAAATACATAATTTCTAGAATCTCAGGCCAAGGCTGGTTAATGCTTTTGCTAGCACATGTTTATATTCATCTTATCAAGTACAGCAGCTAGCTGATGATTAGCTAAAATATTAACACAAATGGAGTTTAGTTAATCCAGTTAAAATTAAAACTTTCTATGCTTATTACTTCTAAAGATTGATTTTTAAAAAATGTATCTGTAAGGCAAAGTTACAGAGAGAAGAGACAATCTTCCATGCTGGTTCACTTTTGCAAACGCTGCAACGTGTGGGTCAGACTACAGCAAGGACCTGAGCTGCTTCTAGTCTTCCCCACGGGTGCAGCGGCCCACCTGGATCATTTGCTACTGCTTCTGCTTTCCCAAGCGCATTCGCAGGAAGCTGGCTCGGAAGTGGAGCAGCTGGGACCTGAACCAGAGCCCACACGATGCTGACATCATGTGCAGAGGCCCACGTGGCCCCCTCTTTAAAGTACAAAGAGGTAACTACCTGAGTTTCTGTGATTACTTTTAACAGAGAAAACACAACTTGCAAAACAAAAAAGTACAATGCATTCGTTTTACATAGCTGCTTTATTATACAGAAAGCCAAACACATCTGAAGTTCCCAATTTGGCCATATTTCCAAATACGCTAAACGTATTTTGAAATCTTACCAAAAATCAGGCTATAATTATGCTTAAATACTGTTCCTAAAAACAAAATAAGCGTATTTTGAACTCACTTTATTGGCTGCATGTGTGAAGAAACATTTTGGGAACTAGTAATCAGAGTATTTTTACTTACATCTTTCATATTTACTCCTAAGTGAATCCTGACATATATATGTATTTCTGATTTTGTTTTAAAAATTCTTACCAGTGCTATGTGGCTGTTATTCCAGGTGTTATTATCCACCAGAGTAGTTCTGTTAGCCATTCCAGCTATCTGATAGCCATAATCCCACCAAGACATCACCCGAGCATGTTCATCTGTATTTTGTCTTAGCCAAAAGTAAGCTTCTCTAAAATCATCTAAGATATTTCTTGTGCTGAAAAGAATAACAATATCCCTTTAAATGAGATCTCATAAATGTGAAGAGGAAAATTTAGGTGCTAAACCACTGAATAATGTCATACTTAAGGATGAGAATTAACTTCCACAGAAGTGAGCGAAATTAACAAAAAGCCAGACTAACGCTTCTCAAACTAACATGCACATAAATTTCCCAGGCATCTTGTCAAAACATGGTTCTCATTCAGTTCTGGGGTACAGTCTGAGGTCCCCAAGTCTAGCAAGCTCCCAAGAGAAAGAGAATCAAGCGGACCACGGCCATAGATTAACTGCCTGCTTTTCCTCTGATGTATCAGAATCACCCGAGGCTGCTGAACCACAAATTCCTGTGCTCCCTTCCCAGGTTTCCCACTTAAAGGATTAGCCTAAGACCAAAATTATGCATTCTTGAGGAAATGTGGGAAAACCAGTAAAAACTAGATTGAAAATGCACAGCCTCAAAGAAAAAGCAACGTGAAATTGCAAATCCTGTTGCAGCTGGGTTTCTTCTTACCCATCATGATTGTAGGAGGCCAGGACCACGCTTGGACTGGAGTAGGCGTTACTTGTGACCCACGTGCAGTGGACTGCGAACATCATCAGCAACATCAGCATCAACATGGTGACAATGCTTTTGATATTGGGGCCTAATCCCTCTTCAGTTTTTTCCTGTTCAGTCACATGCTTCCTCACTTTACCTGCCTGAACACACAAACCCGGTTAGGCAGATGTAGCACTTCAAGTTGGAAGGATGCTAATGTATCACCTGAACTCTATGACTTACAAAAGGTATACCATTGGACATTCTTTGCCGAGTCAGAGTGTTTGCTAAAAATCATCATGTAGATTCTAAAACGTCAATCAGAAGGGTTCCTGGAAATATGCATAACCTACAAACTAGTAACTAGGCCGTCAAAACAGTATCCTCAGTAAAAAGCTGCCCTCAAGCCCAGCTGTTCATGTTGCAAATACAAAGGAGATAACTGAATGATTTTATTCTTAATATGTAAGTCCTTATACAATTTAAATTCCATAATCTCAAAATGGATATGCAGTTATAATCCAGACCACAAAGGGCTTCAGAACAGGAAAAAGCCGTATTATTAGAATCATTATTAGAATTGCTAGTCTCTCAATTTCAAATCCTAAAAGACTGGTTAAAATGAAGATTACCTCTAGAAACAAGACAGACATGCCCCCGCCACCCAAACCACCCACCAAAATCAGTTCAAGTTCTACACTAAAGCTGATGAAGAAATCATAAATTACAAACAAAAACAGTATGTGCTTTATTAACATAAATCTTTATGAATATAATATTAATATTAATCTTACATTAAGGAAAAAGTTCACTAAGTACCCACACTGGAAAGTATCATTATTATTTCCTAGTGTTTAAAAATTCAAAACATTAAAATAGCAGTTACACATATCATCCAAAGGAAGTGCTCCAATTCTTACAAGACTTTCTACACTCTAACCAAATACAAAATCACGGTTACACAGCTGGGGAATAATATGATAAAAAGGAAAAAAAGGCATTATATGGGCTACCTGCCTATAAAAGGCACCATTCAATGAAGATCCTTTTAAGCATCTTTTAAATACCACTTTATAGGCCAACACTGTTAACTTCAATGACAAGTACTTATCCACATGGTTTCAAAAGGGTCCTGATAGCACCAAATATATGTGATTTAACAGAATATTCAGATTTTGCTCTCAAAAACAAAGTTTATGTATTTAGATAATGACCAAAACCAAAAATTTCTTCTAATGACAATATTTCTCATTTCCTATTTTGAGCTAAAAGCCCAAATGCGATTTAAATCAGACAATCTAAATGGTAAACCAAAAACAATTTCTCCAACTCCTCATTTAACCACATTTCTTAATATGTACAGTTCTTATATTTAAAAAAAAGGAAAGCACATGAAATTTCTAGAGGTCTTACTTTAGATTTCCCACCTTATCATACAAATTCCCTGGATTTCTTCTGTCATCCTCATCACTGCTGTCTTCCACAGGCGGATTTTCCCTTTTCATGTCATCCCCCAAATAGTGCTCAAAAACATTGGAGAAGGCGATTGCAGACAGCATGCAGACAACTGGGGTCAGCGTCAGCATCAGCCGCACCATCACTCCAGCAAAGTAGACCGCGCTGATTGCATACAGAGCAACTGCAAAGACAGGCCGTCTTACCACACTTCAGACACAAAAACGTCCCCAGGACACTGAACCAGAAAGTACAGTACACTGCAGCATAAAACCAGTCCTAAAGCAAACAAATATTTCACAAAATACATATTTCTAATATAGTAAATAATGACCAACTGATTAAACCATACTTAGAAAGGCTAATGTTGAAAAAAAAAAAAACTATGCATCTACTGTATAGCAAATGTTATCATGATTAAAATTATAGGAAAGGGGAATTACAGTTAATTCACTTTTTTGGTAAAGACATTATATGATGGCCCTTCAAAAGGCTCAGGAAATGGAATCTAAAAGATATTTACACATGTGTGATTTCTCCACATAATTTATGCTTTTGTACGTGATATCAGTCAGGTGGTCCACACATAGAAATGAGAGTCCTGGGATTTTACCTATGTCAAAACATTTATTATTGTTTTCTTTTTACATTATTAAACAAAGAATAATGGGTATTCTTTTAAAGGACAGGGTGGATGCCTCATGACTTGCAGTTGAAACTTGCAAAGAATCATCCTTATTTGATAACAGAATGCGCAGGGACACTGTCAGGATAGAGAAGGACTTTCTTTGAGAAAAATCTATTTTTATTGGAAAGTCAAGATATACAGAAAGGAAGATCTTCTGTCTGATGATTCACTCCCCAAGTGACCGCAACGGCCGGTGCTGCGTCTCCCACGAGGGTGCAGGGTCCCAGGGCTTTGGACTATCCTCTACTGCTTTGCTAGGCCACAAGCAGGGAGCTGGATGGGCAGTGGAGCAGCTGGATATGAACTGATGCCCATGTGGGATCCCGGCACTTGCAAGGTGAGGATGTGGCCACTAAGCCTTCACACCAGGCCCACTGAGGCTCTTGATCCAATTGTTCAAAACTCTTTTCTCGCCTGCAGTGGATCTGGGCACAAGAGTTTGGGTGCCATGGAGCACAGAATCCGTTCCATGGAATCATGCATTGTGGTGCAGCTAGTCAAGCTGCCACTTGTGAGGGGCACCGGTTCATGTTCCAGCTGTCTGTTTCCCATCCAGCTCCATGCTAATGGCCTGGGAAAGCAGCAGAGGATGGCCCAAGTACTCAGGTTCCTGTTACCCATATAGGAGACCTGAATCAAGCTGCTGGATTTAGTCTAGCCCAGCCCTGGCTGTTGCAACCATCCGGGCAGTGAATTAGAGAAAGGAGTGTCTTGCTCTCTGTAATTCTTTCAAGTAACTTTTTTTTAATTATGTAAAGCTGAGTTAAATGAGATGTCTGTGGTGTTTTTGCTGTTAATTACCAGTTCTCTTCAGTCACAGCACAAGTCTAATTCCCCCTGCACCTCCATACTGATGGTCTCTACTGTGGGTTCTTAAAAAAATAATGATTTTATTTTTCTAATTACACCACAACAGGGATTTTATTCTTGTTCTTGTATAAAGCCTGCTTTAAAGATGGTATGGGGCCCAGCATGGTGGCCTAGAGGCTAAAGTCCTCGCCTTGAACACGCTGGGATCCCACAAGGGCACCAGTTCTAATCCTGGCAGTCCCACTTCCTATCCAGCTCCTTCCTGTGGCCTGGGAAAGCAGTCGAGAACAGCTCAAAGCCTTGGGACCCTGCACCTGCGTGGGAGACCCGGAAGAGCTCCTGGCTCCAGACCAGCTCAGCTCTGGCCACTGCAGTTACTTGGGAAGATCATTTTATGGAAGATCTTTCTATCTCTCCTCCTCTCTGTGTATCTGACTTCGCAATAAAAATAAATAATAGAAAAAATCTGAATCAAGATCTCAACAGAGCTTTTAGACAACATGCTAGCCACAAAAAAGGGGTTTTACCATTTCTGGCTAAAGGCTAATACTTTTACAAATCTGGACTTCAAAAGCATCAATTTAATTTTCTTCATATTTGAACTTTAGAGAAACAGAATCATAAGATATATATATGCATACATATATATACATATATATTTAACTTGGTTCTGTTATTTTTACCTATGTGATTTGTTTATACATTACACACTGTATTATAAATATATAGAAACTTAGTTAACTTTTCTAATAACCTTTGAAATGTGTACTCTTTAACATATCCTTTGATTGATATAGGCATTCTCTTTTGTATATATATCTAGGATGGAATTACTGGGTCTATTCTTAGGAACCAAATGTATAGTTCGATGATACAATATGAACATGATTTTATTCAAAGTCCATTAATCTAGACTAAAATTTCACTCAGAGGATCATTGCTTTTTTTCTCCCCAGAGTGCACTCTGAAATGACTTAAGGTATCACTCCTTTTGAGTGACATACAAGTTGAAGTCCTAATACTATAAAGTGTCTGCTTATGTGAACCTGTCCATATTAGAACATCTTTCTCATCTTCCGTTTTGACCAAATACAGAACAGTCTGGCCTCAGCTATGTCATGATCAAATCACACAGAAGCCTTGGGTATTTGCCCGTTTTGTCTATTTACATTAATGACTGTCACATCTCAACACTTAGGTTTTAATTATTTTTAGAGATTTAATTGTATAAAATGCAGACAGACAAAAAGAGATCTTCCATCTGCAGGCTCACGCTCCAAATGGTGGCTACAGCTGGAACAGGTCAGTAGCAAGGAGCCGGGAATTGCCTTTGGGTCTCACGCAGATGACAGCAATGTCCATCCTTGAGACACTGTCTGCTGCTTCCCAGGCCATCAGCAGGGCACTGCGCTGGAACCGGATTACCTGGAACTTAGCAGCCAATGGGGGACGCAGGCCTCCTCACCAGCAGCAAACCAAGCCACAGCTCCGGAGCACCTGCTCTGACAGTTTTCAAAAATTTTCCATTTTAACTCTTATTGGCTGGAAACAAATTACCAGGAAGATGGTGTTCAAGTGTAATCTTTATTCCATCACAAAACATACTTTGCTTTGGAACTTGGATTATGGATATTCCTCAAAACTGCCAATTATCAAATCTGACTTAGAAAATGTAGTTGGGCCTGGCATTTTCTGACAGCATGAGTTAAGCCACAGCCTGTAATGCCAGCAACATACACAACTGTCCAGAGTCCTAGCTGCTCTAGTTCTGATCCAATCTGCTGTTAATGTGTGACAGAAGTATAAATAGGATGGTTCAAGGCCTCGGGTACCTGTTACGCAAGAGGGAAACGCAGGCAGGGTTCCAGGCTCCTGGCTTTAAACTGGCTCAGGCCCAGACACTGTGCTTGCTCACATGGGGAGTGAACCATCAGATCAAAGATTTCTGTGTAATTCTTTCAAATATATCAATCTTAAATAACAACAAATGAAACATGGTAACCATAAAGCTATAATGTCCAATTCTCTTTTACTTTAAGATTTTATTTATTTTTTACTTGAAAGTAACATTTACAAAGAAGACAGAAAGACCTTCTGTCCACTGGTTCATTCAAGTGACTGCAATGGCCAGAGCTGAGCTGATCTGAAGCCAGGAGCTTCTTCTGGATCTCCCATGTGGATAATAGGTACAGGGTCCCAAGGCTTTGAGCCATCCTGCCATCCTTTGCTGCTTTTCCGGGCTACAAGCAGGGAGCTGGATGGGAAGCAGAGCAGCCAGCAATCAAACTGGTGCCCATATGAGATCCCGGTGCAGGCAAAGTGAGTAGTTTAGCCACGAGGTTATTGCACCACGCCCATAATTTCCAATTCTTAATTAGTCTACAATATTAACCTCAGAAACCAAAATATACCCAATACATAATTTACATGCTAACTCTAAATCAAATAACCAATAATTAGCATGTTAATGATGCAAATTAAATTTTTCTTGGTTAAGTACCTATGCAAACTTAAGGGGAAATTTATCTTGAGTACACATACTGAAGAAAATTGGTACCGTAAGGCGATTAATACTCAAAAAGAAAATAATCATTCAACATCAAAGAGTGTGTTAAAAATGTCTCTTACCAAAGGCTCTTTCGTCGTTGATGTTTTTGACGCAGAACCATAGGCCTGCTGGGAAGGTACATACAAGGATATGGAGGTCAAAGAAGAAAGACACCCAAGTCGTAGGCTGGTGCTCAGACACTGACGCAATGATTGGAATGTGTATTTTTGCATACCTGGTATTAAAAAAGTTAATATTTTTACAACTAAATGATAAAACATGAGTTGCTTTTAGACGAAGAGATCATTTTTACTGTAGCTATGGTTCCTACTCTGCACTGTTTAACTGAGCACTGCCATGCTAACCAGCTCTAGTGGAAATCAATCTTCCGGTCCACACTCACAACACTGAAACTAAAACGGAAAAGTATCTCAATCACAAAACTATGCTCTCTGGCTCCTAATACAAAAAGCATTACTCAGATCTGCAGCCTATCTCAACATCTCCAATGTTTTCTTCAAGGAATGTGGGATTTTAGAATTGTCGGAGGGAGAAACACCTTACAGAATAAGGTGTCACATTACCACAATGCCTTGCTTGAGAAAAGGCCTAAATCATCCCTCAAGTATCCTACGATTACCAGGTAGTCAAAGTTTACAAAGTACAAGACCAAGAGTGCAAGTACGATGAACAAAACGTAAGCTGATAATGTAAGCTAGTCGGAAGCCTTTACAGCCGGACTGTCCCTCACTCCGCTGACTCAGGCTCAGCTCCTGAAGCATGTGGCCAACTGGAAGTGTCCTTCCAACGTAACTTCCTTATGCCCCTTAACTCCACCTGGACATGAGCCTTTTTTTGGTATCACATCCAAAGGTGTGTCCAATAAATTGTGGCAGACTTCTTATGCGTCCCACAGAGTAACAAGAGACACACCTGCGGAAGGGAAGGAGGTAAATTGCAACCAAACATTTTCTCATCCTTAGGAAAACATTCTAGAGATAAGCAAGTGCTACTGGAATAAAAACAGCCAGATTTATAAACCTACTTCTAACAAATTAATTCACTTTAGAAAAGCACTCCAAAGAAAAATGCAGTAGATATTCTTCAGTGCATTTAACAGAGTAAAAAATAAAAAATTGAAGAGAAAAAACAAACTTAGATCCTTTGATATTAGAAACAAATTAAGTCTTCTTCATAACTATGACATATAGTCTTATAAAGTAGCATCTCTCAGTTAAAATTATCACTAAAAGATGGAAATTTTATATATACATATATTGACAAAAGCACAAATGTTATGTGAATGTTTTAGCAAACAAAAATAACTAGCTGGTCATACAAAACAAACTTCAATTTCATTCTGAAAGTACATTCACACAAGTTATTTTATAAGTGTTTTATATAAATGTACATACATTTATCTCCCGTGTAACTTACAAGTGTTGCCCGAACACCTAGTCACGTGCTGACAAAGCAAGCATGGGGAGGGGGAATACTCACTGTCGTACGAAGTCAGAGAACTCATCTGCACTTACCCAGTGTCCCACAGTGAGTAAAACCTTCCACTCCAAGGTGCAATGTAACCTTGGGGAAAAAATTACAAAAAAAAAAAAAACTTTTTTGTTTTGTGAATTGATTTTTAGGCTTATTGTTAATCACCAACATGACTGGCAATTAGGCAATCAGTGAACGAAGAAAAGGATCACAGAGATCTTACTTCCACAGAAACACGCCTCTCAAAGAAGGGTTTCAGCTTTCTCTCAGGTTACTATTAGTAAAAGGTTCAGATATGACCAGATAATTTTTAAACATGAACATGAGGTATCTAAATGACACAATCTAGAATCCCGAAGACCATTGGACAAAGATGATTTTAAACATTAACATCATTTGCTTTTCTCAAGCAGAGTGAAACAGACTGGGTTTACTATTTCTTGGAGACAACGTGTACATACAGAAAAGATCGGGCATGTAGCAGGTAATAACAGAAGATCTGATTTAAAAAAAAATGTAACAGAATTAGGCATGGACTTATAGGAATTGGATGAAGCAGAATTTTAAAAAAATCATTTTGTAGAAATACTCTTACGATTTAAAGTCTTTGACTATAACTTTTACCTTTCTCATACACAAACCAACCCCAGTACCTGATCTACTAAGATAAATAAGAGTATGTAAAAATTTCCTAGAAGAAACATTCTGAGTGCTAATCTAGACACAACCCAAGGCTAACAAGTGCTGACACTCACCTGTGTAGGTCAAGTAGATGACACTAAGGAACACAGCACCGGCCGCCAGCGACACGCCCAGAAAGAAGAGGGTCTGGAATTCCTGCTTGGTCAGTCGGTCTCTCAGATACTGCAAGAAAGCATAAGCTTGCAGCAATGCAAAGACACCTAGTTGAAGAAAAGAGGCATAGAACCAGTGAATAAAACATTAAGGTCTTTCAGAAACTGATTTATAGAACTTATATCTATTTATTTCATCTCATTAACATCTTATTCCTATGTCAAATTTAAATATCTAATAAATTACACCTTATTTCAAAATGACCAGAATCCTCATGCTTCAAAAGACAAAAGAAACCCTGATTGAGTGATGTATGCCTTTGGAACGTAAGGGAAGTTGCTGCTGAAAGGGGAAAAGAGAAAAATGTCTCTTGAAAAAAAAATCCCCAAATGTGCTTTCCTGAAGGATTCAAACAACCTAACTCAGGAGAACTGACACAGCTACCGCTCCTGCTGAGTGGTGGGGAGGGTGCTATTTACTTACTCAGACAAGTTGCCGATTTAAAGCTGGAATTCAGGGAACTGTAACTCAAAATTCAGCATTTCAGAAAACAGATCAAAGTAGTTTTATGATCTTGTTCCCTGACAGGTCATCAAAAAACTCTCAAATCTTAGAAAAAGAAGAAAAGTCCAAGCTCCCCCTTGCAGAGGCCCTTCAGGAGAGCAGACAGTGAGCAGGAGCAGCGACGGGCTGAGCTTTCCTCCGCTAGTGCTGCTATGGCTAACCATACATGCACATGGCTGAAAACCTGTTACCAAACTACGCATAAAGACAAAGCTTTCACTGTTTTCTTGGACTTTAATTTCTGGAAGCCACTGTGTCAGGCAAAGGCAACACTAGTATTAAGTAAACCTGTATGCCTTTCTCACTAATCTGTCTTAAGCGTGTCTCAGTTACTGACCTTGAGACGGTGAGAAAAAAAAGATACTAATCTTTTCTTTCATACATTAGTAAACAAGGAGAACACTAAGGTAAAATTAAAGCAATAGTAGGAAAATGCATGCAATGACCAAATGTGCAGAGCATGATACAGAAATGCAAGATACAAGATATGACAGCCCTAACACATCTGAAATACTGATTTTTACAGAGATAATTAAGCACTTTGTTGCATGGTTAAAAAGCATTATCAAAGAGTTATATTTAGAAACCATAAAAATATACATAATTACAGCTGATTGTGTGTCTATATAGCATTGCTGTACATTATTCAAAACTAAATGTAAATTTCTCCGTATCAGTAAAAATATTTCATAGATTTTAAAGTACTATGAAGAGTAAGGCAGAAGTTACTACATATTTTGGGAGGGGGGTGAAGGTGTTGCTTCAAATTTCACCAAGAATCCAATGATAAAGGCAGTGGAATGCCACCTCAAAAAAGGTCTGCTACAAATAAATACAATGACTACCCATGGCCTTCTTTCCATTGAGAATCTTGGACACTTTCACTCACAGACACCTCATAATTGTAATTCAAGTTATTTGACGGGTTGCTGAAAACTAAAACCACTACTATTAATACAAGGCTAAAAACCTCATATCTGTGGAAGATTGGCCAATTATATATTCACATATTCATTCAGAAGAAGGAAAATAAACATTTTTTTACCTGCAGCTGCCATGTGCTCACTTGTTCTGATTGGCTGGAATCCCACAAAAGGTATTTGCATGGATAATATTAAACCCACAATGTAGAAGGTGCTATATGCTACAAAGACAAAAATAGGAAACAGAATCCTTTACTCCCATCACAGCAAGTCCTGGAAACACACAGGCGTGCACAAATCTTCTTAAATCAAGGCTTTAACAGAAGAGCAGAAGCTTAAAGTGAATATCCTAACACATTTGTTAACTGCATGATAAATCATGAGTAGTTTACACATTAGTTTAAAACATTGTTTTAAACACTTGCTTCCATATTCCATCAATAATCATTGAGAAGAACCAAGACGCCATATGAAATACACGAAAGAATTCCATCAAGTTTATGGAAAATTTCATTTTCTCATTTTTGCTTCCCAGCCACAGGGGACACCGAGCCCTGGGATCCTGGCTGCAGACGGGCCCCTCCTGGCGGTTACAGACATCTAGGGAATATACGGATCAAAACCTGTTTGTGCCTATCTTTCAAATGAATTTAAAAAGTCAATTAAAGCAACACACCAATAGAAAAAAACATGCAAGAATTTCAACATTTATTAAACACGAAAATGCTCTCAGGTATTTCAGTGTTTATGGCCTCACAATGTTTTTTGTATAATATTCTCAGATTGAAAACAAAAAATTCTGTCCCCCAGCTTTTTTGTTTTTAAGAGAAAAGAACCACATTCACTCTAAGGCACCAAATTAACAATTTATTGAACTCGTTACCTTAGAAGAGAATCTTGTGTGTTCTCAGTTCTGAGTATACTATGCTACTCTATTAACTCTCTTCTTGCCAATGTTCATGGGGGGGTGAGGTCATAATTTATATAAAGACTTGCCTTGAATTCATAAATTCATACGTCATGGAGAAGCTAATCAAAGAGAAAGTTAGCACTTGGAATTACTTTACTAATTAAACTTAATTATAAATGAAGGCAAAGTCCACCTGAGAAATTAATGTGAAAATTATTCCACTTGTAAACTTTCCAGACATCATTTTGTAAATACATTCAATATTCATTTTTGGCAAATAAACTACTCAATAAGTGACGGGGCTGAGAGTAAATGGAGGAGTAGCACACTGTTAAGGCAGGCGATTACTGTACACTATGCATTGTACAGTACAGCACACAGCACATAACTCGGACCCAACTTAGATGAGAAAAAAACATTTGGTTTGAAAAGAAGTCATCTGCAGAAGAGAAATCATGGATAATTAGTTCAGATGTTAAGCTGCCTCCCAAACTATGTGATAAGAGATGGGGAAGAGCATCATATGTTTCCTAGGAAGGATGAAAATATATGAATAGTTTCTAATGGCATCAAGCTTTCATAGAAGTAATCTCAATGTAGTTTTATACACATTAATGTTGAGGTGGAATTACCTTCTATATGGTACCTGAAACCACGAAAAATTAAGAAAATAAGAATGTTATGATATTAAGTGTTTACCAATTTGGTTGATAGGTTTTAGGTTTTTTAATAGCGATGTTTACAAGTCAGCCTCATGTTGAAGCCTGAACAAATAAGAGTCCCAGGACAGGAACCGAAAGAATGGACAACAAAATGACAGTTGGACCAAACTTTTAGGAACCCTCCCAATAGTAATAAGCCACCGGCAGTCTAGTCTCCACGATTCCAACCCAGGTAAGATGTATAGACATCTTAATCCGTCTATAATTAGTAGGTAAGTTTAACTGCAATGGTAAACCCATTTTTTAAAAAAAGAAAGTAAAACACAAGTCTTCCTCTACTTATATCCCTCTAATTGCATTCCCCAATAATTACTGCTAGAAGATCTGGAGGGTATCAGACACGCTCATGTCCATATTCTTCAGGTAAGATCCTATTTTGCCTGACAATATTATGTATTTCAGTAATCAATTGCCTGGTTAATAAAAATGCAATTTCTTCTTAGACACATTCTTAGGTTCATTTCCAGGTATAGTCAAAAGGACAGAAAAAAAAAAAAAGCCTGATACACAAAATTAAAAACTTTTACATGACTTTAAAAATAGTTTTTAAGAAACTAATATGAGAATTCAAGTTAGTAACAGTGAGGTAGGTGAGCTTAACAAAACAATGCAGGTAATTAAAAAGCCAGCTGGGACTTTAACTATTTTTATCAACTAGTGCTATTTGCTAAACATAGGTTAATTAATGTCAAATAAAGCTGAACCTATTAATAGACAAGCTCCACAAATGGTACCTTTGAAGCTATCTATCCCTATTAGCTCCATTTATATGTGCTTACACCAAATAATGAAACAAATCTAATAAAAATGTTTGCAGTAATCCACATTTAATAATTCAAAACAGCTGAAATCATCCAAAGCGTTTTCTTTTCAAAGCATCCCCTTTTATTTTTGTAGATCCCTAACCCCGAGCTGTCCAGACAGGGGTGTGTGTGCTGTAGCTCACAATACAAACACTGCCCTTAAACAAAGCTGTGATTGCTTGCTGTATAGAAAAAATGCCAAGTATCACAGTCTGACCTTGATGTAATACTGCTCTACCTCTTGAACTTGCAATTGTAATTACAATTTACAAATCCACATATTAAAGCAATCACAACATGGGAGGAGTGTGGTGCATCAAGCTATGTCGCTCCCTGAGCACCTGGTATCTCATGAGTGCGAGCTGGAAGTAATCCACTTCCAACCCAGCTCCCTGCTAACACACCTGGCAAGGGAGCTGATGATGTTCAACTGCTTAGGCCCCTGCCACCCAGGTGGGAGACTCAGAGGGAGTTTCTGACTCCTTCCCTCACCCAGGCCCAAACTGAACCTTGCAGAGACATTTGGGGAGTGAACCAGTGGACAGATCTCTGTCTCTTGCTCTCTCTGTAACTCTGCCTTCTAAATACCTCTTTTGTTTTAAAGAATTAAAAAGAAGTTGGTGGGTCCAGCATGGAAGCCTAGTGGCTAAGGTCCTTGCCCTGAATGCGCCGGGATCCCACATGGATGCCGGTTCTAATCCCGGTGGCCCTGGTTCTAATTCAGCTCCCTGTTTGTGGCCTGGGAAAGCAGTCAAGGACGGCCCAAAGCCTTGGGACCCTGCACCCACGTGGGAGACCTGGAAAAGGTTCTTGGCTCATAGCTTCAGATCAACTCAGCTCCGACTGTTGTGGCCACATGGGAATGAATCAGATGGAAGATCTTCCTCTCTGTATATCTGACTTTCCAATTAAAAAAAATACAAAGAAATTGGCACATCAGTAAAAATGGAGAGATAGGTATTATATAAATATAATCTCCACTGCTTTTCTCCCCACTTTGCATTTCAGCACTGAATTTTTCAAGAATTACTTCATCTAAAAACATATGATGGCCAAGTCATTCTGAAAACAGACATGACCAACATCCATCATATCCTCTGGGAGTGGTAAAATCAGATACATACACAACTGTAATACAATGAGACGGGCTTGGGGGATATCTCTAACAGGTATGGAAGATGCACTTGACAATGAGTTGATCTTGCATGTTCCCAAAAGGCTTGAACACACCCATCCTCAATTAATTTGGCTGCTGCTTCCTTTCCCTCTTTATTCTCCTTCTTATAAATTCTCTAGAACCCCTGAGCAAACTACTATCCTCAACTACTCAATTATCTCCCCATCCATGTTAGCCTACTTTTCTGACCCTTTAACAGCCATATGAGTAAAGCATCCCATCCAAGTGGTAGCTCTAAAAAACTACACACCACCAATGCTGTAAATCATTTACTGCATCACAAAAATGTTACCATGCTGCCATCCTGTGGAAGCACAGATTCTGGCATTCATTGCCACACATTAGATTCCCAACGTGTGTAAAAAAACTAGAAAGATGCAATGACCCTTCCAAAGAGTTCTAAACTTTGGTGCATTCTTTGAACTCTATGCATTTCCACAATATACATTTTCCATACACTTTCTCAAGACTACCTCATAAATACTTGTACGCACACACCCCAATTATTCTATTTAAATATTTTTAATCAAAGTAAAATATTAAACCCAGAAAAATGTCCACAATACCAAAACTCATCAAGGAGAAACTGACCAAAAAGATGTACATTTAAGTACACATGTAAAAATGCAGTATATTCTTTATTAAGTGTATGACACATTCTGTGGTTGACGTGCCACGCCCAATCACTCACCGATATAGACCCTTTTGCTGTACCTCTGCATTAGCAACAACACGAACACATGCAGCGGAATAAGGTTGATGATAAACACATAACCACCCCAAGCAGAGACCTACGGACAAAGAAAGAAAGGTTAACTCGGAGCAAATGAAACATGCTAAACCTTCTAACAATGTCGAGGGATGCTTAAATATGCGTTTAATTAACCCAAAAGTAACCCATTTCTTACTTTTACTGATTTAAAATAGCATGATTCCGTAAGTCAAATATTCAAGCACATTTTTCTATATTCCCCGAAGAAATGTTCAAATTAAATTAATATTAATTAGAAAAGCTAAGAACACTATAATCTGTGAGTTGGCAACAAGCAACTACCTAACTACTATCAGGAGACAGATCTAGAGTGGTTTATATCACATATTTTTGATGGAAAATTCATTGCAAGATGTTGGCTGACAGAATAATGAGTGTTCGCACTCCGCAGATCATCTGGATGTTTTAAGATTCTCAAAATTAAAAGTGCTAGTTCAGTGTAAACTCTTCCCAACACATGGGTTACACAATTTCCATTTTTAATGCCATATACACCATTTAATCAGGGTCAATGAGATTTTTTACTTAAATAATGAAAAATGCAGGATGGGACAGAAGGGCATTTTTCTAACAACTTCTTTCTTCAACTTTATATTAGGTTCACCTGCCTCAGCTGAACACATGACAACTTAAAAACTCCCATTACTTTACCATCAGGCAGTTAGTCAATTACAACCCAGGAAAATTGGCATTTTAGCACAACATTTAAGACTGTTAAACAAAAGTTTATCACCTAAATGTTAAAACTTAATTATTTAAATATAAAAGTTTAAGTTAAAAATAAAATACATAAAATATCTTATTCATATACTATATATCATACAGCATATTATAATCATAATTATACATCATAACACTATATATGTATTTATAAATAAAGTGAAATATAAAATAATATACGAATAAAATATAAAATATTTTGAAGGTTAAACATGAGGGAAAATCGTGCTTCACTTGCTGCAAATATATTAGAGGGATTCAACACTGCCTTCCCCCATTCGATCTCACATATCTTCAAATTAAGAAATCTTACCATATAGAAATAGGATAAACAGCAGCACATTGTCCAAAAAACTGAACCAGTTTTTACAGACTTTACCTAAAAAACAAAACAAATTGATATAATACAATCTTACATTTACAAATGTCCTTTTAAAAACCAGTAAACTTGTGCTACAAATACCTAATATCTTATGCAAATCAAAAACAAAACACAAAACCCAACCAAAAACCTGAGAGCCCTCGGGTGGCCAGGTCTGCTCCAGACACCTATACAGACTCCTTAGCAGCAGCCAAATATTTAAAGAATAGCTCTGATGCTTTGGGTTACATTGCTATCAGAAAAAGAGTCATCTTAAAAAGAACTACTTTTCTCTTAAATTGGTATCAATCATTTGGGGCTTTAATAAAACTTTGTACACTAAATCTATATTTCTGAGGGAAAAACTGATTTATTTATGTGAAAGAGAGTGACAGAGAAGAAAAGACAGAACAAGCTTCTGTCCTTGGTACACTCCCGATGGCCTCCAGGGTCGCGCTGGGCCAGCAGCTTCACCCAGGTTGACCACAGCGACGCACAGGCCCAAGCTGTTGGGCATCCATCTCTGCTGCTTTCCCATCCCAGGCACTCAGCAGGGAGGTGGAGCCAGCGGCATATGGGACGCCAGCCCTGCAGGCAGGGGCTTAGCCTATTAAGCCACAGAACTGGCCCCATTCTTCACGTATGGTTGATTTGCTCAGACCAAATATCTTGTTAACTTTTCTTCATTTGAATCATCTGACAATATATATATATATCACATAACTCTGAGACACCTAAACTTTTTATCATCATAATCAGAAATCTTCAAAATACAATAACCAATATTCAAAATATTTTCCAGAAGGCCTCAATTATTTTGAAGTAGAAAAACAAACTACAATAAAGGAAACTTCAAAAAGTAGACAAATTTCTACTGTCTGATAAACTAATCAAGTATTTTCCAAATCCATTTATGTTTTCATTTCTAAAAGCAAAACACTAACACCTTCAGAAAGCTGATTAAAAAACAAATGCAACACATAAAGGGTCATATGTTTATTATGAATAAGTATCATTTAAAAAATGAGTCTCGTTACAAGTAACTGTTTTTAAAATTACTTCTATTATCTCCTTGTACATGATAGCCAAGTTCAAGTTAAAGCATCTGCAGAGCGGACTTTAAGAACATGAGTCTCCATTAACAGATTGCAACAAGCTACAGATGACACCCACGAACTTTAGGACAAAGAATTACATTTCCAATTAATAGCACTTAATGTATCAGGCTCAATTCATTCTAACTAATAGAAAGTAACTACACCACACACATACAGCCACTTTCCAGAAGAGCTAGTAGCTGTAGAATAAAGTGGGCTCTAGGTCAAAATGTGAACAGGGAAAGCATATTAAAATGCTGAAAGTTTCAAAGTGAGAGAATTTCCCAATGCATATTAGAGATTAACCCTACGATATCTCCAAAGACACTGAAAAAGGGAGAGGGGATACAAGTGATATTGCCAAAATCATACAGAGACCAAAAGAACACACAGACCAAAAAGACAGTTTCCAGTTTCCAAAGGTGAGAGAAAATGGGAGAGCTTTCCGAGACAACGCCAAACCTTCTCAGTAGAGGGCGTTAGAGAAACACTGCAGAAAAAAGGGCTTCATACCATCCCAGATCTGGGCTGAGGTTTGGCCAACTGGAAATGAAGACATCCAATAAAGCATCAGGACCCCAACCACGCACCCAGAACATATTTTGCAACATTTATCTGGTGATCACCCTATAGTCCTGTTGGAAACAGTAACTAGAGTCCCCTGCCTACTGTGAAAGCCAACTGCTCCACTGACATCCAGACTCCACTGACATCGTGCCAGAGTCACCAGCTCTCACTTCATAATTCTGCAGCTGCCATTTCCCTGTACTTAATGAGTGCTCAGTTGTTATTTAGCACAATATATATTAACTTCAGTCTAGCCAAATCATTGAACTTTTCTACTGTCAAAGGACTGACACATCCCTACTCAATGATGGGAACAGTTTGTCCAAAGATAGCAATTTCCTTATTAGTTGCTCTTTTATCATAGTTAAGACTTTAAAAAAAGTTTTTTCATTAAATTAGGAAACTATTTTTTTAAAACATGCATTATTCTAAAAGAAGTTAAACAGAGGGGAAGAAATACAGATCTTTGATCTGCTTATTTGCTCCCTGGAAAGCTGAAACAGTCAGGGTTGAGGTAGGCTGAAGTCGGGAACCGGGAGCTCCATCCAGGTCTCCCATGCTGGTGGCAGGGCCCAAGGCCTCAGCCATCTTCTGAGGCTACTTGGACCATCAGCAGGGAACTTGGGAAGTGGAGCAGCTGAGACAGCCACTGGCACACACATGAAATGCTGGTGCCACAGGCCCCAACAGACTTTATATGAAATTTAACCTATTTAACTTACTGTCCTTTTTTTTCTATCAGACTAGTAGTGCAATCTAGTACAAGAAAATTAAGATATATTTTATAACTGCCAAATGTAGTTCATATTCTAAACTTTCTTTTGCTGTGTAGCCTTAGAGAGAAATGAGAAAAGCAAAGCAAATATATTTCTCAGTATTTCCTAGACAAAGAGATTATGCTAAGCTATATTGGGTACACAAATTATAATTAGGTTCTACCCCAATGGTGAGAGAATACTTCGGCAAAACTTGAGCTGAAACACAATATGAAAGCAACCATTCAATGAGTATAGACACTATGGATCCTGGATGCTAGAGGCAGTGAAAAGGCTTCTCTTTTCTAGCTATCAAATAAATTTTAAAGTCTTTATGTAAAAAGGGGAAGATACCACTTGAGAT
The DNA here is from genome assembly GCF_017591425.1 of Ochotona curzoniae. Taxonomy (NCBI): domain Eukaryota; kingdom Metazoa; phylum Chordata; class Mammalia; order Lagomorpha; family Ochotonidae; genus Ochotona; species Ochotona curzoniae. The sequence goes on along the minus strand of NW_024465035.1, from coordinate 14,981,715 downwards.
GCTTCACTCTATACAAGAGTGCCTAGGTCCTGATTCCATTTATTATTTTTTAAAATTGGAAAGGTAGATTTTACAGAGAGGAGAGACAGAAATATTTTCCATCCACTGGCTCACTCCCCAAATGGCTACAATGGCCAGAGCTGAGCCAATGCAAACCCAAGATCCAGGAGCTTCTTCTGGGTCTCCAGTGCAGGGTCCCCGAGGGTTTGGGCTGTCCTTGACTACTTTCCCAACCCAGAAGCAGGGAGTTGGATGGGAAGTGAAGCAACCAGGACATGAACTGGGGTCCATATGGGATCCCAGAGCTAGCAAGGTGTGGATTTAACCACTGAGCCATCGCCCTGGGTCCCTGACCCCATTTCTGATTCCAACTTGCTGCTAATGCACACCCTGAAGGCAGCATGTGAGGATCCAGGTACGCGAGTCCCTGCCACCTAAACGAGTGGCGGTCTCCTGGCCTCCTGGCTTCAGCTCTGACTGCTGTGGGAAGTAAATGAGCATATGCAAGATCTCAGCCTCTTTTGTCTTTCTGCCTAATTAATAAAACCACAAGATACTTTACAAAGCTAATGGTATGAGAAAAGAACCTTGAGGGCAACAAAGTAGGAAAGCCGACACCCATTTACTCATGATGCATGGAAGAAAGGGCAGCAAAAAAGGGGAGAGACAATAAAATTCATAGTCAAGGAGGTTGTAAAGAGAAAGCCAAGTAATCAGTACTGTAGTTCATAGACTATGATTACTGGATCCTAATATCAGAGGGGTTAAAATGTGAGGGGAAAGTGTATGTTACAGGAATTGATTAGAAATCTCTCTCTCTCACACACACACACACACGCTGGAACAGACGTACACAGGGCTTTGAGAGAATTAATAAAATCTTGAAGGAACCGTCAAGGTTTCAAAGACGTAAGCCTTGAAGGATTCTAAATGCAGAAGAGGAATCAGGCACAAAGGAGATGTGGCACAGGTCAGCACCTGCCGGGGACTGGACAGTTTCAGAAAATGATGTCGGGAAGACAGACTGGGACTTGGTCAGTTATGAGCATGGTTTGGTCTCCATTTATGAATAATAGGGAGTCTATTAATAGAAGGCAGCAGAATCAGACATGCTGTTTTAAAAGGTAACTCAGAGGACGTAAAGAATAATCAAAATATCTCTCTAGTAACATGCAAAAACATGACAGGCTAGGAAAGTAGACTGAGTTCTGACACCTAAGTTCAAGTAGTACGAATGTAGATGAAGCTAAGAGATCTGGAGGACTGGACAAAAAGTTGCTAGCTTCCAGTTTCCTGGCTTGCAGCACTAACCATCAACAGGGAGAAAGAAGGCCAACAGATGCTCTGGTTGGTTGGGTGGTTTTAAAAAGTGAAAAAAATTACATATACATATATAAGGATTGCTAAGATTCTTAAAATGCAGAAACTGAAAACAGCAACAGAAAACTCATACTTGGAGTTGTCAAAATTCAACCTCAGTAAATGGGTATACACAGAAGACTTGAGCAATACCAATACTGTTGCAACTTGGTGTAAAAGCAGCCACTGCCAATTTGCATACAGCTGGTCAGGACTGTCATCTGGTAAACCGTTATTTACTAAAGCATACGGCTCGCCTATAAGCCATAATCTGCATATTTCTGTGCAGTACTATGTAACAAGTACCACTACATTTTAAATGACAAAATTAGCACAGTGGCTCAACTGGCAAATTCTCTACCAGCATCTGATAGGGGCAACAGTTCTATTCCTAGTTGCTCCACTTCTGATCAGCTCCCTAATGCTATGGACTGGTAGACTGCAGGGTTTGGTTCAGGTCCTTAGGCCCTGAACCCACATGGGAGATCCTGACTCCTGACTCCTGGCTTCAGATTGGCTCAGTTCCAGCCATTGCGGCCATCTGGGGAGTGAACCAGTGGATGAAAGATCTGTCATTCTCTCCTTCTGTCAATCTGCATTTCAAATAAAAATAAATGTATCTTCTAAAAAAAAAAGTATGTTAGGAAATTCCTAAATATTTGGCACGTAGATGGCATCCAAAATCATGTGTCACAAACAATCAACTAAAAAATTTTTCAAGTACCTAACAATGAAAACATGACCTTTAAAAATATATGGGTTAGAGGTTCAAACAGTGCTTAGGGTATAATTTTAAATGTTTATGAGAAAATTAGAAATAGACAAAAAAGAAGATTCAACCTCAAGATGTTAGAAAAGAACTAGTCAAATATAAAGTAGAAGGAAATGATAAAGACCAAGAAATCATGAAATGGAAAAGAGGTGGGCCCTTGGCCCAGAAGTTAAGACTGCTTAGGATAATCACACTCCACATCAGAGGGCCAGAGTTCAAGGCCTGGCACTGCTCTGGCCCTCCAGTTTCCCTGCAATGCACACCCCGGGAGGAAGAAGGCAAGGGCCTGAGTACTTGGGTTCCTGCCACCCACTGTGGAGACCTGGACTGAGTTCTTGGGCTCCAGGCTTCAGCCTCCACTCACCCCTTGGCAACTGCAGGCACTGGTACAGCGAACCTGCAGACAGGCGTGCGTGTGCTCTCTCAAATGTTACAAGAAAAAATTGAAAAGAAACTGAAAATATAGGGAAAAACTTAATGAAACTAAAAGCTGGAGAAACATTAGCTAGACTGAGATTAGACATCAGTACCAACGGTACAAAAACTAAATATCGAGGAACACTGAATACTTTGTACCAACAAACTAATACTTAGAAGAAATAAAATTCAAAATACATACACCACTAAACTTATTTAAGAAACAAAATCAAAACAAACATACAGTGCAAAGAACAAATTATTAAAATTTTCCTGTATCCAGTTGGCTTCAATCATGAACACTAAACAAACAGATGAAGTAATTCTACAAGGATGCTTTTAGGAAACAGAGAAAATACCATCCTATGTTTTGAAGTGTAACAAAGTATACCAAAGACAAAAATTTCACTAGAAAAAGAAAAAAACTACAGGCTAGTATTCCTTATCAACAGAGTCAACAAAATAAAAGCAACACTGATCCAGCAAAGTGTAAAAATGGATGGTTTGTTCTGAACAAATGGGATTGGGATTTGTTAGGCAAAATTCTTCTTACATCTGAAAATAAACTAATGAAGAGATTCCTCACTGCCAGTGATTCTGATTCGCTGGAGACATGTGGCAATGCCTGAAGACATTTTAGTTGTAGTTACTGGGGACACAGAATGCCACTGGCATTTACAATGGTATTACAGCACGCAAGATACCACAAACTCCAATGACACTGCCCAAACTGTTACTATTGCTGAGACTGAGAAACCCTGGAATTAACAAAAGGATACAACCATGCATCACCTCAATAAACAGACACACAAAGCAGCACTGGAGAAAATCCAATATCCTTCATTATAAAAACACTCAAAGTCCGAACAGGAAAGGCTACCCAGCTTTAGTCACAGACTACATAAAACATATAAAAATGTAGTCTTCTCAATTTTAAAATGCACTACACAGAAAGTGTGCCAATGAGGTTAATATAGCTATCTAGATCAAAGGACCGGAACAGAGTTCAGAATTAAGCCCCTCATTATATCTTCCCTGTTGGGTCAGGACTAGAAAGAACATTCTCCCACTTTACCCAAGCGGGTGCAACAGGACAAGAAAAGGAAAAGGAAGTCACAGACTGAGAGGGTGTAATGATTAGGAACAAAGAATCAAACTGTTTTCCTAGATGATATCGCAAAACATAAGGATAACTAAATGACACGCCAGCACTGAACTTAAAATTAAAGGCTCATATAATTTTGCACACAACTCATGCAAAAATGTGAGAATACTGAAGTATAGTTTTAACAGAGAATATACATGTATATGTGTGTATATATGTATACATAAAACCATCACACACACACAGAGTTAACTGATTTCAACAAGCCTACTATGGGAGGTTAAGTCAGTGGGGAAGATACATCTTTCCAACCAACACATTAACACTAGACTTCCATAGCCCACACAAAAGGGTTTTCAGTGTTTCTTGTATAAAAACGTAATAACTCAAAATGGATCACACATCAAACATGCAACTTAAAATTACTCTACAGATATAAACATGTGACCTTGGATTAGCCAACTAGTTCTTTGTGACCTTGGATTAGCCAACTAGTTCTTGGGTAAAACAACAAAAAGATTTTTAAAAAAGGAAAAGGAAAAAGAAAGGATAAATTAGATTTTATCACAATTAACATTTTAAAAAGACAAGCCATGCACAGGTAGAAAATATTTTTCAAAACACATACCTTAGCTATAGGACTTACTTTTAGGATACATAAACAATTCTTAGAATCCAAAAGAAAAGCAAAACTAATCAAAACACATGTTTTTTTGACAATTCCCAAAGGAAAGACAGACAAGCACATGGAAAGATGCTCATTAGTCATTGAGGAAAAGCAAGCTGAAACTAGAAGATACCACTATCTACCAACAAGGGGGAATAAAATTTCAACATCTGACATATCTATTTATTTACATATTTATCTACATATTTATTGCTATAAATAGAGTGCTACCCTCTTCTGATATAATAATGATGATCGATGGTGATCTTAGTTTAGTAAAATAAGAAATAATTAGTTTCCTCCCTTATCAAGAGAAATAAAATGAAGAGGTGAAACCTTCCAGAACGTTGCAGTGAAAACCATTTCTGAGCATAAGGTGTATCTCAGAAATGAAGACACATTGAGCCATCGAGGAAGAACTCAACTGCAGAAGCCTTGGTGTTGCTAGCCTCAAACCAACCTGAACTGATGCCAACCTGCACATTATAAAATATTCAATATACTGCTTCTGGTTATGCAGGAAGTGAAACAGTGCCTGCTCTATTGCCTTGCTTACTCGCCTTGCCCTGTACTCGCCATGTCTGTCACTATGACCGTAGAATAAAGTGTAACTTTTTTAAAAAAACCCTACAGTTTTTCCTCTAATATCAGGAATAAGGTAAGAATGCTTCTTTCATTAATTCTACTCAACATAATACTAAAGTTCTAACCAAAGCAATTAGACAAGAAACAAAAGGCATATTTCTACAGGATTTGCCATAGAAACCTCTTAGAATAATTTGGAAAAGCAGGATACAAACCCAAGAAACAAAAAACCAGCTGTATTTCTAGAAGTCTGAAATTCCATGAACAATAGCATTAAAAAGAAGGAAACACTCAGGAGTCAAGGTAAGCAGTCTGTGGAGGCTTACACAACTGGAAACTTAAATCACTGCTGAAAACAGTTGAAGACCTAAGTAAATGAACACGTATCCTATCTTCAAACACTGAAGATTTAATAATGTCAAAATTTCAAGACTACGTAAAGTGATTTACAGACTGAATATAATCCTTACCAAAAGCCTAGACAGAAGAATCTGACCTAAAATCCACATGGAGTTTCAAGGAACGTCAAATACTAACAACGATCTTAAAGGAGGCAAAGTGAAGCCTGGCACAAGTCCTCATGGCCCTGCGCTCACATGGGAGACCCAGGAGAGGCTCCTGGCTTCTGGCCACGAATCAGCTCAGCTCCAGCTTTTGTGGCCATCTGGGGAGTGAGCCAGCCAGAAGAAGATCTTTCTCTGTAAATCTGCTTTTCCAATAAAAATAAATAGAGTCCTTAAACAAATACATAAATACATAAATAAAAAAGAACAGTGACAAAGCTGGAAAACTCAACAGTTCAAAACTTTAAAGGTAAATTTATTCTGATGCAATACTGTGGAGGTACAATAATCAAACAGTAATGACATAAAGAGACAAGACTGCATTTCACAAGTTCATGCAAAATGTAATTAAAAGGTAACTTGATTTCGGTGCAAAAGTTTTTGTGTATCAGGGATTTTCCAAAAATACATAAAAACATATATTATGGAAATGCTATGCATGGGTTTCAATTTTTTTTGCATCAAAATGGCTAGGATTCATTGTTTTGCATGAACATTTTGAAATTTTTGTACAGATCGAAGAAACAACATAGATCCTAGAAATACACCCTTACAAGATCAAATGATTTTGACAAGGATACCAAAATCATTAATGGAGAAATCATCTTTTCAACTAACGGTGCTGGAAAAGTGGAAAACCTATCTATTAAAGAAGAAATCTGGGCCCATATACAAAATATATTAAAAAAAATTAACTGAAAATGGATCAGTGACCTAAATGTATAACTTAAAATTGTAAAACTCTTACAACATAGGACAAGCATTTATGACGCTGAAGCTGGCCAGTTTCTTGGATATAACACTACACATGAGGAACAAAAAAAGACCAACTGGACTTCATGAAATTTTTCAACAGGGCAAAATGGCAATCCACAAAATGGGTTCAAATGTGCAAATCATATAACATGAATCTATAGAACACTCCTAATATTCAACAACAAAAAGTAAAAATCTCAGAAATGGAAAAAAGGTCTTGAACAGACATTTCTCTTGAAATGCATAGTTAATAAACACTAGAAAAGCTATTTATTACGGTGTTGGAAGTTTCAGAGCATAGCACAGTCATCTCAGCTATGGTGAGGGCCCCCTCAGATGCATCACACGGCTGATGCTAGGCATACCAGAAGTGACTGACTGGTAAGAAAGGAAGCTAAAAGTAAGGCGAAGTTAGTCCTACTTTTATTTATTATTTTTAAAAATGTCTTTCTTTTCAAAGGCTGAGGTTAGAGAGAAATGATTCCCTCCCTCCACTGGTTCACTGTCGAAATGACCCCTCCCCCCGCCCGCCCAACAGCCAGAGCCAGGCCAGGCAGCAGCCAGATTTCAATCCTGGTCTCCCATACAGGGGACAAGGGCCAAGTTACTTGAGCCACTGTCTCATGCCTTCTGAGACCGTGAGCACTGGCAGGAAGCTGGACTGGAGGAAGCATCAGAACCTGAACTAAGCATTTTGTTACGGCATACAGCCCTCTCAAAAGTTATCATAACCACTTAGCCAAACGCCCATCGCAATCTTCATTTCACAGGGACTGCTTATGCTGATATTATTACAACATTCTACTCTGGAACGCCCTGTTAAAACAAAAATATCCACTACTCAAGTAGTCAAGTCATACTGCCATTCATCTAGTTATCTAAAAATATGCTTAATACAACAAGAAAAAAAATTAAAAGTCTCAAGTCATAAAACCATATTTTAAGTATCCTAGGTAACTATTTTAATTTGTCTCCCAAAATAAACCAAGAAACAAAATCATCAAGTTATTTTTAATAGTTCATATTTTGCAGATAATCATTATCTGTAAATCAGGCATAACACTACTAACATTAAAACAATATCTGTAACAGACAGAAAACAGTACCTGATATTATTTTAAAGTAACAGACATCAGCACGTAACTAGCATCAGTATAAGACAAATGTGTATAACCTAAAGCATTTGGCAAAAGTTCAAGTGTATTAATGGAAGCAAATATTAAGTGATACTTACCCACAAGTAGTAGGTGAACTGAAGTGCAAAGATGGCAATGCCTTCATTATCAAAGGATCCAGCTACTGACCGAGATATGTAGCCTGGCACTATAGCAATAAAACAGGCAGCTAAAAGTCCTGCCCCTTGGTTCCAAAGTTCTCTGGTAAGCAGGAAAGTAGATATAGATGTAAGGCCGCTAAACGTTGGTGCAAGGAACACACATACATCTCTTATGTGAACTGTTATGTTCAATGTATTTAAAATCCAATGGATAAGGCCAGCAGTTATCATTAACCCTGGATAAACCTAGAAGAAAACAACAGGTAATTACATACAAAAACATGAACATAACTTATTTTTTCTTTATAATTACATGTTACAGTAAATTTGAGAAGACATCAGAATAGTTTCTCTTCTTCATATACAACAAAACAAAATCTTTTTAGGTTGAAGACAAAGAATACAAAGAACAAGGCACTTCCAAAAATTCACGGAAAATGGATTTAAAAGATGTCTTAGTGCAAATGTTTTGAAATTCATGCACTGAAAAAGTTCTCAAAGAGTTCATAAAAGTGCATATTATGAAGAAAAAAATTCTGGGTTTCACAATTCTTTGCATCAAAAATTTGTATTTAATTCATTTGAAAGACAAAAGCAGACAGGCACACAGATCTCCCACAAGCCAGTTCATTTTACAAATGCTCCACAGCAAGGACGTGTCCTAGTCCAGGAGAGAGAACTCAGTCCCAGAGCCTAAAGACCAACCACTTGCCGTTACACAGTAAGAGAAAGCTGGAATCCGGGGCAGCACCGGCACTGCAGGCCAGGCACTCCAGACGGGGGCTACGGCACTGTGTCGAATCTCCACACAACGCACCTTTCAATCCCATCTTCCTGTGATTTATGTATATCATCCCTGAGCAGCATCCTACTCTAACTTATCCTTCAAGTTTGGGGTTTTAACACAAATCTATTTTTATTCCTATCTGTGTATGATGAAGGGGATAAAAAGGAGAGCACAAAAATGACATTCATAAATAAGTCTCCCGTCCTTTCAAACTTGATTTGGAAAATAACTCTAAGAAACTTAGTTGGTCAATTTAAAGATATTTTGAGGCCTGAAAACTTAAAGCTTTTAGACCACTTTAAAAAGTACCGAGGAATGGAAGGAATGTCCTAAATCCAGAGAAACAGATGACAGTTACATTCTCTTTTGCTCCAGAAGCAAATCAGCAAACGTTAAAAGGACACTATGTCTGAGTTGTTTCTTAGTGATTAAAATGTACACCTACATCCATCCACAAACCTAGCTTTATTCTTTTTCCCCTCTAGCACTGAAATTGAAAAAGATGACATTAAGAATTTCTTTTCTTGGCTATGCTATTAAAAACTGAACCTCCCTGATACTTATCATTAATTGTTTTATTTATTTATTATATACTAATTGCTCATCTTTGAAAGCATAAAAGCTCTAGAATAACAAGGATTTTTTTTTCTAGCCTTTTGAACAATAACTTGCATAGAGTAGATACTCAATATCTACTGAATGTAAGGAACAAGACTGAACTATGAAAAAGGTGGGCATTTGGCAGCGGGGTGATGCGCCTTGGGGGTTTGTGTTTTCAGAGGGTCCAGTCTGAATCCCTGCTCTTGTACTGCCAACACAAATTCTCTTAAATACTTAGGAACCTGACCATGCCAGGGAAGCCTGGCCTGAGTTTTAGGTCCCTGCCTTTGTCCTGGCTCAACCCTGGCTTTCGGCATTACTGCAGTGAACCAGCAGATGGAGGATCCCTCGGGTAGCCTGGGTCTTTCTCTACCTTCCCTCCCTCTCCTCCTAAATAAAAAAGAAACTATATAGATGAAAGGGGGAAGGACGGAAGCACAACAATTCCCCATCATTTTTCTTTAAGAGTTACCATGTTTGCTCAAAAGGTATAGTTTGAGAAAGAGACAAAATCTTGCACCTGCAGGTTAATTTCCCCAGTGGCTACAACAGCCAAGGTAAGGCCTGGCCGAAGCCAGGAAGCAGGAGTTTCATCCCTACCTCCTATGTGGACGGCAAGGGCCCAACACCTGAACCACCTTTGCTGCTCTCCCCAGGAGCTTAGCAGGGAGCTGGACCAAACACGACAGCCAGGACTTAAACCAGCAGCCACACAGGATGCTGGCACTGCAGGCAATAGCTTTACCCAGCATGCCACAATGCCAGCCTGACATATTTCACATTACATTCAATACTAGGCCCCGGTGCACAACTTTGAGAGAAATAGTCAAAGAAATTTTCAAAATATCTTTTAAGGTAGGCCAACATATTAATGTACATAAATGGTAAATCAAACTGACACACACAAAACCCAAATTAGAAGAATGAATGAAAGCAGCAAAACTAAGGAAGCTACAACAAAGAGGCATATATAAGCTTAAAAGAGTTCTTCAGATGCCAAAAGCAAAGAATAAATTCAAAGGTATTAATGCAATGGGAGCCCACCGACAAACAGAACAAAACAAAATAGAACAACTCCAAGGCCTAATATAGACCTTAAGGTTGGGAGGTAGGGGAATGTTCCTTTCAAAACTTTGAAGGGGCGGGGGTCTGAGGGGGGAGGGAGGGACATCATTCAGATGTATGTGAATACATGCCACAATTCTAACACTGGGTTTAAAAAAAAAAATCAAAGTTGTGGGCCCAGTGCGACAGCCTAGTGATTAAAGTCCTCACCTTGCATGCACCAGGATCCCATACAGGCACTGGTCTGTGCCCTGGCTGCTCCACTTCCCTGCCAGCTCCCTGCTTGTGGCCTGAGAAAGCGGTAGAGGATGGCCCAAGACCTTGGTACCTGGCACCCGGCACCCGTGTGGGAGACCCGGAGGAAACTCCTGGCTTCAGATTTGTTTAGTTCCAGCCATTATGGCCACGTGGGGAATGAACCAGTGGATGGAAGCTCTTTCTTCTCTTTCTTTCTCTCCTCTCTGTAAATCTACCTTTCCAATAAAAGTGAATAAATCTTTAAATACACATATATACATATATATCAAAGTTGTGCAGTGTGTATGTATAGTTAGGAACTAGCTGCCTCACTTTGATCCAGCTCCCTGCTAATGGCCAGAGAAAAGCAGCAAAGGACCATACAAACATCTGGTCCTGTCTTCAGTCTGACCCAGGGTCATCCAGGAAGTTACCCAGAGAATGGGAGTTCTCTGGCACTGCCCGCCACCCTCACTGGAGCTCTGCCTTTCAAAGTAAACACAATTTTTATTCAACAAAGTAGAAGGAAACAAATCAATAAAGCAGAAAACAAATGCGAGAGATACGCAACAAACAAAATGTTATTTGAGCAAAAAAAAAATCTAGTCTAATTGATAAACTGATGGTAAAATCCATCACAGAAACACACAAACACGTAAAAGTTTCCTGAGAGCTGCCTTCTCTTGGGCATGTTCTAAATTCTCCTTACATTCCAAACCTAAAAATACTTTTCTTTATGTCATATTCCTGGACCTCAAAATTCCCCATGAACTCTAGACAATACTCAATTACCTAAAATAACTTATAGAGTTGTGATCTGAAAACTCAAAGTTACAGCAAGCAGGAATTTTGCCTACTAGACTGGAGCCCACAGGTTGGATTCCTGACTCCTGTCTCGAGTCTTTCAGCTAACGCAGCTCCTACCAGTTAGCTCACTGTCGCTCACATGGGAACCAGGACTGCACACAGCGCACACACACCTGTCCTCATGCACCTGCTTGCACTGTCTCCCACAGAAGCAATCGCCACAAAATTAGAAATATCTGGTTATTCTAAATGTGCAGGCCTTCCCAAAATTCTTTTTACACCAAGTTGCTACAGACTAAAACAAAAATATACAAATAATCTGAAATATACAGTAAGTCCTCACCCAGCCTTCATTACTTGTCGGAAATAGTGGCTGGTGTGAAATAACCCCGAAACAGGCATGAGGATAGGTCACAAACAGCCTAAGTAACTTCAAGAAAAGATGACTGGCTCAGAAAAGCGCACGTTATCTATATCCAGCTTCCAACAGTCCCAATCATCCTAGCCACTAACGGCTTAATTACAAAATCAACATAAATAATTGGGAATACTTACAGTACCACCTACTATTCGTCCTAGTGGATACCACGCTCTTTCATCAAACCAATTTAAAAATTCATAGAACCCATGAGATGCAAGATGATGTGTAGATCTATAGTTAAACCTAGAGAAAAAGAAGAAAGAAAATATTATAAAGCTCAGGGAAAAGGAAATCAAGAACAAACAGGAAGATGGATCCTCTTCTGCTAATGCCAAGCAGGGAATGGGTGTCAGGTGTCTGCCCGGGGCAGGAACAGCGTGCATGGCCAACGCAGTCAAGCAGCACACCAATGCAGGATGCAAAGGAGATGCACAGGAAATCCTCCCGCTCAAATCCCCGCTCTAACATGTCCTTTCCAGCTTCAAGTTATAACCCCTCCTCGACAAGCAGCAGCTGTGGACTTCACGGCATGTTCACACACCTAGCAGGCACTAAAATACATGCACATCCGAAAATAATTTTATTTGAGAAAAATAAGCACCCTATGGAAGCTAATCAGCAAATATTGGAAGGATTAATACCAGTGTAACAGAAACTGTATCTCCTGAGAGGTAAAACAAACCAGACTAGTAGCCTAAGAGGACAGGTTGTAAAATCATTCCAATCTTGTTTCTACTCTTAGCAGCTACTGTGACTTTGCTTTAGTCTCCATCTGTACACAGTGATAACCACAGTATTTACACCACAAGGTAGAACTGATGAGAAAACAGCTATGTCTCTGAAGCATACAGGGGCTAATACTACAACAACTAATGAGACAGACTTATAACATCAGATCTATTTAAGATAATGAGTGGCAAAATTATAATTATTAACCTAAAAGGATAAATAACATAAGGGACAAGAATAAAGAATCAGAACAAATTCTTTTAAAGATTTATTTTTATTATTTTTTCATTGGAAAGGCGGATATACAGAGAGGAGACAGAGGAAGATCCTCCGTCCGATGATTCACTCCCCAAGTGAGCGCAACGGCCGATGCTATGCCGATCCGAAGCCAGGAGCCTCTTCTGGGTCTCCCACGCGGGTGCAGGCTCCCAAAACTTTGGGCCGTCCTTGACTGCTTTCCCAGGCCACAGGCAGGGAGCTGGAAGGGAAGCGGGGCTGCCGGGATTAGAACCGGCGCCCATATGGGATCCCGGGGCATGCAAGGCGAGGACCTAACCACTTGCGCCACCGCGCCGGGCCCAAGAATCAGAACAAATTCTTATACAAATTGAAAATACACAGAGAAATTCGGGAACCTTCACATCGTGTTAGCAAAGGCAGCACTCAGCAGGTGTTTGGAGCAGGAGTGACAGCTCGGCTTGGAAAGCCCGCACTCACATCTGAGTGCCAAGGTTCAAATCCCAGAGCTTCCTCACGCTCTGGCTGTCTGCTGACGCTCTGGCTGTCTGCTGACGTGCGCGGCGGCAGGAGCCTGAGGTCTCTGCAACGCCTGGTTCCAATCTGGCACAGTCCTAGCACTCCCCGACACTTGGGGAACGGGCCAGGAAATGGGAGATTTCTGTCTCATCTCGTAGTCTTGCTGCTTTTCATAAGATCAAAATTTTTAAGAAACCTAAACCAAATATAAATAAGCATTCTATCTAAATACTCTTCCATTAAGCAATTAACAACAACATATTTACTGATCCTATCCCCTCAAGCAGTCACCTCAGACCGGAAGTTCCTGATCACTCCTAACGAGGCTTTCTCTAATAGCCCAGCTTTGTGCTTTGAACACACTGTGTTGGAAACTCTACTTCAGTTTACTTGAATATTTTTAATTATTTGCATCTGGAGATATATCACAGCTCCTGGCACTTCACTTCTGAAGTCTACTTAATATTTCTTTAGTTAATTGCTCCTTTTTAGTGCACTAGTATCTATCAACACTTAAAATTTTGCCTTTTATTCATTTGATTAAACTCAAGCAATTACGAATACAAAAATAATCTTTAATTTTGGTATGCCTTATCTGCATATTTTTAAAAAGCCACTAAAACAGCAGGGAAAGGAGGCGTTACAAATGAACAATAAATTCATAACAATTAGGGCTGAAAGACACACATGGAGGATGACAATACCAGCCTTCCTTTTCTGGATGTTTAAAATTTTCCACAATAAATTCTGTACATTTGCATGAGGGTATTTCAAAACGTTGGTAGAAAAATCTAATAAGAAATTTATTTTGGGAAAAAAATTTATTTTGGGACAGAAATTGTTGAAATCCATGGTTTTTCCAACAAATGCATTTTACATACTGAACTTTAAAAAAAAATGATTTATTTATTTTCATAGGAAAGTCAGATACACAGAGCGGAGGGGAGAGAGAGAGATCTTCCGTCCACTGATTCATTCCCAAGTGGCTTCAACGGCTGGAGCTAAGCCAATCCAAAGCCAGGAGCCCGGAGCCTTTTTCAGGTCTCCCACATGGGTACAGGATCCCAAGGCTTTGGGCTGCCCTCCACTGCTTTCCCAGGCTACAAGCAGGGAGCTGGATGGGAAGCAGGCCGCAGGGATATGAACTGGTGCCCATATGGGATCCTGGCATGTGCAAAGTGAGGACTTCAGCTGCTAGGCTAACATGCTGGGCCATACGTAAACATTTTAAAGCTATGTTATGACATGCAGAGAACAAGAAACAAAATTTGCACCAAAATAACATCTTTTGATTCCATTTTCCATTCATTAACTTTTGAAATATTTTCATCTATCCATTTTTTCATCGTATCAGAAAGTTTTTCAATATGTAAACTACAAAAATTCTCTCAATGTGGATCTCTAGAGCTGTGCTTCAATTCTGCTTGGAGGAAACATTACAAATGACAAAATAAGGTTCACACCGACACTTCTGAAAAGAAGTATAAAACTATTTACAGAAAAAAGGAAACTATCAGATGAAAGAAAAAATATTTTTTATCTTTTACTATTTTAGAGATTAATGAGGGAAACAGCTATATTACAAATTGAGAGGTCTTAGAAATCTTTTACAAAAAAGTTAAAGTACTATTTTCTTCTGCAATGTATGTTACAAATACAATGCATTTGTTGCTTTTGTCGTACTTACAGAAACAAATCTGTTACAATAAGGGACATGTCCCGAAGACAAATACATTTTCCTAGAACGTAAAAATGTGATCTACAGAGGTAAGAGTGAATTCTGGGATGAAATACTGTGCATAGCTTTTGTTCACACACCTGAGGATTAGGGCGTTTTGTTTGTTTCTATTTTTTGCTGTTACTAATATTTTCTTCTTGCCAGATGTTGCTATCTTTATCTAAAGGAGTATTTAATCTATGACTGAAAATGAAATGAAAGTATGCTACAATACAAACTGGGAAAAAACTAGGGAGGAGGTGGGTGGGAAGTTATTAGTAAGCTCTTTAATCTGTATTGAGATAAAAGTTAAATGTTCTCTTCATATAAATTAAAAAAAAGTTTTTTAAGGGGTTTGTCAAAAGTCAGAAAATAATCCTCTAAATCCCTTAGTTTATGTCTTCAACCCAACAAATCCTCCAAGAGCCAAGAAAAGTGGAGGTACTTGATTCAGGATGACTAGATTATCTACCTATGGTGGGAAAAGGAAACAGAAGTTTGTAATTCGAGCTATTGAGAAACGGTTACAAGTTCTGAGAACATGTAGTAGCATGCTGTATTTAAAAATATTTCAGCCTAAATATAGGGCTAGATGAGCTGTTTGAAGGCTCAGTCCACATTGTTTACTGTTTCCTAAAGAAAACAAGGCTAGGTACAAACCTGTTTGGGGGCTGCGGGAAAGTCACCAGGAGGTGGGAAAGTCACCAGGAGGTGCCCTGAATTTCCCTTGCGGCTTTTGTTAACACTCCACCATGTGATGCAGGTGGTCCCAGCTTCTCCTCATCTTTGGTAGGTAACGACAGCTAGAGAAGGGCAATTCAGGGGAACCTCTTACTCTGTTTATGAAAACGACCACAGGATGCAGACAGCTTTGTACCTGGTCTTGTTTAGTTTACACTTCATTTTCTATTTTACATACATAACATGCACTCAAAGCCAAAACCAAGGAATCTCATAACTATGCAAGAGGGCACAACACGCCTTTAACAATAAAAGGTTTCTTTTTCTTTCTTTTTTTTTTTTTGAAAGAGAGCTTCAGCCCTAAAATTAACCTGAGGCTTCTATATCATCAAAAGAAATCTTTGAGGTAGCAAGGGGTTTTGTATTTTTAACATTTTCAGTCCTTGTTAAAATTAACACCGTAGCGAGGAAATATTAATAGGAAATAAAGACTAGGTGGGAAAACAGCACCCTGCTAGTTCTAACACTCTGACCACGCTGAAGCTACCCACGAGCCCGAGGATTAGCTTTTAAAACAGTTTCATAACATCTAGTTCATAAAATACTTATGCTCCAAATATTCCTACAAACTGTAAGGCATGTGTATAATCTGAGCTTGAAAACAAAGCTTAAATTTCACTTAAATAAACAAAGGGTAAACATACTTTTGGCTCAATCCTATGCTGGGGAGTGGTGAGAGTAAAACACGAGCCTCTAATGGCCAGTTCAGTCCTGCTTCTCCTTAAACCACGGCTCCACTTTACAACGCGCTAACCAAACACACACATCATCAAGTCAACCACGATTTGTTCGTGGCAATTTTTTTTAAAGTGAAGTCTTTCTTTTTCATAACACATTAAAATGACTACCTCAAAACTGTTTTAATAGTTCTTTTAAAAGAAACAATTTAGTCTTGAGAGTTCTCGCCCTTTTCACTTCTGTACTATGCTTTCCCTTGAAGATTTATTTACTTGTCTGAAAGGCAGGACTACAGAGAGGGAGGGGCTGAGGAAAGCAGTGGCAGCACAGAAGACATCTTTTACCCACTAGGTCACTCCCCAGAAGGCCACCACGACTGAGTGAGACCAGGCCAGGACAAAGAGATTGATCTGGGTGTCCTGGACAGGCGGCAGAGGCCCAACCACACGGGTCACCTGTTTTGCCAGATACATTAGCACGAGCTGTTGGGACTGGAGCCAGTGAGTGATCCGAGGGGACTGCCAGCCCTGTCACCCACTGCACAACAAAGCCAGCCCGTTTACTACAATCGCATTGTAGATTATTGTAATTAGTAAACTTTAAGATGCACACAGTAGAAAATTTGATAGTTCAGAAGCCAGGCTTTACAGAACAGATTCAGACTAGGAAGTAACCCAAGAACAACAGCCAAAATAAAGCTTTCCAAAGTGAAGTCACAAATAAGGGAAGGAGACAAGAGACTAAGAAACCAGAGACCTAAAACCCTTAACTGCTAAATTCTCAATTCCAGCGCTCACAAGGCAACGTCTATTTAGTTCAGCCCTTTTGTACTAGGCCAAAGCCAAGAAGCCTAGTGGTTAACGCACCAGGATCCCATCTGGGCACTGGTTTGTGTCCCGGCTGCTCCACTGCCCATCCAGCTCCCCGTCTGTGACCTGGGAAAGCAGCTGACAGATCAACGTCCTGCTACTCTGCACCCACATGGAGACACGGAGCAAGCTCCTGGCTCCTGGCTTCAGATCAGCTCAGTTCTGGCTGTTGCGGGTCACCTGGGGAGTGAACCAGCACATATAAGATCTTTTTCTCTGTATCTCCTTATCTCTCTGCAAATCTGCCCTCCTAATTTAAAAAAAAAAAAAAAAGGAAAGAAAACTAGAACCATAAAAAAAAAGGCAAAGAAAGAAGCTATGATGGTGATAAGTTTAAAGAGGATGGTGAGAAAGAGCAGAAAGGTAGGAGGAGGCAGACAGGTGGAGCGCTGCTACCTGCGTCAACAAAGCATCCTTCAGGCCTCACATCACCACATTCCCAAGTCGAGGGTTCAGGTGAACGCCATGTTTCTATCAACAATAAGGCTGAATGGATTTGAAAATGAAGGCTGGCTCCCAGCTACCCCTACAGAAATTGAACACACATGAATCTGATAGCACATCTATCGGACACACCCCATAAAAGGCTGCCTGATATCACAGCAGTATGCGCTGATTCAGGATTAGTCTAACTCTGGTGCTGGTTTTCATTTTTATAAGGCGGTAATTATTCTTGAGTCACTGATTTTTTAAAAACTCTTTAAGCAACGAATATGTTCCAAGATTCTGCAAGGCATTAGGAATAGAGTATAGAAAAAGAAAATGCTTTCCTGAAACTTAAATAAACACAATCCAGATAATTACAGAATAAAACAAGAGTTTAAGAATTTAGGGGGAAGACATGAAAAGATTTGGTGGAACAGAACTAGGATGGGCAGAAGGAACAATGGGTACAGACTGACTGAAGCAAAGTGGAAATGAAATCTCATCCTGTAACATCTGTCGAGGACTTTCAAAGCACCGGGTCAGTTCAGAGCTAGAGAACAGCTGCTGTAGGCAGAGGGTGTTCAAGTGCAAAGGCCTTGCGCTAGGAGCACTACTCAGGAAGCACAAGTTGTCAGGGAGGGCAAACAGGAATGAGACACATTTTTGAGCACTGCAATAAGGGTATTTTCCACTCAGTCACCAAAATCACCATCATCTACTAAGTGACTCCACCAGGACACAGCATGCCATGTGAATGTCCAAGGCCACACAACCATCAAGTGTAGTCCGGATGAAGTCTGAAACAGGCAACTCTGTAGGTCACAAGAAACTTTTTTTCTTTTAATTTTGAACCAAATCCTTCAAGTGTTGCTCTCACAAAGGGGAACCAAAATGAACGGTGCCTTTACCTGTCTCCAATTTCCCTGTGTTTGAGACCTTTCCTGTACTTCCTAAGGACATTTCAAAAACCTCGTGGAAAAATGAAATGAACTTTTTTTTTTTTGGTGGCACAGCATGTTAAACTGCCACTTGGGTCACTTGAAAGACAATATCAAAATGCTGGTTCAAACCCCTGCCCCCTCTTCCGGGGTCCAAGCAGTGCTGAATGGAACTTCAGGCTCCTGGTTCAATTTGACCCAGCCACAACTATTGCAGATACCTGGGGAACGACCCAGAAGATTGACATAACTGTCACTTTGCCTTTCAAATAAAAATGTGTGAAGACTTACTTATTTGAAAGGCAGAGTACAGAGATGAAGAGCCAGAGACAGAGATTTTCCAGCCTTTAGCTCACTGTCCAAATGGCCACAACAGTCAGGCTGGGCTAGGCCGAAGCCAGGAGCCAAGGCCTTCTTCCAGGTCTGCTGTGTGGATACAGAAGCCCAAGCACCTGGGACATGTCCTGCTGTTTCCCCAAGCCATCAGCAGTGAGCTGGAGTGCAACTGCAATCAGTATCCAGCTAACTCTTTTCTGTAAAATGATTTCTAATTTTCACTCTATTAAAGCTTACTTCTCCACCCAAGAATGATGTTTCATCCCAAAACCTCTTCCCACCAGACGAACATGCTATACAAGGTTAAAGAACTTCCGGGACAATGTCTAATGAGTAAGAGATCTGTAGCAAATTCCCTTTCTGCTCTTAGAACCCTAGCCATGGGGCATAAAAACAGGAAAAACTGGGAATTCCTATTTGATGTAAAAAATGTCAGTTTATTTTTGTAACACATTTATATAAATCAAAAAGTTATCTGGCAAAAATGAAGTACAAGGTTTCACGGGGGAAATTTTTCAGAAAGAATGTAATGGAGGAACAAAGGTATAAAGGCATATTAAGAAGTCTGAGCTACTGGTCGTCATATATTTTTTTAGATTTATTTTTATTGGAAAGGCAGACTTATAGAGAGAAGACACAGAAAGATCTTCCATCTACTGCCTCACTCCCCAAGACACTTTAATGGCAAGAGTTGAGCTGAGCTGAAGCCAGGAGCCTCTTCTGGGTCTCCCATGCAGGTGTAGGGTCCCAAGGCTTTGGGCCATCCTTTGTTGCTTTCCATGGCCATAAGCAAAGAACTAGATGGGGACTGGAGCAGCTGGGACCTGAACCAGTGCCCACAAGGGATCCTGGTGCTTGCAAGGCAAGGATTTAGGGATTTAGCCTCTAGCCCATTGTCCTGGGCCTGAGCTGTTGGTCATTACTGCAAATCTTTCAAGAGATTATATAATTTCTATTACTAATTATCACCATAACCATCTACTAGTACACTGATGTGAACAAACTATGGGATTTAAAGTTTAGCAATTGGCTCTCTCTGAATCTTTTCCTCTTTCCCTTATCAAATGCTTTCCAATTTTACAGGAATTTTACTTATGACTCAACAAATTCTTTACTGAACTTCAAAATCACATTTTACCTTTATCAGATTTTTTTGTTAATCTTTTAAACAGTTTATTTGTTACTGATAAAGTTGACATACCCACAATTTTTAAATGGAGGAAATAAAGCCTACATGAGACTTTACCTTAAGTCATTCTTCTTTTCTGGAAAAAAATAAAGGTCAAAAATGTGATGCTCCCTTAGCTTTAATTAGACTCCACAGGGAGCGAGTGTCTCAGACTATAAAGGTAGCTTCACATCAAGTGAAACAATGGAAACTCACCTTTCCCACTATACATTTCTAGCTTTGCCCTGTTAAGTCTTCAATTTTATTTAAGAGTAAGATTTTTCCTTACTTTCTCATATGCTTGAGAAAAAATTATACAATAAAAAGTAGTGAAAATGTACCCTTATTTAAAATATATTGGCTTTATGGAAAAGATGAACTTTCATTAGGATTTTATTCAGAAAGAACCCTGAGTTTAATGATAACTGATATTTTAGAAAATTTGCCTGGGGAAGCACCTTACCATAGCAAGTTAAGCCTCTACTTGAGGCGCTGGCATCCTCAGGGGCACTGATTTGAGCCCCAGCTGCTCCACTTCAAATCCAGCTCCCTGCTGAGGTCTGGGAAAGAAATAAGGTATGGCTCAAGTGCCTGGGCCGATGCACTCATGTGGTGGGAGAGCTGGAATCAAACTAGCTCCTGGTTTCAGGTTGGCTCAGCTCCAGCTGCTGTGGCCACTTAGGGAGTAAACCGGTGGAGGGAAGATTTCTCTGTACCTTCCCTTTCCTCTCTGTAGCTGCCTTCCAAATAAAAGTAGAGAAAGGAGGAGAGTGTAGAGAAGAAAGAAAAAGGAAAACCTAGTGCTTGGGGACTAGTGCTGTGGATAAAATGGCTGTGGGGCTGATGTCTTCTACAGGTGAGGCTTGAATCCCAGCTGTTCCATTTCCAATCCAGCTCCTGGTGCCTAGCCCAGCCTGGCCTTGCGGCAGCCATCTGGAGAGTAAACAAGCAGACTGACGATTCTCATTCATTCACGCTCCCTCTTTCTCTGACTCTGCCTTCCAAATGCTTTCAGTCTTAGATGGAAGAAAGGCAGGCAAAGGGTAGAGGGCCTCCTCGCAAGCTTCCTAGCTCAAGTATTTCATTTCTATTTCTAACATGCCCCCTACAAAAGGACTTCCTAAAATCACCGATTAAATGTACTAGCCTCTTTCAACTGTCTCCTAAGTGCTACAGAATAGTCTTAATGTTCTTCAAATTCCCCTATCTATCCTGCTTACTTCTTTCTCATCTTATATTCCTAAAATTTCTGGTTCTTCCCTAAATAGCTGCTACTAACACTTTCCCACATTTTTATACCTTTGCATAAAAGCCATTCTTGTTGAATAAATAGCAAATCCTTCTAATCAGTACCCATTCTTGAAAACGGAAGCCCACACTCCCTCCTCCGTAGGCATAACAGGACCTTGCACTTTGTATTCTCTCCCTTTCAAATCGATAGAGGAAGCAGTGTTAACCCTCCAAGTATTTCCTTCCCTACACTGGCAGGTCTCAGAATGCCCCAACTTAATAATAATATCCCAAAGAGTAAACATTTAACGAGTGCTTATCGTGCTTTCTGTGCTGACAGCCAGCCCTGTTTCTATTAGCTCACCGATTCTTTTGGACAACTTGAAATGAGCAGAGATGTTTCTCCCCATTTATAGACAGCACAAAGGGAGAGAGGGTCAGGAACTTGCTCAAGGTCATTCAATCAATGAACGACAACGCCAGGAACGTTCGTCTCCTGTGATTTGTCTCTAAGCAAACATGAACCGCCCGATCCTCCACCGCCACCACCCAGTGCAGTGCCTGGTACTGGAGCAGATCTTCGCTAAAGCTCCTCTAGATTTTTCCTATTTGACCTTGCTTAAAACAATTACATCCTGAGTAAAGTTAAAAGATAGGATGAGGTTATAAGTTGTGTCAAATGTCTAATGTTTTAACAGTCCCATTCAACTAAATGATTTTTATAGAAATATCACTATTCAAGTAGAATGTAATATAAACAGCATAATTGGCTTAACTACATTCAGTGTCATTTGGGTCCCTCCTCATGTTCTGACCTCTTGAAGTCTTTAATCAATCCTCATTTCATCCACAAAACCATTCAGTGTTACACACAGAAATGAAAAACATGCTACAGCCAAATACATTTTTGTTCGGTTTGCCCTCTTTAATTTCCACAATTATCACTCTCAGCTCTTGATCCAGTATTGTCGTCACCATCCACACCACTTTCCTAACTACATCCTGGCCATACAAACTTATTTTATTCCTCAGCACATGATGTTTCTTTCTGCTGGAGTCATTGTTCTTTTTTTTTTTTTTTAAGATTTATTTATTTTATTGGAAAGTCAGATATACAGAGAGGAGGAGAGACAGAGAGGAACATCTTCCGTCCGATGATTCACTCCCCAAGTGAGCGCAACGGCCGATGCTATGCCGATCCGAAGCCAGGATCCAGGAACTTCTTCCGGGTCTCCCACGCGGGTGCAGGGTCCCAAGGCTTTGGGCCGTCCTTGACTGCTTTCCCAGGCCACAGGCAGGGAGCTGGATGGGAAGCGGGGATGCCAGGGCATTCAAGGCGAGGACCTTTAGCCGCTAGCCCACAGCTCCAGGCCCTGGAGTCATTGTTCTTAACCCAGATCTTCACAGGACTATTCCTTGTCATTCTTGCGTTAGCTCAAGAATCGCCTCAAAAAGCCCCACTCTCACCTCAACAGAGGTGGTGACTACCCCTACTTTCTACAAACAGCCATCAGACAACAGCTAGCAATATTACCTTATTCTTTTAGCCTCTATCATGAGCTCAAATTATCTCAATCTTGGAAAATAAGCTCTATTACAGCACAGACACTGCCTAGATCCCAGATGCCTGCTCCTGTGCTGAGCACATCCATCACCCGGTAACACTTGGTAAACCAACGTCAGTGGTGCCAACAGCACTAAAAAACTGACTCTGCTATAGTTTACACAGTCAAGGTCCATTAAAAAAAACTAAAATCTCTAATTGTATGAGAATCTAATTCAATGTCTTCTTGCTTAAAGAAATACTCAACAAAACTCACAAAATATGAATAACATGGGCCTGAACTGAAATGTTAGAATCAAATTTCCACTAATTAGGAGTCAAAAAAGCAGCAGCAAAAACAACAGCTCTTTCAACAGAAAGAATAACAAATGTCATTGCCTCAATCAAATTGTTTGGACTGAAAGTGTATCAGTATCTGGTAACATTTTCAAACTAAAACACACCTACCAAAATGCAGTAATCAATACAGATCTGCAAGAAGCTTATCCCAATAACTAAAAGAAGAATCATGGCATTTTGTCTCTCCATGAGTTTTAACGGTAACAGAACCACATCAGCTATGCTGAAGGTACTGTGGCTGCTGCACCATTCCTGTTCCCCTGTCTGGGATGGTTTGAAAAAGCAGAAGCAAGACCAGTCAATGAAATCTAGTAATTATGATCCAGTCTGCAATCAAAAAGATCAGAAAAAGAATGGAAACAATGACAAAGGGACTCAACAAGCATATCAAATACATTATAAAGGTAAACAAATACTCAACATGGAATAATTTCTTACTGCCCTAACGGTTGGTTATGTTTCTGAAGAGCTGACAAGAACAGCAGCTAAAGACATAAAAATCTCACATGAAACAGTAGCACAGCAAAGATCTTTGAATTTTGGGGGTGTACATTTCCATAACCTGACGGAAATACAGATTCTCTTACCAGAACTGCACAAATTCAGGGACCAGCATCTTGGTGTAGCAGTGGGTTAAGCTGCCACCTGTGACACCAGCATCCCATACGGGTGCCACTTTGGGTCTCGGCTGCTCCACTTCTTATCCAGTTAATTGCTAACGTGCCTGAGAAGACAGCAGAGGATGGCCCAAATGCCAACGGGCTGGCCCAGATGCAAATTTCAGGCTCCTGGCTTCAGCCTGGCCTATCCCTGGTCGTTGTAGCCATATGGGAAGTGGACCACAAAATAAAAACCAAATAAATCCTTTCTCTCTATTCCCTCCTGCCTTTCAGATAAATAGATCTTTCCTTAAATTAAAAAAAAAAAAAAAAAGTAAGTATTTGGGGCTGACACAGTGGAATAGCAAGCTAAACCTCCAACTACAGCCATGAGCAGGCCATAGGGGCACCGCAGGTTCAGTGGAACAGCTCCCTGCTTGTGGCCTGGGGAAGCAGCGCGTGAAGGCTCAGAGCCTCGGACCCCGGCACCCACGTGGGAGACCCGGGGGCTTCTGCTAGCTCAGCTCGGAACATCTGTGGCCATCTGGGGAGTGAATCAGGAGATGGAAGATCTTAGTTTCTCCTTCTCTGTCTATAAAATTTGCCTTTCAAATTAAAAAAAAAAAAAAGACAGAAAAAAAAATCCCTATTGGTGGAACAAATTAAACTCACCAATAGCAAAAAACACTCCTGTGTTAGTTTCCATGCGAGTTGCAGAGAAATTACATCCTACAGAAGAGAAGACATTGCAAGGGCAGGTTTGGGAAATCCAGACTTGGGGTTTTGGGTGCTGCCATTAACTTATTTAAGTTTTTTTTTATTATTTTCTTCAGAAAAGTAAGAAAGAAATTAGCAAACAAGGGATGGTATTCACTAGGTAAAAATGCTATGCAATCATGTGATTATTTTTCAAATTAATCTTGGAATTTAAGGGCTTCTCTATCAGAAACATCAAAACAATCTTTATCCTTTCTCCAAAAACTGAGGGGTATCAGAAAAAGATTTAGAAGAAACCTGGATTTAAATGTAGTTTTCATTTGCTTAGGGGGAATAAAAAACTATTTTAAAAATCAGAATTTAAAATTTTGGTTTACAAATATAGCATCGTGCTATCTCAAACTGTGGTTGGCAAAAACCCCAGTTGGAGCAAGATTACCCTGCCAGCATTTAAACAGATGTCTTTTGTAAATTCTAGAACAGAAAAAGCTAAAACACTACATAAGGCATACAAGATTCTGTAACAATGCAAATATTTTTCTTGAAAATGCTACCATAAAGTACAGGTACCAACTCACAAATAAATCCAAGTTTTCAAGTAACATTCCACTCAGAGTCAAAAAGCCTGGACATTCCACATACAGGTACAGTAAGCCTAGTCCCAGACCTCAAAGTTGAAGATTTTCTTAAAAGAGATTTATTTACTTATTTTATTGGAAAGGCACTCATACAGCAGAGGGGGCGAGACAGAGAGGAAGAGGAAGATCTTTTGTCTGTTGAATCACTCCTCAAGTAGTCACAATAGCCAGAGTTGAGCCAATCCAAAGTCAGGAGCCTGGAGCTTTCTCAGCATCTCATTGCAGGTGCTGGGTCAAGGCCTTGGGCCGTCCTCGACTGCCTTCTCAGGCCACCAGCAGCGAACTGGAGGGGGAGAGGAGCAGTCGGGACATGAACCAGCATCCATATGGGATCCTGGCAGATGCAAGGTGAGGACTTAAGCCACTAGGCTACCGTGCCAGGCCCTGAAGCTGACAATTTCTCAAGAGAAACAGTTAACAGGCAAATACAGAGAAGGGACCATGGGGTAATTAAAGGACATCTGACTGATTACCACACATTAAAATAATCTCACATATCTATATTTCAACAACTATGCATATAAACATCACCCTTTAAGTATAACCCAAAACAATCATCCTAGAAATTCCCCACTTATACTTTCCAGTAATTTGTTCCTTCTGTAATAGCTGTATTTCTTTCGCTACAAATTCCTTTTATCCTCAGGCTTCATATAAATGGGATCAGACTTCTACTTTCTGCGTATGGGAGTGACTTCCTTCACTTCCTGCTGCTGCCATGCATTCCTAAAGGAGCAGACTATGCTTTTTGTTACTGCTACATACTGCTGCAGTTTGTGAGTACTCTCTATTTTCCTGTTGAAGGGTCCATGAGTTATCAGCTGCTGTATGTATTTAAAGGGCTATCCACTCTTACTTCAATTCCACTCCGAGATCACAGGATAAACACATATTTAAGAACTATTAAGTTTCTCAAACAATTCATTCAAATTCCCACCCACAATATTTAAGAATTCCGGATGCTCCATATCACGCTGGTTTATTTCTAAGGGCTAACACCCTGCACTGGGGGCTGCAAACACCAGTCAGGGGGACTGGCCTGTCCTCAGGAAAGCTTATCTAAAGCACTTGCTGGCTCTCGGGCTTTTGTAACTCACATCTAACTGAAACCTGGATGAAGTGTTTGATAAGGAAGTGAAACAGTGGCTATAGGTTAATGCTACTGGCAAATAAAGCTAGACCAAGTTTTGTGGTATCAGGAGTACACTTAAAAGTGAAAAGGTAGTATAGAAAATACAGCTTAAAAATTGAGTAAGGAGCCCGGCGCCATGGCCTAGCGGCTAAAGTCCTCACCTTGCACATGCCAGGATCCCATATGGCACCTCTTCTAATCCTGGCAGCTCCACTTTCTATCCAGCTCCCTGCTTGTGGCCTGGGAAAGCAGTCGAGGACGGCCCAAAGCCTTGGGACCCTGCACGCATGGGGGGAGACCTGGAAGAAGCTCCTGGCTCCTGGCTTCGGATTGGTGCAGCACTGGCTGTTGCACTCACTTGGGGAGTGAATCATTGGACAGAAGGTCTTCCTCTCTGTCTCTCCTCCTCTCTATATATCTGACTTTACAATAAAAATAAATCTTAAAAAAAAAAAGGGAGTAAGACCAAAAAAGCTACCTGAGACTAAATCTAATATACTGCTCTCATTTAATTCTGTGTCTTCACAGTATGTCAGTTATTTCAATTCCAAGTCCCTTGCTCTGCTTGGGTTCACATCATCATATCCACAATGCCCGGCACACAAGAAGTCTCTGATAAACATTTTTTCACAATTAGGCAATTACATTCAGGGTTCATAACAAAGGTTTCCAAAGGATATTTCACTATGATTTTTTTCCATTGCTACATAAAAAGTTATCACAAATTCAATGACTCAATAGAACATTCTTCACAGCTTCATGTCAGGAATCTAGAAGGCTCTGTGTAGAGTGTCACATGGCTGCAATCTAGGCGTCTTCACAGGTGGCTCTCATGTCAGGGTGGACACTCAAGGGCCATGAAACCCTTTGGACTGGCTCTGCCAAGGAGACTGCAGGCATAGCTCAGAATTCAGTATCTCCATAGCAGGCTAATTTTTTAACTTGATAATTTTTTGTGGTCCACAAATGGCATTTATAAATATCCAAACGGCCCTTAAGTCTGGCAGAACACATTTCTTTGCCTGACTCTAACTGGAGCATCTTTGGAGACCGAGCTGTCCGTGATCCCTGCGGCACGGGCTACCCTAATAGGGACACGTGCCTGATGAAGTCTGCAGGCTCGGGATCAACTCCACTAGTAAGACACGTGTCACATTATGTCACCTCATCAGGAGAGCTACTCACATAACCCCCCACCGACACTGCCCACGACGCTGTTCGAAGCTGAGCAAACTCCTTTCAGGAGTTCCCTGAAAGGAACCTTGTACATACACATGAAGTTTAGGTACATTTTACACAAATAGCTATCAAAACTGGCTTTGTTAATGCATGTGAGGGCACTCAAAAAAAGTCTCTAGAAAAGTAGAATTCAAAGATAAACTAATATGGGCACGAAAAATTACTGAAATATATGAAGGTTTCTTTAATAATACGAAGTTTCTAAATACATTTCATGAGTGAATTTCAAAGTTTTCTGTGCCAAAATACAGCTTATGTTTAACTCCATTCCCCACAACCTTATGCAGTGCCTCCTTCCCCACGTAGATGGAGGTTTACTAGTGTCAGCAACAGAAACTATCATGGATGACGACACGCATAACAGAATCAGGAAATAAGGAAACTGCAAGAAAAGGAGTAAAATTCAACAAAGCGATAATAAAATTAAAAGCATGTTATAATAACAATGATCAGTTCAAGAAAAAGGCCTTTCTGTCCCTTCTCTCCTCTGCCCTGTTACTAGGCCCTGTCAGGCTACCTAAGGTACCAAATCTTTAGTACAGGGCTGTCTCCCTAGTCGAGAGACTTCACATACAACCAACGTTCACAACTGCCTGGGAGAACTAAAGCGATGCAAAGTACAAACCAGGGTCTCCAGCCACAGTCAGTGCATCTACCTTCTACAAACCCCGCCATCTAGTGGCAGGATTAGAACAAAGAAAACAGCATGATAAATTGGCCAACTGCATTATGTGCACATGGAAGGGGAAATTATTCCATCAAAACCAAAAATTAAATCCCATCTCATCAGCTGATCACAAGAAAAGTATCCAGATAATCATATTGAAGGCCATACACAATTTTGTAACAAAATATGTTAACCCATGTGAAGTTACAATCTAGCCTAATTATGGAGCTTGTAACATCATTGGTGGCAGGGCTGGTCAAACTGCCCCCTGCAATGCCAGCATTTCATACGGCTGCCAGTTTCCATATCAGCTGCTCCATTTCAGAACTGGCTTCCTTCCAAGATGGCCAGGAAAAGCATCAGATGATGGCCCTATAGCTTGGGTCCCTGCCAGCCACATGGGAGACTTGGATGAAGCTCCTGGCTTTGGACCCACCACATCCTGGTCAATGTGGACAGCTGGGAAGTGAAGCAGTAGATGAAAGATCTGTCTCCCCATCTCTAATTCTGCCTTTGAAATAAACTAAACACACACACACACACGCAGTGGTAACAAAAGCAACACAAATCCTAAGGGATAATCAACTAAAAAAGAAAAAGCAACACAGATTCTAAGGGATAGTCAATGAAAACCTTTTGCTAGATCAGCTCTGAAAGAAAAGATTCAAATACACAGAATGGACTATTCATTTATGTACAAGTAACTTCAGCCACTCACTCATCTCTACAACTTAGAACTGATGTGAACCAACTGGATTTAAGATCTGCCATAGCAGAGAATAAGTAGTATGGACAAGAGTTGAAATGCTAAAAATGTCATGCACATCTTTTCACAACCACTATCTTCCCACTGCAAGTGAGACGTACAAATCAAAAAGAACAAAACAGAACTTCTTCCAAACACAAGCGTGGGTTTATATGGACACTTCAAATAATTCATGGAAATACATAATCAAAATGAACTTTAGGAGCAGAAATCTGAAGTTGGGATCCTTGCACAAGCCCTGGCTCTCTCCTGATTTCAGCTTCCTGTAATGCCCTCCGGGGAGTCAGTGGTGACGGCTCAGGTGGGCAGTCCCTGCTGTCCACGCGGCGACCCACACCGAGGACCCAGCTTCTGGCCGGGAGCAGAGAACACACGGCCACTGAACACGCAGAAGACAGGCTCTTCCTCTTTCAAACAAGTTTAAAGATCTTAAAAATTACAGGACATGTAATAAACTAATTGCAAAAAAGAAAAGGACAATGAGAAGCCAGCAATAAAACACCGCCAAGGTAAGACACTAGTACACGCTCTCAATCCTCAAAAAAGACATGAAAAAATGTTTAAGACAGTGTGCTTAATAAATTGAAACTGTCATGTGGCACTTACTGCTCAGCTCAGTCCAATAAATACTGAAATCCAAAAATCTAGGAAAAGAGGCAAGCATGTGTTTTCTGTTTATAGCACAAGTATACGTGCAAAGTACGTCAGGCACACACTCAAGTAGTACAGAAAAAACTCTTAAACCTATTTACATTTACTTACTGTTGTTAGATATTAGCTAACTTATTTGGCATTATATAATTACATACAATATACCATCCAAATAAAATTTCCAACTAACGCTTATTAGATATATAACATGTTTTACTATAAATGTAGTTAAGAAGCTATTAGGGTGTTAGTTTTTTTCCACAAACCCAAGACACCAGACACGGCAAGCGAACCACACAAGAGGCCTTTATCTCAGCGAGGGAGGTAGCAGGGGGCAGGGAGAGAGCGCAGAGCAGAGCAAGAGCAGGAGAAGAAAGATAAAGATCAGAGGTCAAGAGAGAGAAACAGGAGGGAGGGAGATGAAGAGCAGAGATAGCACAGGAGAGAGAGGGAGAACCGTGGGGAGAGGCATCCCTAGCCTTCAGGTGGGAAAGGGCAGTGTGGGGTCAGGGACTGGCAACTGCAGAGACCCCGGGCTAAATGCCTCAGGGGATGAGGGGCTGCACCTCGTAAACCTGAAGGTCACTTAGCTTAATTAGGCAAGTGGGCCATAAGGGGGTTGAGATCCAGGAAGTTTACGGTAGTGCTGGGTAACCAGGTATTCAAGGGGACTGAGACCTAGCGGGGTTTCAGGCAGTTCTGGGCAAGCAGGCCTTTCAGGCAGGGTCCAGGATGGTGAGGTCAGTCTTGGGTCACTGAGTCACTCCTTACATAGGGGCTAGTGTTGGAGCGCAGCAATTCCAGCACCCAGTGCTTCCTACGTCCAGCTCCCAGATAACACAGCTAGGGAAGCAGCAGCAGACAGCCCATATATCTGGGCCCCTGACACCCACTCTGGAGACCTGGCTTTGGCCTGGCCCAGTTATTGCCACTGCAACTTTTGGGAAGTAATGCAGAAAATGTACAATCTTTTCAATTTGTCTCTTTCAAATACACAAGTAAATCTCATGGGCTAAATCCTCATCTTCCATGTGCTGGGATCCCATAAGGACATTGGTTCGTGTCCCAGCCGCTCCCCTTAGAGCTTCCTGCTTGCGGCCTGGGAAAGCAGTTGAGGACCACCCAAAGCCTCGGGACCCTGCACCCACATGGGAGACCCAGAAAAGGCTCCTGGCTTTGGATCAGCTCAGCTCTGGCTGTTGCAGCCACTTGGGGAGTGAACCAGCAGACAGAAGATCTTCCTCTCTGTATATCTGACTTTGTAATAAAAATAAATAAAATAAATTTTAAAAAACCTGCCTTTTCAATAAACAAATAAATCTTTTAAAAAATGTACGGATACAATTGTATTTACAGATTTTTTCAGAAACATCATTCATTATAATATTTCATGACCCACAATTTACTGTAACGAAAGGCCGAGAGAGGTTTGGCCAACTAACAGCATCAAAGTGAAATGAACATTCTACAGGCAATATCCTGGGGTCTCGGACGCTTAAACAAGGGATAAACTACACCAATCATTCAATAAAAGCAATGTATCTGAGGTCTTCTTCAGACATCTGTGGTGTTTAAAACTTAAGGGGAAGCATACTTATAAACATCAGAGTTTGGTGCCAAAACAGTCAACTGAGACACAAACACCAATCAGGAGGGACAGTCTACTCAAAACCAAAAACCAAAAACCAAACCCCTCTTATTATAATGGACGTGTTTATTTAATAGTGCTGAAACTAAAAGGAGGATAAAACCTGCAAGGCCGTCAATTCTAGCCATCCCCTAGGAATGCGGAGAACTGGGCCAGATCCTC
Organism: Ochotona curzoniae; assembly: GCF_017591425.1. Lineage (NCBI taxonomy): Eukaryota > Metazoa > Chordata > Mammalia > Lagomorpha > Ochotonidae > Ochotona > Ochotona curzoniae. Next base: position 14,950,588 of record NW_024465035.1, on the reverse strand, counting down.
GGGTCCCTCGCCTGCAAAACAGAGCAACTACCTCGCTCCTCCCCAAATGACGCTCCTCCCCAAATGACGCTCCTCCCCAAATGACCGAAGCAATGCTGCTCCGGTCTGCAAGGTTCTCCCCCAGCTCATGCACCAATTAACCCGCCAAGCCCACGGTGCTCAGAGGAGGATGAACACGTGAAGAGGGTTACCGTTATCCCAGGGCTGGGTAAAATACAGCCGTAGGTTTGTTACACACCAATGGAAAGCCGAGTTCAAGCACTCTCCCAAACTCTCCTTCCCTGCCTCTGTTCCCACCCCTCCCACTACGAGATAGTGCAACAAAAAGGTTCTCGCCAGTAAGAAATCAATCTTTTCCTAATAAATTACTCAATCTCAAATACAGCAGCACAAATAGATAAAAATTCTTTAAAATCCAGTGAGTCCGAAATAGTGAACAATACATCAACCTAAGAATATATTTAAGAACTTACCAATCTATATGATCTTAATGTACAGTGCAAATCACCACCACACCTGTGGCAAGCAGTTCTTCAAATTCAAATGCTCCTAGGTTACTTTACCTTGAACTAATTCTGGGATGTCACCTGTAGCACACACTTTGGCAAGCGCTCTAACCATTTCTATCTTCTCTTCAGGTGCGAAAGTCACTCCATGTTCCAGAAGACCTATCCCATAACTCGCCTAGCTTACAGCCCGTTTACTTCTTTTTCAAACGGAAAATATCAGCAAATACACCAAAGAGGAAGTCAGAGCGTACAAGGAGAGTATTAGTTTCCCTTCCCTTTAGAAACACGCTCAAGGAGGTGATAATATATTGCAGGAAAGCTTAGCGTTCGCAAAGTAACTTTATTCGTTTCTGAAAAATAATACATAAACTCAGATTTGCATGTCATACTCCAATTTAAAACTTGATTATTTTGAAAATTATAACTGTAACTAATACATTTATTGAACTTGTGATGAACTCAATATTTATATTATAAACAGCATTATATTATGCTCGACCTGCTGCAATTCAACACTATATATGTTCCCCAATTTTTTTTAACTTTAAATACAACCCAGAGTTAGCACATAAAACTTATACACATGTGTGTGAGAGTGTGTGTAAAGCTTTCTGTTAGGTCAAGAAAACAGCAAACAATTAAGAAGTTGCTGAAAGACATGATCAGATATAGACATGATCAGTTATTTCACAGGTGAAATAAAAATGGCAAGAACGCTGAGGTGGTTTCCAAAGATGGTCCTCGCACAGTGCCGTCCTTGCCTCCACAGCTGTCTGCACGCTGACAGTCAGCGAGGTTTACGCCTGTTTCTCAAGAACACAACGAACTGAGGCTGTGGTCGCTACCCTGAGAGCCCTTGGCTGGCCTGCCGGCTCCTTTCCTCTGAGAACTCTCCCATTCTTCCAACACAGCTGCCATGTTGCAAGGCTGCCCACGCAGCTGCATATGGGAGCCACAACCCCAGCTGAGCTGATGTTAAGATACCCAAGGCACTGTGGCTCCAACTGACTACACCCTATCGCGCTCCTAGGCTACTGCAATCCTGCCAACACCCAGGTGCAAACATGCACTTCCCACTCAACCTGGAGAACTGTAAGATCATCAAGTGCTGCTCTATCATGGGGTAGTGCAGTCTAATACATCATGACAACATGTGGTGTTACGGCTTCTTAGGGTTAAGAGGAGAATCAAAGGGTCAGGCCATGAAAGAACATGGATCCATGTGAAACTGGTCATGTTGGCCCTGTATTTGGATAGGAGATCCACAGGTGTTTAAGTTTCATAATAACACATGGTATACATATAATTTTATTACCAAGGTGCATTTTTAACTATTATGATTCATATGCAAACTCATAGTATCAAACACATGGTATACAAACTCTTTAAACATCCAAATTGTTTTTATTTCAAAAGGAAAAGCCTTTTCTATAAAGGTTGTATGTATTAAACACTTAATTTATAAACAGTAAATTTTGAACAAACCAAAGTATTTACGTAGGAGTAAAGGGTTCCCATTTCAATAAAATGACTGACTTATTTTAACAACCTTCAAAGAAATCTTACTTAAGCAAATTCTAGTTGTTCCTCAAGCTCATTTTTCTACTTTGAACACATGACTGGCCTTTACAGCTTTAAGGTTAGATTTATTTCATCCATCCCATATAGTTTCATTATTCTGCTCCTTTAAATGCCAGAAAGCTGATTAGCATATTAAGATAGAAGTCTTCTTTAGTTATATCTAGAGTAAAAATTATCTTAGGTTTGAAATTAAACTATAGAGCAAGTCTATTAAACTTTAAAATTAAGTACAGTGTTGGAGGCTGGCGCCATGGCATAGTAAGCTAAGCCTCAACCTGCAGTGCTAACATCCTATACAGGCACCAGGTCAAGTCCTGGCTGCTCCATTTCCTTTCCAGCTCCCTGCTTGTGGCCTGGGAAAGCAGCTGAGGACAGCCCAAAGCCTTGGGACCCTGCACCTGTGTGGGAAACCTGGCAGATGCTCCTGGCTTCATCCTAGCCCAGATCTGGCTGGGGAATTCCCCATTTGGGGAATGAACCAGCAGATGGAAGCTCTCTGTCAGTCATTCTCTTTAACTGCCTTTCAAATAAAGGTTAAAAAAAAAAAAAACAATGTTTTAAGCGTCAATATGTCTCACAAACTGTTCACTATAATAGATCTTCACATTTTTATTTATTTCAAATATTGTTTGAGCAGCAGAGAGCGCCTGCATAAAGGAGCATGCAGCTGGCAGGCTCCCACCCACTGGTTCACACAAACACCTACAATGTCTCAGCTTGAACCCGGGCAGAACGCTATCACGTCTCCCAGGGTAGCAAGAAGCCAGTTGCTTGAGCCTTCACTGCTGCCTGCTACATTAGCATCCAGCCGGAATCAAGAGATGGAGTTGGGACATCCAGCCAAGACTTCTGATGCAGGACTTGGTGTGCTAACTGGCCTTAACCAGAGGGCCCAGCTTCTCTACCTCCCATCCGGCTCCCTGCTTGTGGCCTGGGAAAGCAGTTGAGGACAGCTCAAAGTCTTGGGACCCTGCACCTGTGTGGCAGACCCGGAAAAATTTCCTGGCTCCGCACTTTGGATCAACTCAGTTCTAGCCATTGCAGCCACCTGGGAAGTGACCTGGCCAAGATTGCTGTCTCTACTTCTATTTATCTGCCTTTCCAATAAAGAAAAAGATCTCATATATATTATCCTAATGTAAACATCACTGAAAAAAAAAAGAAAAAAAGTGAATCTGGCATTCTTCTGATGCTGTTAGTGATGAGCAGCCAATAGATCTTCTAGAAATTCTTTACAGTCACTAGAATCTGGTGTCTACTCTGACGGTACAGCCATCTCCTTGTAATCCCCATAAATGTCATGTTCAAATACCTCCAATCTAATTACTGCCAGCTTTTTCTTTTTTTGGTTACAAAGGCAACAAATCTAACTGAAAACATTCAGCTAGATCCAATCATCTTTTCTTCCAATTCAGCTACTATCTTACAAGTCATTTCTAAAAATTCTCTTCACTCAGGTTTAACAAAAACAACAACACACCAACAGCAAGCAACTTCACCCCCTCTTCCCTGCATCAAAGAGGACAGGCAGCTGGCTCGCAGGACGGTGACCGGGCATCTGCACTAGGCAACATTTTAAGATCTTAAAGCAGAGCAGCTGGCTCAAAGACAAACCACACACAGGAGAGCGGTGAAGGCAGAGGGTGTAATTAAAACAAACAAATAAACGATAAGCTCTGGAGTTCAGGCACATCTGGATTCCCCAATCCTTGTGAGGAATATTCAACTATCTTGCATCAATGGAAATAAAAGATCTCAACTCTAAGATACCATCAGATTGTATAGACACTGAAATTATGCATCTACTATCACTTAAAGTACACACAAACATGCAATAAAATTATTCTTTAAGTTCTCCAGAATAAAAATGGTCACAGATAATATGACTGATTTAAATAATTTTTAGCGTTTCATTATATGTTTGGTAAAATGTGAACATAAAACCATTCATCAACTTATGCACTAATTCTGTTCCACACGTGTGGATGTCTCACTTCAAACTCTGGAAGCGCTCCTCGGAGACAGTCCCAGCTGCAGCTAGACGCCCTCGCAAGGCCACGACAAACGCTGCCTCATCTACAGTTACCTGCAGTGTGGCAGCCTTAAGGCATCTGCTCCTATTTTAATAATTATTCCTTATTTTTCAAGCTATGTATTGTCACATGCTCTATCCATTTCTAAATTCCTGTTAATTATTCATAGTCAGAAGGAGGTAAAAAGTCAAAACAGACAAGCTTTCTCAGACAGGTGCTTTAAACTGAAGTATCCATAAGAATCAGATCAAGCACAGAGATGAATTCAGAGCTGGCAGGTTAACCATTTATACTCCATCTGCTTCTAGCACGGTTTGGCCCATAAAACATTTGAGTACTCCATTATCTGGAAAAGTGTTTTTTATCTATCACTTGTGCAGTTATACTTCATCCAGATGCCAACAGACAGGGCAGCCAGTTAAAAGTCTTCTAATAACATAAACTGATTCTAATAATAGCAATATCAATACTCTTCCAATCAATTCAGTTTCACCCCAAGATACTAGACGCAGCAATGTCCATCACTGACCACGTCTAAATTAATGCACTTAAAATGTACCTAAGGAAGGAACTAACCAAATCCTGTACTGATGGAATCTGGTCTGGTCTTACAGTTAATTCACAACTTATATTGTCCAAATACTACAGAAAACAAAACGCCTCAAAGAGAGCTTCATTAAGGAGATGGAGAACACGCTCAACACTCTTTACAATGAACAAAACACTGTTAGCCTGTCTCAAAGCAGGATCTGAAAGCAGTAATTAACATATGATAACGTATTTTTTATTTATTGTCATTTTATTTGGATGACAGAGATAAACAGATCTGCCACGAGCTGGTTCACACTGAGTGTCCAGAACAGCTGGTTCGGGGCCAAGCCAAGGCCTAGAGTCCAGAAGTCCATCCAGGTGTCCCACATGGGTGGCAGAGACTGCACTGTCTGAGCCATCAACTGCCGCCTCCCTGGAAGACCTTTAGCAGGAAGCAGGCATCGGGAGACTCCATCATCAGCCAGGCACTCCACAGCAGAGGGCAGGGGCACCCACTGCGGTGCCAACGGCCTGCCCCCAAAACTAGCACGGAATCTAGGTGCCGAGTTTACAGGTGTTCACCACAAAAATCTCTCAACTTGCTTGTTTGTTTAAAAACTTAAATGTAACAATCCAGCAATATTAGTTGTTGAATTGTAAGGGCTTTATATTTCAAGCTAATTCTAGTATAGTGGCTTCCTACAATCAGAAAATCACTGAAGAAAACAAACCAAAGGGGAAAAATGTGACTTGGTTGAGAATATGAACCATTCTTGATTTCTGAAAGCATGTATGCACTGTTGAATACTGAGGCATTAAAACGAAGAGAATATCTTATTTATTCAATAGTCCCAGAGAGCATAACAAGCAGGGATAGGTTAGCTACGTGCAGGATAGTAACTGATCCCACAGTCTTAGCTGAGCTGGAGCCTTCTAGAATGTAAACCTGACTTTGAGTTTACAACAAAAAGGCGTACCTAAGGTCCAGCCCCTCCCTTCCTGCAGGACCTACTCCATGCCTCCTGAAGCCCAGCGTCACCACCTCAGGCAGCCCCACGCTGACCAATCTGAGCAGATTCCATCCCATCAACCAGTCCAGCACACAGCTCAAGGTTCCCCACCCCTCCTTCCTTGCCTGTACTTGTAACCTAGAATGACCTCAACAAAACCACCTAGAAAAACTAGATTACCATCAACTCTATGGCAGTGTCCTTACTCTGAAGTACAGCTGGACTGCTGTTGCCTGTGATCTCACAAATTGACTTTTTAAGAGTTGGGATGTTTGTACTCTAAAATGTCCTTTTTAGCCCATCTTGTCTTATTCAGAACGGAGGCCAAAGCTGCTTTTTGTCATTTACAAGCGTACAAAAACATGGAGACCTCAAGGTGCAAGGAGCAGTCTCCGCCTCACAGTGTATGTGCGCAAGGTCTATCACTCCTTTGAAAACAGGCCTGTATTCATTACCTGAGTCATACCGGAGTTTTATTGAAAAATTACATTCCCATTTTCAGTTTCTAACTTTCTGCCCTACCAAAAGGCATCTGCTGCCTTTGTATCAAATGCAGTTAGAACCCAAGGCTGCCGCAATTTAATAAGACAATGGTTATGGAAAAGGCAGACCTGGCTTACATAATGGCTACAACAAAATCTAGAAACTACATTGTGCTCCAGATAAAATAAGAGAGACACTGTTAAACTAGCTGACCAATCCAGTGTGGCAAGTAAAACAGATTCCTCATGGCGGGTCTGCTCAACTAAGAAGAAAATTTCTAAAATTGTGAGACTGTAAGCAAAACTGCTGCTAAGTCCTAAAAAAAGGGTATACCGTCCAATAAATACATTACTTAACATGACATGCCACGCCCCTCTAAGATTTACAAATCACTTGGTGACAAATCTGAAAAACAGGTGTTACATTAAGATTTACACAATGTGAGAACTACTGCTATCAAACTTATGAAAACAACTCACAAAAGAAGACAATCTCACTGAAGACTTTAGAGATGGAACCAGGGCAGAGACGCTGCAAGGGGCCGAGACAGGCGAGAGCGGGCCTGCAAAACTTGGTGTGTGGCTGCAGAACTTTAAAGAAAACACTTGAATATTATGAAAGGCACCTCCGTGACAAGACAGTCATCCGAACAATTGTCACACAGCATACAACAGCTCAGTTCAAACCAGTCAAACTGAGCCCAGGAGAGAACTGCCTTACTGATCCCGGGGAAGGACAGGCACTCTGCAGATCCCCAACGGGAAGCCTTCCCAGCAGCAATGATACAGAGCGAAGTAAAAATGAATGGCATGTCTAACTGCCGGAGATTTTCCCTTTTCCCAAGAAACAAAGAGATGAGCAAATACTTTTTTGGGATCTGAAACAGGACTCACCGCGTCACCTGAATTAGGCATTGCTTTATTCACAGTAAGGGAGAGGAACAAATCTCTGGAGCTCACGAATGCTCGATTCACTACTAATCCGCTGCTTAACAAGAGTCAGGAACGAATAAACGTACGTGGGCAGGCGTTTACCATCCTTGCCAACATACCGAAACAGTCCCCGGAGACGGAGATGTACTTCTGGATGCACAGATCTGAGTTACCAATCAGATGGTGCACAAGGAGGAGGAGTCGGAAACGCGTGTGCACGCGCAGAGAAGCGGAGGGAGGCCAGACCTCCACGAGGATGAATGAGAACGCCCTCCTATCCCTGGAACCCGTGAAACCAACTTTCCATTCTTAACCATATCCCTTAAAATTCACACACACACACACACACACACACACGCACGAAATCCGACACGCCACTGTAAACTCCGTCATGACCACCTTGTCCAACTGCAGTCCTCCCCTTTAGCTGACCTGATGCACACCTCCTTCAAAATATGGTTTTGAAAAAAGACAAAAAGCATCTCATTCATTTGTGATTTTTTTTTTTCTGGCAATACTCAGAGTTAAAGGTACATAGTCTTCCACTTGTAAAAACTCACAATTTTTGCTACCAGAAACGTCTGATTGTACACTTGTTTTAATAAGGAAAGGCAGAACTTTCTCTGTTCTCACTGTTCAGTAAACACTAACAGTTTTTCACTTTCTAGTTCCAATTTCATTCTTATCTAATTAAAGCTAAAATGACCTAAGAATACTACGCTGAGTAACAGGTTTCGGAGATATTCTTAGGCTCATAAATACTCCACACTAATATTATTTTCTCCTCTGATTTCAAGTAATATGAAATTAATCAAAGTGTTACAAAAAAAACTAAAAGCCTCCAAAAACGGGGATTCAAACATCCCAGAAAGAATGTCGGGATAATCAGCTGTTTATTACAACTGAATTGTCCTGCGTGGGCCCCTCTGCTGCTCACTGGATGCTGCCCTATCAATTTTTCTCTCCACAACAGTAGAGCCTAAATCCGATATTTTAATTTCTGGGTCGCTCACCCGAAAACGTCCATAGATTTAGTTACTCTCAAGAAGGGTATTTCTGGTTCAAATGCTACAGCATCCCAAAGTTTAATTAAGGCCAATGAAAAGAAACAAGATTAGCTCCAGGTGGAAAGGTTAACAAGATGAGCTGAGTTAGTTTCAGAGCAATACTCTCAGGTGAGGGGGGGGAACAAACTTAACACAGGCTGGGAAGCAAAGTTGGAGCAGGTTTCGTGTGTTCGTCACAGAGCAGGGCCAGGGTGGGAAGCAGGGAGAGCAGGTGAGGCCCCTCACGGCGAGATCTCGGGGGTCGCACACGGCCGGGGCGCCGGCCACGGCGGGGTGGTCCTCCCTGCAATGGCCAATGAAGGAGCGGGTGCGATGCTTTGGGAAGGACTGTGCAGCACACACGCAGGGTGACAGTTGGGCTCTAGAAGGCAAGCCTATGGAACAGGCGGGTCCCCCCAGTGCTCTCAAAGGGCCGGGGTTTGGGGTGGGGGGGGACGCTCTAGAAAACACCCAGTGCTGAATAAATAAGAGTGGCCAGCTTTCAGATCACTTTCAGGAGTATTATTTCCTCTCCCCCACCACCTTCTCCTTTTCCCTTCTCGTATAAATGAGCAGAACGGCCAAGGCTACGAGCGCCCAACTCGCGGCTGGCCAGGCACCGGTCTCCCCCACACCCCGACTCCCCTCCAGGCGGCCACAGGGCAACTCCGCCGGGCAGATCGCACGCCCCCCAAAGCTGAAAGGAATCAAAAAAAAAAAAAAAAAAACGCGCCCCAAAAGACGGACCCTGAAAGCCGCGCGGGCGCGGAGGGCGGGGAGGCGGCCACGAGTGCAGACTGCCCGCGGCGAGGGGCTGCGCCCAGCGCCCCCAGGCCCGGGGCGGGTGTTGGGGTGCGGGGTTCCGGCTCGGGGTGCTTGGGGGGCAAACTTGGCCCCCCGGGCAGCTCCGGGACGCCGAGCGGGGGGGCCAGGAGCCGGGCAGCCCAGCCCGGGGAGGGTTGGAGAGACACGCGGCTCGTTGGTGGAGGCTGGTTTCGTGGGGGTTGGGGGGGTGTCCCCGAGATCGCGGGGCGCCGGGCACTTACCACGGGTCGAACTCGTGGATGATGCTTTCGAAACGGATGACGGCGAAGAGGCGCGAGCTGAAGCCGGCGAGCCAGGCCAGGAAGAGGATGGTGAAGGACAGGAGCGACTGCCAGCCGGCCGGCTGCGACAGCCCCCCGGACAGCCCCGCGGGGGCCGGCTTGGCCGGGGCCCCGCCGCCCGCCGCCTTGTGCGCGCACTGGGCCCCGGGCCCGTGGTGGCCTTGCCGGCTGTTCCCCAGGGCCATGAGGCCGCTCCACGGGGACGAGTTGAGGGACGACTTGTGCTTGCTCTCCGGGGCCGAGGGCTCCGCCATGTTGTGCCCCGGCGGCGGGTCTCGCTCGCCGCCGCCGCCGCCGCCGCCTGCTGCGAGGGGTGCTGGGCGGGGACCCGAGGAGGAGGAGGAGGAGGAGGAGAAGAGGAGGAGGAAGGGAGGAAAAAAAAAAAAAAAGAGGAGGAGGGAAGAGCTCTGCGCGCTCCCGCCCTCAGCGCCGCGAGGCCGGGGAACGGGGGGTGGAGGCGGCGGCGGGGAGTCTCCGCCTCAGCAGCGGCCGCGACCGCCGCTCTCTCAACCCAGATGGCCCCTGCGCCCCACTAGCCATCCGTATCCCCCGTGTGGCGGCGGTGGCGGTGGCGGCGGCGGCGAGAGCCGACGGGACGAGGGCGCCAGAGGAGGAGAGGCAGCAGTCGGAGGCGGCGCCGCGGCTCCGAGAGGCAATGACATTCCCCCCGCCTCACGCCCGCCGCTCGCCCCGCCGAGGAGCAAGGGGGAGGAGCGCCGTGCGGCCCGGGCGGAGCTTCGGCCACCTCAGGCTCCGCCCCCAGCCCGACAGGAACTGGCCCCTCCGCCTGTCACAAAGCGACAGGTCCGTTAGGGGGCGGGCCCGCCGCTCGGGCGTCCACCAATAGGAGTGCGAGCTGTGGGATGCGGGAGGGGGGAACGGAGGGGGAGGGGGTGGGGTGGAGAGCGAGGCCCAACCGTGCTCCGCGTCCCCTCCCCCTCCCGGCCTCGCGCCCATTCGCCGCGAGCCGCTGCCCCGCGCGGAGGACGGCTTCACTGCCAGTTGAAAGACGCGATTTGGCGCGCCAGGCGCCTCCACGCGCGTCACAGAGAGCCGAAGCCGGCCGAGAGGTCGGGAGGTGTTCGGGAACCGCGAGGCGGCCTCCGCCGGGCTCCCGTTTAACGGGACGCGAGGCGCACCGCGCCGACCGACCACCCCGCGCTCCCCCGGGCGCCCGGCGGGCGTGACTTTTAACCCGCTGTGCGCCGAGCGCCTGCGCCACGTGATGCGCCGCGCAGGCGCGCCGCGTGGGTCTGCGCGCCGGGTTCGGCCGCGCGGGGCGCCCCGCGCTCGGTGCGGGCGGTGAGCTGGACGATTCGGGGCGCTGCGCCCCCGATCCCCCTCTCCGGGCGAGCCCGAGGGTCTGAGCGAGCGAGGACGAGTGTCTGGGCGCTGGGAGCTTGGAAGCAGGCGAAGGCTCTCTCCCCGAGCTCCAGGAAGACTTAGTGGGGCAGGCAAAATGCGACCGTCTGTTGCCTTTACAGAAACAACAGCAAAAAAATCACTTCTGGCTCGTCCTTGATTAACGTCTGTTCACTAGAAATATGAACACATGGAGACATTCATTATTCGTCACTGTTTGCATTCTAGCGAACCAGGAAAACTTAACTTTCCGGTTCTCATTTAGGAGATCAGAGCGGAGGTTTTTATACGTCGAGGTTGCATTCTTAGACCTGCCTTCCGTTTTCCCCACTCCATCCAGCCTGTCCCGAGAAAGTGCTACCCAGAAAACCAAACTCTCCAAAATGGGTTTAAAAATAATGGGTACTTTAAAAAAAAAAATGGTGAGTGTAGGTTTGCTCTGATAAAAGTCCCATGACCAGCCTCGGGACAGAACTTAACTATATGATCAACAGCAACTATTTGATGAACTTTTCATGGAAATAGTTGTCTGTTTTATTGGGTAGGTAATATCTGAACTTAACGGGATTAACTTATAAGGACACTCAATTACTATCTTAGGTTTTTTACGAGTGATGTTTGATCTTCCAAACTGTTATAGGAACAGATACACCTAGCTTGAAGCTTTGACGCTAGTGTGGATCCAGCCACTGGTAACCTGCTAAGATGTTGGTTAACTTTCTCTGGCTTCCTTACAAAAATTAAACAGATGGTCTAAGGAGAGGTTGAAAAGGTTTCTGCAGATGAACTTAGAACTTAATGGCCAGCATTTATTGAACATCTCAGTTTTAGTGGGAAATACAGTAGAATATATTAGCTGGTCCGTGCAGGACACAGAAAGATGACACGTCCTGCAGAGCCCAAGCGGAACATGCTAGAATGACAGTTTTTATGACATTCTTTATGCTGGTTCAGACCTGTAATAGCGACTTTGTGCGTTTTAATTTGATGGGCTGTTTGTTGCATGCATGGATGTCTCCTATTCCACATTATCTTTTGCTTCTTTTTGTGCTTTTAATGCACACAGGGCTGGTCTGAAAAGTGATGAGCTTCAAGTACCAATTGTTCTAGTTCCAAATGCCTTATTAGCCGTAAGACAGTAGACACCGTCACACACCTCCTTCTTTTAGTCAACTGTGGGCTTCTCTGAAAACACCTTGAAGAATTGTTAAGGAGTATATGCAAAAGCAGGGTAATGATGCTAGAAACCTTGAAAGGCCCCTTTCATTCCTGGTCTTCATTTTTTTTTCCCCCAAGCAGGTATTTCGTGAACTCAGCCTTTATGCTAAGCATTATGAGGGCCATGGGATGAATTAGCATTCCACAGAAACCATGTTGTGACATGTCCTTGCTGGCCAGCCCCAAGGCAGGTGAGCCTCAACCAAACCGTCGCACTGTTGAGAACTGAAATGCAAATTGGCTGGAGGATAGGGAACCTGGAGGATCTGGTCTACAGGAAGATGGGATAGGTTGCGCTCACTGAGGAAGCACCATTGGGAGGGGGTTGGATGGAGCAGGGAAAGAACTGAAGGGAGACAAAGGCCCTGCAGAGGGGCGGGCAGGCCGGGACAAACCAGGAAGTCGGAAGAGGGCTGAGGTGGCTGCAGCACAGACAGTGGGCGAGATGACTTAGGAGTCAAGTGCCGAGGTGCGTCGGCTTCATCTTCAGCTTAGAGTATTGGGAAGCCATAAAGGGTTTTTAAGCAGGAGGAGGTGGAGTGAAAGGTGATCCCAGTATCTATTTTTGCAAAGATAAACAAGGCTGAGATGTGGGAAGCACTTTTTAGAGGACACCAGTTTGAGATCTCACCGATCCACCTGAGATTTCAGAGTTGACTCCTGGGAGGAAGATATTATTGTGGAGCCACTAAGGAATTCCTAGAAATCGACTGTGGCTTCTCAATTCCAAGTCTTCCCATGTAGAAAAATACTTTCCATTCTGTGCATAAACATTGAAAAAATTTGCCTCCCTGTAGGTGAGTCTTTTCATTCAGCTAGGTATTTAAATTGTCCTGCCTGAGTTCCTGTCTCTGGAGAGTTAAACACCGATCATGTAATGTGACAAAGTGCTGGGACTTAAGAAGGCCTGCTCTACTTAAAAATTTCGGGGCCGGGGGCAACATTTGAGGTGAAACTTCGAAGGATGAGCCAAAGGTTGTGAGACATACCAGGGCAAAGAGGCAGGGCGATTTGATGCTGAAACAAAGACACTCTGCACCTGTATATCTATTTGTTTTGCATTTTTCGCGGAGGTTGTCTTATACTGGAGAGAACTCACGGCATTTGTCCTTTTGGGATTGGCTTATTTCACTGAGGCCAGTGGTCTCCAGGTGGGACCATTTGGTTACAAGTGATACAGTTTTGTTCTTTTTAATGGCTATGTACTATTCATTCCATGGAGTGGGTGTACCCCAGTTTCTTTATCCATTCTACTTTCAACAGGCATCTGTTGTTTCTATCTCTTTGCTATTGTATGTCCATATGCTCTCATAGATGAGCTGTATAATGGAGACTAGCCTATTGGGAAGTGAAGCTACATCACAGCAGGCATCTCTGCTCACAAATAAAACCAGGACTCCCAGTGAAACTGTTAAATAGATCTTGATAATTTGCTACTAGATTTTTTTTTTTTACCATTGCTTATCCCTACAATGTCATGACACACTTAAATAGCATAATGTTATACCTATTACTATTACTACAGGACTATACTACTATAATAATATGGGAAAAGTAATGGGAATGGAAAAAGGGGAAGAGGATCCCTGTATCTACAAAACTGTACCATGGAAAATAATAATACAATAAAAAATTTAAATGTGCCCCATTTAAAAAGAAAAGAAAAGTAAAATAAAATATTTCAGATTTCTGGAAAAAAAAATTCTTCAAATGAATATACAGTGTCAGTGCATTGAAAGATACGTGTGAAAGGGAGATAATAATTGGGTTGTTAAGGACTTATTTGCTTACTAAAGGAGTTTAGCTTTTTACAGTAAGTAGGTGGGAACCATGGAAGCATTTTGAACATGACTTTCGGGTGATGGCAGAAAACATTTGACAGCAGTATAAAGGATATGCTTGGAAAGGGTGAAAATAGAAGCAAAGAGACCAGCAAGGAGGCATTTGCAGAAGTTTAGGCCACAGAATTAGGTGCCCAAACAGACGGTGGGATCCAGAGAAGATGGGACAGATCAGACAGGAGCTATTAAGAGGGAAGAACCCAGAAGGGGATGGAAGAACACGATAAAGGAAGAGGGCTCAGGACAGATGATGTGTGTCTGGTCTGGCCGTTGAGGTGCAAGGTGGTGTCTTGCCCAGGGGCTGGTGCTGTGGTGTCAAAGGCTGAGCTTTCACCTCTGACACTGGCATCCCATATGGGCATGCTGTTCATGGCCCACCTGCTCCACCTCCCATCCAGTTCTGTGCCCAAGAAAGCAGCAGAGGGAGGAAGACTCAAATCCTTGGGCACAAGCACCTCTCCTTTCTTTCCCATTCTGTCCATAACACTGCCTTTTGAATAATAACTAGATCTTAAATAAATTTAAAAAGAAGTAGGAAGCACAGGACAAGGAGCAGGTGTCGGGGGAAGCAGATCAACTGGGACATGTCTGAGTCCCTGTAGGAATCAAGAGGAGGTAGCTACAGAGAGCTGAAGCTCAGGAGGAAGTGCTTTTCTGAAGTTTGGATCCCTATGGCGATGGATACAATTTGGCTGGAATCAAAGATAAAATCAAAGAAGGGTTGAGGATGGAGCTCTAAGGAACACACAAATTCAAAAGCTTGAAGCTGTGCCTGCAGAAAGCCCAAGATGAAGCCACCCCAAGAGATAGCAGAACCAGAGGAGAGTGATGGTCCACCAGCTAGGAAATGGAAATCCAGCCCTGTCTGCAGGCCACAGCTGGCCAGCACACTTATTCTGTGGCAAGCAGGACTTTTCACCAGCTACTTCAGCAAGGGCAATTTCAATGTAGCTGTAGAGGGCAGCAACCAGACAGAAGGTGAGAAACAAAGTACATGGAGACAGGAGTTCTGAGCACTCTTTCTAGAAGGTTTCTCTGAACACATACAAACAGACCAAGTGTGAGACTGGTATGATGGCTCAATTGGCCTATTGTCACAGGTGCATGTCCTGGCTGCTCTACTTGCCATCCAGCTGCTGCTGCTTGCGGCCTGGGAAAGCAGTGGAGGATGATCCAAAGCCTTGGGACCCTGTAGCTGCATGGGAGACCTGGAAGAAGCTCCTGGCTCCTGGCTTTGGCTCAGCTCAGCTCTAGCTGTTGCGGTCACTTGGGAAGTGAACCGGCAGATGGAAGATCTTTCTGTCTCTCCTCTCTGTAAAATCTGTCTTTCCAATAAAAATAAAATCTCCTCACCTCCCCATTCCCACCCCACCCCCCACACACACACCGAAAAAAAGGGGGCAACCAAGAAAGGACTAAGTTATTGACACATAGTTCCTGGCATTTCACTCTGAGATCGAGAAAAGATCTAAGCACTAACGGTGTGTCTCAAGGATCACCCAGGTCTAAGAAGAGTTTTGTCCCCTGCAGAGAGACACCCAGCAGGATGCATCTTGTACGACACAGGATGGTACAAGGCTGCTAGGGTCCAGCATATAATCGACTTTTACAAATACTCGGGGACCAGAGGACCTTGTCACCTCTTATATTTTTCCTTCTGACAGACATCTGCCAGAGACCTGCCTGGCATCTCAGAACCCAAACAGAGGAGAGAGAGAGAGAGAGAGAGAGAGAGAGAGAGAGAGAGAGAGAGAGAAGCAGAAGGAAGAATGAAGGGCCGAGCTCAGGACATTTTAAACTTGCTGCTGAGCAGTGATGGTCTGTCGGGGTGAGCCCATCAGAACGCTTTTCTGTTTCTCCCAACTGGAAAGCACCTGCTTCACCATAGAACACTATTTGGAATGCCATTTTACTGAAATAGCAGCTGGATTCCCTAGGGGTCAGCCAAAGTGGGAAGAAAACCTCGGAGGATGAGTGTGACAGGCAGCTCCTACGGTGGCTCCCAAGGATCCTTGCGGTAGGGTGTTCCTACCCTGTGTAACCCAGTCCAGCCATGTGCTGGGCCCATCTAGAGATTTACATGAAATACATGGCAAAAAGTCATGAGATGCCCCTTGTTGCTTGCATGTGTGTTATTTAATTGAAAGGCCACATAGCAAAATAGAAAGGGTCTTCTTTTGATGGTTCACTCCCCAAGTGGCCATCACAGCTAGGACTGGGTCAGGCTGAAATCTGGAGTTAGGAACTCCATCCTGGTCTCTCATGTGGGCTGCAGGCCTCTACACATTTGGGTTATTACCCACTGTCCCCCCAGGCACACGGGCAGGAACCTGGATCCAAAGCAGACTAGCTGGGCTATAAGCCAGCACCACAGGCAGAGGATGACCCACTGCAGCACATTGCCAGCCCCAGGATGTTCTTTCTGAAATTAGGAATTTTAAAGGTGGCTCCCTACCCCTCTGTTGCTCTTCCTCCTCTAACTTGGCTCACTCCTGTGCTTCCCTTTGTGTCTCTGCATCGCTCTTTCTCTCTTCAGCTCTCATTCTGAAGGAAACAGATCACCACATGAAGGATTTTCAAAAAGTCCATGGAAAATGCATATCATGAAAAAAAAAACATGCACAGATTTAGAAATTTTGTTATGCAAAATAAACATCTTTCAATTCTATTTTCCATGAACGTTTTGAAACATCCCTATGCAACTCTATAAAGAGGCCCCACATGGCAAGGAACTGTCATCTCCAGCCCTGATCCCGTAAGGACCCGTGGTTTGCCAGTGGTCACAGTGTGAATTTGGAAGCACATTATCTGCACAGTTGCCCTTTGAAGTGACCACCACCTTAAGTGACACCCCGGTTGCAGACTAGCAATCACCCTGAGTCGGAGGAGCTGTATTTAAATTCCTGAATTGCCAGCCACTGAGTAGAAAAATCAGGGTCAACTCTTCTAAGCGTCTGAATTTGGAGTAATTTGGAGTCGTTCATTAATGCAGCTGTGGCTAACTGTGGCCATAAAGGGGAACCTAGTGATCAAGAACCTTGATCATTTTCCTGGGAGAATGTAACGAACAACCTGCAAGGTTGAAACAGTCCCACTAGTGTGTCAGAGAATGTTCTGGAGAGCATCCAGCCCCTAGATAACTTGAGAGAAGGAATATATATATATTCTCCTGACCTAACAAGTCTACAAGCTTTACTTCCCTCTTTGGAAGTTTCTGATGAATGCATCCAGCGGAAAGTTCCCTAGCAAGTTCGGCAGTGGCTTGATCTAACTCTGCATTGCCCAAATCTGTTTGACCCCTAGGACCTATTTTCTTCACAATACCTATTAATAGGCTGTGAAACATCCAGTCCTCAGAGGAACGTATTTTGGAGAACCCTGTATGAGATTAAAGTTGGCACTTCAACCTCAGCTCTCAGAACTGCAAAGGGCCTTTGATGGCAAGGAGTCCGAGACAGGTAGCAAAGTGATGGGTTCTGGGTCAGCTCCTAACAATAAGTCAGGTGACTTTTAGTCAAGTCACTGTAGCTTCCTGTGTGCACCTGTAAAATAAACAGAACTGCGTGACTTGGAGTTGCACTCAGCCCTGCAAGGCTGTGAATTCACCCAGTACCACCTCAGAAAACGAATTGAAAGCACATTTCTTGGGTAAGAAAGTCAGTCCACACCACGGTATCCTATTTGAATTTTATGAGTTATATGTGAAGTTGATAAAGCAACTAAGTAAAGTGATCACTTTTCCCCAAGTTGATGTGGTCCCAAGTGCCCAGGGGGGAAATTTTCTAGAAATGTAATAGAGAACTTTGAATGACAAGGAACAAAGGCGGTAAGGCACAATATTGCTGAAGTTGGCAATATCTAAGTACTTTGCAGAAATGAGAATGAATAATATCTTCCCATTTATAATCCAAGAGACCCACTTTGAAATTTTTCTTTAAAGAACCACACCACAAATGTTTCCCCCTCCGGCTCAGGTAATTACTCAACTCTGCAAAAGTAACATGAAAGCAGACCCAGACAACGTGTGAGGGAATGGGCATAGCTGTTCTCCAATAAGCACAGCCGTGCCACAGGCCAGCCTTCACTGACCTTGTGCTGGATGATTACAGTGACCCGTAAGATCTAGTTCATCTGAAAATTCACTATGAGGTAGACGAAGTTCTCCGCCATAGTCACTGCAAAGAGTAAGAGTTTATGTGTGGTCAGTAATCGTTGTTGTCCTGAGCTAATGACACAATTCTCATTCCATCTTTGGACTTGGTGCAGTAGCCTAGTGGCTAAAGTCCTCACCTTGCATGTTCTGGAATCCCATATGAGCACAGGTTTTAATCCAAGCGTCCCTGCTTCCCATCCAGCTCCCAGCTTGTGGCCTGGAAAAGCAGTCAAGGACGGCCCAAAGCCTTGGGACCCTACACCCCCGTAGGAGACCTGGAGGAGACTCCAGGCTCCTGGCTTCGGAGCTCCTGGCAGCTATAGCTGTTGTGGTCACTTATGGAGGATCTTCCTCTCTGCTCTCCCCCTCTCTGTATGTTTGGCTTTCTAATTAGAAAAAAAATCTTTTTTTTAAAAAAAGAATTCTCATTCAATTTTTTAAAAAGGTAGGATTTTTACAAGTGATTTTTGTTATTTCTAGGGTAGAAAGTGTGCACTTGGAGCAAAGAAAAGGAAAAGCAAAATCCTACAGGAGATAGTTGGGAATCAGCCAGTCATTTCAATGGGATGAGCCACCACTGAAACAATGGTATACTCTGCTCCTATGATTTCAGGTCATACAAGCCAACCAACATTGCCTTTTAGCATTTCTCCAAATTCTCATTTCTGAGTCCACTAATCTCATGGCTTCTTAAGAATGAAGCTATGTCAATTAGGCATACATTTGCCCGTGAGTAACAAAAGAGCCAAAGGAAAGTGGCTTAAGCAAATAAGGATTTATTCCCTTCCATAAAGTGAAAGCCAGAGGGAGGTGGCTGTTAATATTGAGTCATTTGCTCCACAATGCATTGAAGGGTTTCTGTTTTCACTCTCTGTGCTGTGTTGTCCCCTTGTCCCTTGTCACCTTGGTTGCTTTCTGCCGTCACCTATGATTCTCAATGCTGCGGAATTTGTCCATAAGAGGAGCCCAGTCCCTGTGTGGGAGTCAAAAAAGATGGAGAAGTGGTTGAAGATGGAGAAGTGGTTTCAGATAAAAGAGGAAGAACAAGCTGATGTAAAGATGCATCTTGTTAGCTGATGTGAGAACCACGTGGATAATTGCTGGAGTCTGAGACAGTATATAAAAACTTTGGAGACTACTGAGAAGCGAAGCACTTTTCCAGAGAGCCTTTGAGAACCTCTTGCTTTGGCTCTTGATGCTGAAGTTTTTGGTTTCCTTCATTGTCTGATCTTTGGGTAGAAAGTCCCTTGCTCTTTGTTTCCCATGGACTTCGATCGTTTGTGAACATTTTGTATTGGACCCTTTATTCCTGAAGTATCTACAGTAGAGCTGTCTTCCCAGTTGGACCCAGCAGTAGACACTCAATCCCCTAATGTATTGGTTTTCACTTTCTTGATGAATACTTCAACTATTGTAAAATAATTGCTGCAACTGCAGCCAACATGCCTACATTTGAGAAAGAAGATTAGAAAAAGGAGGTGCAATCACATAGGTTTTTCTTAAGAGGAAATTTATTTATTTGAAAGTCAGAGATACAGAGAAAGAGAGGGAGAGAGAGAGAGAGAGAGAGAGAGAGAAAAGAGAGGAAGAGGGAGAATGGGAGATTGTTCATAGATTGGTTCACTTTCCCTAGACGGTTACAATGACAGTGCTAGGCCAGACCTGGAGCCAGGAGCTTCTTCCAGGTTTCCCACATGAGTGGCAGTAACCCAGGAACTTAGGCCATTAGCTTTTCCCAGGCTTTCAGCAGGGAGTTGGATTGAAAGGGAAGCAATGGGAACATAGGCTGATGCTCATATGGAATGCTGGGGCTTTACTTGCTATTCCACAGCATCAGTCCCCTATCTATGTCTTCCTAGAGTAAGGGAAAACAATTTTCCAGAAATGACCTTAGCAGACTCTCTCTGAGGCCTCACCTGCGCTCCTGGCCCTCTGCCATAATCATGTTGACTATACAGTGCTCCGGCTTCCTAAGAGCCAACAAAAATCCAAAAACTGGGTTTTAGTAGCTCTGATTGGTCCATCTGAGTTCACACACCAGTTGGTATTAGTTGACTAATACCACTGCGGAGCACGAGTTGAGTCAAAACTGCTAGAAACATTGAGGCACTGTTAGAGAAAGAAAGTGAGGCTGGATGCTAGGAAAAAATGGGATTCTTCACTACGCTCAGAATGGAGAATTTTGGAAGCAATCTGAGTATAGTTATTTATACCCTAGTGTGCATATTAGATAGAATGAGCACCAACAAGCTAAAAATGTAAAGAATGTGTAACGAACTTTCAAGAGGTTTCCTGAAAGTAAGTGGGTGGGTTTCCTTAATCACTGGTGACCTGGATCAGACCTGATATTGCCCTACAGCAGAGACTGGCAAAGTTTTTCTCTGATGGGCCCCAAACGACAATTTCATTATTTATTAACAGTTTGATGAGGTTTATTGATTTACATACCAAATATCAGTAAAGAATAACCCAAATAAATAATCTAACTACCTAGCATTAAACTTCAGCAAATTATGAACAAAGAGCTATTTAAACTAAAAGTTGGCAGGAGGAAGGAAACAACAGACATCAAAGCAGATATTAAAAGATAAGCAAGTAATGAAAGCTGTCGATGAAACTAAGAGACTGTTTTTAAAAAGCTAACCAAGGCTGATACACCTTAAACTAAAACAAGAAAAGGGGAGAACCCAACAAAATGATACATGAAAGAAGAGACATTTTAATGGATAACAGACACAAAATTCCCAAGACCATTTTGTGGACAATTATGCATCAGCATTGAAAATCAAGAATGGATACAACAGCAAACATCTTAGAATTTGTAGGTCAAATGGTTCAACCACTCAAGTTCACCATCAGAGTGAAAAAGACAGCCACAGGCAATACATACTGAAGAAACTGTGTTCCAGTGAACAGAAGAGGCTGCCTGTCAGATACCTGCAGTGTGCCAGCCCTTGGATGACAGCATCTTTATTCCTGACATGATGCAAACTTAGGAGCTAAGACCTTTTGTTTGGTGCTCAGCAATTTATTGTACTGTTAATTACCATTATATTTTATTTAATTCCATACTGAGGCAATACAAGCCTACTTCAAATAGTTCATAAAGGATGAAATTCAACAATAAGTTTGTTTCAGAGTCATAAATAAATAAATCCATGCATAGTTTTCCATTGCATGTATTTTCCATGAACTTTGTGAAGATCCTTTCATATGCGTGGATTTCAAGAAGTTTTTGTACCAAGATAAACTTATATTTCAATGTCACTTTCAATGAACGTTTGCAGTTCTAGCAGTTGAGTGCAGCCCCTCATGTATCCTTATTTGAAGACCAGTCACCTACAATACTGGCATCCCTATGGGTATTGATTTGTGTCTTGATGCCCTACTTGTGACCAAGTCCCTGCTAATGGCCAGGGAAAAGAATTAAAAGAGAGTGCAAGGATTTTGGCCCCTGCTCACCATTCGGGAGACCTAGATGAAGTTCCTGGCTCTTGGCTTCAGCCTTGCCCATCCCTGGTTCTTACTGACATCCAGGGAGTAAAATAGCCGATGAAACATCTCTCTGCCTCCTCTTCTGTCTCTCACTCTTTCAAATCAATTGGAAGGCAAAAATAGAGAGATATTCCATTTGCTAGTTTACATTGCTAGTGTTGGGCCAGAAACCAGCAGTTCCATCCAAGACTCCCATGTGAATGACAGGGGCACCAGTACCTAGGTCATCTGCTGCTTTCCTGAGAAAACTAGCAAGGAACAGGATCTGAAGCAGAGCAACTATGACTCAAATCAGTGCTCCAACATGAGATGCCAGCATCACAAAGAGTGGCTTAGCCTGCTGTGTCACAATACTGGTCTCATACAGAAACTTTCTCAATGCTTTGCATGACTTTATATTACTCCAAACAACTGCTCGTCAGGGCATATTTGGGCTATTTTCAGTCTTTGTTATTGCTAACAAGGCTATATTGAATCAAATTAGGCAGAAGTAATTTTACGCAAGTGGAAATGTGTTGACTTGAGAAATTACCACTAGTGAAATTTTGTGCAATTGTACCTGTTTGTAATTTCAGAAGATAAATTGTCTCTCCTATGTGATCATATCAATTGCATCCCCACAATGCGAGGGACCCATATCCTAGGTTAATGAGCAGAGCGTTCATGAACTATTGGCTTTTTGCCAGCAAGTCAGGTGTATACTTGTAGTTTTCATTTGCATTTCCCTTATTAGTGAGGCCGAGGGTACTTATTTAACATTTAATGCTATCTTTTCACATCCTCAACGAGGCAGAATTGCCATCACTGATTATATATTCTTAAGCATAATTATTAGAGTACTATGCGCCAATGTTATGGAAACCCCATTAACATGTATAGTTTTATTTGCTAGTTGCTCAGAAAATGAGGTAGTCTATATTAAATTCATGCAGATCTGTTCTTTAAAAGAACCAACCCTTCCACTGTTCAATTTAGCATATCCCTTAGATTATCTCTTCAAGATCATGTACTTCATGAAAGTGCCTTTGAAATAATGAAGGGATTTTTTTAATGGTGCGTTAAGAAATTCAGATAAAAATGGTCTAAAGATTAGGCAACTGTTAGCAACACCTCCCCTGACAGAGAGGTAATTGTTTCATTTCGTTGTAATGTCATGAAATTTTGTGCCTTGCTGATGTGTGAGTAAGCTGTCCACTTGTTCCTGAGAGTGCCATAAGCAGACGAGTAAATGGGTCACATTAGCAAATAATGCTTACTTTTAAAGCATTTCAGCTACAATTACAGAATTTCAGATCTATCACCTCTCTTTACATTTTTAATTTTTTCCACATATTATTCCTGATAATCACAGAATCTGTAACTGCATCATATTTTGTAAGATGATTTATTAAATGATGTTCTGACATGGTGGACAGTAAAATGTGTCAGAGTGGAGTTCATAGAAGATGTTTATAATGTATGCAGATTGTAAAATATGAAGATTTTATCCTATGAATGTCAAGGAAATTGACATGACATAGGAATTCCATCTGATTTAAAGAGATAACTGAATAGGTATTGAGCTTGAGAATTATTTATAGATAGATTTAAATCTCACTATTTTTATAGTTAATTGCTACTTTATCATACATGTTTTAGATTTGTGCACAACAAATATACTGAAGAAATGTACTGCACTTAATTATATGCAACAAATTCATTTTCTAAGGAATTAGAAGGGATTTTATTAGTTATTAAATTAGTGACACAATGAAGAATGGAAGGTGCATTAGGGAGAACTTATAAAATACAAATCACATTATCATTTTGATAGTGAAAATAAAATAAAAAATGATAAAAACTTCTAATCACCCAGGGCATTATAAATGCAATTATTGGGGGGGCAGTTGTTCTACTCATTAGCATTTGGGTTTGAAGATGTGTTTGGTTACTAGGAAGTGGAGTGTATTGAAAAGACACACAGAGAAGCAAAAGACACAGGAAGCCGTCTCTGCAGCTGCCCAGCCAGATTTCTCAGAAAACAGGAAGTTATTGTAGGATGCAGCAGTTGTGGGGACTAACCCTCTGCTAGACTGACAGCATGGCCTGTCATCTTCCCAGCCCTCAGCAGCTGCCCACACCAGTCCTTGACCAAGGGCATCTCCCGCTTTTCGCCGTTCCTGCTCTTCCTCTCTGTCTCTCAGCAGACACGCATTCTTCCGGCTCATGCTCATCTGTGGTTTCTGTTGACCGACTTCTTGCGAACAAACCATTGCTTCTAATGAAGCTGTGGAGGTGAAGGTAAAGAGCTGGGATGTGCCAAGTCCCACCTGTGTCAGTCACTGGATAAATGAAGCAGGCCCGTATGCTTCCACATAAGGTTTTCTGTTTGGGCTGTTGTCCTGGATCCCCCACGCTGTAGGCTCCAGACCTTTGCAGCAAATGTTCATCTGGCCTTGTCAGCTGTAGGGCCAGCAGCCATCATGCTTGGACATACAAGCACAAGATTGCAACAAGGACAGCATAGCTCTAGCCTCATGCTGAGCTCTAAGGGCAGAATTCTTGGTCTGCTTTGGCCATAAGCATACACCTTGATCTGACAGAACAAAACTTGGTTTGGTTTTAGTTGGTCTGAACCTGCACACATGGGTACGCACTTGTGCTTTGATGATTATTATTTTTTTGTTTGCATGTTTGGTTCAAGCATGTCTTATAACAAGACACTGTTGATCTCAGATTTGATTTTTGGGATGAAAGAGTGTTGTAAACAGTAATTATTATTCATGTATAGGATTGCCTTTTATAAAAAAGATTTATTTTTTATTTTTATTGGAAAGGCAGATATACAGAGAGGAGAGACAAAGAGGAACATCTTCCGTCCGATGATTCACTCCCCAAGTGTGCGCAACAGCCGATGCTATGCCGGACCGAAGCCAGGAGCCAGGAACTTCTTCCGGGTCTCCCACGCGGGTGCAGGGTCCCAAGGCTTTGGGCCGTCCTCGACTGCTTTCCCAGGCCACAAGCAAGGAGCTGGATGGGAAGTGGAGCTGCCGGGATTAGAACTGGCGCCCATATGGGATCCCGGGCATGCAAGGCGAGGACCTTAACCACTTGCGCCATTGCGCCAGTCCCTAGGATTGCTTTTTATAAAATATTTCTCAGTAACCTCTACATCATAACCTCCCAAGATGCTTATTAACAATGTAGCTTCTTGGCCAACACGCCCAGCATGTCTAGGGACTGCCCTAGGACTCCGCAAGTTCAGTAAGCTCTTCACATGATTGTCTCAAACTAATGCCCAAGTTGGAGAACCATGGTGTTACAAAGTAGAATTTATCTTCTTTATTTTATTGTTAAGGAAATTGAAGTCTGGAAGAGCTAAAAGGTTGCACAACTAACACCAAAGTTGTTTCGAAAGTTCTGTTGTGGGGCCAACATTGTGGGACAAGGGGTAAAGCCACCAAGCGTGATGCTGGCATCCCAGGTAGGGGTTGGTTCAGTCTTGGCTGCACCACTTTTAATCCCGCTCCCTGCTGATAGCCTGGAAAAGCATCAGAAGATGGCTTGGGAAACCTTGAAGAAGGTCTGGCTCCTGACTTGGCCTGGGCCAGCTCTGGCTGTTGGAACCATCTGGGCAGTGATGAAAGACCTCTGTGCTTCTCCCTTTCTCTCAGTAACTCCAGCAGTCAAGTAAATTAAAAAAAAAATCGTTAGGTAAAGAAAAAGTTGCATTCTTTAACAGGGCATTTTGTTGATGCTGTGTTTACGAAGTGAAAGTTCACCTGCTTATGAAAATGTTTATTATTGTCTTGACAAAAATTCCAAAGTGTCCATGACTACCTAATATCTGAATATTCCATTTCATTGAGGCTGGCCGCAACCTCACAGTTGTGTGACTTCAAAATTATAAGTTGAATACTTCTACATTTCTGCTGGGTATAAAAAAAAAAAGTGAGTGCAAAGACAGCAGCCAGATGTAATCTGTCAAGTTTCAGGTCAAGGAATTGTTGGAAGAACATTAGGAAGAGATTACAGTGGTGGTTCAGAAGTTTTGTTGCAGGCACAGTAATATGGGATGCTTGGTGAGATGGTAAGAAAGTGCACACGCTTGTTCCACACAGGAGGACCAGGATTGCAACTTTCTGCCTTGGGAGTTGCTTTCAACCCAGGTGAGAGAAACTGCAACAGTTGGATGGAGTGAAAAGTTCTAGCACACTTGGACTTGGCTTATGGAGAGAAATACCCTCATTTCTTCATTAAGGGTGATGTGAAACATGTATCAACGTCATAATAGTTTTTCACATCTAAATCCAAGTATTGACCTGCTTGCAGAAAGATGTATAGTCAATGAAAATCTGATTTTTTATGTGCCACTGTCCATAAGCCATCTCCTATGGGGAAGACATTACAGATACCCTAATATACCCTAATAGAATCTGATCCCAATGCCTTACCTGTCTGGAGACAGAAACTTGTGCTATTTTTCACTAAATGATTCTTTCACTATTTGTGGTGGCATTGTGGTATTGATTGGGTTGTGTTCTACCATAATTCAAACTTTATATTCTAGATCATATTTTAAGGGAGGCCCTTCCAGGACTAGTGATGTGACACAGCAAGGTAAGCCTCCTGCAGTGTTGGAATCTCACGTGAGTACCAGTTAGAGCTCCACCCGCTCTACATCTGATCCAACTCCCTGCTAACAGGTCTGGGAAAGCAGCAGAGGACGGCTCCACTACTTGGGCTCCTGCTAGGTAGACATGGATATGATTCCAGGTTCCTGGCTTCAGCCTGGCCAGCCATGGTTGGTACAGCTATTTAAAGTGAACAGAGGATGGAAGAGCTCTCTCTCTTCTTTCCCTCTTTAATTTTGCTTTACAAATGAATCAAGTGATCAATCACAACAAATCAATCAAGGTACAATTGTGGATTGTGGTTATTTCTGATCATAGGATGGGACCTAATCCCAAAGAATTGGATACCTTGTAAGAAAAGGAAAGAACATTAGATTCTCTCTCTCTCTGTGAGTGTGTGTATGTGTGTGTGTGCGATGGGAAGATACAGCATAAAGGAAGCCATTTGCATCAAAGGAGAGCAATCTCACCAGATATCTTTCTTTTCACAAATTTCTTGATATTCCTTCCCTGCTCCACCATGATATGGTTTTGTAAGTACAGGGATTCCCCCTCCACTCTCCCTTCCCCCTCCCTATTTCCACCCCTCATAGTCCCCCCTCCCCCCGCTATATTATTACAATAGTATACTCCTTTGGCAACAGTCACAAGTCCAACATTCTGATATGTAAGTGTATCATGACATTGCAGATATAGGCAATTCACCAGACACCTTGATTTTGAATTTTGGACCTGTGAGAAAATGAATTTCTGTTGTTTAAGTCTGTGGTGCTCTGTTCTGATAACCTGAGTGGATTTAGTGCAATGTATAAATGATCAATACTTTAAAAAAAAACACGAGATTTTTCTCTAGCACATTCACTAAAATTTTTGAACAGCATCTTAAATTTACAAGATTCAACCAGACTAAATCTACAAAACTTATTGACATGCATATCTCATTTCTACGAGCAACTCAGGAATCTAATAAAGTTCTCAGAACTTTTACAATTCAAATCTTTATTGCAGCAATACTCTAAAATCTATAGTATATGATATAAACATCTCATTCTTGTGTGCATTTTACATGAATTTGAAGTCAACAATAACATTTTTGGTTATAAAGAACTCCATTCAAACTCTCACTTTACAGATAACCGAAAGGTTTAGAAAGAATCAATAAGCTGTGAAAGACATAGCACATTAGTGGCCGAGTCATGATTACAACTCAGCTCTGGAGACCTGGTATTGTTCTACAGCTACCCATAATCCTATATTGTAAAAATAATACAGTTTGATTATAAAACAGGTTTTAGGACCCAGCATAATGGCTCAATTGCCTAATCTTCCCCTTGCAGGCCAGAACTGTGTGCTGTTGATATCCCGGTTGCTCCACTTCCCATCTGGCTCCCTGCTTGTAGTCTGAGAAAGCAGTAGAGGATGGCCCAAAGCCTTGGGACTCTGCACCCACATGGGAGACATTAAAGAGGCTCCTGGCTTTGGACCAGCTCAGCTCCAACCATTGAGGCCATTTGAGGTGTGAACCAACAGATGGAAGATTTTTCTTTCTATCTCTCCTCCTAATTTAATAATAATAATAATAATAATAATAATAATGCAGGTTTTAGAATGCTGAGATGAAACACGTGATCAGAGACAAGAACATCTGACTCTGAACACTTGAGTCTTATTATTTTCTAATACTAATGTGGCGCTATATTAAGAAGCTACTGATACAGTGATGTTGCATGATAAATTCAGAACTTACTGAATTCTGAATTCCCACTAGAAACATTTATGTTTCACTTGTAGTCCTGCAGGTAGTTCATGATTCTGATGGGCACAGCTAACAACAGGTGGACATGGATTTAGGTGAAAGGAAGGCTAAGTCTTATAGGTGTCTCTCCTCAGTGTCCTCGGATCCAGTTGCTGTTCTCAGGACAGGAGACAGATGTCAAGAACCATGCCAAATCATGTCAATACATCTAAGTCTACTGACATTTCATTAACCAAAACAAGATGTATGGACAAATACAACATCAATGAGGTAAGGCTGTATACACGAACACTTTCCTGGAAATGTTTGCAAAGTCTCATGACAAAGAAAAGAGATGCATAATCCTATTAGGAAATGGTGAGTTGAAAATAACGCAGTCTGTGAAAGTATATCACTTACACTTCTTGGTTATTACATCCCATGCAATAAATTTACAATGGCCCAAACTGAGAACAAACTCCAACAGGCTGTATACTTTGTCTTAAGATAAGGACACATAATGTTAATGAAAAGATCTATACTTCTTGAGCAAAACACACGTATTCTCCAAAGAATCTTTTCTTATATGCAAGGGTTTCTTTAAATGAGAGAGAGAAAAAAATAGATTTTGGGTGTAAATTTGTCATTTTGAAAAATTTTAATTATGTGAGAAGTTTTAACATTTAGACATGTAAGCTTAATTTCATTTACCAAAGTGTGGAGTCAACTGGTAGATAAAGGAGAGTGTTAAACCCAGGAGTGTGGACTTTGGAGGTAATAAAACAAAGAGGCCAATGCAAAGTCCAGGAAGACTCATCATGCAGCTCTAAGAACAAAAAGGAATCCCAAAGAAGTTAATAAGGTACCGTATTTACCCACATACAGTCAGAAATGGGCTCTTTGAGAAATGGCACTGGTGGCCCAGTGACTTAGCTCACAACCCAGTGCTGCACTGGCACCCCACATTCAGGCACCGCATGTGCTCCTTCTGATCCAGTTCCCTGCTAACATGCTTGGGCAGGCAGGAAAGAGGGCCCAAAGTAGTTGGGTTGGGTCCCTGCCATCAACTTGCAGACCTCGAGGGAGTCCCTGGCTCCTGTCTTTGGCTATTGCAGCCATTTAGGTAATGAATCAATGGATGGAAGAGTCTCTATCTCTCTCTGTCACTCTACCTTTCAAATAAATAAATTTTAAAACATATTAGTAAAGAACCATAACTAATAAGGGACTACAGCTCAAAGAGATTGGATAACTAACTTCTCCATGAATACACAGAAAATTTGGTAAAATCTAATGCCTCGAGTCTCATAGTAGAATTAAATGAGTTTTATTTCCCAATGGCTTCACACAATTAAGATGTATTCCTCATTCATGGTTAACAACCAAATAAGCTAATGCGAGGCTGTGCTGAATGAACCTGGGCTGACTGAGGCTACGCCACGGGGACCCAGCAGCTTTTTGTCTCCGTGGCAGAGGAAGAGAGGACTGGAGGGCAGCTCACTGTGAATTCTGCACTCCCGGAACGGCCTATTTCACGTTCACTCGCAACCTGTTGGCCAAGCTGGTCATACGGCCTTACCTTTACCATGGGGCTTTAGGAAATAGGGGGTCGAGTGGCACAAGAGAGTAGGCACTGAAGTGGGAAAATCACAGCCACGGACACAATCCCAGATCTTAGCTACAAGGTAGGGATTCTGTAATTTGATTCCCATTTCTACTTTTTGTCCAGCTGTATTTTATTTCACTCTTGTAAAGAACCAGTTGTTAGATTTATCTGTAGAATACAACGCAAAAGTGGTGTAGTGGTTGAGAGCGTGGACCTTGCACCAGATTTACTGAGCTTCTGTCCTGGCTGTTTTACTGGCTTTCTGCCCTCAGGTGACATCTGTGTGCCTTATTTTTGTGCATTGTTTAAGAGAATAACACTGATAGTAACAACAGTGTCTATATCACAGAGTTCTTAGGATTAAATGAGTTCATTGAAATAAAGCACCAGGCAGTGCTAAATACAGCGAGTGCTCAATACATTTTATAATCACACTTATTGAACCACTTAGCTTTTCACCGAGAAAAGCTGTTTTGCAGCTGCAAAATGTAACTTCAGCCAGAAAATGTAGGAACATGTTCAGTGAGTCACAAAGGCAACCACATGAGAAGAAATAAGAGTACAAACCTCAAACCACTATTGGAAAAAACAACTGAAAGGTCATGTTCAGTTGAAAGTAGTTTAGCAGTGTGGTCTTTAGCAGCAAAAGGGGTGTGTGTGTGTGTGTGTGTGTATTCTTTTGTGCAGGGTACACAACATAGAGCAGCCAAATGTTTGACAAGCCACACATGAAATTCAATCTTGATAATCTCTTCTTGTGGATCATGTACAAAATGAAATATTTTAGCACAGTCTTGGATATTCATGAATCAAGAAGTAAGACCTAGACTAAAGCAACATAGATTTTTATCTAATCTACTTGTGTTTCTCTCTCTCTCTCTCTCTCTCTCTCTCTCTCTCTCACACACACACACACACACACACACGATGCACTCATTCTTTCTTGGCTACCAAGACCTAGAAACATTCCACAGAAGCTGGAGACGTCTTGTATTCTCATTCTTTCTCTTCCAGACACTGTCTCTGGGGAATGTCATTTCCCAATGGCTCTTGGCAGGAAAAAATAGCACCACTAACTTGTCACTCCCTTAGGGGTGTGGGCTGAAAACCAATCTGTCAGTTGTTCAACCAACTTGCCATGGACAACTTTTTCCCACCTGCCTGTGGACAGTGGACACAAGCCGCTGGTTGCCCTTCTGTTTTAATGCTGAGAACCCAATCAAACATTGGTGAGAACAAAATCTTGGTCTAGATATGCCAACAAACTTGAAATACTAACTTCAAAATGGAATTCATTCCTTCTTGAAATTAAGATTTTAACTTGCAGACACCCATTCAATCTACATACACAAGAGTTTGTGGAGGGAAGAGGTTTGAGGTGCACTCAATTAAATTGCCTTGTGGAATGCCTACATTTCATAACAGAATGTTAGTTTGTGCCCTGGCACCTCTGCTTCCTATA
Source organism: Ochotona curzoniae (assembly GCF_017591425.1). NCBI lineage: Eukaryota > Metazoa > Chordata > Mammalia > Lagomorpha > Ochotonidae > Ochotona > Ochotona curzoniae. The sequence goes on along the minus strand of NW_024465035.1, from coordinate 14,919,872 downwards.
CAGCTTCCTGCTAGGACATTGGGTGATGGTCCATGTATTTGGGCCCCTATTTGCCAGGTGGCTCCTGCCTTTGTCCTGGCCCAGCCCTAATGGTTGGGATCTTAGGGGGGTTAACCAGCAGTTTGAATATCTTTCTTTCTCTTTCTGGATGTGTGGGTGCACATGTGTGTCTGCATCTTATTCAGTTACTCTACCTTCCAAAGAAACAAAATAAATCAATCTTTCTTGAAAGTTCATGAAGAAAAAAAACTGTAAGTTTGAGTGCTGAAAAGTTTTTGTATGCGTGGCTTTTTCAAAATATGCATTTCCATGAACTTCCTGAAGAACCTTCATTTATAAGGAAACTCAAGGATTCTGAGTTTCAAAATAACTTAGGAAAAGTAAATAATCTTGAAAGAAGAAAGTCAAGTCTTGTTGCACCTTACTTAATAAAAATATTGAAGGGTTAAAGTAACTACTGTGAATATAATAAAGGCTTTAATTTAGCTTTCCTCTTTCTTATTCATCCTTGTGCCCTTCAAAGATTTCTAAAAAAGATTTATATGCTACTTATAATTATTATTGCTTTGTACGTCTGCTTTAATAGTGGGAGATGAGACACAGGCTCTTCTTCAAAAGAAGGTTTTTTTTCATTTCAAAAGTAGTTAAGCATTCTAGAGGCAGAATAGATTATAAACACAGATTATAGAGTAAGTACAGATTATGTAGGAAGCACGGAGCACGTATTGTTCTTAAGGTCTCCACAGGACAGGCAGGGAATTCACCACGCTCAGAGTGTGCATCAAGGAGTGAGCCTGCAGCTGTGGCAAGTATTTTTGCAACGTGTGTTAATAAAGCTTTGATTTTGCTATAACACAGACAAATCGAAAATCCCAACAGCATGACTGAAGTGCATTTTCTCTGTAATCCGTTAACTCGGGAGGCAAGCAATGCAGAACTGTGAGGTGGGCCTGTGGTCATCAGGAGGGACTGCCTTTCTTCTTACCTGAGCATCCTTGCTCCATGGCCCTGCCTGGAGGCCCGACGTGGCTGTTTGACTTTGCAGGCAATAGAGGGGTAGGAAGCAATGAAGAGGTCAAGCTCACTTTCTGAAAATTGTTCCTGTCATTTGTCTAGAGGAGCGGTTTCCTTACAAAGGAGTGAGAGGAACACAGCTAGTGGGGGATAGTGAGCTTTCTGTGCTGGCCCTCCACAAAGACAAAGCCTGGACTAAGAACAGAGAGCCCATCCTGAAGGAGCCAGGGGGAAGGATGAGAAGCAATAAATCTCCCTCTCGCACCCCGTGGTGTCTTTGAGGCTCTGGATCCAGCTGCATCTGAAGGCAGACTATCTTTGCTCTTTAAGCTGAGGCTTGCTTTCTGCCTCCCCTCTGCCTCCTGCCTTCCTCTTCATTTCTTTTTCTTTCTCTTCCGACTGAAGAAATACTGACTGGTACAGACAGGCGCTTCTTCCCGACAGAGCACATAAGATCTTCTTCATTTGTCCTCTCAAACTCTGGGCTTCCCTCACAGTTGCTCAGAATGGCAACCAAGTCTTCCATCTCCTAAGGGCCGAATTATGCATCCTCATGCTCCACTTCTTTGGAGCTTAGGGGAGAGGGAATTGCTTGTGTTTCTCAGAACTTGCTTTCTTGGATTTGAAGAAAATTAAAATAGTATGTTTTCCAAATCCCTACTAAGACCCATAAGCTATAATTCTCAGCCCTGCCATTCGAGATGTATTTATCAATCTTTAGCAAATGTTTCTTGGAATTCTTCTTGTTGTTTAGGAAAAACCTCCTCTGTTAAAATAGCTTGGCTACGTTGTCATGCTGTTTTTCAATTATGACTTTTATTACTATTAACAGTAGCTAGAGGAATTAGAGCTTAATAGGTTTTAATAGATTATGCTACCATAATCAGTCTTATTATAAAGGTTCCAAAGAGTTGATCATCAGTATAACTTTCTGGTTTTCTTTGTTGTTTTTCTAGGATCCATGTATTTTTATTTGAAAGGCAGATTTACAGAGAGAAGGAAAGGAAGAGAGAGAGATCTCTCTATTAATCCACTTCCCAAAAGGCCATAATGGCCAGAGATAAGCTGATTCAAGGCCAGAAGCCAGGAGCTTCTTCTGGGTCTCCCATGAGGTGTATAGGGGGCTCAAGGACTTAAGCCATCCTCTAGTGCTTTCCCAGGCTGTAAACAGAGAGCTGGATAGGAAGTGGAGCAGCCAGCACATGAACTGGTGCCTACATGGGCACCAGCAGGTGGAGGATTAGCCTGCTGAACCACCACACCAGCTCCTGGCTTTCTGTGTTTTTGTTTGTTTGTTTTCTGTTTTTTTTTCCAGTAATTTTGCTAATGGTACCAATTTTCCTTGGCTGTTTCCTTGTTTTCTGAGTCTCTCCTTTGAAGTAGAAGATACGAAACATTAGGTTTTTCCTATCAGATTCTGAAAACATGGTTTTCACTTAAATTATTATGCTTCCTCTGTACCTACTTATATCAGTAAAGTGATTAGGAGTGTCTACCAACTGCAACTCTCAGGCTATGCAATGTGGCTTTTTGAATTTAAATTATCCTGCAGCACCATATGGTCAGGCAGAAAGGGGTGCTCCAGTTCTTATCTAACACAGGGTTCCTTGCAAGCAAGGGAAATTACTGTCACAGTTCAAGTCGCACAGGCTCTCTGAGGCTTAGTGGTACCTGCTGCCTCAGGCAGGGTTTACTGAAGGAGATGTGAGCAAAGTTTCTGGAAGCTTCCACGGATGAGAATTCTTTCAAGTCAACCCAAGATGCTGCCTGCCTTCTCACCATGGGACTGCGATCTGAGAAAGAGACAACTCTGGATCCCCCAACCATCTCTCTCTCTCTCTCTCTCTCTCTCTCTCTCTTTTACATACACATACACAGACATTTTAAAATTTATTATATTAGAGAATATCATTCCTACCTCCAGGGCGTTCTAAGCAATTGTCACCAGCTTCATGCAATTATGTTAGGGAACACCATGGAGACTCCTAAAGCTTCTGAAACCCAAGGTCAAGTTGTACAAATGTCCAGGTAGGCAGGAGGGAAATCCACTAATTTATGATTATGGTACTCTTCTCCCTGAATCTGTCACAAATTAGCAGAACTCAGGGAGCTACATATCCTCTTTAGTATTATTAGAAATGGGGTCCTGACATTTCAGACTCTGCCATTGTCCTGACTGAGTGATCTGTCTCTCAAGGTTGACATTAGGGGACACCTTGCTGCCTGATGGGATGGCAGACTTCTACTTGCTTCCTTTTGGGTCAGCCTCAGGACAGCTGGAATATCCAGGGAGTGATTGCTCTCATGCAACCTGCCTACGACTCAGGATCCCTGTATGTGATGATGGCACCGGATGTAGCTTTTGCCCTTCAGTGTTCTAGAGGGGCCCATGTGTATTGGCTCCTCCCCTTCCAACTCCTTCCCCAAATTGGGATGAATGAAGATTCAAATTATGTGGCACCTTGGAGTTGGGACACTACATGGAGGATTCCTTTCCTGGCTCTATGGTGAAGTGTCCCGGAGGAGTCTTTGTCAACTGTGCCTCCCCACTTGTCTGAACAAGGTGTTTTTTCAGTGCCTCCATTCCCACTGCCTCCTCTGTCCCCGGTGGCTGTCCTATGCGGGTTACATCAATGTGGTCCCTTGTCCTGGGCTTCTGGCGGGGTCTGTCCAATGAAGAGAAGGTGGCAGGTGAACTTCGGATATTTATGCATGACACAGAGACCCAGTACTCTCAGTCTGTCTCTCTTTGCTTAGTGGAAACTCCTCTTACTCCTGGTCCCTTCAGATTCTGAACTCCTTCCCTGCTCTTACTAGTCCTGACTTGCACATTTTTTATTTTGAAGATCCATTTCATTTTCATTTGTAAGGTAGAGTTATAGAAAGAAGGAGAGAGATTTCATCTTTGGATTCACTCCTCAAAATGGACAAAATGTCGAGCTGGGCTGATCCGAAGCCCGGATTTAGGAGGTTCCTCCAGGTCTCCCATGTGAGTGCAGGGCTCTAAGAACCTGAACCACCCACCTCTACCCTCCCAGTCTCAAGCAGGGAGCCGGATCAAAAGTGGAGCTCACCTGGGGTGCTGGCGCTGCAAGCAGAGGCTTAGTTCACCAACACACAGCACTGGCCCTGGACTCCTACATTATTGATTATAGTCTCTCTAATTTTGCTCATACTTGTAGAGACTGTCCATTTATTAGCCCCGTGAAAGTACTCCATGAGATTAAGTCTTTCTGGGACTCTCAGTGATGAAAACCTGGAGTAGTGCCTCTTCACCTGTCTCCTCTTTTGCCTCTTTCGCTTGCCCTGATGCCAGTAGTCTTGTCCTCATCTGTGTCTATAAGAGGCCACTATACTTGTTTGCAATTATGTTTACTGTAAGCCTTTTTGTCCTGCCCCGTTGCTGGAAGAATATGATAACATCTTTACTGTTTTTGCCCTAGTTCTGATTTGACACACTTTCTGCTCAAAGTGTGTCTTTAAGAAACCGAGGATGGACCTGGTCCTGAGGTGCTGTGGCTTAAGGCGCTGCTTGAGAAGCTAGCGCCCCATAACAGAGCAGCAGGTGGAGTTCTGGCTGCTCCACTTCCTATCCAGCTTCCGAATAAAGCAGCAAAACAAAACACCAAATCAACCACAAGAGCAACCACAAGAACAACAAAAACAACAACACAAACAAACTAACAAACCGAAAGACCTAAGCACTTGGATCCCTGCCACCCAAGTGAGAGATTAGGGCGGAGTTCTTGGCTCCTGGCTTTGGCTTGGCCCATCTCTGGCTATTGTGGTTATTTGGGGAGTGAACCAATGGATGGAAGAATTTCTCTCCCTCTCTCCCCACACTCTGCTTTTTTCAAGTAAATTTCATAATAAGAAAAAACTGGGGAACACCTTCTGATTGTTAACTGTTGAGAAGACAGTCTCTCCAGACAGATTTAATTGAGTTTAGTTTTGTTAAATTGAGATGATAGAACCTGTTTGATATGGCTAGGGCCTTAGGAATACCGCCAGCAATTGCTTAAGACACTAAAATATATAATATTTTGGTTAGCAAAGATTTCACTTTCTTTTGAGACAATTGTCTTATATAAGATAGATCATTTCTTTTCTTAGGTTCTTATCACTTATAAGAAAAAAGTGACAAGGGTGGGAAAAAAAAAACCCAATATACCACACTTGTGATAGGAAAGAGTGCTAATTTCTAGGCTATTTAAAATCAGGATGGATTATTCAAGACTGAATTAGACAGTACATAATTTTTAGTGTAAGGGAAAAAAAATGTATGGTATCTTAAAATAGTGGTGAAATTGATTTGAAACCCAAGTATTCTGATGATGGCTTTGGACCAGGACTGACTGTTGCTCCAATGGAAAGGGATCTGAAGCAGAGTCTGTGAACGCCCCTGAGGCCTCACAGTCCCTTGATCCCACCCTCGGAGGTCTGAGGCTTCAGGGGACAGCTCCTGTAATGACAATGTAACCTTCTTCCTCCTGAATCTCTCTGCTTAGAAGCCCTTCTCAGTCCCTGGGATTGTGCTGAGGGTGTGAGGAGGATGCCTGGGATTTAATGCTCCCGGACGAATCATCAGCCATGTAGACAGGAGCTAGAGGACACATTTCCATTTTTGCTGACAGTGCTTAGAACTCCCACATGTGGTTGCTTAGCAGAGTCCCCCCCCAGCAGTTAGCCCACCGTAGTAATGTGTTAATTAGCACACTAGGCTTGTTCTCTCTCTCCTCTGTCTCACTGCCCGACTCTCACTCATGCTTCCTGCAGTCACTTCCCAAGCCTTCCATTTGTACCCAAATTCCTGTCCCAGGGACTGAGTTTTGGGAAAAAGCTATTAAGGAGAGGAGACTTGAGGAGAAAATGAGAGGCGAGAATACCAAATGAGTAGCTTGTGCCATTCTTAGTATCACAGGAACAGTCTTTTATGGTCTTCTGAATCATCGCCATCATTAGATCATAAACTATTGGGAACACTGGCCGTTTCTAATCAAGTCTATAAATCTCCACAATTCATAATGCCATGAAAGAAGACTTGATAAGTATTTGATAATAATGGCAACTCTAAGATTATGTTACTTTTGGTAGCCATCACCATAATGAAGGGATATAGTAGCTGTAAAAAGGCAAATAGGGAACAGGTGGTTAGCCTAGCAATTGAGACTCCCATGTCCTATGTTGGAGTACCTGAGTTTAATTTCCACCTCTGATCCCTAACTTCAGATACCCGTCAGTGCAGATCCTGGGAGGCAGGAGGTGTGGCTCAAGTGATCGGGTTCCTGCCAGCTCCTTGGGAGGACCTGGACTGAGTTCTGGTTCCATGCTTTGGCCTGACCTTGCCTGGCTCAGCCCTGGCTGTTGTGAGCATTTGAGGAGTGAATGAGCACATGGGAACTCTCTTTCTCCCAATGAATGAACTAAAGAATAGTTTAAGAAATAAACAAAGTTCTTTAGGAAAGTGATAGGTGATATTACCTCCTTAAAAAAAGTTTTGTTTTTTTACTTGAAAGGCAGAGTTAGAGAGAGAGAGAGAGATCTTCCATCTGTTGATTGACTCCCCAAATGGCTGTAACAGATATGGTTTGGACATGAATGCAGCAGCCTAAGTAATTGGGCCATCCTCCACTGTTTTCTCAGGCACATTAACAGAGCTGAACCAGATGTGTAGCAGCTGGATTCAACTTGTGCTCATACGGTTCTGGCTTCTATCACCTCTTTTTAAGTCGTCTTTAAAAACTCAGTAAAAAGTCTGGCATTGGGACACAGCAGGTTGAGACATTGCGCGTGACACTGGCATCCACTATTGGAGAGAAGATTCAATCTCCAAATGCTCTGGTCTCAATGCAGCTCCCTGCTGATGTGCTTGGAAAAGCAGCGGAAGATGGTTCAAATCCTTAGATCCCTGCCACTTACACTGGAGACCCAGGTGGCATTCCTGGCTCCTGGCTTCCATCCAGGCCAGCCTCAGGTATTATAGTCATTTGGGTAGTGAATCAGCAGATGGAAGATCTTGTTTTCTCTGTCTCTCTCTGTTTCTCTGCCTTTCAAATAAATACGTGAATCATTCAAAACCTTAAAAAAAAAAGCTAAAATAAAAGAAAGTTTTGCTCATATCAGCACTGTTGGGGATGATAGGTTTATACAGTTGTGTTCATATTCTTCTACTCATTCCAATGGACTAAATGAAGCAACAATGCTTTCATATGGTTCCATCAGACAATAGCGCAATTTGGCTAAATGCATATAAGACATATATGTTTGCATGAACATCTCAGTTTAACAGTTTAGAAGTGTCTAAAGACCTTTAGAGATGTTATTTGAGGGAGCCAAAATGAAATCTAAGCACCACAGAGTTCGGTGGAGAAAATAATGGAACAGGAGTAATGAGAAATATTTCACTGTAAGCAGCCCACCAAATTTTGGTCTTTATTACTTCATTATCATCCATCCACTATTAATGAGATGCATCACTTCTTGTTATATTGTTTTAGGACTTTCTCCCCATAAATAAATCTCTAGCATTCATCATACAGCAAAATACTGAAAAGTCACATTCAGAATAATACTAGACAATTTCTTCATCTAGCTAATATTAATGAAATTGAATAGACTTGCTCCAAAATTCATTGGGAACCATTATTCACTGTCCTAGGGTGCATTTAATCATATTCAGTTGTCCAAAGAACTCATTACACATTCTGAAGAAGGAATGTTATGGTATAAAGAGTTAGAATCTTTAAGACTTACACAGTAGGACAAGAAAGGTCCTGATCAGTGCTGGAAACCAATGTATCTTAAAATATTAAACTGAAAGTAGCACATCTTAGCAAAGCAAGATAACGTGTTTTTTCCAAATGATCACACATTGCCTCTTTCAAAATGTATTTTCCATTCATTTTTTGGAATTGTCATCCTAACCACATTTAGGCATCGCTTGCAAAGAAGCTAATGGCGTAGCAGCACAACCACAATTATCTCTTAATTACACACGGCGGCCTTCTGCTGTGTCCCCTCCCACCCCCCTTCATCCTGCCCCCTCCTCTCTGAGGATACTTAACAAGAAACAAAGAAAGTCAGGCAAGCCAGTTAGACTCCCACACCGGCTTCTGGATGACAGGTTCCCTTTGAAATGCTGTGGGGCAAGATACGGTAGCAGCAGCTGTCACAGGAAGAGCTTGCCCAGCTCAAGAGAACAATCATATTAAAAATCTGGTTATTCTGTGCACGGTAAAGAACGTGAGAAATTAGGAAAGAAAGCAAGGAGCATAATTCAATTGATAAATCAATGGTTTACAAGGGCACTCCAGGCCTTACTTGATTGAAGTAAGGAGATTCCAGGCAACCCATACCTGTTTGTGCTATTCAGGAGAGTATTTTTCTCTTGGAGAGAGAGAGAGAAAAAAAAAAAAATCAGTATCTTCACATTTTTGAGAGATCATCTATTTAGTAGGGAAGATGATCTAGGCCCAGAAATGTGTCAGACAATTCCATTTCATCTTCAGAGAGAGATGAATCAGATTGTAAAAAGCCTATCAATAAAAATGGACTCCTTGAATGTTAGTTGCCAGCACATCCGACAGGGGGATCATGGAAAGCTTTGCATGTGCTTTGCTGTTTGACACATTCTGTGACAAAACTGCTGGGGGAAGTAGCACCCAGCACATGTGGATGGTGTGAAAGCGAAAATGGGTCCACTGACTGAGGGCGGTAATGATTATTCACTGTGTATAGATCACTTGCTAGACAATAAAGGATGCTCAAAAGCCTTCTCTAATTCACACCACAACCCTGTGAAACGGAGAGACGAAAACATTAACCCTTTTCTGTGAGTGAGATAGTCTCTTGATGAATGGTCTACAAATTTCCAGGAGCTATCAGAATTTTAGTCCCCATTATTAATAATGGGTGTAGACTCATTATTACACCTCACGGCAATAAGAAGGTGTGAGAGTGGCCAAACGGCTAAATGGAAGTTTCTAGAACCACACCCAAGAACAGCTGACATAGCCAATTCGATTTGAAGCTTTTCAGTTAGCTTCACTTGAATCTGCTAATCCTGCTGTTTTCCCAGAACATTTTTGTATCTTTACCTCAGCCTATCATGATCAGCAGCCATGAACCTCAAAGAGGATGACCTTCAAACACGTCTTTAGAGCAGGCAGTTGCTGAGGTAATTAGCATTCAGTTTCGCGGCTCCTGCTGCAGACTTACTGAATCACAGAATCGCGGTGAAGTCTACTTCCAAATCTACTTTTTTGTTTTTTTCTTCTTGGAGCCCTTGGATTAGACTTTGAGACCTTCACTTTCATCTTCATTCCTATGGTATGCCACAGTGTAACATCGTACTCAACAAATGCTAATTTGTGCATCTAAGACAATATGGTTATTGATGTGTTTATTCATTCAACTTTTGGAAGCTAAAAAAAAAAACCAACTTCCCTTTTAGTGGTGTTGTTGAAACTCACCGACAAAATTATTTTTCTAAATCCTATTCCCTACTATCCTGTATATGGACATTTGTTTTTCCATTTCCACTCAACCTTCCATTGCTTGTACAGATGGATTGGGACAGACACCCTGGGCAGGGGGAAGCATTAATATCCCTTTACACTCGTGGCAGAATGTTAGACAAGAAATCAGTGGACACCTTCTTCTGGCCACAGAAGCACTTTCTTCAGAGCCAGTTACTACTGTAACAAGCTACATAGCAAACAGCCCAAAGACCTCAGTAACTTACACAACCATTTCATTTTTATTCACAGGTTAGCAGTTAGCAGAAGTATATCTCCTTTGGCTTATATGTTAAATCCTCGTCTGCTCTGTGCATACCCTCATTGTGTGACAAGTAGCTCTTGGAGCATGCTGCTTTCACCAGGAAGACCAAAAGCGAAAGAGATCAAGCCAAGCTACATCAGAATACTCTAAATGTCTCTGCCTGTACCAGCATTTCTTTAATTGGGCTCAACATGAGCGGGGTGAGCAGGTGGTATACTAGTTCCACAGAGGTGGGGAAGACAGAGCAGATACTTGCTGGAAAACAAGAAAATCCATCACAACGTTGAAGAGTGTTGAATGACCTAGATCTGTTGAAAATGTCCCTTGTGTGTTTTTTTTCTTTATATATCATTTAGTACATAGAGATCTCAGGTCAGAAATTCAAGTGTGCATGAAATGCAACCTTATTTTCTTATAATGCAGCTTAATTCTTTTATTGAGACCCCAGTTCACTGAGTGTCTGAAACTTAACCCCATTTAATTTAGAATAATCTCCATCTAGCTCTTTCAAGATCGTACCTAAGCCTTTTGGGTTTATGTGTTATTAAAACTCATCTGAGGGTCTAGCGTGATGGCTCAGCAGCTAAATCCTCGCCTTGCATTTGCTGGGATCCTATATGGGCACCAGTTTGTGTCCTGGCTGCTCTGCTTCTTATCCGGCTCCCTGTGTGTGGACTGGGAAAGCAGCATAGGATGACCCAAAGCCTTGGGACTCTGTACCCACATGGGAGATCAAGAAGAAGTGCCTGACTTCTGGCTTCCGATTGTTTCAGCTCCAGCCATGGTAATACTTGGGGAGCGAACCAGCAAATGGAAGATCTTTCTCTCTGTAAATTTGCCTTTCCAAAGGAAACAAATCATTCTTAAAAAAAGAAAACCCACGTCTGAGGACTATCTGATCTTTGAGCCACCTCTCTGTGCCAACATCAGCTAGTGTATTTGTTGTCCTCTTGTTTCAGAACTCAATCCATGCAGATGACCCTGCAGAGTACACCTCTGTTTCTCTATTGGGTTTTGTGTTTAGAAACATGAGGATCAATCCACTGTTTCGGTGCTATGATTGTTTTCTAGCCCGGATTGTGTAGCTGTGCTGTCATTTTAAGCATTGCCATTTGCATGGGAAATAGATGTTAAGAACCTACTCCCTGGCCCCCAAACCCTTCTGTTTTGCTACCTATTGGGAGCTCTGGCTAGCAAAAAAAACCACTGTAATCTACAGTTTGCTGTTTGTTAAAACATTTCATTTGTCCCCTCCACGTATCTTTTTCTTCCAACAATGAAGATACCTTGAGTGCTAAGGCAGAGCCTCACCTGTTCAACAATCTTTTCTCATCCCTTCCCTTTTCTGAAATCATGAAATTCCTATCTATGCTGGAGGTGGCCTCCATCTGTAACTGCTTCATCCTTTGGCATGGCCTGGGATTTTGTAAGCTCAAGTCAAAAAACTCTGTTATTTCAACTTTCCTTGAGATATTGTCCCTTTCTTTAGGCAATGAGTTTAGAACTGCTTGGAGGGCCTGGTGCAGCAGCCAAGAGCCTAAAGTCTTTGCCTCGCATGAGCCAGGATCCCATGTGGGCGCCAGGTTGCATCCTGCAAGCCCCACTTCCCATCCAGCTTCCTCCATGTGGCCTGGGAAAGCAATCAAGGATGGCCTAAAGCCTTGGGACCCTGTACCCGCAAAGAAGCTCCTGGATCCTGGCTTCGGATCAGCTCAACTCTGGCCATTGCGGCCATTTGGGGAGTGAATCAGCGGATGGAAGATCCTCCTCTCTGTATATCTGACTTTCCAATAAAAAATAAATAATTCTTAGAAAAAAAAAGAACTGCTTGGAGAGCAAATGGTGTTAAAAAGAAACGAACTGGGGGACAAGAATCTTAAAACGACCATCAGTATTGAAGGCTGCGTTAACAATGACTACACTTTAATATTTTGAGAACTTCGGAGCATAACCATGCAACAATACACTTTTGGCAAGTATTATCTATTAGACTTCAGGTGAATTTGGGGCATCTAGAAAAGTATGCGTCTGAGATAAGCGTTTGTCCTAGTGATTAAGGCACCTATAGCCCATGTTAGTGCACCAGGACTCAGTTCCCAGCTCCAGCTCCCAAGGCCAGCTTTCTGCCCATGTAGTCCCAAGGAGGCACCAGTGATGGTACAAGTATTTCAGTCCTGGCTGCCCATTTGGGAGTTCTGAATGAAGTTCCTGGCTCCCAGCTTTGGTCCTGCCTGGCTATTGTGGGTATCTCTGTAGATTGGGAACTCTCTGACTCTCTCGAATAAATTTTTTTTTAAAGATTTATTTTATTTTTATTGGAAAGGCGGATATACAGAGAGGAGAGACAGAGAGGAAGATCTTCCATTTGATGATTCACTCCCCAAGTGAGCACAACGGCCGATGCTATGCCGATCCGAAGCCAGGAGCCTCTTCCAGGTCTCCCACGCACAGGTGCAGGGTCCCAAAACCTTGGGCCGTCCTGCTTTCCCGGGCCACAGGCAGGGAGCTGGATGGGAAGCGGGGCTGCTGGGATTAGACCCGGCGCCCATATGGGATCCCGGGCGTGCAAGGTGAGGACCTTAACCACTGTGCCATCGCGCCAGGCCCTCAAATAAATTTTAAGAAATGAAAAATAAATATGGGTTTGTTTGACCTTGTGGAGAGCTAAACTAAACAGCAAAGCTAGAAACATGGTAAAATAAAATTCGAGAAGAAGTAAACATGCATCCAAAACCTTTACGGCTTTCCCTGGGTCAGGCTTCCCATTGACAACGAGGGGAAATGCTTGCTCTAACACAGCTGTACGATTTACCTGCAATGTTGAACTTAGTTTTTCTCACTTGCTGTGGGCTCGCCGCATTATTAGCTATTTGGGTGTTGACTTTTTATTTCATTATTATTATTATTATTTTAGGATAGCATTCTTTGCTGGATTCTTTTGGAAATGTGAGATCAGCCAATGAGAGCACGACTCCCCATCTGTATGGGATTTATTTCATTATCAAACTTGAGCCTCCAGCCAATGTGGTTATTCTACCTAATCGCATACTTGGTTCTGACTACCAGGACCAAAGCTGGATATCAGATTTGAACTGGCTAATCTCCTGGGAATCTAAGGCTGAGACTATAAGCAGAGTCTCTTCCTAAGCAGAACCTGAAGGTCTTTGAGAAACGAATCGAGCTGTCTCATGGGAAAAATGGAGAATTGATCTCTGCAGCCTGTTTCCTCCTTGTTTTGTAAACCCCAGACTCTTTCCTACCTAACATCATTCATGAGTCTTTTTTTTCTTTTAACCCTGTAGCCATCCAGGCCTTTGACATTTGCATGATGTCACGAGGTAAGCTTGAGTTTTACCGGATGATATTTCTGTCTGCAATTCAAGCACTTGAACAGATACATTTTTTTGTTTTTCTTTGCTGAGCTCAGTGAAACCGAAATCTTAATTATATCAACAAAGGACTTCATTAAGCTGAGCAGGTACCGGCATCAAGAAGAATGTGCATAATCATGTGTAGCCGAGAGTAGTGATTCTTAAGGGAAAAGGAGCGGTAGTGACTGCACACTGAGTCGCAAAGCCCAAAGCTACAATCTGTACACACCAAACTGCCAGTGCAAAGCGTTGGTTGGTTCTAGGAGAGAAGAATCAGAAAGGCTCATTCCCTCAGTTAATGAGCAACGTGACCCAAAGAAGGGGAACCCCTTGCAGCCCCTGGTGGAGTGACTGCGCATCTAAAGGTGAAGACAGTAACAGAGGGAAATGTTTTCATCAAACACGGGAGTTATTTGTGAGGCTAATTATCCAAAGCTACCAGAATACTTGCTTTCATATATTGATGTACTATTGGCTTTGTGAAGAAACAAAAAGTCATTAAAAAAAAAAGAAGCTGGCTCACATGTTCCCGGCCATCTGCTTTTGGTGACTAAGTTGAGGGTATGAAATGCCAAGAAAGGATGTACTATCCTGTATCAGTTAAAGCAAAAATAACAATCACAGATCAAAAATCGGAACTTGGGGGAGGCAGCAGCCGGATTTCTCAGATAAGACCAGAAATATGCAAATTGTAGAGTCTCTTGCATTCCAGACAAGTCTTACTTTTTGGGGGTGAGCTGTGTTTGTTTGGGGAGAGATGAGTTCGGCTCCATGGGTGAGTGCCACAGGAAGTGACGCAGTTGTGAAGGCCCAGGTCCAAGCTCTCATGCATGCCCCTGGAAGATCATTTCTGCTTCTCCTGTATCCCCTGTGCTAGCTAAAGTCAACTTCAAGATGAACCCATTTTGTCATCCTGACATATTGCTTACTTTGTTAAGTATTCCATTTAAAGGTCCCGCTTCTCTGACATAAACCAGAAGAAACCATATATGATGATCATAGCGCATGTTATTGGCTAATCAGTGGGACTTGCAATTAGCCTTTTATAGGGTGGGGAGAACCATATTTCTGATTCTTTAAATGAATGGAAACTACTTTTCCTGGGGATGGTCTTAGACTACAGTAGTAAAGCATTTATTTGTTAGTTTTCAGCTTCAGAACGTATGCAATTTCAAATTCAAGTGAGTCTGCTCTGACAATGGACCTCACTTTCAGCTGTTAAATTTAGCTCCCTGTGAACTGGAAGGGAGCGTTTTGTCCTGAGTTCTTTTCACCTGACCCCCTTAGCACAGTTCTCTTCCCTCCTCCATCCGCTCCAGGTGACTCATGTTGCCCCAGCGACACAATTTAACCAGACTCAATTTTTCTATATCGCTCACAAATCTCGAAAAACCTATTTTTAAAATTTCTGTTATTTTAATCTGTAAGGTAATTATACATAATTGTGTGCTAGCCTGTTCATAATGCACACAGATGGGGGAATTCCTTTGTTTTCTTTCTTTTGATTTTAGAACCTTTACTTATTTAAAACATTTACTTTCTTTGTAAATCAGAGTTACAGAGAAGTAGGGAGAGACACAGAGCAAGAGAAGGAGAAAAATATTTTATCCACTGGTTCACTTCCCAAATGGGTGCAACCACCAGAGCTGGGCCAGACTTGAGTGCAGCTACACAAATACTTGGGCCATCTCATGCTGTTTTTCGAAGCGCATTGCCAGGAAGTTGGATTGGTAGTGGAATAGGGGGCAGTTGAACCTGTGTCTGTGTGGAATGCTGGCATTGCTGGTTTAACTCACTAAGCTGTGGTGCTGGCCCCAGGACCCTTGTTTTCACAGAATTCACAGTCAAGCCAACAGGTGCATACAAACATACATATCACCAAAAGCAAAGTAAATGATAGAAATGAGGTGTAAGGATTTTAAACAGTTTCCTTGGAAACGCAAAGGTAGAATCGGCAGCAAGGACAGATTTGGTAAGGGGTCAGGCTATTTGAATCAAATCTGTCCCAGCAAAAGTGTGAGACATGAAATTTTTCATACCAGAGGAGTTTCTGTTTCATTATCTTTAATGGGAAAGGTAAGAATTCACTCTTGGACACATGAGTGAGTCGCAGACCAGGAGCTAAGAATGACAAACAGAGGACATTTCACCTTGGGTTGGCCCTGAAGGATCTGGACCCTGCTGTCACTGTATCCTTAGAAATTAGGGGGTTGGATCATAGCCCAAAACGTAAAATGTTGCTAGTTTCTTCTAAAAACAATATACAATGAGATGGATATCTATTTTGAAGCTCCAACCGGAGAAAATAGAAATTGAGATGAACCACACTTGGCAAATTTATTGATCTGCTTTGGCTTTAGTACTTTATCCCTTGCAATAGAAGTTTTCATAAAGAAAGATAGTCAGATGATAGATTTCTTCACAAGTCTATTATGGAAAATGAAAATGACATTTTCTTTCTGGGTAGATCTAGCCTGATGCCCCCAAATCTATCAAGACATTTCTTTGGTTACTGTACTAACTGGAGGGCTTGATGAATGCTAGTACTGGTGTTAGTGGGTAATGGGAAGCGAGGGAGGTGTTTACAGAAGCCCAAGCACTGAACACTCAGGTGCAAAAATGCCAATGAGGAGAAGCACTCAGAAAGATGTTTTGCAGAGGGTGGCGCATGGCACAGCCCTGGAGTGAGTTCAGGAGCCACATGTGAGCATGAGCCCAGATCCCTGTTCTCCTGCATTCAGATTTGTTGAACTCCAAGCCTTCTCCAACACAGGGGGAGTGACGGCGCCTCACCTCTCTTCTCAAATGGCAGGGACTAATGCAGGCATGCATGGTGCCTGTTTCATGGCAGGGCCTCTGTGTCCTGCATGCTTCACGTTTCTCTCTCTCATGCTGCCTTCTCTTGCCAGTCTTCAGAGTTCCTTTCAATGAACCCGTCGTAATACTGACGGGTTCATTGAAATACTGACTCCCTTTTCATTTTTGGACTCTTCTCTCTCTCTCTCTCTCTCTGATCTGCTGCAACTATTTTGTTTTTCATGGGATATTTAATATCTGTTTGGAGAAAATGACGGATGGGAAGGTGTGATTTTCATGAAGAATAGAGTCCGAAAAGGAGAGTCTACTGGTCAATCCCAGTGAGGGTAGCACCCATGGTCGTTCATCCAGGAAGTTTCTCCCCAGAGTTTCTTCCTTGCCATGAAGACTCAAAAGAGATAAACTGCACATCATCAGAGGAAATTCCAGGCATAGATCTTAAGTGCCTGAACAAACCGTTCATCTAAAAGCCTCGGGGACAAGTGGAGCTCTTTTAGGACTCACAAGATTCAGAATTTCCCAGAATGATGTGTGGACTTTCTCTGTGGGTTGGTGATCAGGCCTCTTAGATAATAGATCCTCCCTGCACCTTAGTATGCAAGAGATCTAAACTTTGCAGTGCTGCTTGGGGCTCCCCATGCTTGGGCTGTCTGCTGGGGCCTTGGACCTATTTGGGTGCACCTGACTATTTATGCATGAGGTAATTTGCCTGAAGGGGATGGGGGAAGGGAGGAAGATTTGCATTAGGAAGAAGATTTACCTGTGGAACCAGCTTCACGCTGCAGGAATTGGACCCAGCTCAGAAATGCGCCTCTCAGCCTTAGATAAGGGCGGCTGCAGTGACATGTTTCTCAGAGCGTGGACTTTGAACTCCTGGGATGCCTCCTTGGGCACTCTGAATCAGTCTGTGGTAGAAGGGCCCTGGAACCTGTCCCTCAGGTGCCTGTGACACGTGCTTAGCCCTTGCTGCCGACAGGGGAGTAACAAGGTCACGCTCCCCTGCCTATAGGAGCTGCAGGCTCAGCCCCCATCCCACACGTGCTGCCACAGAAACTGCATTTTGACGGTCTGGCCACGTGATCCAACTACACATTATGCTTGAGAAGTTCTGGCCTAATGGTTTGGGGCTCATTCAGCACAGAGCATTTTCTTTTTCCAGAGAGACTGTGAGATGAGGGATGGTGGGGCGTGGCAGGGCACAAATGGGGGCCTTTGGATTCCCAGGTGGTAAAGCAGCATAGCAGAGAGGGTGGGGTCAATCTGTCCCCCAGGTCCCCAGGGGGCAGCACAGATACAGGCAGCCCTGACACAGACAGACATGCTCAGGTGGCTTCCCAGGTGGCAGATGTCACAGAGGGAGGCAAGAGGCAAATGGCGACACTAGCTGCCCTTGGCTTCCAGGGGGTAGCAGGGACAGCCTGGGCTGTAGCAGACGCTGCACAGCGTGTCTGAGATGAGAGCAGGGCAGTGCCCATGCAAGCTGGGAAGGCTAAAGGCAGGAAGGTTCCTTGGAGTGTGTGCTTATGAGATCCATGTCTGTCTCCCTCATGCTTCTCATGGGGGAGACAAGTTGGACCACTGCAGGGCATTTGACAATGTTTGCATGCACTGGCATCTAGGGGCCAGAGGAGAGCAGGATACACAGAACAGCTCCCATCACAGGACTGTCCAGGCAAAAAGGCCCATAGGGCACAGGCCAAGCCTTACTAAAAAACAAACAAAAAACACAATACAATATAAGAGAGGTATTTTCTCTCATTCTTGCAACCATCATTGGTAACATTCAAAAAATCTGCTAAGAAAGAATGGATATTTGGCACAGCGGTTAGGTCCTTCCATAGGATGACTGTACCCCATAGCATTGAACTTGGTTTGAGTCCTGGTTTCTCTACTTTAGATCCAGCTTCCTGCTAACGCTCACTTCAGTTAATGGCAGAAATGCTTGGGTCTCTGCTATTCAGGTGGGAGATCTGAATGACCCGCTCCACTCCTGTTTTCAGCTTGACATAGCTGGAGCTGTTGCTGCCATCGGGGGAGTGAACCAGCAGATGGGAGACCTCTCTGTGGTTTTCTCTGTCCCTGTCTGTCAAATAAGATGAGAAAAAAAAAGCTCCCCATTCAAAATGGCACCTACTGTGCAGGCCCAGCTAGGCAAAGCAAATACACTTTAGTTTGCAACTGGGTCCATGAGATCACCATTTCAAATGGAGTATTTGTGCTAGCACTATTTAGGTATTGAAGTTAAACTGATCGGTCTTTAACAACCGGGGAGGGGCGGGAACCTTCTGGCCCTTTAAAACTAATAGGCACTCTATTTGTCATTTATTCATGTGTTTCTCTCTAGTACTATCAGAACTGAAAAATAATGACAAACAGCTCAACAGTAGCGCCACCGATTCCTGCTAAGCTCTGAGAACCGTGTTATCAGGCCCCACTGCTTGGAGTATTCTGGCTTTGTGACACATTTCAGCTCTGGGAGGGAGTAAAGGATGAGATGATTATCCGTTATATGCTTGTACTCAGCACCTGCTCTTCATATTGGATCAATTTTGAGCATTAAAAAAATCACAGGTATGGGCGTTTGGTTGGTATGCTATCGGTGTTAGGATTCCACAATGGAGGGCTTAGATTTGCTCTCCATTCTAGCTTTCGGTTAATGTGCACCCCAGGGAATGATTGTGGCGGAGGGTGTGTAGCAGTCAATGGTGCTACACCATCTGAGAGGCCTGGGTTGTGTTCCAGACATCCGGCTTCAGCCTGGCCCAGCCCTGACTCCTGCAGGCATTTAGAGAGAGAACTGGTAGGTAGATGGCCTATCCACCTCTCTGTCTTTCTTTGTATTTCAAAAATTATATATGCAATACAAAATTTAGAACAATCATTTGCTGGCTGTTTTTGACTACTTTAATTTGTTTCTAGTTATTTATTTATTTTAAATTTATTTGAAAGTCAGAGAGGCATAGAGCTCTTCTACCTGCTGATCCAGGAGCCAAATGCTTGCAACAGCCAGGGCTCCCTGGGGCAGGCTGAAGCCAGGAGACCCGAGATTGAACCCAGTCCTGGAGCTGTGATCTGCCACCTCCGAGGGTGTGCATTAATAAGCAATTGGATCAGAAGTAGAGTAGCCGGGATTTAAATCAAAACATTCCAGTATGGGTTAGGGCCATCCTGAATAGTGGCTTAACCACTGTGCCACATGCCTAAACCTACTTAGTATTTTTAAATTTTACTTGAGAAAGAGAAAGAGAAAGGTAGAGAAAGTTACTGTCTTCTGGTTTGCTACTCGGAAGCCCACAGTGACCAAGCAGAAGAAGCTGGGGACTGGGAAGCTAACCCACATGGTGGTATGAACCCCAAACCTTGAACCACCTCTTGCTGCCTCCCTGGGTTTGTAATAACAGAAAGCTGAGTAAGGGACTGGAGCTGGACGTCTAGCTCAGGACATGGGTGTCCTAACCACTAGGCTAAATGCCTGCTCCCTTACTAGGCTTTTAATGTTGTTGTCAGTGGACTACACTGAGAACTCACAATGAAAAAGAAAGGCCGGATTTTAGGCAGCCAAATTTCTGGACAGGAGAAAGAATATCCTTTCCAGCAAGGGCTTCTGATCTCAGAAAAAGAACAAGCAGGTGTCTCTACACAGTGGACGTCCTGTTCTGTTTATTTTGTGAAATGGGGACTATAAAGTCTAAAGAGGCTGGGTGTAGGCAAAAGAGGGCTAGCTTACACATGAGCTGGACTGTGGCGGAGGTCTTGGCTCTGCAGTGCTGGGGCTGGGTGACTACATGTTTGTTTCTCACTCCCAGTTTCCCTTTAGATTTGTAGAATTAATGACATCTACCTCACTGGATTGTACATGGCTGGCTAGTGCTATGTAATAAAAACCAGAGAGGTTCAATGGAATCAAACATAAACCTTTTTTTTAGCTTGTGCTTTAATGGAAAGCAGGAAAGAGCTGGGAATTAGCTAACCAGTGGCTGAGTGGCTTGGTTCTCTGAAAGTGTCCTCTTGCTGGAAAGTCGCCTGAGAATATTTTTTTTTTTTTTTCGCATGATGTGACAGAAGTGCAATTGTGACTGTGGAGTTCAAACTTGTACTTGTGTGACATCTATCAACATTCCATTGGTCAAAACATGTCACACTGACTGAAAGCAAATTGGGAGAGGAAGTACATTCCGCCCAATAGGAAGGCAAAGCAAGCCACGCAGGCAACCCCAGCATCCCTGGAGCAGGACGTGCGATCTCTCACTGAACGGGAGGGTGACGGAGAGAAATCTGTCTGAAGAATATCTAATCTACCAAGAGCTGTTAAAATGATTTAATGAATTTATGTCTGCAAAGAGCTCTGCATAATGTCTGGCACTAAAATATTTGATAAATGTGAGTTCCTTTCTCCTCCAATCTCTGATTTCACACTGAAGAATGGAGGAAATAAAATTAATTTCAGAGATACTGTAACTATTTAAAAATAAATGTGAATTTTATATTATGATCAGTTGTGAAAGAAGGAATAACAGTAGGTTAGAGAGATCCTGAGGGAAGGAATGAATCCAAAGAAGGGGAAAGAAATGACTTTTTAAGGGTCAAGGAATGGGAACAATAACTAATACAGCAACAAATAAAAAGAGAATGAGGGCCCAGCGCCGTGGCCTAGCGGCTAAAGTCCTTGCCTTGAAAGTGTCGAGAAGGGTGCTGGTTCTAATCCCAGCAGCTCCACTTCCCATCCAGCTCCCTGCTTGTGGCCTGGGAAAGCAGTCAGGCATGGCCCAAAGCCTTGGGACCCTGTACCCACATGGGAGACCTGGAGGAAATTCCTGGCTCCTGGCTCTGGATTGGCACAGCACCAGCTGTTGCGCTCACTTGGGGAGTGAATCATCAGACAGAAGATCTTCCTCTCTGTCTCTGTGACTTTGTAATGAAAAAAAAAAAATCTTAAAAAAAAAATGAGGGAATGAATAGAAATATAGAAAGGTGGTACAATGAAGAAGAAAGAGGAAGGGAGAATGACTGAATAAGAGAACCACCATGCTATCAGGAGTGGTTCTCAAGATGCACACACCTTTTTTTTCTTTTCCTAGCTCCCAAGTTCCAAATGACACACGGAATCCCATTAATGACAAGGCAGAGGTTGGAAATGGGGGAGCAACGTTCACAGTTGATAAAACTTCTCGGCAAGTTTCTATAAAAGACTAATGAGCGCCTGACCTGCTGTTTACAGAATCATTGAGTGAGCTTTATTCTTAACATGTCCAGAAGGCCACATTGGAATGAAGCTATCAGTTTTCACCTACCACATGAAGAATGGTTTTCTGGGGATGTGCTATTAAGGGATGGAGAGCCACAGCCCTAGGGATCAAATGAAATGGAGCCGTTTACATCGCTACAAAATGGTCCATACAAAGACCATTCTCAGCAGAGCCTTTCTGAAGCAAGAGTCTTTCCCATGAGCAGATTGCTCAGTATTGTGTGGGAGGAAGAGTGGTACAGAGGTCAATAGAACCTTCCCCATTGTGATAATCTGCCCACAAATACCTTCCAGGAAAACAGAAGAAGTGTTTGGGCCACATTCAGCTTGGCTAACAACAAACAAAACACCCCGTATTCAGATGAAAGTATTAATATCCTAGGACGCTTCAAAAAGTTCATGGAAAATGTACATTGTCTTAATTTTCATCTTCCATAGACATGTTTGAAGTCCCACTTATAACCTACTGTCCTTGGGAAAAGCAACGGCTAGCTGTCTTTGCATCATCGCAGGCATATGTTACAGGGGAAGTAGGCAGAATTCACTGTGAAAAAAATAAAACTAGAAAATTTAAAAAGTAATTTCTGTGTGGTCCTCCATGGTAACGCTTCACCCTTACCTGTCAATTCAGTGTGTCCACTTTTCCACGATGCACCTGTCTCATCGAGGAGGCTACGTGGATGCAGGCACCTGCCCGTAGATCTTGGAGGCCACGTTGGTGCAGGGGCCCAATGACTTGAGCTATCTTCTGCTGCTTTCCCAGGCATATTAACAAGGAGCTGGGTTGAAAGCGAAGCTGTTGGGACAAGAACCAGGGCCCATATGGGATGCTATAACTGTGAACAAAGACTTAGCTTCCTACACCACGGTACCACCACCCCTCACATGTCTTAAAGGAAAACAGCTCATACTGTGTGCAGAAAGCAGAATGTTACTTAAATATCTAGGGTTCCATATTAAAAAATAAAAACCCAGAAAGCAAAGGTATTTAAACACAACACACACACACACACACACTCAAAAAAACCGATTTTCTTGAATAGTATCGTAAAATGGTAGCCTGAGGTAAGAAATGACTTTCAAAAAAAAAAAAAAAGTTGTTAACAAGGAGTTCTTCCCCTGAGGCAAGAATGCGGAGTTTCTGCTTCCACTCTTCTCGCCTCCGGCCACCAAACTCATTCTCACTTTGGAACCTTTCCCTGGCTTCCCCGCACTCCTCTGGTAAGTCCTTTCCTAGCCAGGGACAGGACTGACTTTCGCCAGCTCCCATGTTCAGTTCCGCTTCCTTGTCGCTTCTTGAGAGCCCTCCGTCCACTCAGGCTTCTGTAGCAGAAACACGTGTGGTCATTTGTGCGCAATAGCCTGCATGGCTTGTAGCTCTGGAAGCTGGGGGTGGGGAGGACCAAGGTGCTGGCAGATCTAGGTCCTCACAGACGTTGCCTTCAAGGCAACATCGTCTCAGGAGTCCACAGGGAGCAATGATGGATCCTTCTAGCAGGGTGGCGTCCTCATGACGCCATCACCCGAAGGCCCCGCCTCTCATACTAGCGAGGTGGGGGCGAATGTTCGACCCAGGAGCTTTGCGGGAGGCGTGGCGTGCATTCAGATCGCAGCACCACCTGTGAGCGGAAAGCTGCCTGTCTCTTCGTTTCTCTTGATCTCCTCGCTTTGTCATGAATCTTCACAGGACTTCCCAGTGCGTCCATGCATCGTTTGCTTGTTTGGTTCTTGTCTGTTCCTACCTAGAGTGTGAGTCCCAGGAGGAAGGGCAGGGTCTTTGCTTTGCTCGTGGCTGGATCCTCGGTGCCCAAGGCAGTGCGCATGCTTGCCATGTCACGTTGGTCCCCCCCCCCCTTTTTTTTAAATGAACGAATGTGTGTTTGGAGGACAAAATTCTTACTCGTGGACAGAAATACCTCTAACACCAAGAAAAATCTACTAAATCTACTAAAGGGTGTGCTTTCCTGTTAGCCAGCTGCAGCTGTAGGGCGCAGACTGCTGTGATGGGTGCTGAGTGTGGACTTGCAATGATACCTGCCCTTAAGAAAGGACAACCCGTGGCTTAGTGGATTAAGCTGCGGTCTGTGACACTAACATTCCTTATGAGCGTCAATTCAAGTCCCAGATGCTCCACTTCCAATCCAGTTCTCTAGTAATGCACAAGTTCACGGGCTCCCCCCACCCCAGGCCCCGGGATACCTGGATGGAGTTTCAGGGCGTCTGGCTTTGATGTGGCCAAGCCCTAGCCATTGGAGGCATCTGGGAAGTGAACCAATGAACGGAAGGCCTCTTTCTCTGTTTCTCCTTCTCTCTGTCTTTCAAGTAAACAAATCTACTTAAAAATAAATAACAACGGAAGAGTAGGTTTTCCTTGTAGTCCCTTAGGAGGGCCATGGATAGAGGCGTGACGCACATCACACTTCCCTCGTTCGATGCTGCCAAAAGGTATGAAGTGCACAGGCTGTGCAACTGTGCAAGACAGCCCCGAAGGACAGATGTCTTTTTATCTCAGTGGGACTTCCTAATAACCCAGATGTCACCTAGAGGCTCATTCGTGCATTCCGTACCCACGCATTGACTACAGAGGACATGTGGAGAAGATGCTAAAAGCTGGGCTAGAGAGCCGGTCCCAGCAGGATTCCTGACAGCAAGCTGCTTCCAGTGGGGAGACAGACAAAGAGGCAGGTGGGCAGCTGGGTTTCTATGGGCAGTCATCCCAGGGCTTCCAATTCTTGCTTGGGAGAAGGAGGACAGTGGAGGTGATTGCCTTGAGGGGATGACCTCCAGGCATCCCCTTCAGGGAAGCTTTCACTTCTTACCTGTGGCCAAAGAGGAACGCCCCAGGTGTGAAAAGGACAGGAATTAGTGGGCGGGTAGTACAGACAGCCAGAGCCAAGACCCCAGGCACAGGAGTTCACGGGACGGGATTCAGCCTGAGAATGACAGAACTCACTTAGGGGAGCCTGAGTTCTGTCCACGGATTGTCAGGATGAAGATCACACTGGAGCTGGGAAGCGCTCGGGGCAGAGTGTGCAGAGCAGACTTGAGCAGGGCTGAAAGCCTCGGAAGCAACAGCAGTGCGTTAAGGAGAGAGAGAGAAGCAGACACAAAGGGAAGAGAGGGGAAGAAGCAGACAAGGCCGTGCCCTGGCTGCTGGCTTGGGTCCCATAGGAGTGATGGTGGCGTCATATTCAGATAGGGCAAACTGGGGGAGAATGGGGTGGGGCAAGGCTGGCACAAGTCAGTACAGCTCTAGAGGACTTGTCCTGGAGTGTTTCTGCACTTGCTATTTGCTTGTTTCTCTTCTTGCTTGCTCCCACCCCCACCCAGCTGAGCAGTGCTGAGCTGAGCCACAACTGGCCTGAGGCAAGAGAAAAAGGATCCTGCCTTTGTTTGAAATCTTATCTTCATTATTGAGGTGTTTTTTTGTAACCCCCTTCAAATTTGCTGCCCAGTCAGAACCTCCTTCCAGCCTCACCCAAGTCAGCCCTTAATGGAACTCTCTACACTTAACCCCCATCTGCAAACTTCTTAAAGACACAGAATGGAACTAATCATTTTACATGATCCATAGCACCTACCCCAGAATCGGACACGCTCTTTAAGTGCACGGGAACTTGGTTGAGTTAATATAAATAGTAATTGTAGAGCAAGGCACTTATTTGTTCTGCAAATGAGCTGGGCAGTGTGCCAAGAACAAGACTCTATAGATTAATATCAGAGTGTGTCCCCTGAGATACTCCCAGGCTGGCAGAGCGGGCAGGGGGCGGGGAGCATGAGAGAGGCATGGAGACAGAGCTTGGGCGGAATCCGGGAAAGGTCAAGGCGAGGGGATTGCTTTTCACCCCAGGATTTCAGAGGACATAGGATTTACCCGAGCAGCTGTCCATTTCCACCTCGGAAAGGCTGGGGTGGGTATGACAGGGGCCCACAGACTTGGGCCATCCTCTGCTAATTTCCCAGGCACATTAACAGGGAGCTGGTCTGGAAGTGGAGCAACCGTGACTCCGCTACCCAGGGCAGGTTTCGGGACACAGCGGTTTGAAGAGAGACATCAAAGACAGTATAAGGATGGGGTTAAATGAGAAAAGAAGCGTGCTCAGAATGCAGTGGGCCTGAAAGCCATATGGCTGGGCAGGAGAGTTTTTCTGGACTCTTTCAGGAGCAGCCTCAGAGAGCAGCTGCCCTGACTGGCTGGTGGGAGTAGAGCAGCGGAGGTTGTAAAGAAAGAAGTGGTAAAGAGCAGGTTAGGGGCGTGAGGCTGGCAGGATCCTGGGTTAGGGATGAATAACGAGTTTGTACGCTTTATGCTTTAGGATATGTGGGAACCAATAAAGAAAAAAGAGAGAGAGAGAGAGAGAAAGGGAATGTTCTTTCTTTATCTCAATATGCTTCATATTAAAAAAAAAACCCTGTTATTTGTATAGTTATACAAATAATTCATAGTAGCTTTAACAGATTTGAAAGCTTAGGAAAAACGTTCACCTCTATTTTTATCACTCCAATGAATGAGCGTTTTGCTTCTCGTGTCTCTGCAGGTCTTGCTGCAAGGTCCATGCTTGCTTCTCCGAGATGAAGGTTATTGATAAGCTTGTAGGGTTAGGCAGCCGGGGACTGAACACTTGGCATCAGCTCAGTGGATGCGATGCAATGAACATGTGCACTTGCTCCTGCAAGGCCTATAGTGAGCGCAGCCTGGCATTTGCACAGGACCAGAAGGAGGCTGCTTTTAGGGGACTGTGGAAACGAGTGCAGCCACCTGTGATTGAGCAAGCATAGTTGTGGGTAAGCACCTTGTCGGGTTTAAAGCACTGTGCCAAAAATATGTGTGGGGCATAAATAAAGCAGAACAAAGTGGACCACCCTGAAGAAGTTTGCAATCTTCCCTCTTTACCAACTAAGGCGAATGTCTTGCTTATTTGGTTAGCTTAGAGTCTCCTTTCTTGTATTGGATAGTGGGGAGAATAAACAAAAAACAATGAAAAATCCTCCACAAAGTAGCTTTATAATAAAGACTTGATGTAAAAGAAAAATAAGCGCTGGAAACACCAAGAAATGAATGATTATCCAGCAAACAAGGTCATACTGACATTAATAGTGACAATGCTGGTTGACGTTTCAGTGAGTGACTTTCTGAAAAACAACAAAGCTGTAATTTTATTATATCTTGTTGAGAAGCACATGGCATACATATAATAAAATATGCAATATTTATTATGAGTTCTCTCTAACCAATTCTATCTAACCAACGGCTGCAACTAATGAATGTAGTCCAAACACAGGCATTAATACTTTCATTTATACTTTCATGTTGGGTGGAAGAAAGCAAGAGACTATGTTGCAGTCTTGCACATTTGCCCATGATGCGAGTGAGTGAGTTTGCTGAATCAGTTCATTGTTTCTGAATACTGAAAGAGTATTTCCCAACAGTTATTGGTACTTTTGCCGGGCAATGGTGATAGGCATGACAAGCCTTGAAGTTTAATCTGCATGACTCGCATTTTCTCCCTGACCTTCTAGACAAGTGGGAACCATCAGCAGGGCGATAAGTCAAGTCCTGATTTAAAGTGTTTGCCAGTTTCCTTGTTGTAAATTCTCCTACCATACCCAATTTCAAGCTAGCGCCGTGACATCACTGGCCTTGGAGTTGGGCGAAGATGCCCCAGCAGCACCTTAGAAATACGATAGATGGAGAGCAACTGTGAGAGGGTGGCTAAAATGGGTTGGAAAGTGTAATAAGGTGGCTTCTGAGTGCCTGTTTAACAGAGTTACTGAGGCACGATTGACATGTGATAAGTTGCTAGTGCTTGAAGTGCGTGAGTGGATGGATTTTGACACACCTGCAAAACCATCACCATAATTGAGGTGACAAGCGTTTCCATCACCTGTGAAAACCCTCTCACATGTCCTTCACCTCCCTTTACCTCTGCCCCCCTAGGCAACCACTCATTTCCTTTGTATCAAGATAGACGGATTTATTGCAGATGGGATGGGGTAATGTATAATCTTTTTTTGTTGGACCTCAGCACAATTATTTTGGGGTTTCATCTGTGATGTCACATGACCATTTTTTTTTTCTCCCTGAGCGCTGTATATTTACTACCTCTGTGGTTAATTTACTTCATTGCAGCCCAATATAATTTTTTAATAATGGCTGTGTTTAACAACCGGCTGACAAATTCCTGAAATTTTAATGCTTGGCTCTTTCTAGTTGGTGTAAGCAGAGTACACGTGTGAGTATGTGTGAGTGTGTGCATGGATGTGTGTGCATGTGTACATGTGTTTCGTTTTCAACAGAGGCTGTGAGACTTTGGGATAGCTCCAAAGTTTAGGAATAAATGAACAGGAAAAGAGAATTTCTAAGAAAGTCTTTGGTTCTCCCTCTTTTTCTGAGAAACAATTGTAAAATGCTAATTAGTAAGTTCCTTTGCTTGCTGTCCTGTCATTTTAAAGAATGCATGACTAAACCACAGTGCAACTGGACCTGGAGTGTTACCCGAGAGATTTAATGAAACTTGACAATCCTGAAAGGACCAGCTCCCTTTCCACTCTCTGCTTTTCCCCCAGCCCACTCACTGGTTTCCTTCTATCAGAGAGAACATAGGATATTAGTCTCTTTGGGGTTGGCATATGATTTAACGGAACAGAGGAAGTTAGGACTGACGACTGGACTTGAGAATGCCGGATTTTGGCTTTTGGGGCTACCCCTTCATTTCTCCCAGGATTCACTGGAGGGCAAGAAATGCAGGAGGGGGCTCCTTGCGGTATCAGTGGTAGATCATTGCTAGAAAGAAGGGTTGGAATGCAAGCCTGGTGGAGGCCTTGATGGATGCTACTGAGAGTATTAAGAATTGCCATGGCTCTTTAGAGCTCTTTTGAGTTGCACCTGAGAACTGGTCCTTCCTATCCCCGTTTCAGCCACATCATTTGATGTGAGATGAAGGTGTGCCTTCGGGTGAGGTGCCTGACCCTCTTCCTGGAGGAAGGCTCACTGCCGAGTGCCTCTTGCTCTGTGTGACTGCTGCGAGCACTGCAGGCAAGTCTTTCATTCCTCTCAGAGGATCTGGACACCATATCACTGAATGCATAGTGAGCACATGGGAAGTGGCAGTTTTCAATGTACATTCTGGAAAATATCAGCAATTTAGAAGTGCAGAGAAGTAAAGGACCCCAGTGAAGATTGAGTGAGAAGGAATGTCCGGAGGGGGTCAAATGCAGACATGGCCCCAGTAGGTCAAGGGAAAAGTGAATGCTGTGGAATGTATGTCAACTGCATGAAACTCTTCAGGGTAATTGGCAAAGACTGGCATTGTGACTCTTGCTGAGGAATGCCAGTGGAGTGGTGGGTGCTGGAAGTACATGGGAAGGAGGCAGGTTGAGGATGGAGGGTGGAGGGAGCAAGCACAGGCCACGCTTCATGAACTGTCTGATGTGCTGATGAGAGAGGCAGGACAGCTATTATTCTTTCCTTGCCTTGTACAGTGAGTGAGACTTTAATCTGTTTATATGTCACTGAGAAGAACAAGAAAGGTGGAAAGGTTAAAGATACAGGAGAAGGATGGGTAATTGATGGCAACGGGGAGCCATGAGGGCAGAGAGAAGTGGTGGAGGACCGGTGAGATGATTCGATTGGAAGCAGGAAAGAATAAGACTGATGCTGACATTTATTCAGTGTTTTTTTGAAATGCCAGGGACTGCAGGGGAGTTTTGGGATTCTTTAATCCTTTCCACAAATCATCCCAATGATTATTTTGCCAATCCGGTTAGAGAAGGCAAATAACTTACCCAAGGTCCCAAGAAGCTTCCAAGAAGCTGTCAAGACGTCAGGGTATCCGGATGCTGTGTGGGAAGGACGCTTCAGCTTCTAGAAAGGAGGATTGAAAATGGCAGAAGGAACACTGTTGTAGCTAAGATACCTAAAGCTCCAGTGAGCTTCAACAAATGAAAGTTTATCTCCCATGAAACGGTCCCTGGTGGGCTGGTGGCGTGATGCTCCTCTGCAGGGATCTTGGGTTCCTTAAAACTTGTTGCTTCATTATTTCCTGGAATGCCCGCCTGCCATTTTGGTGGTCTACCCCGGGGTAGAGGTGAAGAGAGTACCCAGGTAGGTCTTTTAGAAGACCCAAGAAGTTGCACAAATCCAGAAGTTGTCCACATCCCATTGATCTGAGGTGAGTCGTATCGTTACACTTCAGCTACAAGGGAGGCAGCAACATAGGGGAAGAAAATTTTTCTTTTTCTACTACTAAAAGGAAAAGTACGGTGGTTGCCATGTGAATCTTTTACTAGAATTGCTCTTACGGCAATCATGTGACAAAAACTACAAACAGTTAAATCACATTTAACTATATATATATATATACATAATATCTACTTAAACACATATATATAACTAAAAATGTTCTACAAGTTATTTTATTTTAATAAAGTATTTTTTTATTGGAAATAAGCAGAGACAGAAAGATCTTCCGCAGCTAATTCACTCCCCAAGTGGCTGCAACGGCCAGAACTGAGCCGTTGGCTTTGGGCTGTCCTCTACTGCTTGACCAGGCCATAAGCAGGGACCTGAGTGGGAAGTGGGGTAGCCAGCGTATGAACTGGCATGTATATGGGATCCTGATGGATGCAAGGAAGGACTTAGCCACTCTGCTATTGTGTGGAGCTCAAGTTATTTTATTTTTAAAAAGATTTGTATTACTTGAAAGCAGAGTTACAGAGAGAGAAGGAGAGGTAGAGAGATGTCTTCTGTTTGTTCACTCCCCAAATGCCCACATGGCTGGAGCTTTGTTGTTGAAATTGGGAGCCAGGAGCTTCTGCTTGGCCACCCACGTGGGTGCAGGAACCCAAAGCATTGGCCCGTCCTCTGCTGTGTTCCCAGGCCATGAGCAGGAAGCTGAATCAGAAGTGGAGCAGCCAGGACATGAACTTCTGCCTACATGGGACACTGGTGCTCTAGCAGAGGTTTAGCCTATTACAGCACAGCGTCAGCCACAACCACCACCTCCCAACCAGGCAGCAGCTTTTACAGTGTGTCCTGTGACAAGCACTGCCTGTGACAGATTGAGAAGATGGATTCAGTGTCCTGGCCCCTGCATCACTCGCCAGTGGCTCGCCTAGCATTTGTACGCCTCCTGACGATGGTGCCTGTGTCAGTCGACACGTGGCTAGGCTTGCCTTTAGCAATTGGCCTAGAATTGGCCATAATAGTCTGCCTGTTCTCAAGAGAAGCAGGGACCACAAGGAAATGAAATGAGTGGCACTGGTGGGGGTGGGTAGGAAGAGTTGTGGCTAGAGACGATGGGCCCCAGGCAGCGATTCCTCAGCCACGAGAAGCTGGCATGTCAGTAGAAACGAGAAACATGGGCTTTTAGCATGTAACTTCCTGATTTTTAATGGCTCTGTATGAATCGAAAAACAAAACAAAACAAAACAATGCTGGGCCTGGTGCAGTAGCCTAGTGACTAAAGTTTTTTCCATGCACGTGCTGGGGTCCCAGTTCGTGTCCTGGTGGCCCCGCTTCCCTTGCAGCTCCCTGCCTGTGGCCTGGTAAAGCAGCTGAGGACAGCCCAAGGCCTTGGTTCCCTGTGCCTGCAATGGAGACCTGAAGGAGGCTGCTGCCTCCGGCTTCGGATCAGCTCAATTCTGGCTGTTGTGTCCACTTGGGGAGTGAACCAGTAGATGGAAGATCTTTTTCTCTGTCTCTCCTCCTCTCTGTATAGCTGCCTTTCCAATAATAAATGAATAAATGTTAAAAAAGAAATAGAACAGTGCTCTGAGCTAGAAACAGCTCTGGTCTCTGACTTCCTCTGTCCGTACCTACCTTGTTTCCTTATCTGTAACGTGGCGGTTGTGTCTTCATTTTTCCTGAGTCTGTTCTAGAGTTAGAGAACGGGGGTGTGGTGGGGAAGCAGTACGGTGTTATACAGAGCAATCCTCTGTGTGCAAATGTGAACATCCTGTATTGCAACTGGTTTGTGTCCCAGCTGCTCTACTTCAGATCTGCCTTTCTGCTTGTGGCCTGGGAAAGCAGTAGAGAATGGCCCAAAGCTTTGGGCTCTGCACCCCCGTGGGTGACCAGGAAGCTCCTGGTTCTTGGCTTCAGATCAGCTCAGCTCTGGCTGTTTTGGGCTGTTTCTGCAGTGAACCAGAGGTTGGGATCTTTCTGTCTCTCTATGTAAAAAAAAAAAAAAAAAATCTGCCTTGCAAACAAAGAAATGAAAAAAAAAATCAGAGTGCACTCAGATGCTTTCTTGGGGGCTGAGTTCTGAACGGAAGCACTGGGAAGATTAAGGGAACTGAGCTTTACTGGAACTGGTTTTCAGATTGAGGTCTTCAGAAAACTCTCCTTATTTGCATTTCCTTTGGGAAGTAACATGATCAAAAATTGAAGTCTGGCTAGTTTCATCATCTAACTTGGATGACCTAAGCCCTGGCTGCTTGTGTCACTTGCCCAGTTATTGGCTTTTCTCAGTCCTCGTTTTCTTGTCTGGTTTTGAAAGTGAGAATATGAACTTGTTGTAAAATGATTGCCAGGGCTCCAGGAAAGGATGCCTACGGAACCCCAGGGGACATTGAAGACATGCAGTGATTGTAAGACCGACGGTGATGAGCTGTCGCTTCTTCCTCTGCTGGAAGATCCACAACACAGCTTTTGTTTTTGGTTAAGACTTTAGTAAGAGGACAGTGTCAGGTATAAAGGTATGAAGTGTTCTAAAAAACAACAAAATGACCTTTCAAGGAAAGCAAATTATTCATGCGGTGAGTGGCCAAAGAGAAGGGCGCAAGGTGCTGTTTGATGCTGCGAGCATTCGCCCTCTAGGCTGCGGCGTTGTTTTGTCTGGCTTGTGTTGCCCACATGTTACGATAGAGAATTTGTTTCAGAACTTCCAGAAGCATCGAGTGAAAAGTGAGTATTGATACGATGTGCAGATGGTCCCATAGCCAAAAACAGTGGATGCAAAATGCAAATTTTTGTGAGTCAATACTTTCTCCAAATAGCCAATGAGAGAGAAATTACTTAAAAAAAGCACCACACCTTTATTTAAAAAAAATTTATTTATTTTTATTGCAAAGTCAGATATACAGAGAGGAGGACAGACAGGAAGATCTTCCGCCTGTTGATTCACTCCCCAAGTGGCTGCAATGTCTGGAACTGAGCCAATTTGAAGCCAGGAGCCAGGAGCCTCTTCCTGGTCTCCCAAACAGGTACAGGGTCCCAAAGCTTTGGCCCGTGCTCTACTGCTTTCCCAGGGCACAAGCAGGGAGCTGGATGGGAAACAGATCTGCCGGGATTAGAACCGGCACCCATATGGGATCGTGGTGCATGCAAAGTGAGAATGTTAGCCTCTTGGCTACCACGTTGGGCCCCAAATGTGCACATTTCAACAAGTTGGTCGTACTTACTCTTTTTTATCTTTTTTTTTTTAAAAAAAAAATTATTTATTTATTTTTTTTTGGAAAGACAGATTCAGAGAGAGAGAGAGACAGAGAGGAAGATCTTCCATCCACTGATTCACTCCCCAACTGGCCGCAACAGCCGGAGCTGAGCCAATCCCAGGCCAGGAGCCTGGGGCTTTTCCTGGGTCTCCCATGTGGGCACAGGTTCCCTACGCTTTGGGCCATGCTTGACTACTTTCCCAGGCCACAGGCAGGGAGCTCTATGGGAAGCGAGTGGGACTGCTGGGATTAGAACCGGGTGCCCATATGGTTTCCTGGCACATGCAAGGTAAGGACGTTAGCCACTAGGCTAATGCCTCAGGCCCTCTTCTTTATTCCCGAGTTCTTGAACTCTTTGCTTTTCTGGAGTGACTGTCGCAAGCTTTGCTTCCCTGAATTCTCTTCATTCTCTCTGAGCTATGGGGCTATTATCTCCAATTTTCAGATGAAGAAATTGATACTTAGGAATGTTAAATGACCTGCCCAACGCCATTGGCCTGTAAGTGGTATGCCTCGGCTTTGAAGCTAGCACTTGCCCGTTTCTAAGGCTTTTGTGTGATTCCGTGCAGGAATGGAAATTTCATTGAGTGAGTTGCAGAAATGGAAAGAATGATTCATTTTGGAGCTTGAAGCCCTTGTCTATGGGTCTTCCTGTACTGGGTGGCTCACTGTGAGGGTAGCACAGGAGAAAGAATTGGGCTGCTGGTGGCTGAGAAGTGAGGGAGAGAGGAAGCACAGAAGGAACTGATCAGCAGTGGAAGGCTTCGAATGCGCTGCCATTTTGGCATCTGCCGTGTCATCTCTTGCTCATCGTTTGATCTGCTGACCTCCTGTATCCGCAGTGGCGTTTACTACCTACGTGGGTCATCACCATTCTGGAGTTCAAATACCCTGTCCCGTTGTCCTCGTACGTACGTTCCCACCTGTCAGGCTGTGCTTGGCAACCGCGATCCTGCCATGGCAGGCGCAGCCTTTGGGGCCCCTTGGCTGCAGTTCACCGAATGTAGCTGGCACACCATACCATCCCCAGGCTGGGGATGCTGCAGACTGTCCAGGGTAGGAAGTTTGAGGACACGTTGGAGTGGGCATGGCTGATGGCATATTTAACAGGGTAAGAATGACTTCTTTGGTATTCCATGGACCAGGTCACTGCACTTGCAGGTAGGTAAGGGTGCTTAGATGGGGTGGTTTAGAGGAGGATGTGGGGAACAAGACAGCTTGTCTGGGTCAGGCCAAGGCAGCCACCCAAGTGGGAGATCTGGGCTGAGCTAAATAGCGTTGCCTGCTCTCTGCTGGTGCATGCAAAAGTTGGGGCTGGTGGTATTGTGCTGATATGCTAGGCCACAGGACCTGCCTGCAAGCATTAGAGTACAGGGTGAGCAACATCAGGCTGGGTTGTAGCACCCACTGGAACATGAGAGAACCGGATCAGGGGGCACTTGTGGGCTCACCTTTGTGGGACTGAAGCACCCAGCTATTTGTGCAGATTGCTAGGAGTGGTGATAGGCTGAGCCAGGCTGGACCACAGAACCCACCCGACACTCTCAGGAGATGAGGTTGGGAGGATGCTGGCCTGGGGCAGGCTGCAGCACTCACAGGCACATACAAAGGCCCAGACTGAGGGCAAACCATGCCAAACAGGGTCACGACATGCATGGACCACACAGGATCTAGGGCTGGAAGCAGGACTGGTAGGAGAACTTGGGGAACTCCCCTGCTAGGCTGCAGTTTCCAATGGGGAACACAGTAACTGGGGCTGGTCGTGGGCCAAGTCAGGCAAAGCTGCAGTACTCATTGACATTCGTGTGGGTTGGGCCTGGGGACAGGCTGGGTTGGGCCAAACCGCAGCACCTGCTGTGGGTCATGCCTGGCTGGGCTAGACTAGGCTACAACACCCATCATCGAGAGCTGAGAATAACGGTGGGCCATGTCAGGCTGGACTGAAGCACCCGCCCGTGAACATAAGAACCAGGGCTGGGAACAGGCCTGATAGGGGAACTGTGGGGACTCCCCCCTGCTGTGCTTGCCACTGGTAAGTGTGTGACTGTGGCTGGGGGCAGCTTGGGCTGAACACCTGTTGGCACGCATGTGGGCTGGGTCTGCAGTGGAAGGAACATGGCTAGGCTAGACTCTAGCACCCACTGGCACTTGCAAGAGCCAGAATGGGGATGGACAGGCCGGGTTAGACCACATCACCCACTGGTTCATAGCAGAGCTGGATTGGGAGGTGGGCTGGGCCAGGCTAGGGCACACTAGGAGTCCTAAGACTGGGGACATGCTATGCCAGGCTGCACTGCAGCGCCTGTTGGCACACATGAGATCTGAGATCCAGGGCTTGGAATGGGTCTGGGAGGGGAATTGGGGAATAGCTTTGCTAGGCTGCAGCTCTCACGAGTGAGCACAAGTGCAGGGGTTGGGCCAGGCCACACCATGCTGGGCTGCAGCATATACATGGGCCAGGTCTGTGATGGGTCAGGCTGGGCCAGTCCACAGCACACACTGGCTCAAGTGAGAGCCAGGAAGGGTTGCAGACCAAGTTTGGTTGGACAGCAACGACAGTTCACTTGAGGGCTGGGGATAGGCCAAGCTGGGGAGGGCTGGATGGGAAGTAGGCTGGGCTGAAGTAGGCTGTAGTACCTGTTGGTAAATGTTAAGTCTGGGGGTGGTCCATTTCAGACTGGGCCACCGCACCTGCTGGAATGTGCAAGAGCCAGGGCAGGTTGTGGGAACTTTAGGTATTCCCTTGCTGGGCTTTTGCTTTCACTGGTGGGCATGAGAGCTGGCACCTGTGTGTGGCGGACAGTGGTGTCGGCTGAGTCTGTGTTAGGCTGGTGTGAGAGAGTCAGAATGGGTATGGACCAGCTGGGCTAGGCTGAGCTCTCACTGGTGAGCAGGGGCTGGGAGCTGGTAAGATTGGGCTGGGCTGCACCCATCAGCATACATGTAGGCCAGGTCTGTGTCAGGTTGGTCTGCTGGCAGGTACAGGGACTGGGTATGAGTCATGTCAGGCTAGACCAAGGTATTCCCTATCAGGCACAAAATCTGGAGCTGGCAGCATGTGTGGCAGGGTAACTGAGCCCTCCATTGCTGGGCTATAGCACCCATTGCTTAGCATGGGAGTCAGGGTTGGGAGCAGGCCAGGCTGGTCAAGACAGCAGCACTTGTCAGAACATGGACTGGGTCTGGGAGTGGATCAGGCTGAGCTCAGCTTTATCACCCACAAATGTGCACAAGAGGCAGATGGCATGCAGAAAAGACTGGACTAGGCTGCAACACATGCTGGCACATATAAAACTGGCTAAAGCCTGGCTGGAGTTATTGATGGTTGCCCCTGCTAGGATGCTGCATGTGTGAATAGGCCCATGGTGGGCTGGGCTAGGCTGCAGCATCTGCCAGTTCTCTTGAGAGATGGGGCTGGAGCATAACTGACCAGGCAGCTGTACATGCGATGACTGGTGCAAATGATAGACAAAACCTGACTCTGTACTGGCTGGTGCACACAAAAGTCAAGTCTGAGGTCACCTTAGGGGAAGTGTTTTCAGGGACTCTATGACTGGATTGCTGTACTCAGACCCTGGCTACAGGGGAAAAAAAAGTCACAGGATGTGTGGCCCAACCTTGGAGTGCATGTGTCGGAACTGGACCCTCTCCGTTGTTGATGCCCGTGCAGTGGATAGATAGCATGCCCAGATGCACACGGCGGACATGACAACCAGCTCATCTAGGTCAACAGAGGCTATGAAATGTCTTGCCAGTGGATGGAAGACAGAACAGGTTGGACCACTCTCGTGGCCAAGCTTTGTAAAGAGTGTCCGGGTCTGTGGATGCATTAAGGTGGACTTGGTCGGCCAGTAGACCTTGGAAAGATTTTCTCAACTCTGGTGCAATGAAGCTGACAGTGTCTCAGAACAATCAAAATCACTCAAGTAACACCCTCAGCACACTCTCCCCCATGTTGTGGTCTCTAAGGCATCATTAAATGACTGTCCCCCATCCCTGGGGAACTGATGTAGCTTGCTAGCAAGGCGCAGCTCCTTCTCTTTCCCCACCTTCACACAAGAGAAGAAAAACCCGAAACATTGTCCCACCCACCTTTCTCCATACCTCAACCCTCCCTACCCTAACCGAAGGTCCATATGGGTGTGCATCCCTCTCTGTAAACAGCATTACAAATAAAATTAAAAATTAAAAAAAATGAGATCTTACTCCACCCACCTCCCTCAGGTCATAAAGACAGCCCCTTCTCAAAGTTTGAATGTTTGACTTTTCATATTTCACATTTGACTTTTTAATCTGTACTCTCAGGTGGATGTTTAATATTAGATTTCCCATCGGGGCAGTCAAATGTCCCAGCACCATTTATTCAATGACTACCTGTCTCTAGGGCCCTGATATGCCTCTGTTTTAGGTACAAGTCTGTTTCTTGGCAAATTGTTCTAGTCCCTTGCCCTCATGGTCCATCCCTGCATCAGTGTGTGTGTGTGCGCATGTGTGCTTGCATGTGTATTTAGGACTTAAACTTCTACCTGATAGAGACCATGGCTGGACCTTGTCTATCCATTTTTGGAATGAAGTGCTTGCTTGAGTTTCATTTTGCTCCTTACTTGCGGTATTTGAATGAGTTTAAAAATCTGACAGCAGGCTGGTGTTATGGCATGGTGAGTTAAGCCATCACCCGCAATGCCAGCATCTTCTGTTGGAGCTCCTGTTTGTATCACTGCTGCTTCATTTCCTACCCAGCTCCCTGGTGATGCACCTGAGAAAATGGTAGGAGGTGGCCAACTTCCTGGGCTCCTGCCACCCATGTGGGAGAGCAAGTTGAAATTCTTGGCTCCTGGCTTTGGTTTGGCCCAGTATTGGCTGTGGTGGCTATTTGGGGAGCGAATCAGTAGAGAGAAATTTTCACTGTCTCTTTTACTCTGCCTTTCAAATAAATAAATCTTTAAAAAATTGGTGAGGTTTGTCTATGTTTCTTTTCTTGAAAACATGGAGCGTGGAAAACACATTGTTGTGTATAGGAAGGGCCAGAATGGTTAACAGTTCTGGGATAGAAAGGTCAGTGGTTACTAATGATGGGGCCAGTGTGGTGGGATAGCAAGCTAAGCCTTCACATGCTAGTGCAGGCATCCTATATGGGTACCAGTTCGTGTTGGCTGCTCCACTTCCTATCTAGCTCTCTGTCTATGGCCTGGAAAGCAGCGGAGGATGGCCCAAGTTCTTCCTGCACCTACATGAGAGATGTGGAAAAAATCAAGGCTCCTGGCATCGGGTCAGCTCAGCTCTGGCTTTTGTGCGCATTTCTGGAGTGAATCAGCGGATGGAGGACTTCTCTGTTTCTCCTTCTCTCTTGATAAAATCTGCCTTTCAAATAAAAATAAATCTTTTTTTAAAAGATGGGTGGAAAGGAGAACTGAGACTGTGTCGCTCATAAGTTATGTTTCAGGACACAAATAGTCCGTCTGAATAATAAAAGGCAATCTTACGGTTCTTTTAGCCTATGGCACAGTATTGATGCTTGATGAAATACAATGAGAATAAAATAAGGGCAAATAAAAGTGCGCCAGGTACCCTGAAGATATTAAAAATATATCATTTTGTGAAGAAGTCTTTTTAGCTTGCAAATGTTTCTCCCTCTGTGAATAGATTTAACCACCACAGCGTGCACTATCTCCGTGCAATTCCGAAGAGACAACATACCTCGAGATGAGTCTTATCCGCACGTTCTAATTGTCTGGCTCGCCTCCAGTGGAAATTACCACCTTTTTTATTCCTCAAGGAAATTTTTCTGCCTGCAGCATTCCCAAGAATAGGTCTGAGCAACCATTCATGGAGAAGCAGATTTGAAAGGCTACCCAATTAGAAAAAACAAAATATCCAGCAAGATAGAAGAACAAGATACGAAAACTCTGTGTTTAAAATAGTCAGAAACGAAACTGTTCAGCCCAGAGGCCACATGTCTGGCACGCTGTATGTGGATATAGTGGTTATGGATAATAATTTTAGATATGTTTGGAAGAATGTGTAGGAACGCAGCTACTCTAAGATAACTTGGACCCATGTCATGGCAAACAGCCTCTGATTCATTAAAATCCTTGGTCCTAGCAGACATCACCATTCTATTCAACAGAATCCAGCCAAGGAACTACACAGTGAGGTTAAAGACCACACGAGAAGTCCTGGTACGCGCTCTGTTCCTGGCCCTTCACCTGTGATCCGAACCTGCTCCTGCCCTGCCAGCTCCGTGTACTTCACCAGCCAGTACCCGCCGAGCATAAGCATTGATGAGCAGAGAGTCGGTATGAACATTCTGTGGAGAAGTTGCCAGAATGGAGTGTTGATACAGAAAACCAGCTGAGAATAACCTTGAACCTTCCAGAAGGTCACCATCTTTGGGGCCCAGCCCAGAGGGTGACTCTTCTCAGAGACCCCAGCCATGCTGGCCTCCTTGTCTATACTCTTCCTTTATTTGTCTTTCCGTTGATCTTTGGGGGCACCTTGGATTTTCATTATCACGCACAGCAGGCTAGCCACCCCTTTTCATCCTTTGGCTGTGTCCTGGAGGATGCTTATATCCACTCTAATTCAGTTAGCCAATGTTTATTGGCTGTGCAATGTGTGTCAAGCACACTTCTTGATGAACTAGATGTGAGGAAAACAAGCAGATATTCTTACCATCATGAAGTGAGTGAGGCTAAGAATAAACTGAGACCTACTTGCAAAAATAATTGGGTGAGGCCTTGAAGGGCCTTATCTCTTGAAGACAACCATCATTATATTGACCTAGATGGGGACACATTGAAGGATTTGGGATAGAGAAATGGCATGATCAAGTCTGGATGATGGCCAAAGTCTTCTGCTTAGGTTTTGCTGCTTTCACCCGTTGCCTCCTGCGCTCTATTCTCAACTCAGTAGCCATACGGAGTCTCAGCTGGGGCTTTCTCATCTGAAGGCTCTGCTGGGGCTGGAGGTTCCCCAGCTGAGTTGGCTCATTTACATGTCTGGCACAGTAGTGCAGTGAGGAAGTGCTCAGTTCCTTTCTACATGGCGTTTTCCAAAGGCTGTTTAAGTATCCTTGGGCCGTGTTGCTAGCTCGTCTCAGAGTGAGAAAAACACAAACAGCAAAGTGGGAGGTTTGGTGCCTCCACTGGATTCTGCTGAGCCAAGACCACCTTTGGTTTATTTGGGAGGTGATTATATACTACAGCATGAATCCCTGTGTTGAGGCTCCAACATTCATTGTGGCATTTGGAGTAAATCAGTATTCAAGGTTAATTCACAGCGGGGCCTTGATCAGGCAGGATGAGTATCATTCTAGGGAGAGACCTCAGAGAGCACCTCCATCTCCCCTTCTCCTCTAGCACGCACCCAGAGGCCAGGCTTATGTGTAGCAAGAACTCAGCTGTCCTCAAGCCAGGAAGAGCCCTCACCAGAAAGTAAACCAGTTGAAACGTTGATCTTGTAGTCTACAACACCCACGAGAGAGTAAACATCTGGTGTTGAAGTCATCTACTCTATGGCAGGTGTCACAATTCAAGCTCCTCCTTCAGCCCTTCCCCTCTCCCTATCCTGAGCTGTTTTTCTCAATAGTATTCAGCACAACCTGAGACTGTCTCAGCATATATTGGTTCATTATTGATCTCTCCATACTAGAGTGTAAGCTCTCACTGGCATTAACAATTGCCTGGGATTAATGCTCAGTGCTAGATTTAATGTCTGGCACACAAAATGGGCTCTCAAGATTCTTTCCTAAATGATAAATGAACAATGCATATTAAACTTTTTTTTCTTTAAATTTGTCCTCATTGTCCTTGCTGATTGATTTTACTTTGGCAAATTTGGTATTCATCATCCTCTAATATTAATCCTGGTATTAGGCACAAAGAAGTATTTTAAAAGTCAGAATCTAGTGCTTATATTTTGAAGTTACAATGCTTTATCTGAGTATTAACACAGTGAAATGTAAGCCCACCCAAGGTACATCTGTGGTTGATTCTCCCTAAGAGATAAACATTGGCACCTTGAAATTTCTGGAACTGTTTGTCCTGCCTGAGAGTGAGAATTCTGTCCCTTCGAAGAGAGGTGGGAGAAACCATATCATGACAAATCCTGATGAAATACCATATGTGTTTTGTTGTGCAGGTAAAATAACAAAAGACAGGGAGCCTGGGAAGGAATACAAGATACATTTCTTTAATTTCTTTTTAATTGGAAAGGCAGATTTGCAGAGAGAAAGAGAAAGCTATTCCATCTGCAAAGGTCAGAGCTGAATTGATGCAAAGCCAGGAGCTAGGAGCCTCTTCCAGGTCTTCCACTTGAGTGCAGAGGCCCAAGGGCATGGGCCAACCTCCACTACTTTCCTAGGCCATAAGCAGGCCATTGGAAATGACCTGGGGGCCCATATGGGATGGCAGCACTTGTTGGTGGAGAATTAGCTGGTTGAGCCATCAAACTGCCTTCCCCTCAAAAAATTTTTTTCTGTATATACTTCTATGTAGTTAGAATGAAAAAGCTCTAGGTATATGTAAAGAGAATAATTGTAAAGGAGGATGAAGTTGTCCATGTTTAGGTTTTGCTTCTCATAAATCGGATTAGTTAATCTTTCTTAGCCTTGGCTTCCTGCTCTGGAGATCAGAGAGATTACCATGAAAGTACAGCTCTGACTTAGGTAGGTGACGCGTCAGCCTTACACTGTGTGGCTCAGTCTCGCAGTCCTCAGTAAAGTCCTGAAAGTGACACAGTTTCATCTAACTTGGCTCTCACAAGAGGAAACAGGATATGACCTTGCAACGCAAAGTCCTTTCTGTTAGCAGAACCAGAAACGGCCAGATTGGCTGGCCAAGGATGTACTTTCATTGCCAAAGATGGGAGTTCCTGCCAGTCTTCTCTGGCTGGCTATAGTATGTGCTGAGGACCAATCAGGCTGAGTTGTTCTATTTGTTTTTGTCCAAAAGAGAGTCTACTCTAGCTACCCACTTTTCTTTCTACTGTTTTTTTGTTGAGTATAGCCTATTGGAAACATGTAGCCATACGTTAGTCAGTGGTCTCTGGCACAGAGGTGACTCAGATGCTGAGCTTGGAAGCAGACGTAATGAGAAAAGACTTGTCATTGTCTTGCCATAAAGCCCCTTGGTGCATAATAAATGCTCAAGAGGGCAGCTGCTGCTATTATAATCATTATTATTATTTTATTATTATTATTATTATTATTTTATTTATTATTATTATTAATTATTATTATCATTATTTTTTGTAAAGATTGATTTTTACTTTAGAAGCAGATTTTAAAGAAAGAGAAGGAGTGACAGAGAAAAAGGTCTTTCATCTATTGGTTCACGCCCCAAATGGCCACAACAGCTAGAGCTGAGTAGATCTGAAGCTGGGAGCCAGGAACTTCTTCCAGATCTTGTACATGGGTGCAGAGTCCCAAGAACCTAGGCAAATCTTTGCTGCTTTCCCAGACCACAAACACAGAGCTGGATGGGAAGTGGAGCAGCAGAGGCTTGAACCAACACCCATATGCAATACTGGTGCTTTCAGAAGGAGGATTAGCTTGCTCTGCCTACACACTGGCCCCCATTATCATCATAATTATTATTGCCACCACATCCTCTCTATCTGAGGCAACGCAGGGACCATCGTTTATCTCTCTTCCATCTGGGCTGCATTCATGTTCTGGGCCTGAGCTTGCATAGAATCATGGTCATGTTTACAGTTTCCCAAGGGGGGAAAAAAAACAAAACCAAAACAAAAGCTAGAGCAACAACACTGCAGCACACTTGCAGCCACCAGGAGGCTGGGAGAACCTAAGCCAGTAGGGACCAATTAGTCACAATGCTGATATTGATGGACTCAGACAATTCTAATCAAACAAGACTGGAAACACAAGGGATTCGGGAAGGAAGATCAATAAACAAGAAAATCCACTGGAAAAAGAAAACCCGCAGCTACATAATGAGAGGATTTCCCATTGTGGCGTCTTCCTCACCCCCCTGGGATAGGTCGGTGCTGTAACCGTCTCCTCTCCCTGCTCTGCCAGAGTGTCCTCTGGCTCCTTTCCCCTTCCGCCTTGCTAGGGAACTTGGTGTGCTTTTCTCTCCACACCTCCATCCCCCACATGTACATGAACTTGACATATTTTTTAATAGCTCTTAAAATGTTGGCCAACTCATATTGCCAAGAGGAAGAGGTTTCTGATGAATTGAGTCCGTGTTTCCCTCTCTTTGGGGGCAGCTGCCCTTCTGTTCAGTACAGTCTCCACCTGGCTGACTCTGGGCATTCCTGGTGCCTGCCTGGCTCCTGCAGGCCTTGCAGTGTTTGACCTCATCATTGGACAAAGGGCCTGGAAGATTCCTTTGAATACTGTCCCCCTCTCCCTGAAGAAGAGCTGGGAGCAGAGGTGTGTACTGAGATCCACAAGAAATGCACCCGCTCTGATAAGCTAAGCTCACTTTGTTCAAGGGATGTATTCATCCTTGCACTTATTCAGTCATTCATTTGTATTATCCAACTTTATTCCTATTATTGCCTATGCTTTTGTTGCTTATATGGACACCACAAACCACTTCTGGTGCAAACAGGTATGTGTAAAATGTACGCTCCTCTCATTTAGATGTTCTATTCCACCCTAAAAACTACCTACGTACATTACCGATTCTTTGTAGTCTATATACGATGCACATTTATATAAATTCCACTTTTTGTTGCACCAGATGGCAGGCTACAGACAGCTGTGTGTCTTTCTATTAGATCTTGCGCATTATTCCCTATCGGTATAGACTTGTCTGCAAAGCACTTCATGTTATCAATGCATTATGGTTCATTGATGCTTACTGATGGTCATATAGCCTGCTTTTAATCTTTGATGAACGCATACAATGCTGCACTGAACATTCTTGTATATGTTTGGCAAGAGGAAATAGTGCTGCCATTATCTGTGGAATAGATTCTGAGAAATGAAATTTCCTGGTTCAGCAAGGGTGGGCTCAGGGAGGAGGTGATCTTTCAGCTTCTCTGCCCAGTCCCATGCTCAATGACATTGCATCGGCATGTTCAAGTTGGTGGTGGTGAGAGTATTCATATGGTGGACATCTGTTACAACCACAAGCTAGGACTCCTGTCTCCCTCCTGAGAACTGACTGTTCAACACTGCAGTTCTTCAATTCGCTTTGGACAGTGGTGCCACAGAGGGAGTCCAGATACCCTGGGTTCAGGACACAGTTCCCAACTAGACTCCAGCCACTTCAGATGCCAATTTTGTGGGCAAGCCCACCCTTGCTTCAGACCATTTGGCTGAAAATTTGTGGCTTCACATAACCCATTCCAGCCTGAGAAGTTATTTGCTAGAATGATTCTTGCAACTCTGCTAAGATGCATTTTTGATGGTAGCTTTATCAGGAAAGCTGCAGATTAGGCCCAGTAGTGAAGAAAGCCACACGGGAGGTCTGGAAGGATCTGGGATGCGGCACTGCTCTGACTTCTCCCCGTGACTCTGGCACTGGGATGTGTTCATCAGTCAGGAAGCTCCCTGGAGCTCCAGGCTTCCAGAACTTTCCTTTGAATTTCATCATGCGAACATGATTGAGGGAGTTGTTGGTCTTATGACTAAGCTCCTTCTCAAGTCCCTCTCCTTCCCCTGCAGACCTGGAGGTTTGGAGATGGACTTGGTATCA
Source organism: Ochotona curzoniae (assembly GCF_017591425.1). NCBI lineage: Eukaryota > Metazoa > Chordata > Mammalia > Lagomorpha > Ochotonidae > Ochotona > Ochotona curzoniae. The sequence continues at coordinate 14,875,539 of NW_024465035.1, read as the reverse complement.
GATGGCCCCAGACCCCAACCCATGACTCAGCTGCCTTCTGAAACCATCCAGGAGCTCCCAGGAGCCACTTCCATGGTGCAAACTAGGATGCACTCTGGAAGTTCTATGTGAATTAAAATCTACACTCCTTTCCTTTGGGAAATTCCAAGAGGTTCTGTCCCAGAACCTGAGGCAAAGATCAAAAGGCAGAATTACAGAGAGAGAAATCTTCCATTGCTGGTTATTTCCCAAATAGTTGCATTGCCCATGGTTAGGATAGGTCTGGGACTTCATTTGCGTTTCTCACACGAGTGGAATGAAACTAGATACATGAGCCTTGTTTTGTTGTTTTCTCAGATGCACTCACAGGGAGCAGGATTGGAAATGGAGCAGGTGGGATTGTCCCAGATAGTGGCCCCAGACCAAATTCTTTGTTACAAAACAAACATTTAACAGCACATTCATTATCGGGTGTACATTAAAGGGCTGGTTGATATATTTTTAAAAAGATTTATTTTTATTGGAAAGGTAAATTTTATAGAGAGAAGGAATGAGAGAGAGAAATATCTTTTTTTGTCTGCTGATTCATTCCCCAAGTGGACACAAGGCTGGAACTGAGCCAATCCAAATCCAGGAGACAGAAGCCTCTTTCAGGTCTCCCATGAGCGTGCAGGGTCCCAAGGCTTTGGGCCCTCCTCTACTGCCTTCCAAGGCCACAGGCAGGGAACTGGATGGGAAGTGGAACATCTGGGACACAAACAGGTGCCCATATGGGATCCTGGCAGTTGCAAGGTGAGGATTTAGCCACTGAACCATCATGCTGGGCCCAATATTTTGAAAATGTCCTCCAAAGAGGTTGATCAGAAGGGCCAGCAGGTGGAAAGGCAGAGGCAACTACACAGAGTTTGTACTATGGTATAGCGAGTAAAGCTGCTTCCTGTGGCATAAGCAATCCCTGTGGGCACTGGTTCAAGTGCTGGTGGCTCCACTTGTGATCCAGCTCCCTGGTAATGCACCCGGGAAAGCAGTGGAACATGGTCCAAGGCTTTGGGCTCTTGGAATCATGTGTGAGACCTGGAAGAAGCTCCTGGCTCCTGGCTTCAGACAAGTCTAACTCTGGCTGTTGCAGCCATTTAGGGAGTGAACAAGCAGATGGAAAGATCTCCCTGTCTCACCCCCTCTTTGTAACTCAACTTTTCAAACAAATAAATAAATTGTTTAAAAAGAAGATCCAGCTACAGCGTGGACAAACTAGAATACTGGATCAGACTGTGAGGGATTCCCAGGTGGAGTGGTCCACATTTCTCTTGTACCTCCCGCATTTCATGCAAGTTCTTGCTTTTTTTTTTTTGGCTAACCTTCATCTGGAGCACAGAGGGAATGGTGTTCTGGGAAATGTAGTCCCCAGCTTAGTCACATTGATAACAAAGCAATTCATCGTACGTTATCCTCGTTTTAAATAGGGCCCAACAAACCTCCAGACACCCTTGGCACCAGGCACGGGAGGCCAGCACCACCACCTATCCCACTCGCTGTTCTATGCCCTTAAGTAGAGATGTGACCTGACCAAGTAAAGGAATGGAAGAGTACACCTTGTGTTAAGGAAACTTCCCAGTGGTGAGTCCCAGGGATGGCATACCCCCTCTTGGGTTCCTTTGAATGTTGGGGGTGCCCTTTCTAGTTCCTGTAAATTTTTGTCTCTGAAAACTCATGCCTGGGGTATGTCAGTATCCTGTTTCCAGCCTGCTGGAGCCCATGTTGCCTTGGAGTTTGTGTGCCATTGTCCACCAGTAGGAGAGTGCTGAGGCATTGTTCCCCCTGAGGGACCTTCCCGTCTCTGTAGCCCTGCTGGACGTCCCTGTCCTGTCCTCCTGGACTCTTACAGGTCTGTCTTAAAGGCCTTGGTGTAATGAGTCAGCGAGCATGAATCCTCACCCTGGGGAGAGGGTGTGGAGAAGCTAATCCAAACCCCAAGGGTCCAGGAGATAACAAGGGTCCTGGGCTTCTGAGCTCACTTGGCAGGAATCTGCCCAAGTTAGCCTCCTCCCTCTTCTGGGCAGCATCTACCTTGATTCTTTTGGGCCCAATGACATGGAAGCTTCCAAAGAGCCAAGGCAGTGGAAGCAAGAGATGAGTTTCGCTTGCCTTGTGTCCCATGTTAACGTAAACGATGAATGCAATCTTACCAAGCAGCAACCTCTCTGTTTTCAAACAGGAAGTTGGTTGTAAAGGTGTTAGAACAGCTAGAGGAGAGGGGAGATAAGATTTCCCAAGGCTCAGTAACTGCAGGAAGCTGTTACCACTATTACCTCTGCAAAGCAAAGAGGGAAAAGGTGTTGTCAGAACTCGCAGTGTGGGGGCTGGCACTGTGGCACAGTAGGTTAAGTCTCCACATGTGGTGTTGGCATCCTGTACGGGTGCAGCTTTGAGTCCAGCTGCTCCAATTCTGATCCAGTTCCCTGCCAATGTGTCTGGGAAAGCAGCAGAGGATGGGTCAAGTGCTTGGGTTGCTGCATTCACGTGGGAGACCTGAAAGAAGCTCCTGGCTCCTAGCTTCAGATTAGCTGAGCTCTAGCCATAGTGACCATCTGGGGAGTCAAGCAGTGGATGGAGGATCTCTCTTTATCTCTTCTTCTCTCTCTGTAAATCTGGCTTTCAAATAAATCAATAACTCTTCTAGCAAAATAAAAGAACTCACAGTGTGGGCATCATCAGCACCCAACTGGGGGCGACGGTAGAGGGGTAACCTACACTTGCCCACGGCTCCCATGGTCAAGGCTGCTGTGGCTGACCTCATGTTAGCCTGCCCTCTGCAAAGCACAGCCACGTGCAGAGGAATGAGGCTTCTTCCCTCTTGTGTTCCAATGCCTGCTGGTGCTTCCCATTGGTGGAATCTGAGGCAGGCAGGTGGAAGCAGGTTTGAACAAGGCCGTCTGCAGGTTTTCTGTCCTGGCAGGAGAGAAGAGGGTATCAAAGGGGAGCTGGAAGGTAAACAAACACCATCTGGCGCTGCACCCCAACTTTATAAATCATCCTGAAACATTTCAGAACCAGTGTAGGGTAATTTTATCAGGGTGGGGGAGCGGAGGGAAGTGGGGAGGGCCAAAGATGGGACAGTGAGGGACAAAAGAACAACTGCCTGAAGCTGAGGACATTTGCAAAGCTTCCAAGCCCGCAGGCTTGACGCCAGGTTGAAGGACTCTCGCCACCAAAGTGCCAGCATGTGCTACATGCCGTTCCAGTCCCAAAGCCACCGAGGCAGTGATGCTCAACGTTGGGATCACCTGTTACCCAAAGTCTGTGGTCAGGCCCTGGGAGGATTATGTGTAACAGATAACATGGTTTATTGTCACTGAAGTTTGAGAATAATGGTATTTCTCTCTCAGTGTTTTTATTAGCATTGAAACCTTCAAGGCAGTTTTTGGAAAACTGAAGCATGTCCAGGGAACCCCGTCCATAGCAGCTGGGTACCAGCGCTGTTTATGACCATGGATTTATGCTTCTAATGGGGTCTTGTTCAGGGCTCATCTTATGTGTACAGAGCATCCTGCAAATAGGACTCCAAGCTTTGGGTAAAGCTGTTCATCACTTGAAAGGGCCTAGAGGTGTTCCCCCTAGAGCAAATTCAGTCATTCTCTTTGCATTTCACATATCTGCATGAAAATTTCTTCATTGAATCGAAAAGGAGAAAGATGGATGGGAATGGAGGAAGGGAGAGAGGGGGAAAGAGAGAGAGAGAGAGAGAGACAGACTCTTATCCATTGGCTCATTGCTCAGCTGCCCATGACTGTGTCAGGCTGAGGTCAGGAGCTGGGAGTATCATTGAGGCCTTTCCCATGTGTGGCAGGGATCCTGTTCTCCCAGATCTCTGTTGCCTCCCAGGGTGCATGCTAGCAAGAACCCCGAATCAGGAGTCCAAGGCACAAACTGATCCCCTCCCCTCCCCTGGCAGTCAGTGTGTCCTCCCCAGTGTTAACTGTGAGGCCACACGCCTGTCCAATCTGCATTTTAATCAGGAAGCTGTCGTTCTGTTGACCAGGTTGGTGTGAATTCATATTTCAGGTGCACTGCATATCATTTACCACCATGAAAGAAAAAACAACAATAACACCCCTCCGACCCCCCGCCAAAACGCTGCCAACTAAGCCATGACAATCCTAAGACACCTCCTCACTTCAGAGGTGCTACAGTTCCTGGCGCAGGGGGAAGTGCAATGTTGAAAAGCCACTGTTGTTTCTGGGATGAGAACAAGTTTCTCCCCGCCCCCGCATGTTTTTGCAGGCTCGCTTCTCTGCCCCTGGTGCGCCTGCTCTGCTCGGGGAGAACCACTCTGGGTGTGTTAGCACCTACTTGGGATTACCTTGTTCTCTATCTTGCTAATTAGAAAACTAAATTATATGGAGCAAAAGCCAGTGATTGCAGGAACTCGGGCCACAAATAGGTCGAACAAGAAAATAGAATTACAGGAAGTTAGAGCACTGTCTCCTCTAGACCACTTAAAGATGAACAGGCTCAGCAAGAAGTCAAAAGAAAAATGTTGTCCTATCGTTGTGCAACGAACCAGAAGTGTGTCCTGGTTCTTGGTGTTCTGTAACAAGCCTTCCTGATGATGAAATTTTAATAGGGAGGTTTCATTCTTGAAGCTTAACAAATAGTGCTGGGAGACATGTTTTTTTGTTTTTTTTTTTACAGTGCAGGTAGGTGCTGATAGAACTAAGATTGTCCTGTGTCTCCTGATGAAGAGAAAAGCAGTCCTTAATTGCTATGTCTGAAACACCAGTGAGATTTTGAAAATCGCATTCAGCATGCTACATGCCTTAAGGCCAAAGGTATGCGGTGACTGGAATTTGTTTTTCTGAAGTAGGAGATTCTATGTAGCTTTTATTCAACCAACACATGTACCAGGAGCTGTCACACTCCTAGACTTGAGTATAAAGGAACCAGATTTGAAAACCAGATTTGCTACCCACATTACTTGATGCCATGATAAGACTTGTCCCCAGGACCAGATGTGATTTGGTCAAGGGTGATTTCTTTTTCCCTTTTACAATACATCTTGTGGTATTTTTACTCTCTCACACATTCTTCAGAGCTCAAATTAACTTGTATTGCTGGGTTGTAAACATCTTAGAATCACTGAGAGGAAATTTAAAATATACCTGAAATACCCCAGTAGAGATATCCATTCAATGACTTTGCAATCTCTGGGTCAGGACTAAAACATTGAAGTTCTGCTCAAGTTCCCAAGAGCTTGTGCTGAGCAACCCAAATGGAGCTCCTCTGATGGAGAGCTACAGCGCTGCTTCCTGGGGTTAGGCACGTGTCAGGATACAGGCTAGTAACAAGCCATCCTGGAAGAAGAGGCTGGAAACCTTGGATTGGAACGACCTGGTTTTAAGAGGCAGATTCAGCGATGAGGCTCTGTGAGATAATCGCTTCCTTCAGAACGGGCGCCCAGGGGACACCTGACAGGGAGTTGGAGCACCTCCCATGGGCACACACTACCCCGCTCATCTGAGAACAACCTGCTTTCCTCTAGAGCTGGCCTTGTGACTTGCCCTAACCGTGGAAGAGGAGATGCTGAATTAATTCCAGGCTGATCTCCTCCCAGGTCCAGCAGCATCATCTTGCTCCCGGCAGTGACCAGCTGTTAGGCAAGAAATTCAAACGTCGGAGACCACTAAGCTGTGAAGGAATCCCAGCAAAAGACACAGGGAGGCTCAGTGGAGAAGAGGGCTGAAGAATCCAGCTAATAGTGAAAATCACAACGCCAAACCTGCGATATCCGTCAACCCAGCCCAGCCAACCCTCTAATCATCTAAGCTATTCCCTCCAAGGTCCTCACATGGTATGTGAGGAACACGCCACCCCTTCTGTGCTTTGCTGAGTTGTTGCCCATGAGAATCTCAAGCAGGTGAAACGGTTGGGTGGCAACCAGAAGGGCAGTGTGTTTTGTGAGCACCCAGGGACAGCTGTTGGATCTCAAAGATCAACGACCTGTATACACAATTTCTATTCTGCTTATTCTGGGTGAAAAACAGCTAGAGGTCACCACTAGGACCCACGGGCTGGCCAAGGCCAAGGCTTGTACTCATACACAGAGTACAAGGTTTAGTGATGGAAAGTGACAAAACCTTCCTTACTATACGTGCTTCTAATTCTCAGATGCACATATGATCGCAGGAACACTGAGTAACTATCGAGTGGCCCTGAGGCTTTCTGCCCGAGATAGCTTTTGAAGAAACTCCATTTTCCCTAGTTCAGGTGGGGAGCCCCAGGCCAGCATCAGTACACAGGACGCAGACACGTGGAGGAAGGAAACAGAAGGGAGCTATCAGCAGCTGCTTCATCCAGACACTTAGGACTTCTATATGTCACAGGCAGAATGAAGCCCCCTTTATTTGTAACTACCCAAGTCTTGTATGTATAGTGAATCAAATTGATGAATTATGTAGATGAGCAAAGAAAATATATTCAGTATGATTTCTCTCTAGAGAACCACTGTGACATGGTATTGTCAACCAGGTATGTGTCTGTGTGTGTATGTGGGTGGGTAGGGGAGCGGTACAGGGGGAATAAATTGATCTCTTTTTTTTTTTTTTTGCAAAAAAAGCGGAATTGTGCCACGTATCATTTAACACCTTTTAATTTGCGTTATTTATTTTTGTGGATGTAGTTTTTCAAACTGGTCATTTCTGCAACAAAATTCTTGTGTTTCCAAAAATCAAGGAGGCTTTTGGCAACATTTGAAAGCGAGCCACTTTTTCATCAAAGAAAAAGCAGAAGATGCAGAGAAGTAGAATAAAACTGTATTTCCACCACGTGAGGTCGGCCGCTGTTCACGTTTCCACGGTTCTACTTTTCCTAAAGTGGAACACTTGCCAAGAGTGTGCTAGACAAGATTTTGCTAGACACATTTTTGCCAGACAAGCTTTTGCTAGACAGCAGCAAACATTAGAGGAACTATACCTTTATCCATTCCCTTGCTTGTTTCCCAAGGACTCAGTCCTGGCAGAATTGCTGGTTCAAAAGTCATGTACATGTTTAAACGCACAACATTGGTCAACATTGCCCAACCTTTTTCTGGGAAGGGTTACAGGGTGTCTGAGGACCTTTCTTCCAGGACCCCTCATCCACCTGTTTCAAAAAAAAAAATCTTTCAAACTTATGATTTACAAACATTCTTGCCATTTTGCACGGGACAGAGCAGAAGGGGGTTCTGGTTTTTGTACACAAATTCTACAAGCTTTTCTGGCATTTTTGTTTCATGTTAGAAAGCTGTTTACTCACCAACCAGAAAAAGAAAATTTTTTTTCACGTTAGAAAGGCACTTTATTTTAATTGGATCCTGGTCTCCTGGGAAGGGCAGACATAGCTTCATGCAGGGAGAATAAGGAAAGATATGAACTTTGGCTAGGCAGAAGTTACAAACTGAGCAAAGAAATGATAGCAAGTGGAGAAAGAAAAGTCGGCTACTTTGCAGAGTGACAGCCATCTGGGTTGGGAGTTCGTCTCCTTAGGTAGCTACCCCAGCTGGACAGCCCACCTAGGCTCTGCTGCGTTACTCTAGGACACTTTTCTTTTTTGGCGTTAAGAGAGTGTATAATTTGGCAGCTGGAGCTCAGGCCAGCAAAGGCATTTCAGCAATCAGCTGAGAAATTCTATTCCAACCACTCAATCTCCAGCTTTAATCAATTCGCCAAATTTCAGTTCCTCGGAGCAGTTGAGTGAGTGTGGCTCAGCCAGGGGAAGCCGTGATATTGTGCCCCAGGTCCCCTGCTGCCCGAAGACCTCCGTCTGGCAGCAGTCACTGGGCAATCCCAGGGAGATGGCCGGCTCCTATTTTACATGGCACTGTTTGTAGATAATGTGCCTGAAATGGAGGCAATTGATGCCAGGGACTGGGCGAGCTGGGAGCTCTGGGCCAGCGGATGCCTTCTGTGATAGGGAAACACTTAGCAGGCAATGGGTGTGTTTTGCTCATTTGCACATTCAGAAGCCTGTCTTGACCCAGAAACTTGGTCTCAGCAGCTCTGGCACCCACAGTTCCATGGCAGCTGCCTGAGTGTCACTGATTCCTTAGCTCATTTGGCTTTGGGACCACATTTACCTACTTGGTGCTTCTAGATTAACTCCAGCAGTCAGGTTACCTTGGCACTGCCAAAAGCTGTTACCATTACCACAATGTGCAAAGCTGCAAAAGACAGCGCTCAGGTGTCCGGCTGAGCTTTGGGAGTGCATCATAGTAGACGAAGTCGATCGGTTCTTAATGAATTAGCATGTAAAGCTCATTCATTCTGAACACCTGCTAGCTAAAAAATCACACCCCAACTGAAGAGCTGTTTTTTGTTATCTGCAGACGCTAAGACAGAATATTGCAAAACTTATCACTTTATGTTATGGGTTAAAAAAAACCTGTTTCTGGTATTTTTTTTAAAGTGTGAGGAAGACAGGGAAAGCCAAAATTTGCATTTAGAAAATGAGATCTTCCTCTTCAAACTGCCAACACAGATCTTCTAAAATGCTTTGTTGAAAATGAATTCTCTCTGTAGACATAATAATGGAGTTTGAACCCACATGCTCTTTGGAAAGAAATAGGAGATGATATTTTGACTTTAATTAAACTCCCCGAAAGACCACAAATGTATTTTTTTTTTCCAGTGGAGTAGGAAGTTAGGAATTTAAGTGTGCCAACGCGATTGTCAAACCCACCTGCTAACGATTTAGCATCTCCCCGCATCATGCTTCTCTGAACAGCAGGAAACATTCAGCGGAGACATAAGGCTGCTGTCCTGTGCTTGGCTACACATGCATCCTCACCTGCCTTTGTTTTCAAGGCATGTTTTTTTTTTTTTCCTATCTTGCATTAAAAGAAAAAACCAATTTGATCCTTTTCTTCAAAGATTCTTCCCATAACTTATTCCTCTTAAATTCAGTCCCTATTCCCTTTAGTTGGTCACATTTGATGCTGCCAGCTAGGACACTCTCAGTGCTGTGTTTCGCTTCACTTGTGTATTCTATTAAACACAGAGAAGTGATGGCAAACAAGAGATACTGCCACACGCTCTGAAATGCTGCAATCCATGCTCAGACCAAGTGTAACTCGAGGGGTGCTTGATCTTGCCATGCTAGAGGAACCTGGGAATTTATGCCCTATGTCTTTGTTTAAAAATAAGACTTATTTGTTTGAAAGGTAGAGTTTGAAGAGAAAGAGAAACAGGATCAAAGCTTTTCCATTTGCTAGTTTATTCGCCAATTGGCCTTAGTGGTTACGGCTGGGCCAGACTGAAGCCAGGAGCCTGGAGCTTCCTCTGGACTGCCCATGTAGGTTCAGGGGCCCAAGCACTGGGGTCATCTCCTGCTGCTTTCCCAGGTGCATCAGCAGGGAGCTGGATCAGAAGTGGAGCAGCTGGGACCAGAACCATGGCCCATTTTGGGATGCAGATTCTGCAGGCAGTGACTTAACTTGCCATGCCACAATGTCAGCCCCTATACCCCTGTTACTGACTCTGAAAACAAAATATATGAAAAAGTATTAGGTCAGCACAACTTTGGAATGTGAGATCAGGCTGGAGATCCCTTTGATAGGATTTTATATGAAGTCTCACCCCTGTTGGGTTTCTTCCCATTTCCATGCTTATTGTACAACAGCTACTCTAAAGGGCCCATGGATGTTCCCAGAGAGGGAGGCGTGTAAGAGGGAGGTGAGGGGACACTGTGGTACAGTAGGTTAAGCAGCCATTTTATCCCATATCAGAGTCCCATCTGTTCTGTATTTGATCTAACAATTGCCAATGAGCCTGAGAAAGCATCAGGAGATGGCACAAGGAGTTGGGCCTTTGGCAACCAGGTGGAGGACCAGGATGGTGGTCCGAGCTTTTAGCTTTGGCTTGACCCAGCCCTGCCTGTTGTGGGCATTTGGGGAGTGAATCAGCAGATGTAAGATCTTTCTCTTCATCTCTCACTGTTTCTTCTTTTGTTTCTCTAATTCTGCATGTCAAATAAATGTAACTTTTTTTTAAAGAGGGAGAGATGAATGAGGAATTACAGCAGAAAGTCAGCTTCTGATTGTGCCAGATCCCTCCTAGGGTTTGCAGTGCTGACACATAGCTGTCATGTGGGCTGACACCTAATACCCTGGGGCTTAGTTTCCTGATTTATAAATTCTAGGTGATAATGTTGTGATGATTACATTAGGCAATACATACTGAGGACCAGGCCCTTGGTTACTGCTGAACAAAGAAGCTACAACTTCCACTGTGTTCCTACATTCTTCCCTAAGGCCTTTCCTCTTATTTCAATTAACTTTGGAATAGATAATACATATACATGGTGCATGTTCAAAAAACAAGGAAACATATTTCCTTATGTTGGTGGATTGAATGATGTTCCCTCCCCAAACTGGCTCACATCCGAATTCTGTAAATATGTTACTAAGCAAGAGGGACTTTCATACGTGATTAAGGTGAAGTGACCTGAGAGAGGGTTTATGTAGGTGGGCCCAATCTGATCAAATGAACCCTTACAAACTTAGGAATTTTTCTGCTTGAAGTCCCAGAGATGCAGCAATCCCAGAGAAAGGCAGAGAGGTTGTAGGTCTGAGGGAGACTGGTTCAGCTATTGCCAGAGGGACTACCGGGACCGCAGGCAGAGTCCAGCCCCTGCCAGTAAGGGAACATCCAGGAATTGGAGTTAGCCCAAAGGAGTTTCAAAATGGGTTCCTCCATAGAGACCCAGTGGGAAGGGTGGTCCCACAGACACCTGCTTGGGTCATCTTCCACGGCTTGCACACGTGCATTGGCAGGAAGTTCCATGGAAAGTGGAGCAACCAGGGCCTCGAATCAGTGCTCATATGGGGATGCTAGTGTGGTCAGCGATGGCTTAGCTGACCATACCAAGACATTGGCCTCAGTTTTCTACCTTCTGAGATCCTTGGCAAAGAAACAGCCAAGCTAAAGGAGACTTCTCATTGTGAGCTAGCAACGTCTTTGGGTGATCCCACATTTTCCTTTCCTGGAGATGGCCTCTGCATTTATAGGGAAAAGTCAGAAAAAGAAGGAAAACAATCTCTTCTCTTGGATTTTTCAACTGAGATTTTTGCTTGGGAAAAGAGTGGGCAGGATGACATTTCTTGGCTCTCTTCCTAAGGTAATCTTTTATGCCATGTTGTGCCAGATGGATCCTATGTGGGCTTGTGTCCTGGTTGCTCTACTTCTCATCCAGCTCCTTGCTTGTGGCTTGGGGAAGCAATCAAGGATGGCCCAAAGCCTTGGGACCCAGCACCTGCATGGAGAGACTTGGAAGAAACTCCTGGCTCATGGCTTCAGATTGGCTCAGCTCCAGCTTTTGTGGCTGCTTGGAGAGTGAACCAGAAGATGCAAGAGCTTTCTGTTTGTATCTTCTCTTTTCCCAGTAAAAATAAGTAATACTTAAAAAAGATGTGAATCTATCACAAAGGAAAATTCTTCAGGTAAAAATCTTGGGGGTTTTATAGCCATGAAGAGTTTCTGAATAATTTAGTTTTGTTCCTTTTAGAAGTCCAACCCTGTAAGAGAATGGGGAAACAGAAGGTATAAGGGAGAAAAATGAGAGACCATCATTGAATTTGAAGGGAGCCACATGCACAGAAAAGACATTACATATTCCAAATGGAGTCTGAGCTTGAGTCCTCTTGAGCAGGGCTACGGCAAGGTGGAAGGAAAGCTGCCCTCTGGATGGACAAGGATCATTTTCCATGTCTTGACTTCCACTGACAGCCAAATCTAAAACCAGCCTGTAACCTTTATTTATCCTATCGTTATTTAGAGAGTTGACTACCCACTAGCTACTACTTAGATCTAAAATCTTTCTTCTTTTTCTTAGGATTTCTTTTTGACTTTGGTGTTGAGAAGTTTAGGAAAGGAAAGCTGTGTCATCCCAAGATGTGATGGTGACTTTTCTGGAAGAAGAACTGGACCTACCCACAAACCACAGGATACTGAAACTCGATCTGCATGTTGAAAAGTCCTGATGCTTTCAGTGATCCACCTGAGTCATTATTGAATTGTTTTAAAAAAACTGCTCTACGAATATTTGGAGGAAATAAAGTTTGCAGCCCACAGATGGTAGAAATAATAATTGTTCAAGCTGTATTAATAATCAGGCGAGATGCAAGTTTCTTAAGATAAAGATATCAGAACAGAAATTGGTGCTGTCAGTTGCTTTTATTTTCAAGCAGAAAAACAAAATAAGCATCCCCTTGCTTTGCCATAATCCTTTCAAGAGCTTTCTTTCTGGGAAGAACAAGATGTAACTTATTGACTCTTATTCCCACCCAGCAAATGTGTCAGAGCAAATGACATTACTCAGGGGTTCTTTCAGTGACTTTTATGTCCCCAGACTCGAAGTTGCAGTTCCATTTGTTTCCAAGAAAGCCCAGACACATTTCCTCTGAAGTCTTTCTTACAGTTAACACACTCCATACAGGACCTGTGTTCTCCCAACAAAAGAATCTCTGGGAGGTGAGTGAGAGCTTTCCGTGGCTGGGGATTCTTGAGTGTCTGTTTGCTCTTACTTAGAAAGCAAGCTGTCTCCCCTCCAACAGTTTGGATTGCTCAGATGCCTTCAAGGTTAGCCGAGGGAGCCTGGTTGAATTTGCTTGGGAGGAGGAGTGAGGACAAGCGGGACCTATTACAGGGAAAAAGGAAAAGGCAGCTGGAGGATTCCTTGGAATACCAGCGCTGAGCCTAACACGGGCATGGAGTTAGGGTTTCTTACACCCTTCTTGCTTCTATCCCTCATTCTCTTTGGATGGCTAACGCAGAAGATGCCACAGAGGGTGACGGTAGCTCCCCTCCCTGAGACGAAGCTAGCATCCTAATTGTGGAGGTTAGATAACACAGCACGTTTTCATTTAGGATCATACATCTGCAAAAGACAGAGTGTTAATGCATGTGTGGTTATCCTGCTTGTGATCAACTTGTGGAGACTTCCCATATCCAGCGTAGGTGATGGGGTCAAAGTGCACACATCTGATTATTGCTGCCGCAGGAAATATGGATCAAATACCCACCCTGCTAACTAAAGCCTGGCACTTCAGAAGAGGATGTGCAGTTTCTCTTGTGACATCGGCTGTTGATCACACTCAGCGCTATTTTCTTTTTACACTAAGGCAGAGGGAAAGTTTTCCAGCCATTTGTCAAAAGCCTGGCAAGATCCTCCTTGTTTCCTTGAGAAAGCTGTAGTTTCATATCTTACATGTCCAAAGGAGCAGTGTGCCGTTCTTGTTGCGGAGGTGTTGATACTAGGGCTTTGGCAATAGTTGGTTTTTATAAAAAAAAAGAAAAAGAGAAAGCCACAGAGTCTAGATTTCCCTTCTTTCAATGATGACCCACCCAGTAAGCACTGGGTTTTTCCACGTAGATTTTCTAGAACTAAAAGTAGTTCTCAACTCTCCCACTTTTTATCCTACTGTCTTCCTCATGGAATGAAGTAAGTGGTCTGGCTGATCCCTGGTAACTGATGTGCCCTGCCTGGTAACAGCAGCTCCGATGTCCAAGGGTGGGGCTAAGGGCATGGATGACCTCAGAGGGCACCGAGATGAGCTGTCATGTGTTCTCACAAGTGGGCCACCCATTTTTTAAATCTCAACTTCTAAGCTACTTCTGTAGGGAAGCCTTTTCTGGTTCCTCCAAATCAAATGTCTTTGTCCTCTCAGCCACAGCTCCCTCTTCCTCCTTTTTCACAGGGTCCATCAGCTTTCCAAACACCATTGCCTGTGGACTGTGTGCTTATGTGGGATGGGGACTGGGTCCATCTCGTTTTTAACCACAAGGTCTAGCACTTAACCCAGAACTCCCCACTCAATCACAATGAACTGACTGCATGCCCACCATTTCTGTGTTTTCCTGCCTTGGCACTACTCCAAGGGTGCCATCTTTATTTTTCATTTTTTTTAAAAAGAGATTTGTTTATTTTTATTGAAAAGGCAGATTTACAGACAGAGAGAGATCTTCCATTCACTGGTCATTTCCTGAATGGCTGCAATGGCAGGAGTGGAGCTGATCTGAAGTCAGGAGCTTCATTCCATATAGGTGCAGGACCCCAAGGACTTATGCCATGCTCAACTGCTTTCTCAGGCCATTAGCTGAGTGGGATGAGCAGCCAGGACAAGAACTGGCACCCATATGGGTTGCTGGCACTTGCAGGTAGAGGATTAGCCGATTGAGCCATTGTGTTGGACCCTAACAGGTGCCATCTTTGCTGCATGACTTCGAGAAAATTTCCTGCTTCGTCCCCAGTCTTCTCTCTGAAGGTTCTTATAGGGTTTCTTGATGTGAAACCCAAGATGATGGCAATGCAAATCTCATGTTTCATCAGAGGGAGGTATTAAGACTGTGGAAGCTTATTATTTGACCAATCTGTGCTTTCTGTACCTGCTCAGAGGTGGATATGAGGCAAGCACTTCATTGCTGGCAGGTAAGTAAATTCTGTATCTAAATTCATTGTGCCAACCCACAAACACTCACTCAGTATTAGTTGAGGTTAGAAATCAGTGGGAAAGGAAGGAATGTGGGCTCAGAAACGGACATCTAAAGGAGCCTGTTTGACCTCCCACATTCAGATCTGGACAAGAGGATCTCAGGTCTGTTCTAATGGAGTTTCTATTTTTAACCATGTTTTCCTATGGAGTTACCTTTAGAAGTCTAGAGCAGAATAACTTGGGGAACTTCAATTTAGGTCTTTTTTGAGGGGGACTGAAAGCAAACTAATGAAAATAAACTGCAGCTCGCTCTGCAGATGTGGCTAATTGCTTTGAAAGCCTCAAGACTCCTTCCCTTCCACCCTGGGCGTGAAGAGTCCTTTCTTGCTTGCAAAGCCTTTGTGTATTTCCAGTCCTTGGGTTCCTGCCCAAGAGCTTGAAGACTCACACAGCTGCCTTCTGCTGTCTGTATCTTCCCCTTGCTACAGGGGCATCTTGTGTGGAGAAAAGGGGTGCGTTGGCTAGGAGGGGAAGTCACTTCCTTCTCGGGGGACCAAGAGGACACTAAGTCCTTTGATACTTAAGATGGTCAGCCTGTGGGTGCTCTTGGAGGGAGAGAGGCGGCACAAATGACATGTGTTGACCTCATCTCACAGTGTGTCAGGCTGGAAACAAAACTGGAAGGGAAAATAATTTCAAAAAAAAAATTTAAAGAACTTCAGTTTGTCTAGCATTTGCATTTTCCAGGATTTCACATAAACTGAGTGGATTGCATTTTAGACATTATGTGATGAAATGCAGAGTTACTTTTAGAAGTTATTATTCGTCACTCAATGAAGCCAGTAAGTTATTTAATAACTCCTCCATCCCCCCCCGCCCCCAACAATGTCTTCAGCTTCCTGTTTCAGTCACTTTGCTGTGATGAGCAGGCAGGGGGAACGTCATCTTGGAATGTGGGTCATGACACACAGTTTCCACCTGCTTCATGAGATGCAAACATGGTGGGGTTCTTAAAGTGAAGATGGAGAGAACTCTAGAGTTTTTACTGTTTTTTTCCTTCTGCTACCTTCCGTAGCGTTTTCGCTGAAGGCTATCCATTTCTTCCACAGATGATCTCTCTACCTCTCTTTTTGCCAAAATTGTTCTTATTTTGGCTGTAAAGATGAGAGGATCTGCAGCATTTAGCAATGTTGCTTGCATGGCTGTTTGTGGAAGAGTTGAGCAGGTCTAAAGCTGGGAACCAGGAGCTTCTTCTGGGTTGCCCATGTGGGACTGGACCAGCATCTATGTGGGATGTTGGTACTATAGATAGAGGATTAGCCTGTAAGCCACTGAGGCAGCGCAGAATAATTATAAAATGGTAGTGAGAACATTTGGGGTCTGATTCAGGGAAATCATTTGTATTCTTCTCGCTCTGGTTTCTTCTCACAGAAAACAGCTGTTACCACCACCTGCAAGGACACTCTTGCAGTGTGCTGGCTGAGAAAAACCCTTAAAGTCGCCCACTGAAAAGCTCTTACATTGTAATGGATTCCAGTTAATTTCTAGGAAAGAGAGGGGGTGTTCCGCCAGGGACAGGATTGTGTTGGTTTTGCTCCTCGGTGTGTTTCTGGTGCTAAACCAAGTGCCTTGCTTGTCAGTGCTCATTCCATGCTGAATGAATACTGAATAAAGGAACACGTTTGCAAGAAGCAAAGCAACTTCGTTTTAATAGATTGTGCATAGCATTTGGGGCAATTTTTTTTTTTACCCTCAGATTTAGGGTTTGACAAGCATGGGAAATGAAATAAGGAACTGAGAGGCAAAAGTGGGGCACAAAGAGTTGGGGAGGGGTACTCATGCAGAGGAACTCTTATGGAGAGTTGAGAAATATTTCCAAGCAAATAAAAAATATATATCATATGAAAATATGTGGGATGCAGCTAAGGGAGTGTTTAGATGAAAATTTGTGGTATGAAATGCACAGGTTAGAAATGAATTGTCTTGAATCCATCATGTAAGTGCTCACCTACATCAACTATTAAAGGAAAAGCAACATCACTGCAAACAAGGCTGAAGGAAGGAATAAGAACAGAAATCAATGAGATAGAAAATGGAGATAGAGAAAAGTCAGTGAAACGAAAGATGTTTTGCTGTGCTTAGGAAGAGCTAAAGCAATTTGGAAGAAAACCTCTCCTCTCAAGCATGCCTAACACTCAGACCTGTTTCTTGCTAAAAAAAAAAAAAAAATAAAAAAAAATTCAAGAACCTAACAGGTCAGAATCTACTGTCTGAATGAAAATCACGTACCTCTAGTTACATCCTCTAGGGAAAAACTTTTTTTAAAGATTTATTTTTTACTTTTATTGGAAAGGCGGATATACAGAGAAGAGAGACAGAGAGGAAGATCTTCCGTCCAATGATTCATTTGGCAACGGCTGGAGCTGACCCGATCCGAAGCCAGGAGCCTCTTCCGGGTCTCCCACGCGGGTGCAGGCTCCCAAAGTTTTGGGCTGTCCTCGACTGCTTTCCCGGGCCACAAGCAAGGAGCTGGATGGGAAGCGGGGCTGTTGGGATTAGAACCAGCACCCTTATGGGATCCTGGGCGTGCAAGGCGAGGACCTTAACCACTGTGCCATCGAGCCGGGCCCGGGAAAAAACATTTTTAACAAGACACAAATTATCAGCGTTATGAAGAAATAGAAATATTGCTACAGACCCTGCAGATTCTCTGAGAGCAGTAAGAGGAAAGTTTAAATACCCCTTGCATATAAATTGAACAATATAGGTGACACAGGCCAATTCCTTACAAGCAAATGTTGGCAAACTCATTCATGACGAAATAGGTAACTCAATTGGCTTGTAACTGTTAGAGATGAATTCATAATTAGAAGCAAAACAAACACAACACCAATAAAAAATAATAATAACCTTCCTAAGACCTTGCTGATGAATTCTGCCAAATACTGAATGATGAAGTAACATCACTTTGGCAAAATGTCTTCAATAAAATAACGGAGCAAATATTTCCAAACTCATAATATGAGAGTTTGACATAAAAGTCAAACTAAGAACAAGAAAACACAAATCAAATGACATAGATATAAAAGCCTTCAATGAAACACCAGCAAATTCAATCCAGCAAGAATAATGTAATACAACAAAGTGAGACTTACAGTGATAATTCAAGGATGACTCAATGACTCAATATTCAGAATCACTCAACGTAAGTCTACCATGCTAACACACCAAAGGAGAAAAAAAAAATCCTACCAAGTGGCTAAGAAGTTTTTCTGGCTTGCCTGAATTCCCTCATTTATCTCTGTTCAGATAACATTGGCTTGGAGAACCTACAGGGATGCAAGGGAGAGATGAGAAACTTGGCCAACTTTTGGCAACCAACACACACACAGGAGTTGGATATTTGCAAGAAAAGCAGGTTCATTGTAAAAGGCAGCATGGCTCAATGTTGTGGCATGCACCTTTACCTAGAAACTCTATATTTTTGTTCCAGTGACTGGTATGTCTTTCTTTTCCTATCACAACTTGTAGACTTGTGATACGCATTCTTGAACAGGAAGGTGAAGGGTCAGTTCCATCTCAGAGTCTATCCACCAAGTCCCACCCTCGTGTCCTCAGCACTCAGTGTTCCAGCAATGATCAATGTTGAGCTACTCGAAGTGTTGGCAACTTTCTTGGCTGAGGATTGGACAGCCCGATCTTGACTGACAGCCCCTCAGGTTGGTTGATATGGCAAATTGTTTACAGGTATCACCAATTCCATTGTCCAAGCCCCTTGCCCGTGACTTTGCAGTTACCCCACTAAGAAAGAGGCTATTTGCTTCTCTGTGGGCTTCCTGTACTTCTCATTGCCCTGTTGGATATTCGCAACGTCACTAAGCAGAAGTTTGAGAGAGCCCTTGTGCATTTTCATTTTCTCCTCTGTTTCTCTGTGACTGTCCCAAGAACAGGCTAGGCTAGCCAACCAGAGAAAGCGACATATGGAGCAGCCACCGGAGCCTTTGTAAAGCAGTTGACAGTCATATGACCCCTAGGCATGTGCGAGAGAATGCAGCTCAGATCAACAGAGCCAACTAGCCAATCCACAATTGGACTGCAGATGCATGAGTGAGTTTAACAGATCAAAAGAACCTGCCAGGTGACCTATAGACCCCATGAACAGAAGAGATGGTTGTTATTTTAAGCTACTAAGTTCTCCTTGCACTGCCAGCCTGGGGGCTTAGTGATTCAGACAGGAGATTAGGTTTTTGACTTTTTTTTTTTTTTAAAGCAAAGTGTCAAGTTTGAGTGTTAGGCATAGTTGAGAGGGAAGGTTCTCCTCCAAATTGCTTTAGCTCTTTCTTAGCATAGCAAAAACCAGCCTTCCTGAAGTTTCGTTTATTTGGTCAAGAAAGAAATGCTTCTCCCCATTTAGGCTTAGCTTTGAAACTGGAGACAAGGAGGAGACTCTGACACAGCAGAGAATCTGTCCTTTTTGGGGACACGTTTGAGGGACAAAGATGAGGTGGACAGATAGAGCGAGAGAGAAAGAGAAAAACAGAGTCCGCTGCACTGGCAGGTGAAGGACACCAGCAGAGGACACTGCGCAGATGGGAGGTCCCCACTCTGACTTGGGAATGAACACATATGAACTCCCTTTTGCTTGCCCCCAAACGCCATGTGTGGGGGGAATCTATACATGTGGCTGGGGAAGAGTGTAAACAAGAAACACTGAGCAGGAACAATCACTCCTACAAGGAGAGAAGGACTTGTGCTCAAAGGGCACATGAGAGTTCTGGGCTGGTGGCAGTTTCTATTTCTTGGCTGGGTGGTTTTCTTAAAAGTATGTTCAAGGTCATCTTGAGTGTAGTCTCATGGTTGCAATATGGAGATTGCTTCTTTGGTTAGCCTCTCTGCTTCACCGCCTAAATGCAAATTTGTCTTTAAAAATATGTGTTGGAAGATCTTCCTCTCTGTCTCTCCTCTCTGTATATCCGCCTTTCCAATGAAAAAATAATAAAAATAAATCTTTAAAAAAAAAATGTGTTGGGCCTGGCGCGATGGTGCAGTGGTTAAGGTCCTTGCCTTGCACGCCCGGGATCCCATATGGGCGCCGATTCTAATCCCGGCAGCCCCGCTTCCCTTCCAGCTCCCTGCCTGTGGCCTGGGAAAGCAGTCGAGGACTGCCCAAAGCTTTGGGAACCTGCACCCGCGTGGGAGACCCGGAAGAGGCTCCTGGCTTCGAATTGGCATAGTATCGGCTGTTGCACTCACTTGAGGAGTGAATCATTGGATGGAAGATCTTCCTCTCTGTCTCTCCTCTCTGTATATCCACCTTTCCAATAAAAATAAAAAATAAATCTTTTAAAAAAATATGTGTTTATTTGAAAGAGTTACAGAGAAGTGGGGAAGAGAGAGAGAGAGAGAGAGATAACATCTGCTAGTTCACACTTGAAACGATTACAACTGCTGGGGCTGGTCTAAGCTAAAGGCAGGAAGGCAGGAGCCTTGGACTCCATCTGGGACTTCCATGCTGGTGGCAGGGGACCCAAGCACGTGAACCTGTGAACCATCTTTCATTGCCTTCTCAACGGAATTAGCAGGGTGCTGGGTCAGAAGCAGAGCTGGCGATGAGCCGGTGCGTGTAGGTATGCTGACACTGCAGGCGTGACCACACCGTGGATCCCAAAGATTAGGATTTTTAAGGGAACACATTCTTAAGTTGAACAGACACTAGGTTCCTTTAGTCAGGAAGTAAAGAGATTTTGGGTAGTCAGATTGAAAAGCTTGGAATCAGAAGTATCTGATATTTGGGGGTCTTGAAAATTTTGAAATACTTGTATACACATAATGAGGGGTCTTGAGTGTATGACACAAAATTCATTTATGGTTCATAAATGCCTGGTACTTGTAAGTAATTTTATACTGCATTTAAAAAAATAATTTGGGGCATGGACTAAGGAGGATATGAAATTTTCCTTTATGGCATCATATTTCCTGCAAGGTTTGGATTAAGGAGGCTCAACTGGCATATACACAAAGGGGAAATTAGCTGTCTATCCAGGACACTCCATAATGCCATTGGTCCAGCATGATAGAATTTGATTTCCAGCTCCCTAAAAGCCCATGTGGAGATTTCTGGTTGGTGGGCATCTGTCTGGGTTGTTGCCCCGCCTTCTTCTAGGTAATGGAATCCTTCATTGTTGGGGAGATGAGAAGAGAGGGCAGACAAAGAGCACTGGTGTCTCAGTCACCAACTCTCCGCACTCCCACTTCCATCTCATTTGTGAGAACTGGTCCTAGGCTCTATTGGTGATTGCAAGGAAAGGCGATTTCTGCTGGGCACATACTTCCAGTGCCAACTCTGTACCTGGGAAGGAAAAAACAAACATTTTTGCTCAGTTTATTACTCCTATTTGTTTATTCTTGTATAGACTGAAGAACTGTTCTATAATTTTTGCTGCAGAATGGTGTACAACCAGGAAAGCGCAGAGAGCATCCCAATGCATTTTTGTAAGTCAGCCACACCTGTGTGGCCAGCACTCTACTCGGGAGCAGAATATAGCCAGCACCCCAGGCTCTCTTTGGGAAAAGAGGAAAGTTTTGATGTATGGTTAGCTGTTGTCACAGTGGATCAGCAGTGTCCGCCACAGGCACCCACTGTGGGAAATGTAGATTCTCAATTTTTCCATGTGGCTTGTGAAATGCTGTAGCAGCCACTAGCGCAGTTTGGCATCCGAGTTTGATGCTGGAGTCCGAGTGAAGAATTCCGTGTGTGGTTGGCCACAGGTTGGGCTATCGCTGCTTCCTGACGTCTGTTGCACGTTGCTGCAGCTTGTGGAAGCTGGCTCTTGCAGATAAACAATGTAGTGAATATTTTCAGCTTTTTTTTCTCTTCTGGTACAAGAGAAGTGTTTTTGACTCCAAGAAACTACTCGCGATTTTTCAGTTTAATGGATCCTACAAATGAGATGCCTGAAGCAAAACATTTCTCTTAAGGACGTGGTTGAGACGGTGTGTTTGTGCTGCAGAGTTTACATAAATGTGAAAGAGCTATTCAAGCCAAGAGCTGTGTCTGGTGAGCTGCGTGTTGTGGGCTGATTATTAGTATCGAAGTCACACAAGTATCCTGTTGTTTTGGTTTAGTGTGGTAAAGCTGAGATTTCACAATGGCCTGTTACCCTCACGAGGCTGGCAAGTGCCATTTTCACCGTTTTTGCCATTGCCTTTGAGCAAGGAGTGCTGTACCGGTCACTAAGGGCTCTATGGGCACTGCACTTGGCCATCACAACTACCTGGCTGGAGTAACTGCCTTTGCCACTCTGGCTATTTGACTGAGCACACACTCTAACCTTTCTCAGCTCCCTCTTCTCCGCTATAACTGTGAAGGTTCTCTGAGTAGTGCATGCAAAATGCAGCATAAGAAACATGCAATGAAATGATATTGGTGCACAGGTCTTGGTGGGGATCCCACTCGACACCGTTCCTTGGTAGATATACTTAGCCCGAAGCCTGTGTACTGCCAGTTTCCTTGCCATCTCACAGTGTACAGACCACCAAATGTGCTCTCCCGGCTCAACCTATTGTATGCAGACTATACTAAAGGTTGAGAAGTGCAATTTAATTTCGTTAACAGAAATCTTTAAAAATCAAACAGTAGACATTCCTGTATTTAGAGCTTATGTGTGCCTCCCAGCACCTCGGCTGTTAGGTGCTTCTGGGTCGTTCCGGAAGGCCATCTTTGTGGCTGTGTAGCATGTACACTGCACAAAGGAATCTGGCCAGGGAAGGTGCACGAGGGCAGGATTCAGTTTATGATGTGCTAGTCGCACTGCAAACCCCAGGGAATGCTCTGTCCAGAGGGGGGCCTTGCCTCTAATTAATCCACCCAGATGGGGCACTTTTATCTGAGTCACACATGCATCACGTTGTTTATCACTTTTTTTCTATCCTTTTCTTCTCTCTGGCAGCAGAATACACTGCTCCCATGAATCCATAATCCCTTAGCTGAAATTCTTGGGGCTACACATTTGTTTTCCGAATTCGGAAATTTTCAGAGTGTAGAAAGGTCCACATACCCTGTCTTATGTAACAGCTCCAGCACGGTCTGGGAAAGCACTCTGTAATTAAACACATTAATATTTTCCTGGCAAAACGCATGCATATTCACACTAAGTGGGATGAACAAAGGCTATAAATAGCTGGGTTTGCCACCAGTGAGTTCAAGTCAGGTCAAGGTCTACTGCCATGAAGTTTTGAAAAAAACTTTCAGTTCTCAGGAACTTTTGGGCCTTAGAAGCCCAGATTACACATTTATATTTTCTTTGGCAGAGTCACTGGGTCTCCTCTCCTCCTGTACCCGAATGCAACTTGGGGTCCCCTTCTGTTTGTTCAAAACCATGTTGCGGGTTTGAACAAGCTCTTGTCCAAGCCTGCAGAGCTAGATTAGCATTTCAGACCAATGAGTCCTGCAAGTCTCTGCCCATTAGAATGACCTAAGGAACATGTAGAAACTCAGGGACTCGGGCTCAGCCCAGGTGAATGCCAGCAGAGTACCTCAAGATGGGAGAATCACTTCTCAGATCTCCACGTGGTTTTGATCTGAAGCAAAGGTAGGGGAAGAAGGGTTGGTTATTTGGGAGGATGTTGTGTGAATGTTTCCAGACCCCAAAGAGAGCTCAGCTGAATCTGGAACAAGGCCTTTACACTTTACCTATTTTTTTTTTTTAAGATTTATTGGAAAGTTACATATACAAAAAGGAAGAGAGAGGAAGAAAGATCTTCTGTCCGATGATTCACTCCCCAGCTGGCCTCAGTGGCCAGAGTTATGCATATCTGAAGCCAGGAGCCCAAAGCCTCTCTGGGTCTCCCATGCGGGTGCAGGGTCCCAAGGCTTTGGGCTGTTCTTGACTGCTTTCCCAGGCCACAAGCAGGGAGCTGGATGGGAAGAGGGGCTGCTGGGATTAGAACCGGCACCCTTATGGGCCCCCAAGTGTGTGCAAGGCTAGGACCTTAGCTGCTAAGCTATAGCACGGGACCCACACCTCATGCCTTGTAGCCTCCCTGTCTCTGGAGGGGAGTGAGTGCTTGCACAGGATGACCTATAAGCCTAGAGATGAGACAAGAGGGTTAGGTTAACAAACTGGGCCTGCAACAAGATGAAACTGGTAGATTATCAGGTGGGAACTGGCTGGAACATGTCAAATTTCCTGCCTTCCTGACCTTCACCCTGCCTCTGCTTGTGTTTGTTTTCTTCCCTCTGAGGTTCATGTCATTGTCCTCTCTGCCAGCAGCTCTGGTTGGAAGATGGAGTTGGTTCTCGTCCTCACGTTACTCGAGCTGTTGCTCATGTCAGGGTTCAATCCCACATGTTTTCTGCATGTCTTATCCACTCCCTGATCAGATTTTGGCTCCTATGTCTCCACTCCAGCTTTGTCCTTTTGGTGGATGTCCTGGAAATGACAATTAGGGAGTAAGCACGCACACATGTTCAGGGCTATCCAGGTGACTGGAAGCCACGCTAGGGGTTAGGGATGAGGGAACCATGGAAATGCGTGGTGCAAGGAGAAGCAAGGAGAAGCGAGACCAAGGAGATGTTTTCACTTCAGTTCCTATCAACAAATATTCGTCACCATCCTGTTGATATTGGGCTTGGCTGTGCGACTCTTTGGCTAATAGAATGTTAGCAAGTCATGGAGAGCTTCCTTTTGTCTGGGTTGGGCAAGGTCTCCTATGGAGAAATGATGAAAAGCAACAATAATATAAACTGCATATTCACTGCGTCTTCAGCCTTAGACTTGGAAGAAACAGGTGGAACAGTGCTGATCAGAATTACTACCCTCGCCCCTTCACTGTGCTCCAACCCTCACCATTTGGCTTCGAGCCAGCCTGTCAAGTCATTGCAGTGGACCCATCCCAGCAGACTCTAAGAATTCAATGAGAAAAAAAGACACATGTGTTATCGCCTCCGATTCTGGGGTGCTTTGTTATGTGACATCCTTATGGCAGTGAGTAACAGAGACAAAGAAGAATTAAAGAGAATTTCATGCCCACTCCTGCCTTATAGGGAAATCTTTTGCATTTTAATCTAGAATTAGGGTTGATTTCAGAGTGTAATTAAGACAAGTGGAGGTAGGTGAGCCACATGGAGTTGCTGGGAAGTGAGGGTGGGATACATGGAGAGGAGTACTAATACCAACCCTTAGGGTCAGGGTTGGTATTTTCAGTGGAAATAAATCCTGGTGAGCTACTTACAGGAGAGTTAGATAGCTTTTCACCAGCCATAGCAAGCTGACAAGCAGGATCGGAAATCAAGCAAAATCAGTCACTTCTAGAAAAAAAAACCCAACGGTCCTCCGTCTCTTTATCATTGTTAAAGTGTCAGAGAGTGACTTTAAGTGCAGTTGTGACTTTAATGTTTGTCTACAAAAAACTAAATCTGACCTTGGCCTCCAGGCACAAGAACAATATTAAAAAGATTTAAATAAAACTTCAAAGGCAATTCAATCCAATTCTTTTTTTTTTTCTTAAAGGAAATTGTCTTTCTTCACCCCAGGAAGAGGATACATTATTGTTTAGTTCAACATGAAAATGCTAAATAGGCAAGCGTAAGTTCCTCACATTTCCAGTATGTTGTATAATATGATGAAAGATAATGTGGACTATGTAACTTATAGGTAAAAGGGTTCTCATGGCTGAAAAAGTCAAGGAAAAATATTGGGTAAAACAGCATTTAGTGACTTTATTATGAGACTTCGTAGTCATCGGGAGTGGGGCATTTGAGTGTCTAAGAATAAAACATTTTCCATGTTTATTTGAGAATGAATTTCCTGTCTCGCCTCCCTCAGGTTCATCTCTTGGGAGTCAAGTGGGAAATCCTTTAGGAGAGATTGTCTTAGATTAATATCAGGCCTTCTAGTAACCTCTTCTGAAATTGCCAAAGGCAGACAGTGACAATAACAAGGACCCCTACGTGGCAATCTCTGGAAATTTTCCTGATTCTTAGGGATGTGGCCATCTCTTGATTAGAGGGGCCATGTCTCTCCTCTGTATTTCCTGGGACTTTAGAGCACATGGCACAAATCTTGCCAACCTGTTAATGCTTAGATAGTTATGTGTGTGTAAATATTTCATCACCTCTCCCTTCCTTGGCACAAGACAAGTTCCCTTGTGAAGGTATCTGTAGTGATATAGCTCAACCCCACTGGTTCCCTCTTCTCCCACATCCATCACCATCATTCTGCTGGATTTTAATTGGCAAGAATGATTTGTGGGACTGATTTGTTAGCACTCTGGGAGGGAGTCTTTCTTTAAGGATTCCTGTTTCCAATGACAGATTTTTCCCAGTGGTTAAGCTAAGTGTATTTACACAAGGCTGGCCATGCCCCCAAACTTGACCTCTGCACTGTTGTCAGGATTCTGGTTGGTTCTAGAAACTACACAGTGGAAACTTGGATGCTTCTAGGTCAGATTCCCCACACTGGTGAGTCTGTCCCCACTGCAGCAGTGTAGTTTCTTTTGTTTGGAAGACAGGAATCCCACCTGGGGCTGAGACAGAAGACTCAGAGTGGAGTAGAAAACAGGAAAGAATCATAGCAAAAAAAATTTCCATCAAAAAATGACGTTTTTTTCCAAACAAAAAGAAATATACTTCCCCCCATTTTCAGGTCTTCTATCATCACCTGCACTCAGATGGGAATTCCTGCATCCAAATCATAATCCTACTTCCTTCATACATCTTAATACACATGAAGGGCAAGGAGGCTGGGGATGGGAGTTCCTGGTAGCTTGGTGAGGAGATAATTAGTCATTCGCTTAAAAGTTGAAAAGTCTGCAGAGTGCACTGATGCCCGCTGATGAACTCCCGCATGAGGCTAGCGTTGTTCTTAATGGGCGCTCTGAGAAGTAGGTTTGTGTTGATGCAAACCAGCTTGTAGGCCACATTTCACTTCATTGTCTTTGTTTAAAACTACAACTAATGTTAATTGTGTAGAAATTGGCGTTTTGAGCTTTGGTTTTTATTAAGAACTCCTATTAGAATAGAAATCACCCGATGTCTTGGAGTTGCATGAGACTGCCTCAGACCCATCCAAACTACTTTTCTTGTGTTCACACTCGCTGATATAGGTGGGTTTCCTCACTGCAGCTTCAGCTCTTTTGATCTATGCAAGAGACCCATTTTCTACTTGTCACCATGTTTAATTGTAGCAGGTAGCTTCCCTACCATCATCCTGAATAACTATTGAACTTAACTTTGATTCGCATTGTTCTCATTTTTCCATTGATTAGCAAGCATATTGGCTCTGCCAGAGACATGTAATTATCTTTGTGTCTGCCAGATTAGTGCATATGGTGTATTATTTGGGGGAGGCAGATAATGCTTCCATTTGGAGCAGTATCTGGGTAGTCTGAACATGCCTTAGAAAGGGTTTCTGTATAAATTAATTTCCCCGCTCAACTGTGTAATGACAGCATATTAATTTTTGCTCTTTGAGGCATGCAAACTTAAGTTGGAGAGGATTTTATAATGGTCTCCCATGATACCATTGGTTCAGCAATTCAAATATTTTAGCCTAGAGTTTTTCTCTTTTTTTTTTTTTCATAAAGCAAGTTAGCAATCTGGTACACATTTAACAACAACAACATCAACAACAAGCTGAATCAAAAGAATTGGGTCAAGAGACAAGGAAGATGTACCCTAGAACTCTCAGAACATCAGATGCTCTTGGAGCGAAGCTTGCCCACTGGAGGCACGCATGTTGAAGCAGCCATGGGCAACTCCAGCTGGAGCTGTCCGATGGAAATTGGGTCATGCAGCTGAATCCATATCTAGCACTTTAGAAATTCAAGAGTGTATCATGAAGCTACCTCAGAAAAATGGTCCTGGACCATATTGTTAAGAGAAAAAAAAAAGGCTTTTCTTCTTTGTTCATTGAAGGCCTATGCTTAAAAAAATATGCTGTCTTGAAAGAGAACCAGCCTGTAAAAGCTGACCTATTTTTTTTTGTAGATTTTCTCTCAGGCTTTTGTGTCTCAGCTGGAGGAATCCTCAGTTCGCCTAGAGTAGCTGATCTTGACAGATATCACAACCATCACACACTTTGTTTCTTGACTTTGTCTACTGACGGTCAAACAGATCTCAGTGGTTTGCGAACTTTGGCCAGTGTCAGAATCACCCCAAGTTCTTGTTCAGACAGATGGCTGAACTTCAGTGCAAGGGTTTCTGATTCTGTTCAGAAAGAAAGGGCTGGGAAAGTTCTACCAAGTTCTCAGATGATATTAACATGTCTGATGCGGGAGTCATCCCTTGTATGTGGACTCTGAAGTTGAACTGCTTTTATTGATGTATAGTCAGTTATACATGTGCTTGTTTTGGAACATTTACTTATCTGTTTGAGAGGCAGAGAGACAGAAAGGGATAGAAAGGAAGTTAGGGGTGAGGGAAGAGAGAGAGAGAGAGAGGTATCTTTTATTCTCTGGTTCACTTGCTGCTGTGGTTGGGCTGATCCAGGCCAAATTCAGGAATCAAGAACCACATCTGGGTCTTCCACATGAATGCCAAGAACCCAAGTCCATGAATCACTTTCCACTGCTTTCCCAGGTGCATCAGAAATGGAGCAGCTGAGACTTGGACTAGCATTTTGATGAGAAATGTTGGTATGGCATCGCAAGTAGTGGTTTAATCTGTTGCACCACAATACCAGCACCTTGATCTATTTTCAAGAGATGTGAGTGTATCTGACCTGTGCCCTTAATTTGCATGATTTCAATAATTACAAGGTGCATTTAACAGAGTATCATGTACAATGAGGATTAACTATGACCTTTAATTTCTTTGTGCTTCAGTTTCCTTAGCCGAAAATTACAATAACAGCCAGTTAATGTAGTTATCATGGAGATTAAATGAGATGCTGTTTACAAAATGCATAGAACAGTGCCTGACACATAGGAAGCCCAGATTTTAGATTCTGAAAGGACTTTAGAGATAATTAGTCTATGTCTTCACCCTGCTGTCTTTTTCAGGAAACAGAATAACACAGAAGCTCTTTGTTCAAAGGCACATCTGAACTCTCTTAACTCTTAACTTGGCACTGTCTGAAAAATTTTGTGCTGGTTTTTCTTCTTTTAAAGATCTGATTAGAACTGATCATTCTGATTTTGTCAAGGATATTGTGATTTTGTCCATTTCATTTGAAAATTAGAAATACCTGAGAAATACAGGAATCATGGTGTAATGAGCAGTGAATTTTGGGTCTGGCTTAAGAACAAGCAACATTGCACCCAGCCCATCTCTTCATCTCACCAGGACCCCAGATAAGTGAGTTTGGCAAAGGGGTTCTACAATTTACTCCAAAAGCTTCATTAACTTAGAAATCTTTTCGTTTTCACTTGGTCGTTGAGTTTGTGTTGGGCAGTCATCAGTCATAATGGAATGTAGGAAAGAAAAATTGATTGCTCCTTGAGTTCAGCAGAAGTGGACATTTCAGAAAAATCTCTCAATTTGTGATCAAATCCAACCTACTCAGATTTGTATGTAGGGGAAACCTGGTTGTGTTCACTCATTCCTTCAACAGGTGTTTAAGGAGCATCAGGCACTGTTTGCCAGATTGTGGCGGGGATGTAAAGAATCTGGGCCTCCTGCCCCAGAATGACTGATTTTATCCATGGTATCCTTTGATTTTCTTCTTTTCTGGTTGCTTAGAGACCACATGACAATAGGCTAAGGTTACTAGGCTATCATAGGTTCTCCATAAATGTTGAAAGCATGATGAAAATCCACATGAAAAAAAAATCCTGGACCCGGCACAATAGCGTAGTGGTTAAGGTCCTCACCTTGAACGTGCCAGGATCCCATATTGGCGCCCGTTCTAATCCCAGTAGCTCCACTTCCCATCCAGCTCCCTGCTTGTGGTCTGGGAAAGCAGTGGAGGATGGCCAAAAGGCTTGGGACCCTGCATCCACATGGGAGACCCAGAAAGAAGTTCCTGGCTCCTGGCTTTGGATTGGCGCAACACCGGTCATTGCGCTAACTTGGGGAGTGAATCATCAGATGAAAGATCTTCCTCTCTGTCTCTCCTCTTCTTTGTACATTTGCCTTTCCAGTAAAATAAATAAAACTTAAAAAAAATTCCTGCTAAGTTTGAATTCCCATTATTTGGCCTAGACTCAGGTCCCAGTCTCCTGACCTGGGTGTCAGAGAGGTATTTGACATTCTATACTGCTATCAATCACCACCCACACACCAAAAATGAATGAACAAACAAACCCACAAAACCCTCAAACAACAACAATAAATTCATTTACTGTAAGTCAGCCCCCAAACGGCTCTGATCACTTGGGAACAAAGAGACGATTTGCAGCAGACATTTTCCACATTCGTTTTGCACCTGGCATTCATCTGCCTTGAAGGCTGAGCACAGCCCCAGCATCATCCCAGGAGCTAACAATCACAAGCAGGAATATTCTTGCTGATAAATCTGGGTTGGGTGTTTGAACCACAACAAGCTCAGTCAACCCCTGTACATAGCTTTCCTGTCCACAAATTGTTGTTACTTTTTTTTTTTTAAAAGATATTTATCTTATTTGAAATGTAGGATGAGAGAGAGAGGGAGAGAGAGAGAGAAAGAATCTTCCATCTGCTGACACACTCATGCAATGGCATGAGCTGAACTGACCTTCAGCCAGGAGCCAGGAGCTTTTTCCAGAGTTCACATCTGGGTGCGAGGGTCCAAGGAGTTGAACCATTTTCTGCTGCTTTCCCAGGCAACTAACAGGGAGGAGAACTAACTGGAAGTGGTGCATCTAGGACTCAATCCTGTGAGCATATGGGATGCCAGAATGGTCGGTGAAGGATTCATGTGCTACGCCATGGGGTCAGCCCTGTCACTTGTCTTTTTTGAGAGCTCTGGGAGACAGCAATAGGGAAACAATCAGGCTGTGGGTATTAGAAAGGGGCTAGGGACAGATGGCTGAGTAATCATTTTGTGGCTGGAAACCTTCAATTATGAATGAACATCAGACTAGACAGTGAGTGATTCTTCCAAAAATGTGAAAGAAACCCTATTCTTAATATTATTGATTGACGGCAGTTAGCTAATTAATCGTACATTTGTCTTCAGAGAATTTCAGAAATAACCAACACCAAGTCATACCTAAAGAGTTATTTCAAATAACTTTTTTTTTGGTTTAGAATAATGTAAAGAAAAGTTACAAGAGTAGAGCAGAGACAGTTCATATATTCCACACACTAACATTTTAAAAACGATTTGAAAGAATCTTTGGAGTGAGAGAGAGAAGGAGAGAGAGAGAGGAAGACCTTCTACCTGCTGGTTCATTCCTGGGCCTGGTTTTTATTCTTAATTTTATGAATGTGCTGCCTCACATTTATTGACTTGCATATCTCTGCATGCTAGGGATAAACCCCACTTGGTCTGAGTGTCTGATGTATTGCTGGATTCTGATGGCTAATCTTTTTAAGGATTTTTGCATCTGTATTCATCAGGGATGTCAGTGTACAGTCCTTTTTCTCTGTTGTGTCTCTGTCTTTGGTATTAAAGTGATGTTGACTTCATAGAAGGAGTTTAGAAGAACTGCCTTTCTGTCGTTCTGAATAGGTTGTGGAGGACTGGGGTCAGTTCTTTGAAAAATTCTGCGTTTGGTAGAATTCTGTAATGAAGCCATCTGGTCCTGGGCTTTTATTTGTTGAAAGGGATTTCATTATTTGTCTCAATCTCTGTCCTGGTTATAGGGCTGTTTAGAGTTTTTGATTACCTCATGATTCAGTTTTGCTAAATTTTATATTTCCAGAGCTGTATTCATTTCTTCTAGGCCTTCTGATTTATTGATGTCAAGTTTTTTTTTTTTTGGTAATAGTTTCTGGTTATTTTATGTATGTGCAATATAATCCATTGTTATACTTTTTTCATTTCTGATTCTATTGACTCATATCTTCTCTCTTTTTATTAGTTGGGCTTAAAGTTGTATTTCTCAAAGAATCATCTTTTTGCCTCATTGGTCTTATATATTTTTCTTTTGTCTCTCTTTGTTTAGCCTTATTTCCTCCTTTATTTTGATTACTACTTCTTTTCTGTTAACCCAGGGATTATTCTGCCGTTGTTTTTCTAGGTCCTTCGGACATATGGTAAGCCCATTTACCTGGTGCCATTTTAGTTTCTGGACATAGATATCAATTGAAGTGAATGTTCCTTTGAACAGTGGCTTGACTGAATTCCACAGGTTTTGATATATTGTGTTGATGCCTTCATTGGTTTGCAGGAACTTTCAAGTTTTTCTTTTGATTTCTCTTATTTTTCGCTTAGCAACATGTTCACTCTCCAAGTATTTGCACATCTGGGATATTTTGACTTCATTGGTTGGTCTCCAGTTTGATTTCGTTGTAGTCTGAGCAAATGCATGGTATGATTTCAATTTTTAAAAAATTTGCTGGGGCTTATTTTGTGGCCTATAACATAATCAGTCCTGGGGAAAGTTCCACGTACTGATGATAAAAAGTGAACTTTCACTTAAATAATAGAATGATGGACTTATGACTGCTTGTGAAGTACTATACTATTATAATATGTTGGGGGGAAGGAATATGAGGAGGGGTTAGGAGGAATCCCAGAGCATATGGAATTTACCATAAAAGTAAAAATAAAATAGAAGAGAAAAAAGTGTATTTTGAGCCTGTAGTATTAAAGTTAATGTAGATGCCAATTATGTTCATTTGTTCCATTGTCTGGATGAGCTGTGTTGTTTCCTTGCTGAGTTTCTGTCTTACTGATCTGTCCATTGAGGTTAGTGGGGCTGTTACTGTATTGGAGTCCACATCTTCCTTTAAATTCATTACTACTTGCTTCACATAGCTAGGTGCCTTAGTGTTTGCTGTGTATACACTTATTCTCACAACTTCTTCATGTTGAATGGTTTCTTTGATTACTATGTGGTGTCCTTTGTCTCTTAATATTTTTCACATGGAAGTCTATTATCTGATATTAGCATGGCTACACCGGCTAGCTCATCTTTCCTTTATTAGCCTGGAATATTCTTTTCCATGGTTTCACTTTTAGTATCCACATATCTTTGTTGGTGTGTCTTTTGTCGGCAACAGATAGGTGGGTCCTGTTTTGCTAGCCTGTCTGCTAATCTATGACATTTGATTAATAAGTTTAGGTCTTTTACATTCAAGGTTAATATTAACAAGTAGTGATTTGGTCCTGTTATTTTAGCATTGGGTTTCTCATGGTTTGGTTTAGGTTTCTTTTGTGGTTTTATTGAGAGTTTCTTCATGTTTGCTTTTGGTTTTATAGGTGTTTTTTTTCCCCCTTAGTAATACATCTTTAAGCAACATTTGTTGGGCTGGTCTGGCAAAGGTGAAGCCTTTCAGCTTTTGTTTGCTTTGGAAGTCTTTTATTTCTGTTTCAAATACAAAGGAAAGCTTTGATGGGTATGTTATTCTTGGCTGACTTTTTCCTTTTAGGATCTGGAATACATCACTCCATTCTCTTCTGGCCTATAGGGTCTCCTCTGACAGGTCAGTTGTAATTCTGATGGGGGTTCCTCTGTAAGTTAATTGACTTTTCTTACATGCATAGTAAGTATCTTTTCTTTACATTCCACTTGAAGAGAGCTTGATTATGATGTGTTGTGGCAAGGATCTCTTTCGGTCAAATCTATTCGGGATTTTCTGCCCTTCTTGTATTATGTTTCTCCATGTTAGGGACATTCTCAGTTATTTCACTGAGCTCATCTTTTAGCCCAGCTTTTGTTTCTGCACCTTCAGCAACTCCCATCACTCTTACATTCAACCTTTTGATTATGTCCCTACATTCCTGAATGTTTTTCTTAGCTTGGTTCATTTTCTTTTTCAGCTTAGTTTCAGCGTTATTGCAGGAGGTGTCCTCCAGTTCTGAGATTCTTCTGCCTCATTTTATTATTTAGGATTTCCACTGAACTTTGATTTTGCTGTATTGTATACTTCATTTCTAAAAATTTAGTTTGATGTTGTTTCAATGTTGCTATTTTCTGGGTAACATATTCCTTAAGTTCCTTGAACTCCTGCACTTGTTTGTTTTTAAGAAGCGTTATAGCAATAAAAAAAATCTTATCCCCTAGTTCCTTGATGTCTTCCTCGGTTAACTTTGAGGTTGACATAGTCTTTTACTACCTTGAAGGTTAGGTATCAGTAACCTCATTCATTGTGCCAATGCCTCTGCTTTTGCCCCTGGCTATTGCAACTTAATAGCAAGTTCTCCTTGTGACTGATATTTAAGCTGTGTCATGCACAGGTCCACAGGCTGACTTTTCCATTCCTGATCATTGCCTGATTCTACATTTGCCACTCTCTCCATTGAGTTTCAGTCCTGGGCTCTTGTGCTATAACTCTGCTGTGACTTGCTCAGCCAGGTCTCCTGCCATTCTCTGCCCCTGTTATCCAGTGTCAAGGCTGCACCACTTGCTTAGCCTTTGTCCCACTCCAGGTTATGGCAGAACCGAGATTAGGGAAGACACCAGCTCGGCTTTAAACTAGATCACAGGGTTGTCAATGGCACTCATTACACAGACTTCTTTCTCCTTTCCTTTACTTGTTGCAACCCAGTGGCAGTTAGGTCTGGGGGCAACCCAGACCTATTTTGGATGGAACCTGTGGGATGCCAAGTTGAAATTTTTCTGGTGGGATCAGTGCAATGTGCGGAGCTGGAGTTCTCTCTTGGCTTAGCATGTGCAGAACTCACTGTTCCGAGAGCCTTTGCCACTGAACTCAAAATGATGCCCAATGTGACACCAGTGGGGGTCTGGGCCATGAATTCCACCCTGTTTCTGCATCTGTCAGCCAGGGCTCTGGCACTGATGATCAG
Organism: Ochotona curzoniae; assembly: GCF_017591425.1. Taxonomy (NCBI): domain Eukaryota; kingdom Metazoa; phylum Chordata; class Mammalia; order Lagomorpha; family Ochotonidae; genus Ochotona; species Ochotona curzoniae. Next base: position 14,841,264 of record NW_024465035.1, on the reverse strand, counting down.
CTTAAATAAAACCAAACCAAAAAACAAACCAAAACCAAAACAGTGAAACCTGGAATTCTGTGGCTGGACTCAGCTCCTGAATTCTCCAGAATCCCCCTTTTCCAACTCAACACTGGCGGAGCTCCAGTTGCTGCTGGGCTCCCTGTTGGCTGCAGCACCACTCCTCTGTCTCTGCTGCTTCCCCATGTCCGTGGGGTCTCCAGATGCCCTCTGTCATTGGCCTGTCCTGTCCTATTTCCTGGGATTGAACCCTTTCCTCTTGTATTCTGCCAATCTTTGTCTGTCCTAATGTTTCCTTACCCTATTCTGCCATCTTGCATCTTGCCCGTATCAGTTCTTAACACTTCGTGGGTGAATTGTTTAGAGAGCTCTTGCCATATAAATTAAGCCTCAACATGTCTGTTGATATTTATATAAAAACATTTCTAATAACGTTCATTTCCTCTGAATTAAAGAATAATAAACTCAAGAAATGAGGAGTTCAATTATACTTCCCGGAGAAAGCAAAATCTATGTAGGTTATTTGAAATTCCACTGCCTGGGAAAATGTCTTTTCTTCCCCATTTATTTATTGATTCAATGATTTATTATTAACAATAAGAACTTAAGGGTATTTACTTTACACCTCACTTTATACAATACTTAATTATTTTCTCAAATTTTTCTTGTTTTGGCCATTGGGAAATCTTTTAGGTGGGCTCCTATGTGCCTTTGCTGTGTTTCCACCATTAAAAAAAGTACTTTTTTTGATGCTATAAGATCTTGCAGATTTATCTTACATATGAGGGAGCTTGAGGGAATTTATGGAAAAATGTGGATTATCTTCAAGATTTACCAATAACTTTTTTGAACCTCCTACTAGTTCTTACATCAATCCTATAAGCAACTGGTTCTCCAAGGAAGGATTCCTAGATTTCTTTTATTGCAAAAAGATATGAGAAACCAAGAAACCTCTGCAGAAGTGATTTGATGCTTCTAAGAGAACATCAACTAGGGACCAACTGGCTGGTGATCTATGGAATTAGCTAGCCATCCCATGCCCCTGTTCCAAGGCTTGACAGAAATCAATGAAAAGAGCTTTAGAATACAATTAAGTACAGCTTGTCTTTAAGAGTAAGTTTTGGAGCTATTATGCCAGAAGGTAGCTTCTTGATCTATGTAACATAGAAAATACTTTTTAAAAGAAATATTTTTAAAGGTATGATGCTATTTTTTTCAGTGTTCTAATAGTTCTCAGAACATCGACTGCAATCGTCATAATGGGTCACCTCATGCTGTTCTCTGTCACTGGTGGGCAGCTTGTATAAGGAAAATTAGCTTGAGAATGACCAAAGACTTGGAAATGAGCACTAGGAATATTTGGGTCAGAAGGTTAGAAACTTATTTGGTTCTCAAGGGTGTTTCCATGGGCATTTCTGAGCAGTTGATGTCTCCCTCATCCGCTTCACATGTTTTCCAAGGCTCTATTCCTCATGCCAGTGGAGTCCTAGGGTAGCTGGAGGAAGAGTTAATGATTTTTTTTTAAACTTCACAGGAAATTAATATGTTCTTGAAAACATTTTTTATGTGAAGGCCAACACAGACATGTGCAACATTGAATGAATTTTTAAAGGTAAATCCTGAAGCTTCAACTACTTTTTAAAAACTTATTGAACAATGGATAGGGCAATAGCTCTTTACAATGAAGGATTCAGCAGTGGGAAGAATTAAAATTGATTATGCGCTACAATGGGAGTGAACCTTAAAAAGATTAGACTCAGTAAAAAAAAAAAACACAAACAAATGAAAAGACAAATGGAAAAAATGACCACATATCACCTGATTCCAGTGGCATAAAATGTTCAATGCCGAAAGGATTAAATGCATAGGAAATGCTGAAGGCTACTCCTGGGCACATGGTGACTGTTGAAGGGAATTCATTCTGTAGTAATTATTATTCTTATATGGGCCATTTTTTGTCACTCATCTTTCCATACTCTTAACAGGGGAATTTTGACTCTGGTATGTTTTTCTGTTGGCTTATTTGCTTTTGTCTTTCTCTGTGAATCAAAGCGCTTATTTACTAAAGCTTAAAGAAAGTTCTTTGTGTTTGCGTACGTGCTTTACAAAGGTCCACTCTAAGTACCTACTCTTTGCTTAAGTGGCTTGCTTCCCTCTATGTTGTGTTGTGTTGTCGTGTATACAATGCCAGGCCCTAAATAAATCCTTACCTAGGATTTTTTTTTTGGGTGGAGATCCACTTCTTCCGGTCCCTCTGAATTAAGCTCTCTGTTCTGTTTATGTTTTCTGAGCTGTAGAAGAGCTAGAAACACCTCCCCATTTCCCAGTTTTCAGCAAAGATTCATTTCCTGATTGAGGTTGGACTAAATGGAATTTTCCTTTTGTCAGGTAGAAAATCTTGGGAGGCAAAATTATTCCTGTAAAAACAATATTAACCATCTCCCCAGCTCCACCTGTAATGTTTTAGAAGGTGTTTTTGTTTAATGATTCCATTTCTAATATTGCCTCATATGTAAGTGCATTTGTGTCAAGAGGACCATGATTTTCTTTTGATTAAATGGTTCTATCAAGTTATGTCTTACTTATATCTCTAGATCACACACAGAATTTATTAGTAATATTGATTTCTGTAAGATGTTTAGGTGGAATATGTGGCACTCCATGGAGTGTATGTGTGTGTGTGTGTGTGTGTGTGTGTGTGTGTGTGTGTGTGAGAGAGAGAGAGAGAGAGAGAGAGAGAGACTGTGCATATTTTACTTAAAAGTTCCCACTCCTGGGGCAAGTGTTAGAGCAATGATTAAGAAGCAGTTTGGGATGCCCGAGTCCCATATTGGGGATATTTGCACTGGAGTTTCTGCTCTGATTCTGATCAAGTTTTCTGCTACAAACACTCTGTAAGGTAGCAGGTGGTGGTAAAGTTAGAGCGTGTCATCTTGATAAAGTGCTGGGTCCCTGGCCCAGCCTGGCTCACCTGGGCTGATTTGGGCATTTGGGGAGTGAACTGCTAATGGAAGATCACCTCTCTCCCTCTCTCCCTCTCATTCTGCTTTTCAAAAAATAATTTACCTGCCAAAGGATAGAGGACTATGAGAAATGAAAAGTGGCACGTTTCCCCTCAGGCTCAAAGAAAACCAGTGACTGAATTATGATTTCATACTATTCCAAATGATAAAAAAATATGAAAGAATATGCATTTCTGAGTGGTTTCAATAAAGAGTAGTATATGTGTTTGTGTGTATATTAGAATGATCAAACAGGATTGAAGCTCAAAAACCATCCTACATGTTTGTAATTGAGCCTAAAGTAAACTTGGTAATTTATCTGATTTGAATTTTGTTTCCTGGTGAACTGGTTTGAGCTTTAGCAGTCTGAGTATTATTTCCTTAGACATTCCTGTGGACTGGGCACCATTCCAACAACTGTATCTGTGAGAATTGAGAGAGCATGAGTCATGAAAACCAATGATTTTTCTTATCTTCTCCTCATTCTTTCTAAAAAAAAAAAACAGATGTAGGGAAGAGTTTGTCTATAATTTTTAAAAAAGCTCAAATTGTGCTAAAAATATATTTTACAAAGTGCCTCTTTTTCTGCTTCCTTTAGTCCCATTTTTCAGTTGTTGCTAGCAATCCTTTCTGATCTGTATTTCCCTCTCTGAAACACGATGTTCTGTAGTAAAAATACACTGTGGAATAATTAAATCTGGTTGAGAGGCCTAAAAATGATCTAACCATTAGATGATTTCAACTCTTAAGCAGCTTGATGGTTAAATTTGGTTAATTAACTATTGCATTATCTCAATAATTATCTTTGTTGTGAGAGCACCAAGCACTCTCCTCACACTTTTTAAGAATGCCCCATCAACTACAATGGCAGTTGTTGTACAGAAAGTTGAAATTCATTCCTATCAAAGTGTAATTATGTGTCTTTTGAACATTATCTCATCTCCAACAAGCCCTAAACATTCCACCATTCATTTCTCTAGTTTGCATGAAGTAAATGAAACCAACTTTTTAGCTTTTACATATGCATGAGATCCAAATACTTTTGTATGTCTTAATATTTGTTTATATTCCCTGCCAGGTAATTGAATGTTTTATCACTTAATACACTTGTTTGTAACTCCAATTTCTCCACCTTTCATAATTTTTATTTATATCTACCGTGGGTGTTCTGATTGTTTATGTTTATAAATGTCATTCACTGCTGGCATTTATAGTAAAATAGAAATTTATATTATTTTTATTTCTTAGAGTTAACAATTTGATTATCTTTTTACTTTGCCCTCCCTCACCCTGCCAAAATGTTCTCATTGATCCGTTATGGCATTTTAATGCCGGACATTTGCTGTTACAACATTGATTTTTGATTTTTAAGAGACAGGAAGCTGTGATGATGATGGTGGTGATTGTGTATGAAAGAAAGAGAGAAGGGGATAGAGAGAGAGAGAGAGACCTTTCCTATGGTAAGCCTCATATAGAGGTCTAACTCAAGAAGGAGGTATTGTTCTTAGGAGACACTTTGTCTCAAAAGTTCTCATATCTGGGCTGTGCAGCTTTCTCAGAGAAGAATCCAGTTTCTTGAGTTGGGTGGAGCGAAGGGGAGTACACTGTCTAAATGCTATCATTTTGGGACAGGTGGTAGGAGATGTAATTCCTACAGTTCACAGTGCGTTTTGACCTCATTGGTATGTTTCCAGTCCCACCTCCAACTCTAATCCATTTTCTGTCTCCTCTTCCACTCTGTCCTTTTGGGCCAACATATCTAAACAATTCTTCCCTGGGATTTCAGGGGGGTTTGACAAGGAGAAGGAAGAAACGAAGGCGGACAGTCTAGCTCTATCTAGATATGTAAGCCTGTTGCTTGTTCACAAGCAACAGATCAGTTAATTTTCCACTGAAATAGATTTATTGACTTGATGAAACTGAATGTTTCACTTTTCTTTCCAATGACTGAGTTGATTGCCATCTTGTTCTATCTACCTGCAGCTTATTGGGCTTGACTTCTAATTTCCCATTCTTTGGGCCATTTTTAGCTTGTTGTGGGCACATTTTAATGGATGGAAGAAATAGGCCAATCTGGAAAGAGCTCCAGAGGTAGGAGCTGGCAAGCGGTATGATGAAAGATGTGTGAACACAATTAAATGTTCAAAGTACCATTGGATGCAACAGAGATTTCTCTGACATTGGGGACTTTAATCAAAATTTTAAGATTCTGCTGAAGTGTACATGCTTTTCTGTGATCAGGAAGTAGGTTAGCACTTGAAGCACTACACTTGTGGAAGCAGTGAGATCTGAGAACCTGCACAGTAGCCCGAAGTTCATTATCAGCCACAATGGACTCAAACAAAGAATTCTCTCCAAGTCTTTTTGACTTCTGTGATTTTCAAATCTACTTATGATAGCTAATGGTGGCCTTCCTTGGTTGTTGTTGTTAATAATATTTCCAGTTCTCACCAAGAGGAAGGGTGATTAATAAGGATGCCTTGATGTATAATTAGGTGGGAATGCAGTTATATTTCTCTTTGAAAGTTTTGATAGTCCTCTAGCTTGCCAAGTGACCTTCTTATAAAGCTATTATACTCATAGAAAGCAGTGGTGCTTTTATGATCTCATACAAGTATGGAGAACGCAATAAATGGGAATAATACCCCATTAGACTGTCACAGCAGTTTTGGAATGCCAAATTAGGTGACAAAATAATAACACTGAGTGTTTGTAATGGGAATTTTAAAAAATTATCATTGATTCAAGGAGCAGAGAGAGACGGTTTTTGGGAAAGAGAGAGATTTTAACAAGAATGAGGTTTCATTCTATGGTTCACTCCCTAGTGGCCAAAACTGGACCTTTCCTAAGTCGGGAGCCGTGAACTCAAGACAGGGCTGCCATATGGTTGGTAGGGACTAACTGCTTGAAGCAACATTACTGCCTCCCAGCATCTGTGTTAGCAGGAAACCAGATTTGGGAGTCTGAAGGGGAATTGAACCTAGGTGTTGCAATAGGAGATGTTGGCGTCTTGACCACTAGCTTAACACTTGGGCTCTGTTTCTAGAATTTTGATGATCATGTAAGCCCTTTGGGGTAGCTCCCAGAAGATGCTGTGATTACACATTGTTTTTAGAGATGAATAAGCAAGAATCCCATGAAAAGTCAGTGCTGAAACCCTATTTTGAAATTAGCTATTTTAGTCAGGAAGTAGAGTGGATACTGCCGCTCTGCCAGGCCCTCTGGGATCAGAATGTACTCAGTGTGTGCATGCTTCTGTGTGCTCTGGCTTCCCACCCTTCAGCCACCTGCAGTTGTTGTTCTTTTCTTTTTTGGAGGATTGCATTAGGGATACTGAAAGGCAGGTTTCCCCGAGATGGCTTTTAATCAACCACTGTCAGATATGAAACCACAAATGTACAGCTCTCCTTCCCTGACTTGAATCACTTGTAGGCATAGAGCTGAATAACTTTAGCTACAATCTTCCCTATGGGCAGGAGCTCTTGTCGGCTGTGGAACTCTGCCTGAGAGTACTCTTCCTGGCTTTCATCGGCTTCTCTCATCTTCCATTACTGGTTTTTCTGGACGTACTTCACTAAGAGATCACTGGCATGTAAATTCTTGCTTGTAGGAAACTTGATGTCAGACAGTAAAATGTTTAAGTAGTTGGGAGAGCCACAGCCACTTGGCTGGTCTGCAACGGGGCTGGGTAGAACAGACATCAGCAGACCACCTCTTAGCTCGCTATTCTAACTCTGTGACAACCATATCACTCAGATTAAGAAATTGCAAAATGTGTTTTTTAAAGACCACACATGATTATCTAGAATGATCTCCTTGTTTCAGCTTCATCTCCTATGATTCTTTGTCACTTCATTTAAAAAGAAAATTTCACATAAAATGTTATTTTAAGGAAGAGCTCCATCCATTTGGGTATCCCCAAGCTCCCGTAAATGTTTGTGGAAAGTCTTTTTTTCACCATTATAATTGTATGGTATAAAAATGAACTTCTTAGAACACTCAAGAGCAAATCAAACCTTTATCCAGACAAGACAAAATAAAACCCACCATCTCCTGGGAAAAAATAAAAATGAACTTCTTTCATAAAGTACTCTGCTGCTTAATTAACATTTATATTTGAAGATGCCCCAAATGATAGTGGAAGTTTGGAAGATGGTATTTTCATGCTTGATTTAGATTCTTAGTTTCTTTCCTGATTAATAGAACATCCACCATGGGTGATGTTGATAAAAATCTTGCAGCTTCTCATGCTGAACTGTTGCGTTGTCAACTGCCATCACTCAGCTTGAATATTCACCAGCACAATGCAGTTCACAGAAGAGACAAAGCGGCCCTCGCCCAACTACCGAATCATGGTCACATTTAGCCAGAACCCGAGATATTCATCTTTGGTTTTTACATTTACTATTATTATTATCATTTTATGATACAGTTCCATAGGCTCCTGGGATTTCCCTTATCCCAGCCCCAATCCCCCCTCTAATTCCTCTATATCATTACTATAGCATAGTTCTTCATACACAGTCATATGTCCATCATTGCGGGCATGGACAATGGCAGAGAGTCCAGCATCCTATTGTCAAGACATAGTGAACAGTTTCATTGTAAGTCCATCTTTGTCTGGAAGTAGAGATGCATACTACATTGTATCTTCACATCTGGATATGTTAATCTCCATTTCACATTGATCATCATATGCATTTCTTTTAAAAGTTATTATTTTATGATAGAGTGCAATAGGCTCTGGATTTTACTTACACTCTCCCTAAAACTCCTCCCACTGACTTCCCCTACATTATTACAGTAGTATAGTCCTTCCTAAATAATCATAAGTCCATCGCTTTGCTGTTTAAGTGTATCCTGACATTGCAGGCATGGACAATGGGAGAAAGTTTAGCATACAATTGTCAAGACATATTTAAAAATTTCATTGGGAGTCCATCTTTGATTTGAAAGAGATGCATTCTGCATTGGTATCCTCACATCTGCATGTGATAGTATATTACACAGTTACTGTACAGTATCTTAAATGAAAAGCCACAAAACAAAATCAATAACAGGAAGAAAAAAATTTACAATGGCATGAAATTAAATAACACCCTACTGAATGACCAATGTGTTGAAGAAATCAAAAATAAAAACAAAGACCTTCTTGAAGAAAATGGTGCTACTGTATGACCTATGAGCCAGTGAAGAATTGAATAGTAAGAGAAAAAAACTATTTTGAGGAAATATCAAAACAGATGAGATGTAGCAAAAACAGTATTGAAAGGGTTATTGATCTTGTATTTTGCAAGAAGGTTGCCATATATCAGAAAGAATATAGGATATTTGTCCTTTTGAGATTGACTTATTTCACTGAGCATAATGATCTCCAGTAGGGATGGTTTGGTTGCAAATGGTAGAATTTCATTCTTTTTAATGGCTGGGTAGTTTTGCACAGGGCAGAGGCTTCAGTTGCTTTACTCCTCTTTGGATGGGCATCTGGGTTGTTTCCATGTCTTTGCTATTGTAGCTTGTGCTGCTAAACATACGAAGTTTCAGGTCACTTCTCATATGCAGCTATCATTTCTTTAGGATACATTGTCAGAAGTGGGGTAGCTGGGTCATATGGCAGGTCAGCTTCTAGATCTCCTGGCACTCTCCACACTGACTTCCACAGTGGCTGTACTAGCCTACACTCCCACCAACAGTGGAGGAGGGTACCTTTCTTTCCACATCCATGCTAGCACGTGTTAGTAGAGTTCTGGATGTAGCCAATTCTCACTGCAGTTGGGTGGAACCTCAATGTGGTATTTATTTGTATTTTGCTGATAGCTAGGGAGCCTGAGCATGTTCTCATACGTCTATTAGCCATTTGAACTTGTTCTTTTGGAAAATGCCTACCCATGCCCTTCATCCATTTCTTCACAGGGTTGTTTTACTGCCATTGAGTTTCTCAAGCTCTTTTTAAGTCCTGGAAATTAGTCTCCTATCCATTGTGTAGCGTGCAAAGATCGCCTCCCATTCTGTTGGTTGCTTCTTTGTTTTGTTGCTGGTTTCCTTTGCTGTATAGAAGCTTTTTAGCTTGATGTAGTCCCATTTGTTTATTTTGGCTCTGACTGCCTATGCTTTAGGGGTCTTTTCTAAGAAGTCTTTTCCAGTGCCTGTATCTTGCAGAGTGCTTATGTTTATCTCTAATAGTTTGCTGGTTTCTGGGTGCAGATTTAGGTCCTTGATCCAGTTATAGCTGATTTTTGTATAAGGTTACAGGTGGGGTCTTGCTTCTTACCTCTTACACACTTACTTCTAACCACTGGTCTTCTTAAAGATCTTAGCCACAAAGTACCCAACCTTAATAAATTATTATTATTTGTTTAAAATTTCCTACAGATAAAAACATTTAAAGAATTAACAAATAGGGCCTGGCGGCATGGCCTAGTGGTTAAGGTCCTTGCCTTGAACGCGCCAGGATCCCATATGGGCGCCGGTTCTAATCCCGGCAGCTCCACTTCCCATCCAGCTCCCTGCTTGTGGCCTGGGAAAGCAGTGCAGGATGGCCCAAGGCCTTGGGACCCAGAAGAAGTTCCTGGCTCCTGGCTTCAGATTGGCTCAGCTCTGGCCGTTGCGCCCGCCTGGGGAGTGAACCATCAGATGGGGGATTTTCCTCTCTGTCTCTCCTCCTCTCTGTATATCTGACTTTCCAATAAATGAATAAATCTTTAAAAAAAAGAATTAAAAAATAATCACTATTAATTTTATATCTAGCCAAATATCACACATACTGCAATGGTCCCTGAAATTGATTGAATAGTGTCATTAAATATTTTGTACATGTTAAATATGAGAATTTTGGCTTGGTTTATTAAATCATAATTTAGTAACATCATTTCAGTGTCAGAGTTTTTTATTCCTTTCAGAGATGAACAGTTTTCTTTTTGGGGGGGCTGGTGGTCCCTTTTTAGGTGAGCAGTTTTTTTTTAACCTTTCTGCTACTGTTTTTCCAGCACATAGACTTCAGAATGCATGGTTTCTATCATACAATGTAAGCGTTATCATTGTTATTTCTCTTGTTACTATTCAATGCTAAAACTGGGATATTCAGGTTGATAGTTTTTTTTCAATAGGAAAATCTGTGTGGTCAGCGAGAGAACCAGAACTGTCAACCTGAGGAGAGAGGGGGAGAGAGAGAGAGAGAGAGCGAGAGAGAGAGCTGAGTGCTCTCATCTGCTGGTTTGCTTCCTTCATGTTAGTAATAGCCAAGACTGGAACAGACTGAAGCCAATTGTCAGGTACTGAATCCAGGTCTCCCCGGTGAATGGCAGGAGCCCAGTCGTGGGAGCCATCTCTCACTGCTCCTCAGAATTCCCAGGGTGGGATACTGCTTTCATGCAGGATACAGAGATCCACACCGGCAGCTTAATTCATAAACTAAACACCTTCTTCAGGCTAATGGTATTTGATTTGTGTGCAAAGTCAGTCTATATTTCCCCTCATCAAAATTGGCTTTCCATTTTTTTGACTTAATTCTTTTCTGCCAGCCAGGGGATGTCTTATTTTTTCCACTTCCCCAGTGGTATTTGTTATTTGCTCCATTGGTCTTTGGAACATAAAGATGGAGTCCATTCCCGATAGCCTCCCTTCAGCATCTGAATGTCTCAAGAGAGACTTCGAATATCCACTTCTTTTAAGTAGATATTTTGGTGCAAAAGTGACTTGGAAGTTTGAATTGCCTAAAATGCTGCAACTGGTTCTAGTTTGTGGTTCCTATTTTTCGCGAGAAATCACAGTACTCGTGCAGCAGGGTTTCATTATGTAACTGTGTATGGAACGACGGGAACTCCTTGCTATGAGGTCCTGCTTTGTTGCTGTATCTCAAAACGAGAAGCAGCAAACTTAGAGTAGTTCTTGGCAGAAACCACACAGCTTTGTGTGCGTGTACCTGGCATTTCACGCTGCATTGTTTGCCTGTCCATCAATGCCATTGTTCCCCTGTCAGTGTGTTTATGTCATGAAGGCCTCTCTTCTACAGTTTTGGAAAGTGTCAACATGAGACCTGGATCATCACAGATCCAAAAAAAAAAAAAAAAAAACCCACTGCACAGCCTTGAGAAGGGGCCAAGATACAAGTCCTTGCCGTCAAGCAGGGAGGAAGGAAGGAGGAAGTGGAGTAATAAACACAGGTAACCCAAATCAAGTTGGCAAGATGACCACCAGGGAAGCAGAGCTTGTAGTTTGGCTAAGATAGGAATATTTTATGAAAGGAACAAGTGTGCTATTGGTCTGTGTTGAGATAAGAAATGTAACAATGAAAGCAAACATGTTATAGAAGACCTTGGAAGATCAGTTGCACACCGTTTGATTTATTCACCTGTTCATTCACTCAGGTGTTGGGTTTTTGTTTGTTGAGAACCTGCCTTATTGCATTTGGTATGGTGACCCTTGTTTATGTCATAGTATCTTATTCATCTGCTTTATCCAAAAGGTACAAACAGTTGAACCATTTTGTAACCTAAAGAGTTTCTCTAATGGACAGTTTTCTTCACTTTCTAACTTCCTTTGCTGTTTTCCCTTCTTGTTAATTTCTAGTGAGGTAGTTGAAGTAGAAATGGTAGTGAGAAAATAGAGTATGTGGAGTTTGTAGCTGCAGTGCATTTAGGTCCTAAATGAACTGGATATTCACAGGATGGCGATAGAGCAGGGAATGTGTCTTTACTGATAAATTCTAGGTAAGCTTTGGACAAGAGACGCTGGAATCCTATGGTCTGGAGAGCCTCTCTATACAGTTGGCATTATGTGTGCTTTGGCTAGCAGGACTGGCCAATGGTAAAGTTCTTAGGAGCCTTTAATGCCTTTTGCGTTTGCTTGCCTCATACTTCCCCTCCTGTAAGTGCACTGCAGAGTTCATGCGTTGGCCCTCTGTGGTTGCTTGGTCATACGGCTAGTTCTGGCCAATGAGTGAGATGAGGGTGATAGACATCTCTTTGGAACATTGGTAGATGTGGGACCTTCTAGAGCGTGAATTTCCTTTGCTGTTGGCAACTGGTGACACTGGATTAAGCTGGGAACTTGGGGTGAGATTTGGGGAGAAGCACCTCCATTTGGCCTGTGATATGTCTTTATCATATGTGATAAGCAAGACATATGAATAAACTGCTTTCTTGGAACAGACTGCTTTAGGTATTGCATGTTACCAAGCAGCATCTAGCTCACACATTCCAAACACACTTCCAAGGGGATGAAGAGGAATACTAGAGGCACACACTGTATATAAACAAATATACAGCATGCCTGTCATATTCTGACTTTCTTGGTGAGTGGTGAAAAATGGGGAGAGGTTGTCAAGGATCATTGAGACAAGAGAAATATGTGTATGCTGTAGTTATTGTACAGCATAGAGACTGTGTTAGTCTCCTTTTTGTTACTTAAACTAACATACCTAAGAGGAATTTCATAAAAAAATAAGATTTCTTTCATTTTAAAGTTTGGAGACTTATATTCTGAATCAGAGGATGTGCCGGCTCAGGCATCTGATGGGTCCAGAGGATAGAAGAGGGTTGATTGCATGCAGAGTCAGGAGGCAGAGAGATGAGGTAGACTGAACTTGGCCTAAAGAGTAAATCTCTTGAGGGTGACTTTCCCAGGGCATACTCTCAATGAAGATCTCCAACTAGGCCCACCTTTTGCACACCCTGATCAGACCATGTCTTCACCATTAATCCATAATTCTTTAGCATTAGTCAACTGACCATTAACGTAAAACTTTGGGTCTGAATATCCACAAGCCTTTGAGGAGCCAAACCTGTTCATAACCAAGCCTACAGCTAATAATTATATGTAAGTTACTAAGAAAGTTGCTATGCCTTATATATTTGGGTGTTTCCCAAAGGCTCATGCATTAAAAGCTCGGTTCCCCCAAGTTCTATGTTGCTAGTACTGAACGTGGAAACTTAGTCCAGCTATGGCGTTCCAGGTGGGGTCCTTGAGAAGTGATGAGATGGAATTAGGCCCCAAGATTGAAACCTGGTGGATTTATGAGCAGAGACAGAACAGAAACTCCCTCTTGCTGTGTGATAGACACTCTGTATCACATTGAAACTCAACCACCAGTGTTGGACCAGTGAGGCTGCCTGGCCTTCAACTGTGACATGGTAAAGACACATACTGTAATTGAAATCCAATCTGTGCTGGATAAAACTACGCTTCTTCCTTTAGAAGTAGTTCATCTAGGTATTTCATTATGGTAATGCAAATTGATCGATATCAAAGTAGATTTTAAATATTCTTATCACAAAAGGTTAAGTATGTGAGTTTAATTAGTTCAATTAGTCTAGAATCTATATCAAATATTATAATGAACCTCATAATATCAATTTTATTAACAAAAGTAATTTGACAATGTCATGAGGAGGGATCAAGAACAACGTCTAAAGAGAACTTCTTTGAGAGGCCGTAGTGAAAAACAGACTTGAGAAGCACTGAGCTGGCTTAGCCCATAGACACAATTACAGAGCATGTAGTTTTTGTCTTTTTGAATTCTTTTCTCCCTTCCAGAATACTTTCAGGTACCCAATGCCAAGATGAATATGGATTTGAAAATTTTTAGGACAAGCCTGTTCTTAAGTTTTCTGTTGCTTTGTCCCCGCAAGAACTTTCTTATTCTCTGGGCTTGTTCTTGCTTTTGGCTTGGAAAAATATGTTCAGTTTGTGCTGGGGCTTTCATGATGTTGTGGTTTCTCTTGAATAGAAGGAACACACCCAAACATTTGTTATGGCATAGACGATGTTTGGGTGTAAAGTAAACTCAGAGGCAGCTTTTCTGTCACAAAGTTCTGGCTCAAAGTGTGACTTTTGAGACAAGAAATGCCGCATCTTGGCCCTGCACGTAGAGGGTGGACAACCACGGACAAACCGTTTTCTGAGCTGGAGGACACTGTCTCCTGCAACATAACACAACGAGCTGAACATCAATGAATCCCTGTTACTAAAATCTATGAAACAATCCAACCAGACAGACTCCCTACTTGCAGGGGGGTGATGTGGAGACAGACCGGTGCTCCAGTGCACGCTGCAGGAGGCTGAAGCCCTCCTAGGGTTTGGGACCATGACAGATCCTCTGCTTGTCTAGATGTTGCTTTGAGACTGGAGTTAACCCCAAGACATGTAGTCATGGCTTAGCAAACACTAAGTGAATGCAAGTAACCGTGCCTTCAACCAATCCGTTTCTCAGGGAACTCTGACAGTGTTCTGGCAGGAGTGGATCAATAGTCAGGAGAAATGGGAAACCTGTGCCTCCTTCTGTGTCCTTCATTCGTTATTCCCAGTAAACACAAATCTTCCTCTTTTTCCTCCTTTAATGTGCCTGGCATTGAAACCTGAGTCTGATGATCCCCATGGATGATAACCTCTTTACTCAAATTTGGGAAACCTTTTGAAACGACTCCTTTATCTTCTTCCTTGTAATACTGCAGATGAACCTGGCTCCAACTGTGGTCTGTGGACTGCAACAGCCTTGTCCGAGAGCTTTTTCAAAAGGTGGACTCTCGGACCAGTTCTCAGGTCTACTGAACTTGCACCTGCCTTTTGTCAACCCTGAGCAGACTGGCTGAAAATGAGCATACAGCTGTGTGTGAGCTCTTACAAGGAATGACACTGGCAGAGAAAGGAAAGTGCAGTTAAATATTCAGATCCGTGAGCCAGAAAAGCATAGTGTGTCGTGGACAAATACAGCTGAGTCTCCTGTACCGGTGTTTGTGAATTGGCCACGTTGTGTCCCCACGGGACATGACACTCATGATGCTGACTGCATGGAAACAATACTAGTCTATGTCTGTGTGATTACAATGAAATACATCAAGGGGGAGGTCTGCCCTTTTCTGCATGAGACTGCCTGTAGAGCTGTTGTTTTTCAAAAGATGAAAGGCAAGATTAGTAGTCTCAACGCTGCCTGAGAAACATGGAAGGCTTCTTGATGTAAAGACACACTTTTACTTGGAATCCATTCTGTGCTGGAAATATCTCATCAACAGAGCCAGGAGTTGCTTACCTGGGCATGAGAATGGCTCGTTGTCTCTGCTGTCTTGTCTAGCAATGAATAAGCTCCTGCGATGAACCGAGAAAAGTGCTGCATTCTACAGTATAATGTTGTAGAACTGGAACAAGCAACAGTGTCACTTGGGGTGTCTGATTAAAATTCAGGTTCCCAGGCTCCGTATCCAGAGTTTTTGATTTTGTAAGCCTTGTCTCCTGGCTTCGACTTAGGCCACCTCTGGCTGTCGCAGCCATTTGGGGAAATGGGTGAGCAGTTGGAAGAGCTCTCTCCCTCTCTCTTCCTTTCTTTTCCCACTCCCTGTCTTACTGTCTCCTCCTCTCTGTGGCTTGGCCTTTAAAATAAATTAAAAAAAACAAGCAAATCTTTTAAAAATATCTTCCTTTGTTCTGTGGTAGTAAAAACCCGGGTCTGTAGCAGGACACGTGACTACATCTTCCAGCCTTCTTGATGTCTAGATGTGGCCATGTGACTAAGAACCAGCCAATCAGATGTGAGTGTAATTGATGTGGACAATCTCTGGGCCACAGCTTTAAATGAGAAGCCTTCTATTCTCTTGCCTTCGTCTTGCTACCTTCAGTGTGGATGTGGTGGGTATCTTTTCAGAGCCAGAGGAAAAGCTTGAGTAAGAAGATGGAAGGAAATTAGCTGCCTGATATCACAAAGCTGTCATTGCCCTTTGCCTGCCAACGGCTGCATGGTTAATTCAGAAATTATGACCTTTCTAATTGAGGCCACTATTGTTTTGGGGTGATGATACAGAGGCCCTGATGACATCTGAACGAATGTCAGGGGGCTACCGTGACTTCTCTTTTTGCTAGAGAGAGTGTCCGAAGGAATTTTGCAGGACAAAGAACTAATACAGGGTTTGGGACCTCAGGAGAGGGGACTTATTGTCTGTTTTGTGCACATTTTTATAAATTCAGAAGGAAAAAGTAGCAATCCACTTTTAAAAATTATGAGAAAGGATAGGAAGCTGGCAGAGAGAAGGTTTTAAGGAGGTTAATGTTAATTAGACCAAATCTAACCAAAACAGAAATTGAGCAGACGGTATTTCCCATGTATTCCATTTTCAGGTCATGAATGATGTTGATGAGGTTAACCCATAGATCCAAGGCAAGATATCTGAAAGTCTTGGTGTACCTCTGCACGAGCAAGGACTTTTAAAGACGTTATTTTATGATGGGCCCAATGCAATAGCCTCATGGCTAAATCCTCTGCCTTGCATGTGCTGGTTCATGTCCTGGCTGCTCCACTTCCCTTTTAGCTCCCTGCTTGTGGCTTGGGAAAGCAATAGAGGATGACTCAAAGCCTTGGGACCCTGCAGCCACATGAGAAACCCAAAAGAAGTTCCTAGTTCCTGACTTCAGATTGGCTCAGCTCTAGTCATTGTGGCCACTTGGGGAGTGAACCAGCAGACAGGAGATCTTTCTCTCCACCTCTCCTCCTCTCTGTAAATCTTCCATACAACAAAAAGTAATAAAATCTTCAAAAAAATTGTTTCTCTGTCATCTATGAAGTTATCACAAAAGAAAGATTAAAATTGATGGAAGTTAGAATTCTGTTTGATCAACTGTATTTGGATTGTTGACCAATGGCCCTGTTCTAGTTCTGTATGCTGATTAAGGCATGTTTGGATCTGAATTCCAGAGATCTACCCACGTCGTTGTGGGGTAGGCAATGAAGACAGTGATTTCTCATAACAAAAACTCTGAATATAGGAAAGCTTCCCACCTTAATCATACTATGCTTTCATGCTTGTTACCTCATAATCATAAAATGACTGCTATGGTTCCAGGCATCACAGCTACCTTCAGATGTAGAAGTAATGGAGCCATCAGTGCCAAGAGAGCATGTCTTAGGTTTATCTTGCTTGGTTTTTCTAAGTGGACAGGAAATGTTTCTCCCCATTTTCCCTTGCAGGTACCTTTTATGTCTGCATGCTGACAAAGGAAGCTAACTGGCAAAGTGGGTTTCTGCTTTTTAAAGATTTGTGACTTGGGCCCAGTAGCATGGCCTAGCGGCTAAAGTCCTCACCTTGAACGTGCCAGGATCCCATATGGGCGCCGGTTCTAATCCTGGCAGCTCCACTTCCCATCCAGTTCCCTGCTTGTGGCCTGGGAAAGCAGTCGAGGACGGCCCAAAGCCTTGGAACCCTGCCACCTGGTGGGAGACCCGGAAGAAGTTCCTGGCTCCTGGCTTCAGATCGGCATAGCATTGGCTGTTGTGCTCACTTGGGGGATGAATCATTGGACAGAAGATCTTCCTCTCTGTCTCTCCTCCTCTGTATATCTGACTTTCCAGTAAATAAATAAATAAATAAATCTTAAAAAAAAAGATTTTGTGACTTAAGGAGAGCAGAGGTGGTTGAGGAAAAGGGGTATGGGATGTGTTGACTGATCATTCCTGCTTAACACACAATGTATGGCTCTGTGGTGCTAACAGGAGATCACTTAGCAACAGCCCGAAAAAGACGTGAACATTATGATTCTAGTTTTTCCAAGTGACCCTTCGTGATCACAATCGATTTTCTGAGTTGTAGGATTTTATTTCAAAAATTATTTTTCCAAAGATAAACATTGTATTTACATGAGGCATAAATGACCCAAGCATCGAGGTTGTTTAGCTTGGCATCAATTCATGTAAAAAAAAAAGCCATCTGAGTTTAGGTTGCTCAGTAACCCCTTTCTAAATAAGAAAGCATTTCACTGAATTTATAGAAGTAAAAAAAATGCACAAATTGTGAGCAATCTGGTTGGAGATGATCTCCCTCCCCTTGGTGATGGTTTGGTCTGTATTTCTGTTACTCATTTATTCATTCATTCATGACAGCTTCACTGAGTGGGTCTTCCCTGCAGGACATTACGCTCAGTCCTTGGGGGGAAAAACAACAGTGCAACGGATAGGAAATAATATGCATAGGTGATTAAAGCCTAGAAAGATAGAAAGTTCAGGACGCTGTGGAATGGAAGAGGTGGCGATTTTGGCCTGACTCTGGACTGAGTGAGAAATGTCTGGGGAAGTTGCTGAGCACGGAGGAGGAGGAGAAGAAACTGGTCAAACAAATTCATGGGCGGGAAGCAGAAATGTGCAGAGAAAACGCAGGAGTTTTTGAAGAAAACCAGGGTGAGCTCGAGGAAATGAAAGACCTGTGTGGTTTTCTAAGTGGAACTGGGAGAAGGCGTGGGAGGCAGGAGGGCCTCTAGAGACGAGGTTGCAGAAAAGTCTTTCTCAGCTTTGTGGGTCATGACCACGATGTGATCTTTATTCTAAAATGGATGGCAGGGTTCACAGCAGGTGGGAGAGTTGGCTGAGTCCCAGCTGGGAACCATCCCAGTTCCTTGCTAATGCATCTGGGAAAGCAGTGGCGAATAGAACAAGTGCTTGGGTCCCTGCCACCCGTACGAGAGACTCTGATGAAGCTTGTGGCTCTGGCTTGGCCCAACCTTGACTATTGTGCCCAACTGCAGAGTGAACCATAGATGGAAGACCTCTCTCTCTCTCTGGCTCTGTGTTTCTAACTTTTTCAAATAAATAAATCTCTTTAATTTTTTTCTTTCTTTTCTCTACAGGCAGTGTAGGTTCAGTCCCTCTTCTGTTTGCCTTCAGAGTTTCATGAGCAAAGATGCTCTGAGCTGCATTGACTGGATTCATCTAGCTGCTAACTAACTTTGCTGCTAGAACTTGCAGGAGCTTGTCGCAGGCTCTGGTGCTTTGTTTGACCTGGTGCTTTCTGCCATCTGTAAGGTCCAGAGCATCAATGTGAGTCTAGGACCATGGCTTGGGGACCAGCTGTCAAAGCATAAGAGAAGCAGGAAGTGGCACCCGGCTGCAAAGTGGGAGGAAGGGCAGAGAGTGGGTCAGTGTGAGGAATGCAGTACCACAGGACACCCGGAGACTAATGCTTGCAGTTTGGTTGGGGGTGGGGGAAGTTGGGGGATGGAAGGACGAAAACCCTTTTTCTCTGCTGTTGAGTGGAGACCAAAAGCCAGTCCCTCAAGCTTGGGCTGCCTAATGAGCAGTGTTGAGAATTCCCTATTCACAAAACATTTAAATTACATGCATTTAACTTTTGGCCTGTTTTATTTGGTAAGTCACGCAGCCTAAATGACTTTGTGGTGATTATTTTTCCCCCTGCGTGAACCCATTTCTGATAATAGAAAAGCATGTTTCCAACCCTTCCATTCTAGGGGTTTGCATCTCTGAAGACCCTCCGTGCAGCTGAAGAACCTAGGCGTTTTCTGCCTTTTGTGATTCCGCCTTCATGGCTTGGCTGGGGGCTGTGTGAACTCCAGGCCTGATAGTCTACGTGACACCCGGCAGGACACCTGGCAGGTCACGGAGACAGACCACTCCTCAGGAAGGAGGTACCTGGTGTTTGATAAGATTCACAGCCCAATAGCTTATCAATTTGTACTTTTTGAAAGTTGCTTGTTTCAAACCCACCAATAGAAGCCTGCTAAGTCATGACTGTATAATTAATAGCCTGAAATGTATAAGAACTGGGGGGCTTGGGCTCCCTTCGCTCTTCTGGCTCGCGCGTCTTTTGTCCTCCTTGTGGGTCCTTGCAGCCTCGGCTGCGGCTGCCCCTCCCCTGCCCAGCCATGCTGGGCTGGGGGAGGTGGCTGGGTTACCTAGGCTAACTTGAATAAACCACCTTTTTGCCTTAGCACTGACTTCAGACTTGATAATTATCTGGGGGTTTCAAAAAACCGGCACAACACAGCCAGCCAACAACTCCTGGCACTCAGGGCTTTGCGGTGGGCTTTGTCTGTTCACTCCTTCCATCAAAAGAACACAGCCAGGCAGCTCATTGAATGAGGCCCATGTTGTTGACGTGGAGTTGATCCCAAACCTCAGTGTGTTTCAAAGCAAATTAGGACACACTTTGAACCAGCTCTTGCTTCCCACCAGGTGTCTTCCAACTAGTTTGCCTTCAGCGCAACCAGCGATGAATTCCGTGAATTATGAGTGCTGATCCAAGATGGCCTCTCACTAATTCCTGCTCTCGTTACATTGCAGAGGAGGCCAAAAGGCTGGTCTTAAGAAGTGCTCTCCTTCGAGCATACTGTTGGCAAACTGGAGACATGAGAAATTCAAGTCAGAGAGGTTCTATCTTTTTCATTCTGACTTGGGGTACACCACTTTCTTCTTTCTGAAATCCAACCGCACAATTATAAAAGCAGGATCCAGCCTCTCATTTGTCTCCCTTGGCCCAAGGTGTCCTTGCCTGTCTTCTACCAAAAGAAATTCACTAGCCTGAGGGAGTGCTCCAGCTGGCCTTACCAGGTTCTAATCACTGCATTCAACTGATTGTTTCTCCAACTGATGAGAGTCTCATTGGCCAGACTGTCCCGGAGTGACGTGGATAGAGGGATTTCAGGTCTAGGCGGAACATAACTACCACCTTCATTTAATCCCCAGACCAACTGGAACCCACGTGGCCGTCATGAATTCCCTAAAGAGCACAGCATCGCTGACCAAACAAAACAAGGTCAGAAGCAGCAAGTCGGACATGCGCTGATTACGACCTGCATCTTTCACCCGCCCCCAGCCACCCCCCGCCCCCAATTTCAGTCTCCAAGAACCTTTACCCTGACTCTTCAGGGAGATTTGGAATTAAGCCATCGCTTCCCAGCTCTCTGCTCTGTGTTTTGCAATAAATATTGACTTTCCTCTATCACCCTGGTCTCAGGGTGACTTTTTGTGCATTGGGTGAGTGGACCCAGTTGGGGGCGGGGGGGCAGCGAGTCAGCCACAATGCCTCCGACGAGTTTGGGTTGTTGTCAGGTAGCATTTCTAGAAGTTGAAGGGTTTGGATTGGCTAGCATTATTGTTTTTTAATTGCTGTGGTCAAGTAGTCTTGGATAAATGGTGTATAATTTTGCAACTTAAAACATTTTGCCCGTGCACAAATGTACAGCACAAATGTTAGGCTTGACCATTGGAATCTCAGACTCCTGCTCTGTGTGTTGGGATTTCTGTGTCTTTTCCCCTGTACTCTCTATTTCCTGGCAGATCCACTTAGCAGCCCCCTTCGGCACACAGCCTTCCCTTCTGCCTCGCTACAAAAAAAAAAAAATCACTCCAGGCCCAGTGACACCTGACAGTGCAAGGAGACATGATGGGCTGCAGCTGTGAAATACTCCCCTGTGATAGCGGCAATAGTGGATCCGAGCCTCAGGTTGAGAAAGTAAATGGGTGCGTGCAGGAAATAGCTTACAATACATCACACACACACACACACACACACAGTTGAGCAGGCAGAGATCTATACCACGTTGAAGGAAGTGGTCTGGCTTTAGTCATCGGGAACAGACCTAGACACCAAGAGCATCCTTAGAGTGTTGCTTCCCCATGCCCGTGAAAAAGCCCGTCAGTACACAGTGAACCTAAGTGTATACATCCATGGCAGAGCACCCAAGCGCTTGGTATGAAGCGGGCAGAAGTAAAGGAAAAATCCAAGATCAGCCAGTATGAAGATTGTTGGATATTCTCTTAAGTCGCTTTGCAGCCCTGACTCCTCCACACACGTGGATGCTCTCCTACTGGCTACACTACACTAGACTTGCGGTTCAGGCTCTCTGGGACCTTTGCTGGCAGGAGCACAGCTCCACGACATTAAGACCAAGCAGCCTGGGCCCATGATACCCATAGATGAGCTTCACATGGCCAGCCAGCCTGCAAGTGCTCACAGCTGTGGAAACCTATCCAGCTGCCATGTGGGGGCGGATCCCTTGATTGTGCAAAGCTTCCCACTTCCCCTGATGGGGACATGCCATGATACAGCAAATGCAGGAAATAGGGCCACACGGTTGTTCAATAGCCTAATCTTCCCTCTGTGAGCACTGGCATCTCATATGGGTACTGGTTGCTCAACTTCCAATCTAATTCCATGCTTATGGCCTGGGAAAGCAGTGGAGGATAGTTCAAGCGCTTACGCTCCTGCACCCATGTTGGAGACCAAGATGAAGCTCCTGGCTCCTGGCTCTGGTTTAATTCAGCTCAAGCTGTTGGGGACATTGTGGAGTGAACCAGCAGATGGAAGATCTAAATAAATCTTTCAAAAAGAAAGAAAATTTAGAAAAGCCTGTTTGTCATTTCTGAATCCTCCTGATGCCCTAGCTTAGGTTCCACATGGAGCCCTTGCTGGGGTACTCTGCTTTGCCCCAGAAAACCTGGGGCTGTTCTTTGGCAGCCGCTGGTGGCATGGAAGGCCAGCTGGGGGCTACAAAGCTTTACTCAGCCATGCGGGCAGTGCAAAGGGCCTGCCTAAAGAGGCAAGGCCAGGTCGTGTATGTAGGAGTTGAGGGGTGGGCTTTCTTTTAGAGAAGAGCCATGTTTTTAAATGGAAAGAGAAAGAGCTTGCTGTAACTTTTTCTTCCCTAGATAAGGAAAAGGCAGCCTTTCTGAACTCAGGAATATTGAGAGCTTATGAAGCATCAGCATCCTGGTGGATGCCATCAACCTTGAGAACGAGTTATCAAAAATGCTGAGCCCAGAGGCAAATAATAAACAAGACTGAAAAGTCTCTTTGAAGGTCAAAATAGGCTTATCAGAATCATCAAGGGAAGACAGTTCTACATGCATAGAGTAAGAGCTGGGGATGGCTGATATCTCCAGGATACACAGTCAACCATCCCATCCAGGTGGCTGAAGCCAAACAGCCTTAAGTTACACTAAAGCAGACATCACCCAGTGATGGCACGAAGGCAGGTGTGGCTGAATGTGCCCAGCTTTAGGAGAGCACAGCGTTGCTCTTCCTCCAGGCCGAGGATGGGAAGGGCGAGACACTCAACGACTAGAAGATTAAAAAAGCTGAAGGCTCTAACCCAGCAGTTCTCAAACATTTGAATGCCATAATCCATTTACAGTCCTACAAATGCTTGAGGACTCCAAGCACAAGATTCCCGTGGACGTTTATTATATTAGAGATCAAATTGGAAAGGAGTAAATGTTGAAATGAACAATTGTGCATTTTTCTATTTATTGTAATAATTAGACAATGCTTGCATTGCTGCATTTGAAAATTGCTTGCATTTTAAAATAAATAACATGTTGATGAAAACAAGCTCCACGTTTCCCTCAAACAACAAAAGCAACATTGATGAGGAGACCGGGAGTGTTCCAACTTGCACATTTCTTTACAAGTCTGACTTAATGCAACCTGTGCCATGGTGTCGTAGGTTGTCTGTGATGCCAGCATCCCATATGAGCCCTGGATTGAGTCCTGGCTGCTCCCCTGCTGATCCAGCTACCTCCAAGTGCCCGGGAAAGCAGTGGAAGATGGTACAAATGTTTGGGCTCCTGCACCCATGTGGGAGATCTGGAAGAAGTTCCTGGTTCTGGCTGGGTCCAGCTCCAGCCTTTTGAGCCATCTGGGGAGTGAACCAGTGGCTGGGAGATCTTTCTGTCTCTCCTTCTCTGTAACTCTGATTTTCAAATCAAAATAAATAAATCTTTGGGGGAAAAAAAAAGTCTGACTCAATAGTGAATGGCTGGATTTGTACTTGCTTCCGTCTTCAATATGTTGAAGCAAATTGTTTAAGTTCAGATCTATTAAAAAAAGTCCTATATGGTAGGAAAATGAAGGAGTATATGAACCGGCTTGTTAGGTAATTGTGGGTATGTTTCATCATTATGAATGTTTCACAATTGCTTATTACAGGATAGTTGCAGTGCAGAATCTAATATATTCATACTCTGTTGCATTAAAATTCATCGCTCTATCTAGCAGTTTGAACAAGTCTTCTGCCTGTGTATGATATTGCAACATGTACTGGCCACTTGAAAAACAGTGGCTCACTTAATTTTTCAATTACCAAATGTTGACACATTTCAGTATGAAATATCAAAATATATTTGTTAACACCACCGATTTATTCAAGAAAGTTCTTAAGTGCTAAGGAGCTATCAAGTACATTGTGACAGATGGAATTTTTCCCCCAAATTCTAATATTCACTTGAAAAATTGAATTGTATCATCAGCAAAAAATACTGTCAATTTTCCTTCAAGTGACACTTAATTTCTGTTCACAAAAATATTTGCCAATGCCTAAGTATGTGCGATTTGTTAGTTTTTCTTAATGATCTATTTATTTGAAACAGAGAGAGAGTATTCGTTTAACATGCTCCAGATGGATGCTACAGCCAGTCCTAGGCCAAGCCAAAAAAATCAGGAGCCAGCAGCTTCATCCGGGTCTCACACTCTTGGACCATCTTCCACTGCCTTGCCAGGGGTATTGGCGGAACTGGACGGGATGTGGCACCCCCCCATAGGATGTCGATATTCCAGGAGGCGGTTTCACCCACTATGCCTTCATCCTCATCCTATTTGTCAGTAGTGGTAGTTTGTGAAAAACAGCAGCTACGTTATTGTGCGATTCAATCATCTGCCCTGTGTGCTCTCCTTAGATAATTGCACTCGTATCGGGCCGACGAGTTTTCGGAGTGCCCCCCGTTTCATTGTTCAAGGTACTAGAACACCGCAAACAGTCAAGCTGGAACGGAATCAGTTCTCTTCTGCTTCATCAACGACATCCTTCAGTGAACCTGGCTTCTCCCCTACCTTTTTTTTTTTTTAGAACCAATACAATAAAGTGAAGAATACCATAACTAGCAGAACAATTCCATATTTTTGCCTTGATCCATACAGAAGTGTCATCAGTATTACTCCATTATTTTGCACCACAAATGCAAATGCTTAGAATAGAAAGTGAAAGTATTACCTTCGCATAAAAACATGGATGGGTAAAGTTCTATGTGAGAAGGAAACTCCGCAGAACGAGATGTGGGCCGAGCAGGCGAGCGCCTGCTAAAGCAGGTAGACTGGGCTGCTACTTTCGGGAAAGATGGCCAAGTTGAAGTTCACCAGGAGATGGAGATGAGCAAGTCAGGGGCTGCACAACACTTACACGACCTGTAAATGCGAGCTTTGTGGTGACTGATTGATGTCACCAGGTTTAATGCGGTTTGAAAGTAACTAAATGAACTTTCAACTACCTAGGAAAAATTTGAAGGCACTGATAACTTACACCTAAAACCTCAAAAGAAAAAATGAATTTTTGACATCAGAGGATATACTTCCTCCCTCGCTACCTGTAATTCTGACTTTCAAAGGAATAAATAAACTTTTAGTTCAGCATAGACTGTGCTTTGACTGTGTATGAGCCCATTTTCTGTTCAACGAGGCCCTGGCACCAACTCCTGCTCAACCCAGGCAGAAATTGCACTGTCAGTCAAGATGGCAGAGAAGCACAGGGACAAGGCTTGTTGCTTTTATAACAATTTGTTAGGCTACTGTGCTGGGCCCTAAAGTCTACATATTTTAAAAAAGACTTATTTGAGCCCAGTACAGTAGCCAAGTAGCTGGAGTCTTTGCCTCGCATTTGTCGAGATTTCATGTGGTCTCTGGTTCTAATTGTGGTGGCTCTGCTTCCCATCCAGCTCCCAGCCTATGGCCTGGGGTCTTGGGACCCTGTGCCCATGTGGGAGACCTGGGGAAGGTTCCTGGCTCCTGGCTTTGGGTCAGCTCGGCTCCACCCATTATGACCACGTGGGGAATGGGTCAGCAGACAGAGGATCCTCATCTCTGTTTCTCCTCCTCTGTGTCTGACTTTAATTAAAAAAAGAAATCTGTTTTTGGGCCCGGTGCGATAGCGTAGTGGCTAAAGTCCTCACCTTGCACATGCCAGGATCCCATATGGTCGCTGGTTCTAATCCCGGAGACCCCACTTCCCATTCAGCTCCCTGCTTGTGGCCTAGGAAAGCAGTCAAGGACGGCCCAGAGCCTTGGGACCCTGCACCTGCGTGGGAGACCCGGAAGAGCTCCTGGCTTCAGATTGGCTCAGCTTCAGCCATTGCGCTCACTTGGGGAGTGAATCAACAGATGAAAGATCTTCCTCTCTCTTCTCTCTGTGTTTCCATCTTTTCAATAAAAATAAAATCTTAAAGTATTTTTTTTGGAGAACTTGTTTATTTGAAAGGCAGAGTGACAGAAAGGGAGAAATGAAAGGGTTCCTTTGTCTATGGTTTGCTCCCTAAATGGCTGCAGTAGCGAGGGGTGACCAAGGCAAAGCCAGGAGCTTAGAGCCAAGGTCCCTCTCACTCTTCTAAAGTCGCTTGGAATTGTTAGTTTCCCAGCTGTTACTTAAGTAGCTGTGTTTAAGTCGAAACTTGATAGAATCGTAATTCTTAAGGCACTATTTTGTAAGTGACTCATATGTTAAAATCAGATGAGCGATTTTCATTTTATTGTAATGTCTCGGTACTAAAATGTTTGGATTTTGATTTGGCTAACTGGCTCATTGGCATTCTACATGAACAACCTCACACATTTAAAAGTGGGGCCCCAAGCAGTAGCTATTGGCAAAATTCTTGCCTTACACGCACCGGGATCCCATATGGGTGCTGGTTCTAATCCTGGCAGCCCCGCTTCCCATCCAGCTCCCTGCTTGTGGCCTGGGAAAGCAGTTGAAGATGGCCCAAAGCCTTGGGACCCTGCACCTGCATGGGAGACCTGGAAGAGGCTCCTGGCTTTGGATCAGCTCTGGGCATTATGGTCACTTGAGGTTTGAATTGACGCATAGAAGATCTGTCTCTCCTCCTCTCTGTATATCTGACTTTCCAATAATAAAATACATCTTTGTTATTTTTCTAAATCCTAAGTTACCTTTTGTTGCACGACCTCAGGCATGTTGCTGGGCAGGGCTTGGCTCGGCTAGCTCTGACTGCTGCCATGTCCCCCACCTGGCTGCATTTCACATCTAACAATGCCAAGGAGAAAATTTGCAAACTTGCAGCAAGGGCCAGGAGCGATCAGCAGGCACTGTATGGGTCCATTTGGCAATGTGATCTTACTGAGAATTGCAACCACTTAATTAAGAAAGTGGTTGCTGTTGCAGAACAAAAAATGTCCGG
This sequence comes from Ochotona curzoniae, assembly GCF_017591425.1. Lineage (NCBI taxonomy): Eukaryota > Metazoa > Chordata > Mammalia > Lagomorpha > Ochotonidae > Ochotona > Ochotona curzoniae. The sequence continues at coordinate 14,814,315 of NW_024465035.1, read as the reverse complement.
AGAGGAACCGAAAGTGTGAAGATGGTGAATTCGACTCTTCAGACTCAGAGTTCAGCAAGTGGCTCGATGCTGTGAGCATGTGTATCTGCTCCTCCAATTGGAAGTATGAGTCATCTACAGTTTCTGCCCTGGTGCCATAAATCTGTCCCTGTACTCAGGGGGATAAAAATCATTGCTAACTCAGAGCAAACAAACAGCTCTATAAAGGGTTTTTCCTTGTTTTTCAGCTGAATACGATGCTTTCCATGACGGCATTTAGAAATTGGTGAAGGGCCCTGCACGGTGGTCTAACAGCCTAAGTCCTTGCCTTGAATGCACCGGAATCCCATATCGGTTCAGGTTTGAGTCCTGGCAGTCCTGCTTCCCATCCAGCTCCCTGCCTGTGGCCTGGAAAAGCTGTCGAAGATGGCCCAAAGTCTTGGGATCCTGCACCTGTGTGCGAGACCCAGAAGAAGCTCCTGGCTCCTGGCTTCAGATCCAATCAGTTCCAGTCACTTGGGGAGTGAATCAGACAGAAGATCTTCCTGTCTTTCCTCCTGTTTGTACATCTGACTTTGCAATAAAAAAAAAATGGTGAAACTTCTTTGAAGTTACTGAAATAAATGTTCATTGAGTTTTTAAAAAGTAGGGGAGGGGGTTTAGTGCAACAGCGCAAATGCAGCTTTGAATGGCTCAGTGTAGTTTGAGTCTGGCTTTTCTACTTCTCACCCAACTTCCTGCTAACACACTCCTGGGAGGCAGCAAGCAACAGCCAAGTGCTTCAGCCCTTGTCACTCACACGGGGGACTTAGGGGAAGTTGCAGCTCCTGATTTTAGCCTGGCTCAGCCTTGGCTTGTTGCAGGCATATGGGGAGGGAACCGGGAGGTGGAGGGTCTTGTCTGTCTCAGTGTCTTTCAAAAGAAAAGAATAAGCATGAAACACAAAAAAGTAACAATAGTGAAGAGGTGAGTGGAGTGCTATCATACAACAGCTTTTTATGTGAAGGTTACAATTGGGCTAGAAGAGCCTGAAGCATTCACGCATGGAAACAGATGCTGGGACATTCATGTGATTCTTGATCAGGGGAGTTTGGAAAAGCCCACATGGCCTCACACAGCCCATCACCCACCTGTGTACATAACAAGTATGAGTGACTGGGTCAGATCAGTCATGAGATTTCTCTGGACAGAGCTGAAAGAGCTCGGCATCCTGCGATACTAGTGCGGGTTGTGTTAGGGGCGCTCATGGAGAGCTGGTGCCCATTTCACATCTAGAAGCATCTTTACGTGAGGAGCTGGCTCCAGCTTCCTGGCAGGTGACGGCATTGAGGAGAGGGCAGCATCCAGAACAGGGGTCTTCTGGGGGTGTGCTTCGCTGTGGTGGGACAAAAGCACAGGACGATGGGTTGTGCCGAATTGGGAATGCTTGGTCTGAAGGTGTGAACAGTGCTGATGGGGTAGACCAAGAGCAAGAGTCCGTGTTACAAAGACATTTCAAGGCAACAGATGCACATGGCAAGGTCTGGGACAGACACAGAGCTTCTATCTCCTCCGTGTGCCTCCTGCCAGCTCGACTGTCCTGGGTCCTGGCTCACTGTGTCCTGTCCTGTCCTTTTGGATTGTCTTAGGGGCTTCATTGCACTGGCATGCTCAATGAAATCATTGGGCAATGGTGACAATTTAACAACCGCCCCTTTACCTGGAGGTTGCCACATGAAGCTGAAAAACCTCAACCCTCCAGTCCTGCATGATTGTTAGGGTGACCCGTCCCACTCTGAAGCCGCCAGCCACCCACGAGCACACTGAAAGACAGCCATTTTGAAGATTCTTAGGGTTTTAAGAGCTACATGGGATGAAGATGAGGTATATATTTTTTGCATCATCGCAAATTAGAAAATGAAAAGTGAAAGGACTTTGCAGTTGCAGTTAAGGTTGTAGACTTGAAGATTGATTATCATGGATTACTAGGATGGGACCAATCTAACAGTGTGAACCCTTTAGGGCAGAGAACTTTCATCAGAAGCAGAAGAGATGCAGCAAGGAAGTTAGACATTTGAACTGTGAGAAGGATTCAAGTGCCAGTGCTGGTGTGAAGATGGAGGGGATGCTGTGACAAAGAGTGCAGGTGCTTTTAAAGAACTGTCAGATGCTCCCAGCTGATAGCCAGTAAACAAATGGAGACCTCAGCCTTGGAGCGGCAAAGAACTGAATTTAGCCCACAGCCTGAGTGAGTTTCAGAGAAAATTCTTGAGAAGCTTCGGATGAAAGCCTAGGCTGTCTTGGTGGTTCGGTTTTTGTCTTGTGAGATACCTACCAGAAAAACCAGCCAAGCCCATCCAGACCTCTGACCTACGGATCTGTGAGGCAATACATTCATTTTGTTTGAAGGTGTGAGGCTTATGGTAAAATATTACAGTGGTGATAGAAAATTGATAATACACTAGAGATGATCTTAGAAACAGTTGGGGGACTCAGGCTCCTTGCTTCTGAGGGTAAATCCTCACTCTACCACGTAGCTCTCAATGAAAGAACAGCTTTGTTTATTTCTAAAGATTACTTTATGTTCATTTTCATTTAAAGGCAGAGCGACAGATGGTTCATTTCCCAAATGCTTGAATCATCCAGAACTGGACCAGGCCAAAACCAGGAGCCAGGAACTTCATCTAGGTTTTCCACATGGTTGCAGGGATCTAAGTACTTAAGCCATCACCTGCTACTTCCCAGCGTGCACATTCACAGGAAAATGGATGGGAAGTGTTGGTGCCAAGACTCCAATGAGGCATTCCAGTAGAGATATACTAGCACCCCAGATGGCATTTCAACTGCTTTGCTGAAAGAACGATCTTTGCAATCCCATTGTTATGGGGGAATTGACACGGAAGAGGAAAGAAACTTTGGTTCTGGCCGTACATGAAAGAATTTCTGTGCAGACTAGGCAGTGAGTGAAGCAAGATTTACTGAAGACTGAGATCTCTCAGGAGGGAGACTCCGAGAGATGCAGACCTGAAGATCTGTGAGGGTTGAGTTTCATAAACAAAACTTTGGGAAGAAAAAAATAATGCAACAATGATCAATTAGACAGTGGGAACAAAAATGAAAGGGCCAGAACTGCAAACTTGTCTAGTTTGCTCGAAATAAGCCATTACAAGGGTGTTATTGATAGCCTTTCTTTCCGTTTTCATGGTGAGCTGAAAGCTCAGCTGTCTTGCTTTCTTATGATAAAACCGGAAACGCAGGTGTTGGGCGTCTGAACTTTTCATCCAGCCAAAGGCAAGTTTTGGGGAAACACAGGATCGTCCTCTTTGAGACTTCACTACTTCCTCGTTATTCTTGTAATAAAGCTGAAAACTCAGGAAAAACAAGCATTTTTAAAGAGGCTTCATTTTCCCACCCTCTAATGGGAACCTCACTGCATCTTAGTGGCCTTTCCTCATTCCGGTTGGGACTCCATCTAACTGCCCATTAGTTGCTGTTCTCATGGTAAAAGTAGAAACTCAGGAGAACCTGTATTTTGCCTTTCAAAGGCAACTTCTGAGGAGAAACAAGTTCTGTACATTTTCAAAGAGACTCCACTTTTTCTCATGCCTCCGGGCACCTGGCCTTACCTGTCAGTCCATCTAGCCATTATATGCCAGTATTGCCTGGCATATAATCATTTCCTCCTTTGGCTATGATTGACTGGATTTGGTTTCCTTGAAAATTTAAACTAAGCACCCAGAGACAGAGTGTAGTAGATTTGGGGGGGGGGGGGGGGTCTTGATGTAACTCATCTCCTGCATGAACAGGAATCAGAATTTCTGGCTTGTGTAGTACCTTTGTCTTGTATCTTGGCTTTAACCAAAACAATACAAAAATACTCCTTTGTCAATTCTATTACAATGACTGTTGATATTTAGGTAGAAAAGACATTAACATATAAAATTATGCCAGTGGCGTCAAAGGATTAACATGAGATGGGATTGTATTCATGAAGTGTGTGCCTAATGCTTGCTACCTTTCCGATGCTTAATGGGGGTGTAAGGAAATGTGACTTCTGCTTCCCGAGTAAATACTTGTGGGCTGGCAATTTCTTGAATTTTTCTTCAAGTGGTGATGCTCATTGAATATCTAATTTTCTTGGAATAAATATAGCTGTGCGCCTGATAGTTGATCAGGAATTTAATGTAGTCTGTGACTCAGAGAAGTGGGGGAAGAAGTCCAAGATTGGAGATTGATCTATATGGGCACAATGAAGCAAGTACAGCTCCTTTTCATAAAATCATTTGAGAAAACACACACACACACACACACACAGAATGTTAACAGACTACCAGAGTGCTGTAGGTTCATTCCCCAACATGCCTGTAATGTTGGGGGCTGGCTAGGCTGGGGCCAGGAGTTGCAAACTCAATCCAGGTCTCTCAAGTGAGTGACAGGTACCCAATTACTTGAGTCATTACCTGGTACCTCTCAGGTTGAGCATTAGCAAGAAGCTGTAACAGGGAACAGAGCTGGGAATTAGACTAAGGCACTTGGACATGGAATGGGGGCATCCCAAATGACATCTTAACTGCGAGGCCAAACAACTGTCTCTAAGACTCAGCTCTTTAATTCTGTTGTAAACACTCTAACGCCTGGTGGGGTTATATAGCTCAGGCAATGCTGGTGCCTCGTGTGTGACCGAGTACTTAGATGTCATTCTAGCTATTTGATGTGCCTTAGCTCAGTTTGCCTTCCATTGTCCCTCTTGAGATTGGTACCACTAACATTCTTCTTTAGAGATGGAGAAACATTTAGAGAGGTTAAATCACTTGACTTCAAATAATTAATTAGTGGAAGTACTTGGCTTTGACCCAGCCAGACTAATCTAGATTTTGTGTTTTTAATCACAATACTATACTGGTTCATTATAAAATGAGGAATCTCGGGGTGAAAGCTGTTTTGGTTTCACAAATTGTACTTCCATAGAAAAATCACAGAACTCATCTTTGTCGTGCCCACCCGTTATGTTCATGTTTCTTTGATTCTGCTTCTCTCAGGCCATCAAGAAAAACTATGAATGTGTCTCCATGACATTGATGAGAATCTCTGCCTTCTAGAAGTTTGGATACAAAGGAGCTCTTTTAGGGAGCTCTCCAGGTCCTAAAATGATGTTCTCAATGCCTGTACTTTCAAATCTTCTCCCTAATTCCTCTTCCCGGCTGAGCAGCCATGGGAGAATCCACAGCAGAGACTGTTGTGCTCCTTCTAATGCCCTAAAAGACAATTATTGCTTTGTATCTTCTCTAATTTTCATTCATTTATTCCTATTCTTCTACAGCCTTACTTGTTCATTTTGCTCTTTCATGGTAGGGAGTTTCTTACATTTTGAAAATCCTTATTTACATTATTCACCTCTAGCTTTCGTTTATAGGATGGCATTTGTTGTGTATACTTGAAGAATGAGCTATTTTGCTACCCAAGATTGTGAGGGAAAAGAATCCAACAGGACAGTGGGCTCAGTCCAGCTTGGCTTCCATCTGTGCAGCCCTGGAAACACACATGGTGTTCTAACGGGGCAGCCAAGAGTCTGGCATGGAGATACCAGGGGATGGGTGGGTGACGCTGCTGCAGAGGAGTTACAGAGTAAGGCCTGGTGGATCTGAGTTTCTAGGGAACTTGGCTCAGTGGGGCCAATTTGACCAGTGTTTCCTCAAGAGCCGACTAGTGGTAAATGTGTACAAGCATAACCACAGCACGTGGCTCCGGGGCAGTGACCAAGCCAAGATTGCATTGCAAAGTAAGATAGTATTAGGACTGTACTGACATATTTGGGAATGAACTCAAGCCTTTTTTCACTGAAAGTCTGACTTGTAGATGAAGATCAGCAGGGAGGAATTGAATTGGCCTCAGGCTGCATCTTTCTTCTGTAATCTCAGGGTCCTGGGCAAGGTAAGACTTTGCACAGGGGGCCTTGTTTGGTTACTTTGATGTGGTTAGGTTCCAATTCAGATGTTGGAGACCCAGTGCTTAAAGTCATATAGAGAATGGTCGTGGGTTTCTCTGAGCACCATGAACTTGATGGAACTATCTTGGGTGGATAAAAAGAAAAAAAAACCCCTCTGATTGCATATCCAAACAAAAGAAGACAGTTACAAATATTTGTATTTTGTGATTAGGTTTGCCCAGCGAATTAGGAGAATTTATTTAAATTGATATGACAATCAGAAGAGGAGCAAGTGGAAGAATGAAAGGAAAGGCAAAAGAAAACAGCTGATGAAGGGGGAGGAAAGCAAGTTATTTCGGGGAAGGATGTCCTGGCACATAGTCTAGGTCTTTGAGAATGCGTGAGAAGCACACCCACCCAGCTGCTCCCAGCTGTGCAGATGTGCTAAGCTCAGAGAAGAGAGAGGATCCCTTCCTTAGGCAGCTCAATATTCTTTAGTAAGAACAGTTGGGTGGGCACCCCTTGAGGACTGAGATCACCACGGACGGTACTTAGCAGTGAATGAGGACACCTGGAAGACCAATATTCAGTACCGAAGGCATGGGAGCACGCCCTGGAAAATGGTAGGGTTAACTTAGATGGGAAAACAAGAATTGCTTGGATCCTACGGGAGAGTGCCTGGGAGAATGATGGGATTGGGATTGCCCCCAGTGAAGGCAAAAGGTGAATCAGACATGTTCCAAGAGAGCCAGGTGAGATAGCAAGAAACACAGGGCAGTTCTAAGTTGCGTCTGGATCAGATGCAGTACAACCTGCTGAGTGGGACTCAAACTCCAGCAGGCAGAAAGCTGACAAAATGTATTTGGAAATTTTGGGCTTTGCTTTAAGTCCCTGCTGCTCAACTTTTGATGCAGTTCTCTATTAATGCACCTGGGAAAACGGCAGAGGATGGATGAAGTGTTTGGGCCCCTGTACGCATGTGAGAGACCCAGAAGCAACTCTTGGCTCCTGGCTTCGGTCTGACCCAGTCCTAGCCATTGTGACCATTTGGGGGAGTGAACCAGCAGATGGAAGAGATCTTTTTGCATCTTCTCACTGTCTTTCATATAAATAAACACTAAAGAAAAAAGATCATCTGAAGAGTGTCAAGAGACAAAACCCAGGGAAATAAGCCGGAAGGACAAATGCCTTGGCCAGGAAAGCAGCATGAAAGCCAACAGACATAATACTCCCCCAGCAAGCTGTTTTCATCTGAGTCTCCATCGGGCATTCTGAAGATCAATTTCTGAAGCAGATTAACTTATTGCAATCTCAGGTGAGGCTTTTGATGGAAACAGGACACAGAACACTGAAGGTCTAACCCAGCTATTCAGGAAATAAATGAAACAGAAGGAAATGCTAAAGATCCATGACTTTTAAAACAGATTTATTTGAAATGCAGAGAGACACAGAACAAGAAAGATCTTCATGAGATGTTCACTCCCCAGTGGTTCCCCTGGCTGGGGCGAAGCCAAAGGCAGGAGTCAGGAAGTCCTTCTAGGTCTTCCATGTGGGTGGCAGGGACCCAAGAGCTTGGACCATCTTTTGCTGTCCTCTCAGGCACATTAATAGGAAGCTGAATTGGAAATAGAATGGAGTCACAGGTGGAGGTTTAATTTACTATGCCACAACATTGGCCCCAGACTTGAACCTGATACAAGGTATTCAGGAAACTGAATCAGAAGTGTCTTAATGCTAGGACTCTGGGCATGGGCTTCATAGCCATTCCCACACAGCCTCATGGAGACACTGAACATGAAACTTGCAGACACTGCTGCGGCAAGGAGATTGCAAATAAGAGGCTCTCAAATGAGAATGAATGGAGACTGCTTACTCCGTTTGCCACCATAGCTTGACTTTTGACAGACACTCCAAGGCAAGCAGATGGGAGAGTTTCGCTGTGAGAACTAGGACAGGAGACAGATGTGCTTTGATGGGAGCTGTGGCTGTGGGGATGCTGTGGGCAGGCAGTGCGGAGAGGGTAGTGTGTGCACTTGACATGGGAGGGGGGAACCATGCATTTTCTTCTGGCTGGATTTGACTTAGAATCCTGAATAAAGCCATTGAGGGGCTAGCAGCTCTTGCCCAGACCCTGATGTTTGTCAACTGACTGCGGTTGAGATCTGTGGTTTGGCTCGTGGGAATGGGTGCTATTCAGTTTGTGGGTCAGCATTTTGTGGTTGTTATTATCTGTCAGTTGTTCATGTTCATGATCATTTTCTCAGTCATGAAACTACCCCAGAAGGCAGGTTTCATGGTCCCATCGCAGGAAACCCGTGGTGTGAATTGTGAAACTGATTCCCCTCCACTCACTGCAGGAGGGACAATGGGTCATCTGAGTCCCAGGAACAGAAGAGCTCAGGAGGAATGGAAAATGAGCTTTTGAACATACAGAGAAAAATCAAGTCATCTCTAGTAAGACCTGGTGATTGGAAGTGTCCTCATGATTACATTTCGTGAAGATGATAAATGTATCTGAATTCTGTCTCCCGTATGCAAATAGAGCACCCTAACTTGTGTGACTTGGTCAGTTGGGCCATGGACTCTGGGCAGCTGGTCCAGAAGGCCTGGCTTTCAATCAGGGCTCAGACTCAGGATGCTGTAAATGGAAAGCATCCTCAGATGACAGGAAGCCCTGCTACATATTTTAATTCAAATAAGAATGATTTGGCCAGTAGCAGCCTCTGGCAATGCCACTGTGGCTAGGATAGTTTCTCTAAGGTGGAAGGGTCACTGAAGTGTTCTAAATCTGGGGTTGCATGATTGATGCCAACACACTCTTGGATTCCATTAGCCCTTGAGAGGTTTTTAAGCAGAAGTGGATGAGGGATTTGGGTTCCATTAGGCAACTTTGGAGTCTGCAAGGGGCTGCTCTTATTCTAGCTGGTGACAACCCAGGCTGGGGCTATGAAACAGAACTCTCAGTACAGCCAAGTGAGGCTTCTGAGACTAAATGTAGAAACAACGTTGGGAAGATGTTCTAGAGATGTGGGCTCCATTGACCTTTCAGCAAAGAATTCCATAGTTAAGTTCTTTGGGTTTTAATTGCATTTGAGGATTTAATAATGGCAGGATACTGATACCTGACTTTGGAGCACTATTATACACCCTACTTGTACATTATGAAGTCTCTTTCTAATGTCATTTGATCTTATAGCCTCTGGTGGTCTACACTGGACACCATGGTTGACATGAAATTGGAAAGTAACTCAATCAGAAAGGGACTCTCAGCCCAGGGCTGTAAGGATTTGGAGTCATTGTTTAATTTAATTCACTAACCTCATCTAGGTTCAAAGGCTTTTTAAATTAAAACTAAGCTGTCCCTCCATGGGCCTCGGGATCTACAGCCCAAGCATTGTTTGATATTAGAGTAGTGTTTTGCTCATTCTGAGCAGGCTGTGTGTCAGCTCTCCTACACAGTGTGGTGGGAGAGAGAAGCAGCACTTGCCCCAACAATACTTAAGGTGGAAATGTTTATCTTGGAACTACCAAGAAGGGAAAAGTTTACTTCTTGTTTTAGGAATACTCTACATTGTGAAGGATGTATGCTGCCCAAGTCACTCAAAGAATGGACCAAACAGGTCCCCCAAAGGTACCTGGAGATAAGGGGCTTGATGGGGTGGTAATTCCACGATTCAGGCGAGGAAGGTAAGTGAATGGAGGGCACGTTCACAAATAACTAATGCTGCTGTAGGTAACTGGAATGCCATCCTACTGGTACACGTGGGGCAGAGTACAGAAATGCCTCAGGGTTGCTCAGCGTTGAGGGTGCAGGTTGCAGTCCCTTCTCATCCTCAATTGTTGATGGTTATTCCTGGAATTGTTAAATTCTAAGAATACCAGCTAGTGATGTTTCTGTGGCCAGGAATTCGCAGGTGTATGTGATAAAAGCCATCTTTGGGTGGGAGCATCTCTCCTGAAGTTGATTGTGGTCTTCAACGCAGACCACAGGAACCTGACAAAGCTGTCCTATGTAGAGTAAGTGGAATATTGGTACAAAAGTAAAAGACAAACAGACCATGCAATTAAACTATTGTAGGATAAAAATATTTCAAACCCATGGGAGCAGACCATCTATTTTTAAAAGAGAACCAGTACATTTACTGTTTAGGGAAAAAAAAATCCATATTCTACCATAACCAAATAATTCTAGGTGAATTTACAGGCCAAATGTAAGGGCTGGTGCAGAGGCATAGCAGCCGCGGCTCTGCCTGTGATATTGGCACCCCATGCAATCATTTGCTTGTGTATGAGCTGTTCCACTTGTGATCTAGCTGCCCTGCTTACGGCCTGAGAAAGCACTGGAGGATGGTCCAAGTCCTTATATCCACATAGGAAACCTGGAGGAAGTTCTTTGCTCCTGGCTTCAGATCAGCCTCAGCTTCAGCTGTTGTGGTCACTTGTGGAGAGAGAGAAGATCTCTCAGTCGCTCCTTCTATCTGTATATCTGTCTCTTAAACAAATATATATATTTTAAAGGCTAAATGTAAGCAAATAAAATCCAAACAATTGACATGACGTTAGAAATATTAGTAAATTTGGCTACACTAAGTGTAAAATGTCTTACTTTGAAAAGACAATAAAATTCAAAAAAGCCAAAGATAGATAATACTTGAAGCACCTGATAAAAAATAGGATTAATAACCAAGATAAAGAACTTTACATCAATAATTTAAAAAAGACAATCCAGGAAAAAGGAGGAAGTGGGTAAAAGGCAATTTGCAAGTTGAGACACAGGGTGACAGATACGTTATACTTTACTGGAACTCAGAAACCCTTCTCTCCTCCCTCTTTATCTTCCTTCCTACCGTTCTTTCTAAGTCCCTTCCTTCTCTCATCTAATTATCAGTCCTTCCCATCTGGCTGGTATAGTGAAAATGCAGGAAAAGATATTTCCTTTCAGGTGGGTGCAAGTGCAGTTATGTAAAAAAAAAAAAGTGGTATCTACTATTGCAATAATTATGTATATCCCTTAGTCAGAAGTTCCAGTTTGATATTTATCTTCGTGATAAATCTGGCAAATGAAAAGTGATGCCATGCAAAAGATTGTTCATATGGCACTGTTAATAACAATTAAAATCAAATGAGTTAATGCATCCATTAATTTGGGAATGATTTAGAGATACTGACATTGCTGGATCATGTCAGACGACACAGCGGTACAGTGAGTATGGCAGATTGGAGGGGACTGGCAACAACAGGGATCTAAAGCGTGATGAAACAGCAAATTGCACATTATTTAATATCAACTCCCAAGGTGTGTTTTTTAGACATGCATGTGTTTTCTCTTCAAGATTTATTTATTGGAAAGTTAGATATGCAGAGAGGAGGAGAGACAGAGAGGAAGATCTTCCATCCGATGATTCACTCCAAGTGACTGCAATGACCGGTGCTGCTCAGATCCAAAGCCAGGAGCCAGGAGCTTCCTCTAGGTCTCCCATGCGGGTGCAGCTCTTTCAAGTATCTGTTTTTAAGAAGTTATCTGACAGCAATTTGAACATGGTAAATATTTACAATGTTAAACTAATAGAACAAGTGACTGATGTCTTTTACTAATCCCTCTAGATTTATTCTCCACATTTCTATCTTGTTCTGGAACATGAGATACTGTGTAGACTGTATCATGTTGTCACAGGTATTTAGTTATTATCTATGGCTGTTTTCATGTTATACTTGGTGATGTGAGTTTGGCTTATATGACTAAACTGTGAGGATTTCTAGACCTTTAGAGAAAAGGTTTGCCAACCCTGACCCCTCACCTTTCCTCCAGGTTCCAGTTGCGTGTTACTGGACAGCGTAGCATAAGTTCAGGGATGGGAGAATGTGGAGTTGGGAACTGGATTTGACCTCACAGTTGGGTTGCCCCAAGGGAGCTCTATTTCTTGATAAGAAATCTCAGCTGCTCTCAGGAGCTCTTCTCTAATCAGCCCTCAGACTTTAGATTCTGCTGGTTTCATATCGATATTCTGTTCCTGACCCAGGGGAAAAAACAGCTTCTTGTTGTCAATTAACCCTGGAGTCTTGCACCATCCCTTGTGATTCTCTATTCTTGCCTGCAACTGTGAAACAGTTTAATCTAAATTTAAGGATACTTTGTGCTTTAGCTCTTTTATGTATACATTGGTGACCCGAATATTATGGATAAGAGCCAAAATCCTGAGAATAATTACACAGACGTGGTAACAGTGGTTGCAATGCATGGGGAGATTAGCTATGCCTTTACTACATTTATTCTGCTTTCTGATAAATCTGTGATGAAGACATAGTTTCTTCTAAGGGAAATCCTCAATAAATAATATAATGAAGGGAAAGAAAGTGCAGCATCTTGAGCTTTATAGTTAATTAGGTCCAGCCTTACAACATCCTAAAACTCGGTAATAGATGTTGCCTTCCTTGAAAAGCAGTCCAACTCTCTCCAGTCTGAACATTGTATTTCACAGGCTTGCCCCATCAAACAGAACTTGGTCATGGAAACAGACTCATGTCCCTGTATCCATGTGGCATTATGCATACTTGTAGACACACACACAACATACAGTAGTGGAATGTGTGTTAGTAGCATCAGTTTTTGAGCATCTGACTTGTGCATTCGAATGTGTAGCTTCCTGTGCAAGGATGGCAATCATGCTCAGGAAATCTCCACTCAGTGGCAATGCTAAGGCCTTCTTGGGCTCCAAGGTGGCTTTTGCATGCTCAGCCTTTGTCTCCACTAACTGTTGCTCTACTGGCCAGTTGGGTCTGGGAGCCTTGCCATGCTGCCCATATGCCATTCCAGATCCAGGCAGCTCCTGGACCCTTTGATTCTGATCAAGTCTGGATCACCAGCTCAGAGCTCCGATCCCACCTTCAAGCTGTGGAGCCTCCCCTGTGGTGGCCTCGTGGCACCTGTAGGTCTTGATCAGGTCTTCTGACATACTGTCAGCTTTTTTTCTTTTTTAATCTGCTGCTGGGATCTGTTGCCTATTTCTTTCCAGAAGAAGGGATTCATGCAAATGAGTCTGTGGTGGCCACCTCTGAATCTAAGGATGCTTGCATTTGTTAGTCCGTAAAGTATTCTATTATTTGGGTCAGTGATTTCCATCAAGGCGGAGGAGCCGAGATGCTGAGGGAGGGCTGTACGGGTCAATGAAAACACCAGGTAGAAATGAAAGTGACAGTCAAGACTTTAATCACTTACTGGCATGATTTAAGGGAGAGGCTAAATAGGCAGGGGTTTCAGACCCTCAGTGCTCAATTTGTGAGCCCTTAGCCCCATGGGGTCAGGTGGCTTGACACAGAGGTGGGGACCATCTTATTATGGGAGTTGAGGACCAAAGGCTCTGGTGTGGTCCTGGGGGACTGGGGGAGCCAGAGAGGGAAGGGCTAGGAGTGGAAAAGTAAGGGCTACTGAGAGAAGAATCTTCAGGTCCCACTAGACAGGGTGGCCTTAGAGAGGTGTCTGGGGAGGGCATTGATGCAGAAGTTCCTGGTGAGGAGGCTGTTGAGAGAACTGGCCAGGCTAGGAGTGCGGCTGGGTGGAAGAGCATGGCTGGCACCCTTGGGACTTCGATGGGAGCTCCCACCAGCCCTGTTTTTGTGTTGGGGGCCAGCTTCTTCAATGCTGCTCGTCTAGGATAGCCTTAGCAGGTTGCTACAGGTGGGTTCTGGCCTGGAGCTGAGCCCGCAGTGCCTACTTACCCTAGGCTGAAAACAGTGAAGTGACTGCTGTCTGAGCCAAGGCTGCTCAACATAGTCTTCTGTAAGTGTAAATCAGGAGAAACAGTGAGAGCAGTCGGAAGTGTGGGGCCGTGCCTGCCGTGCGTTACCTCCTTAGCATTCCTATCTCAGATGAAGAAATCAAACTGTGGAAGGTGAGGGGGCTTCTCCAGGATCCACAGCTGTTAAGTGGTGGATTTTTATCAAGAACTGTTCTGTAAATATCACAACTTATTTCTGCCCCTAATGGAAAATCAAAGAAACATGCGTGTGAAACATTAACGTTTGTGTAACCAATTTTCTCCCTAAATGCAGTGGGTCGGTTATAAGGCAACACTTTTTTTTTTTAAGGGAAGATGCATTAATCCCTGATGCAGTTGCTTTTGGACTCAGAATAAGCTTCCAGAATAAGTCACTCTCCTCTCCCTGCCCCACTCCCTCCAGGAAACTGCACTTTGCTGAAAGCCAAGGAGGGTTAGTGAATGGACCATGTTGGGTGGCTTAAAATGCTGATGATGGAGGACTAGAGACCAAAAAAATTTTTTTCGAAGCAAAGTGAGAAATGAGATAAAGGAAGGCACCCGAGACCATTCACGGAATCCTGCTGCAAAGCCAAATGCTGGATATCTAGGATGGGAGATGGCCGCACGAGGGGTCACTGGAAGCCTTTCCCCAGGAACGAGGGTCAGCACAGCAGAAACCACAGGACCCCCCCACCCTTGAAGACCAAGTGCAGGGCCGTCAGGGAGCCGGAAGTACCTAGCATGCTCACTCCATGGTCTTTGGTTTTCTGTGGAGAAGAGTGTGAGGGTGGGCAAGCGGTTTAGGAAATGTGGTGTGCATTTTAGGTGTTTCTTTGGTCAGATGGAGGCCCATGCAGGGAACTGGTAAGGAGCTACTTGTGGGTACACCTGTTCGTGTGATTCCAGAGGAGCTGGGCCTGGGAGTTGCTGGGAACGCTTTACCCTTGTTGTAGGCAGACAACCTTGCATCAGCTGGGGCTGGGAAAGCAAAGGAGGCAGAGAGATCAGCTCTGTCTTGAAGTGAGGCAGTGTATTCTGCCTTTGCCTGGCAGCACTCTAAGCTCTGACGTTTGGGTCCTGGCAGCTCCTGGTTTCTCAGGCCCTCAGCCATGCACTGACAATTTCACTGCTGGTTTCCCTGGATCGGAGGCCTCTGGATGGGGACTGAGCCGTGCTACCAACGTCCTTGTGCCTCTGGCTTGCCAGGCAGCTTCTGGTGGCACCTCTTAGACTCCCTAGTCACATGAGTCAATCCCCCTAATCAATTCTTTCTGTCCCAACAGCTATGATTCCTATAGGTCTGTCTCTCTAGGGAACCCCCCCGACGAATACAGGAGAAACATCAGCTAAGGTCTCTTTCAACTTGGATTTCAACGATGAATCCTTACAAGATGCTTTCAAGAATTTGCATAAGAATTTCTTTATTCCCTGATCCCTCCCCCAGTTATGTTTCATTGCTCTATCCCCCAGTGCCTCGAACTCCCATGTTTTAATCCCATCCATCCCATGACATTTGAGTGTCTGGAATGCTTCTTCCATTCTAAAAATATTTCCCATTGTTTAGAGTCCTGAATTATGCATGCATTTTGCTTTTAATAATTTCCTGTTGAGTGATTGAGGTGTGACGGCTCAGCCACTTAGGCTTCCTATTACTTGTGCAGCTTTCCTACTCACACACAAGACACATTTCTGGAAAGTGCTAAGAGGAGGAATTTAATTTAGCAATAATTTACTGAGCACTGGTTGTGCGCTAGCTGAGACAGGCTTCAAGGAAATCCCAATTTATTAAATAGGGCAAACTGCAGCACTAAATAATCGTGGCACTTAGGCTACCAGGAAAGCCAGACACAAAATAAACTGCAAAGACAAAGAAAAGCAGACTTTGTTTTTCCAAACAGATAATGGGTTGAAATAGCCTCTAACTTTATCCTTGGTTGCAACTTGGATTTTACTTAACTATCACCATTATTTAAAAATAAAAGTTCTTACTTGGCTGTAAAGTATAAAGTACTGGAGTTCTTATAAAAAATCCCAGTTTAAATTACAAAGCACCTTACCACAGGATCCACACCCATCATTCACTCTAGCACAGTATCGTGGCAGGAGCTGTGCAGGGCCATCTGTATTTCAGATAAGGTTGAATCTTGGATTACATGGTTTGCTATTAGCTGGTGACTACTACTCAGCTTTTTAAAGACTAGAGTTTTAAGGAAAAACCAACTATTCCAAGAAAAGTAGCCAGCACGCCTTAAAAACCACCTGGGTGGCAGAGGGCATGTCGGAAGCATGCTTGAAAGAACAGCCAAGGCTCAAAAAAGGGGAAGATGGTAAGGAGATCTTGTCATGTATGGACAATCGCATCAACCGAGAAGGTCAGCCAAGAAGTTACAAGGCTTGTTCAGGGCACAGCAGGTAACCCCGTGGTCTCAGAGGTAAGTGAAAGCATGGAGAAAAAAAATCAAAAGCAGGAAACAGCAAGTGAGTGTCATCACATCTTTTCAAAGACTCACCTTAGGCCAGAGGAACTCGCCTCTCGGCCTTGTTCAGCAATGCAGGTGAAGAAGCAGGGGCAGGCAGAGATGGAAGGTGAGGCAGGTCTGTTTGGGCATGGAGGCACAGCATTCTCCTCCCACTAGATTCTTTTAGCTCTGGCACCTTGCCCCATGCTTCACAGAACTAAGGAAAAGCGCCCAAATCCATGGGAAGGGTGTTGTTGCTTTATGGGATTTTATTCAGTGGCGCAATTACACCAGGCCCTCCATCCAATCCATTCCCTTGACCTTTTCCAGGAAGCCAACATCCAGCCGCACTACTAATCCTTGCATTTACATTTAGAGATGAGCCAACCAAGGAAATGTGCCAGGAACGTCTGCTGCTCTGTCTGGTTGCCTAAAATAAAGTCATCTTCCTGCACTCATCTGTCTATCCATTCACAGAATCTTTGTTCTAGTGGAAAGTCATTGAGCTTCGATAGGGTATAAGAGACATTCCTTGTTCAGTAACTTGTACAAGGTAGTGTCCCAGACACAGCTGCCTCTGGGAAGCATTGGTGATGGCTAAGAAGTGCGATCTGAGACTTGGACACCATGGGTTTCTGTTAAGACCCGACTTTTCCACTCACTTTTCATGTTGACTTCTATATAAGCTAATTGGGCACCTGTTTCCTGTCACTCCATCCACGTCTGGGATGTAAGCTGATCATATACTCCTTCAGTATCTTCCTTACACTGGGTTGGGGCTCAAGAGTCAAGCCATACTCTTTTCTGCTCTGTGCCTCTGTGTGTCTTCATGCTGCGTCTTATTCAAGCTTTGATAACCACTTTTTTGTAAAATCCCTTCATCAACCACTGCTAACCAAGCACAGCTCTCATAAAGATGATAACTAAGTCCAAATATATAATTGATGAAAGGGTAGATTTGGTCTTTATTTCTCAATGTCATCTGTTAGGCTGAAGAAATTCTTTCTTAGGTCTTGGAATCATTAAGGAATATGCTGTTAGGCTTTGTCATGGTTCCCATCTTTGCTCAGTCAGAATTGATGCAGCTTCATGTGATTGGGTTTCTTGCTTTATTTCAGAAACCTTGAACCTTCGTGCTATGTCTTGGTGTCTGTTGAAAGATGAATAGAATTCCTTTCTTTGGTGTCCTCTTCCAGGCTCAGACATTAATGGACAGAGCCTGGTGCTATGGAAAAGGATTCAAAAGGGAACCAATGCTAGCTGGAAGCGCTTTGAGGTATTGCTTCTTTAAAAAGTTGTAGGTGTAGATGAGCCTCGTCAGTCAGACTTACAAATCATGCTCAGGAATGGTTGGGGGAGACATTAGAATCTGACAGTGGCTTTGGCTGTGAGATTGAATTCTCCAACATACCGGGGTCACATACTCCCTCGTGCAAAAGAAATTTCTAGGCAACTCAATGTGACAATGAAACAAGCAGGACATTTGCCATCTGATTTTTGGAAAGGTCTTTAAAAACAAATTTAAAAATACCACCTATTCTCTTTCCTTTCCAAAAGGAAGAAAAGCAATATTATGGTCTCACTTGTCAACCTGGACCATCTAAGAAAGAGCTGGAGAGAAATGGCTAGGATTTCCTTGTTCGCTTAAAGGATTTTCCTCCATTGTTTCTGCGTTTGTTTCCCATTGCCACACAACAGCTGGAGTGTTCCGCTCAAAACCGAGTCTGTACACGTAATGTTTAATGCTTTGGAATCTGAGTCAAATCTCAAATCCTGATAACGGCCTCCAGCTGGCTTTGTCCTTGGTCTGTTACCCACTAGCTTCTTTTGCACCGGAGAGTCTGTTCTCAACCCGTGAGCCCCAGTGTCCTTTGAAAACTTGTATCAGCACACGCCACTGCCATTCTCAAAATCTTCCAATGGCCTCCAAGCCACCTGCCCCTCAGCAGAAAAGCCAACACACTTAGAAAGCAAGTCACCATCTGCTCCCATTCTCTCCGCTCTGCATTTCTATACAGTGTGTGGACCTGTGCCTTCAACGGTCTTCCCAAAGGAACCACATAAGCAGATGAATGCTGTTCCTGATTCACTGCTGTCTCTCTAGTGCCTGAAACGCACCAGGTATCTAGCAGGAGTTTCACAAATGTTTGAATCAATCAATGCGTAAATATGTGATACCCAGGTTTACCTGGTAGACAGCTGGTTTTATTATTGAGAAGCAGGAAAGACAGGGTAGTAATCTTTATCCACCTTGCTAATTTTTTACCAGCTGATTTTTCTTTTACTAGTTTTGAAATGTATTTATTTGGGTGGTGTCTGTGTGCACGCACACACACCCACACCCCTTCTCATTTGCTCCCCAAATTCCTGCAAAAGCCTGGCCTAGGGCTGGAGCCAGAATTGAGGGCCAGGGACTCAATCCAGGGCTCCCATGTGGATGGCAGGAACTCAAGTGCTTAAGCCTCGCAGGGTAAGCATTAGCAGGAAACTGAGGCAGAGAAACAAACTAGGTACTCTGACATGGGATGCAAGCCTTTAAAACGGCATCTTAATTACTGGATCTAACACCAGGCTGCTCCTGATCTTGAAGGAACTGGGTCTGCTTAGTGTCAGCCACGCGTTGATATGGGTCATTCTTTGTCGTGTGTTCAGGTCTGTTTTGAAGGATGTGTGTTGGCATCCCTGGCTTCTACCCACTGATGACCGGTGGCACCTTACCAGCTGTGATGAACAGCTGCAGACATTTCCAAATGATCTTCAGAGACAGAACCATCAGGTTGAGAGGCATTGCTCTGATGTGTCAATGTTAAATGTGCTATTTTTAAGCCAGATTTGTTTTATTTTTATTGGAAAGACGGTTACAGAGAGAGAGGGAGAGATTCTTCTACCCCCTGATTCACTCCCTAAATGGATACAACAGCTGGGGATGGGTCAGACTAAAGCCAGGAGCCAGGAATCCATCTGAGTACACAACGTGGATGGCAGGAGCCACCATTTTGTGCTTTCCCAAGTACAGTACCAGGGAGCTGGGTTGAACATGGAACAGCCAAGATTTGAAAGCAGAGCTCAGACATCGGGTACTGGTGTCAAAGGTGGGGGCCCAAAATGCTGTACCAAAGTGCTGATCCTTAGGCTGGATTCTCTTATGTCAGGAGAGGAACAACTTCCTTGTCAGAATCAAAACTTTCAGAAAAGCATTTTGACATTAGATACCAAAAGCTGGAGGAATAATAAAAAAAACCCGTTTTCTTCCTGTTCACCCAATTATTTATTCTCTAGCAATTTATCCCAAGAAAGTAATCAAAGATTTATGTGCCAGGGATGTCTACGGTTGCATTATTTATGGTTGTGAAAAACCCGAAAACAACCTTAACTGTCCAATAATAGGAATGGCTCAAAATTACATAGCAGAATAGGTGATCTTTCTTTCATCGGAAGTTTTGATGCTGAGAAACATTTAATGGTGTAGAATAAATCATGAATCTGTTAGATACATAAGTTAATATTCTAGGATGAATGGATATATATATTATATGTTATCTTCATCTCTATTGCATGCAAGTACCTACACATTTAGAGTTGGATCCCAATTGTTAAGAAAAAAGCAGATGAACAAAATTCTAGTGTTTACTAGGATTTCATTCTTTGACCTGAAGGTGAGAATTTGAATCATCTGTGGTAGAAACCGTATGGTTCTCGTGATGGGTCAAACTCATGGAGGAGGAATCTGTTTTTAACAGGCGGAGTGTTTCAACCTTAGTCTAGATCCGTTTAACTAAAGCCTGTTCAACCTTGAAATGGTAAGAATCTATTAGGCATTCTTTGTTGTTTCTCTCACACACAAATAAGCACACACTACACACGATTTTTCTCTGAATGACTTGTGATAAGACAAATTACAAGCTTCATTATTGTAGATGCATAAGACACAGGTGCTGGCATCTTTTTCTGTGGTCCATAAAAATGCATTGTTGACCTAGTGAGTGCTTCTCTCCGTATGTTTAGCTGGAAGGAAGATCCTTCAAGATGGATGGGGTTAATGGAAAACTTCTTAGGGCAATTCTCTTTTTTAAAAGCAGCCTTTGTAGTATCTTTTTGGCTTATTTTTATATGGGATATAGCAGAATGTTGTGTTTTTTTTTTCTTTCCCAGATTTTCCCATATCCCAGCCATGCTACATGGTCACATACATTTGGGGTCAAGCACATAGCAAGTGAAGATGACAGAAAGGAACCTTTCACTGTAACTCAGAGCTGGGGAGATGTGGAGATTCTCATGGTTTACTGTGCTAAGATGCACCCACCCTGGAGGGCCACTAGTCTAACACAGTGGTTTCCATAGTGGTGTTTGTGTGCATCAGACCAGAGGGCCAGCTTGTTAAAACCCAGGTGTGGGGCTGCACCTGCAGACTTCCCGACTTGGTACCGTCTGTTGACGGCCACGATTTTGCATTTCTCGCTTCTCAGGTGATGTTGCGGCTCCATGTGTGGGGACAGCATTTTGAGAACCATTGGTCAGAAATTGAGAAATTATATACCCCATATACCATCTTCTCTTTTATGTTTTTTATGTGAAAGGCAGAGTGGCAGATGATGAAAGAGGAGGTGTGGGATCTTCAATCAACCTGTTCACTCCCCAGATGACTGCAATGGCTGGGAACCCTAGCCTTGTTCCCTAAATGGGAGGTAGGGGCCAAGGGCTTGGATCATCTTCTAATGCTTGCTCAGACTTGATAGTAAGAAACTGGACTGGAAGTGGAGCAGCCGATCCAAACCCTCATTCTCTGCTCCCGTTGGCATCCTTTCCCTATAATAGATGTGAGTGGATCAGCAGCTTTGTGCTGACAATACATAGCTAACAATCTGCAGGTGGAGAGAACATGTGGTCCTGATGAAGACGGCAATGGAAGAAGAGGAAGGTGAGCTCTGGGAGTCTTGGCCTGGAAGAGAGGAGAGCACCCCAGCTACATGTAGGAACTAGGAAAGGGAACACCAGCTCATCCCAGCCACGTCTGTGTGAAACATGAGCTGCATGAGCCCTTCGGTGTTTTGCCTTCCAGATAGACTCGATTTAGACTACAACGGGTGTTTGGAATGTGGAGGAGAGAATGGGCATGTTTGTCTGGGAAGTGCCATGGAATGTCACCATTCTCAGAATAGTGTTTATAAGGGCTTTTCTGATGTCTGCTATAGTGAAAGTGCTTCAGGTAAAGCTTATTTTCTGGAAGAAAGGGAACATAACCAAGTTTATGATTAGCATCAGATTAACATTACAGAACTCTCAAAATCCTATAAGTTCTGTTTAAAATGCTCTAATACAGTTCTCAGTCCTAGCTGCCTGCAAGAATTAATCTCTTCATGCAAATTTGGACAATTCATAGTGTAGTGGCCACACCCCATTTTAATTAGACAGTAATTTCTGGTTTGGGCACATATGTGTCAGTTTCTTAGAGTTTCCGGCTGACTCCAATGCACATAAAGCAGAAAGATCACTGGTTCGGGGATTTCCCACGGTAGCAGAAGCACAAATTCTATTGTAGAGATTGCCAGACTCAATCATCACCCTCTTGGGTCTTGTCACACATCTGACTCCAACATGTTGTGTCTCTCCCACCTGCCCACTACACTCACCTTATGGTTTGGCTAATAGCTTATGTATCCTCCAAAGACCCAAGGGGTGGAGATTTGGATCAGAATGCTATGACAGTAGAATTGTAGATGAACCAGTTTGACTGTGTGAGGATGGAGTCCTGTGAAGTGCTGGGATTGGATCAGATTGTGAGGGTGGAGGATTTAGTCATGGTGGCTTGGCAAGACCACGGAGGATGCTTCTGTCCCCATCCCTCTGCCTCCTGGCTCGTGGTGCAATCACATCCCCACTGTCGCCAGCCTCTACCCTCCTCAGATGCCAGAACGAAGGGGCTGCCTGGTCTTAGACTGAACTTCTGAGCCTGTGAGCCACAGAAAGCCTGCCTCCTTCCTCAAAGGCTCCTCCGTGGTGTGAGTTATGGTAGAAAACCGTGGACTGACACCTCCCTACAAGTGCCTTCTTGAACTCAAAGCTCTTTTCTATCTTGAGAAGGTTCTGCCTGCTGGTCCCTCTGCCACAGAGGCAGGTGTTTTCATGGCACTTTGGCTGACTTTCGCTTTTCCTTCAGGTCTTGATGGAGTGTCATTTCTATCTTCAAATTCCTTAAAAATACCATTTTTTTCCCTATTTCCTACAGCATTCTTTTTGCTTCTGCTCCCAGTATTTCTCATGATCTCCACCTTAAACATCTGTGTGTATATTTGTTCGATGTCCATGCTTCCTTCTGGAGTTTAGGTTTAGTAGGCTTTGTTGCTCTTCACACTCAGTATTCCAGCACGAGGGCCCAGCGCGGTTCCTGCAATGGAGGGTATCTCCAACCGTTTTAATGTTGTTGGATTCTCATCACCTGTTGGATACCTTCTTCAAAAAGTTAAAAAGTGGTTTTACTGTGGCCAGAGTCTGAACCCGGCAGTTTAGCTGGGGAGCCCCCAAGAACCTCACCTGGGGGTGACCTCAGACTTGACTCTTGTGTGTGCCAACCAGTGCAGGGTTGGGTTCAGTCCATCACCTGCACCTGCCAATACACAGATCAGTGAATGCAGCTGTTTGATAAGTTTCTCCCCAGGCCCCATCTCTCACATGAACCATTGGGTGCTTTGGTCTAGCCTAGCCCAGCCCGCCACAGACGTAGTCCTCACACATACCATTGGGTGCTGTGGTCTAGTTGGGGGTGACTCCCGGTAATCTGCAACAGGCCCACCTCTGCTGTGATCCAGCCTAGTCTAGCCCACATCCCATCCAACTTTTGGGCACTTCCATGGGTGTTGTGGTTTGGCTTTAGACCCAGCCCTCACATATGCCAACAGGTGCCATTGCCTTGTTCAGCTTTGTCCAACCCCAGCATTGGTTCTTGTGCTCATCATGGTGGGTGGGGGGTGGGGAGGTAGTCTAGCAGGAGAGTACTTACTTCCATTTCTTTGGACAGATTTTTACTTATTTTTCATGTGTAATTTGAAACATTTTTGCAGGGCACATAAAATTATATATATTAATAGACATGATATCTTTTATATGTAAATGCATTTTTCTATGTCCTCCAGGGTAAAGATTACACCATTAATTACTTCATGTTTCCTTCAAAACAACAAAATCTCATGCTAACGTTCTGAAGCATTCCTCCATGTTTTTCCTACTTTAGAAGGTTCAGGTTTTGCGTTGAGGACGAAGCCATTTTGGATCGACTTCCATGAATCGTGATGAGGGTGTGGCCTCATTCTTCGGCAGGTGGAGATGCAGTTTCCTCAGTGCGGTTTACTGAGCACACTACCCTGTTTTCTACATAGTCCTCAGCCCCTCTGTCAAAGATCGAGTGGCTGTAGAAACGTGGTTTTACTTCTAGGGTTCCACTGGTCCATGTTTCTGTTCTGTGCCAATACCATGGCATTTTAATTACTGTAGCTTTTTCAAGTATTTTAAAGTCAAGTAGCATGCCCGTGCTTTGTTCCTTTTGCTCAAGATATCTATTCTGGATCTTTGAGTTTCCATATAAATGTTGTCATGTTTTTTTCTAGCTCTTTGGAAAGTGCTATCATTGTTTTGACGGTTTAGACAAGACAAGGGATTGCACCGAATCTGCTAATTGCTTTGGGTAGCAGGGACATTGACAGTATTGATTCTTCAGTCCATGAACACAATATGATTTTCATTTTTTTGGTCTCCCCTTCACTTACGATATGTAGTTTTCGTTGTAGGAGTCCATCACATTTTTTTGGCTGATTTTATTCATTTAATATTTATGAAATTAAAGACTATTAATGTTGAATGATGCACATTTCTTAGCTAATATTGAACACTACACCTTTCTGTGAAGTGGATACATTTCAGATTAGTTCTAACCTTTGGAGGACTCTTTGGTGAAGATTTATGCAATTTACTTGAAAAGCAAGAGGGAGGAGAGAGAGAGATCTTCCAAAATATTCCATCTGCTGGTTTCATAAATAGCTGTAACAACCAGTTTGGGGCCAGGTCAAAGTCAGTAGCCCAAAACTCCATCCTGGTATCCCAGATGGGTAGAGGGACCCAAGTATTTGGATCAGCACTTGTTTCCTTTCCGTGTGCAGTAGCAGGAAGGTGAAGCAAAAGCAGAGCAGCCAGAACTCAAACTTATGTTCCACTATGGAACATGGGCATTGCTAGTGCAGACTTAACCTGATGAACCACAACACCAGCCCATGGAGGAATTTTAAAGCTCATTTAAAGGCATGTCTAACTTTTCTTAGTCAAAGTTTCTCAAGCTCACCATCATTTACATTTTGGCCAGATAATTTTTTTTGTTTCAGAGAACTGAGAGCATTGTGGAGTGTTTAGTAGCACCTGTCGTCCCCACTCCTACAAGCTAGTGGTGACAGCCGGGTCATGACAACCAAGAATATTGGCAAACATTGCCAAATCATCTTCCACGTAACTGCTGCTGGAGCATTCATTTAGTCCTACTAACAAGGCATAGCAGCCTTTCTGGCTTTTTCTACTCCATACTTTGTCTTCAAATGACGGTTTTTTTTTGTGGGATTCCTGGTACTTTGGAATTCTAAGCTTTATCTTTGTGCTCCCCAATTTGGTTTCTCCAAATCTTTTCATGTTAAAAGAAAAAAGCTTACTTTATAATAAATAGGGCAGACCACATCACACAGCGGTGCTGTGGCCACTTGAGTGAACCAATGGATGGAATAGCCTCTGCAAATCTGCATCTCCAATAAAAATGTTTTTTTGAAGTTCCTTTAGTGGCAGGCATTGTGGCATAGTGGGTAAAGCTGCCACTTGCAATTCCAGTGTCTCATGAGTGTCAGTTTGTGTTCTGGCTGCTCCACTTCTGATCCAGGACCCTATAATGGCCCGAGAAAGCAGCAGCAGATGACCTAAGTGTTTAGGCCACTACTACCCACATAGTAGACTTATTTGAAGTTGGCTTCTGGCTTTAGGCTGGCTCAGTCCTGGCCACTGCTGCCTTCTGGGCAGTGAACCAGTGTATAGAAAGCCTCTATTCCACTTTGTAGTTCTGACATTCAAAATAAACTTTTTAAAAGTTCATGAAAATGGAATTTTAAGTTTATTTTGCTGTGATAGTTTTGCAATTCATGAATGACTTTTTTGTAATATGTGCTCTCTGAACTCTGAAATCCCCTCTACAATTTCAAGCTGAACAAATCACATCTTTGGACATTACCGGATCCCAGAGTCACCAGTTGTAGCCAATTTTTTTTCTTTCAATGCTTGCCTCTTATTTATAATGACATTTCTTCCTTCTGCCATAATGACATTTCTTATGTGTCTTTAAACATATGTCTCCTCCTGTTGACTACAAGGTCTGTGAGAGCAGAAGCTGTGTTTATTTTATTGATATCTGCATCTCTAACACTTGGAATTTAGTAAAGCCTTTGCAGCACAGAGCATCAGGAATGAGTGCAGACTTCATGGTTTAAGGGCATAGTCCCCAACAAGGCTGTGCTCACTTCAACAGCAGTCTTCAATGGAGGGTTCCCTGGGCACCTGTGTTTCTGACCATCTAGCTGCAGATCCTGGGGTTCCTAGTACTTTTTATTTGGATGATTTTCTAGAAAGATTCACAAAATCTAGGAAAGTGCCATACTTCTAGTTATAGTGATAATTTCCAGGATACAAATCAAAATCAACGGGAAGAGCAGAAGAGCTCCCAGGGCAAGGCCAGGGAGGGTCCAGGCACAGGGCTCACTTGTCATATCCTTGCTGCATCAGCACGTGTCTCCTTCACAGCATGCTGACCTGTGGTCAGCAACGGGGCTAGCTTCTGAGATTCCAGATCCAAAGATTTGTTGGAGCATCATTACACAGGTGTGATGGGTTACATCATCACTGGCCACAAATTTGAACTCAACTTTCAACCTTCCTCTCCTGCCTGGAGATTGGTATGATAACCTGGAATTGAAAGCTCCAAGCTTCCATTATGGGTTTGGTTTTCCTGGCACAGTCAGGCTCTCTTGAAACAACCTTAAGACTCAGCATGTGCCACCTTGTTATATGAACTTGGGTGTTGTCCCAGAAACCCAAAATAAAGAATATACTCTTATTACTTGAGAAATTACAAGCTTACTCCCAGGAAACACAGGACAAACAATTTCTTTACAGCCCTCAATAAAAACTGAGTAATTGTGAGTATAAATATTGAATGAATAAACAGTGAAACTGAGTTTTTATTTCTGATATTCCACAGAAGGCTGATGATACAACAGTTAACCCTTGCATTCCAAATACCTTGGCAGTCATTGCTTGCTACATATTATGGTCATTTTCCCCTCCTTCTAGGGACATTACAGCCTTGAACTTCTCTGCCCCTTATGGAAGGAACATAGTTATGGGATTTTTTTTGACCAATAAATGTTAGTGAATCAAACTGATATGAGTCATTTCTGGCTGCAATCTCTTATAAATACATTAATTTAAGGGAGAGAGGAAGATAATCCAATCCCCGTTTCTTTCCCTAAAGGCATAAGATCCTGAAGCTCAAGTTAGTTTTCACACACAAGTGGCAGGCACCCAGCTAAAGGGACCATCACCTGTTTACCTCCCTAAGTGTGAGTTAGCAGGAAGCTGGAATGGAGAGTGGAGCCAAGACAACCCAGGCGCTCATGTGGGACATGGACCTCCCAGGCAGTATCAGAGCCACTGCAACCACACCTGTACCTGGGGGAAAATGTGGCCAAAAGTTCTCCCATTGTATAAATATATATGGTGAAGCTAATGATCCAAGTTGGACATGTAGTATGAATAAGAAATAAACGTTCATGAGTTAAACCTGAGATTTGGGAACTTTTACTGAAGCGTAGCCGAGCTCATTTTGATGAGCATAAACACAGAACATGCATTATTAAGCTATTATCACTTAATACCTGCCACAGTCTAAGAGGTGGTCAGTATTCATAGCCTCATTACCAAAGGTGGGAAAGTGAAGCAAAGAGGAATTATGTCCATATACTTTGTCCACATTCATGTCATTGGTAATTGGTGGGGTGAAGCTAATGATTTGAATCCAGTGGGCTGCCCGCTCATCTAAGTGCTAAGTAGTACAAGTTGGCAAGGGGGAGGCAGGGAGAGAAAGGCACCTTGCACTCCGTTGTGAGGGTGGGAGGTGTGAGGAGCAGCACTGGGTGGGATAGCTTTGTACATCTGCTGCTGTGTTTGGCTTTAACATGTTGCTTTGTCCTTTTAGCTGCAGGCTTAGAGGAGGAGAGAGAGTTTAGAAGTGTCTTTGAAAATGATTTTGACATTTTGTATTTCATACCCACGACATGGAGATTTTTAATTGTTGGTTGCTTTTTCGGAACAAATACAGAAGTTATATTCAAATGGGATTTCTTCTTGCCACATGGATCGCCTTTCATGCTGCTTTGGCATGTGAAGAAACAAGCATCCAAGTGAATAAATAGCAGCTGCACGTGACAGGGCAGGCTTTAAACGGCAGTGAGGAAGGACCGAGGTTGGTGACAAAGGGATAGCTATTTGGGTCTCTCCTGGCCCTTGCAGTCCTTTGAATACTTAATTGGATTTTCTTTCCAGTATCTTGCATTGTCCCTTGCAGTCTGAATGGGAAGCAAACTCGCAAAATACATTTGTGAATTATCAACAGTCACGCTTTGGCTGCAGCAGCGAGGCCTGGAGCAGAGCTAAGGAGGAGCATCTTGGAGGCTAAGGGGAAAAAGGTGGAAGTGGAAGGTTCCTGGCTGCTTGCCTCCGTCCAAAGCATCCGGGACACCCACTTCCCAGAGCCCTGCTGGATCTGCTTGCTCATCCTGCACCCAGGAAATATGGGCTGCTCATCTTGCCCAATACCTCAACCTTTCTTGGTCTCTGAGGTTATTCTATGAACTCCTAAGGAAGTGACCTGTAATTGACACTTGGACAGAATCTGGTAGCGAGTCTTGTGTGTAGATCCTGTTCATCCATTCTGGCGGGCTCAGAGATAGAGGAACTCCTGGGGAGCAGTTTAGAAGTGCTTCTTCCACTCTGAGCTATAGGCTGAGGGAATCCTCTGCAAGGAGACTTTGTCAGCTGCCCATACCCCAAAGGGACTATTTGAAAAGCCTGTGTGCATGTGTGAAAGCCAAGCTGGTCAGACGCACTGCACTTGGGGACATCACTGGTTTAATAGAGTCTTGCTGGTAGCTGAGAAAGGCAGACATGGACAAGGATATTTATCGGACTTCAGACTGTGCAGTGCGATTGAAAAGCCAGTTCGTCAAGGCAGGGGTCTGATGGGAGCGGAGCAGAGTTTACAACACAACATTTTATGCAATACAGAGATGAGTGTCTTGTTGCAGCCATTCATCTTCCAAAGTGAGCTGTTTCATTATTTCCAAGTCTTAGCTCTTATGTGTAAGTATTTTGGGATTAAATAACTCAATTTTTTTTTGTTGCTCAGCACTGAAAACCAAGCATGTGTGTGGAACTGGACATTCGGTGCAGTGGATTTGATCAGCCCTTGGGATACCCACATACTGTATGAAAGTGCGTGATTGAGTCCCATGCCTGGGAAACAGTGGTGATGGTTCACGTCGTAGGATCCCTGCCACCCATGGGCTCCCGGCTTCAAGCAGCCCTAACTTCAACAGGTGTGGACATTTAGGGAGTGATCCAACACAGGAAGATCTGTCTCTTTGCCTCCCTCTCTTAAATATAATTTTAGAATGTCACAGTATGCTTGTGTGTAAATGTTTCTTAATGAAGCTAATACAAAAGAAAAGGATGGCTGATCCTAGAACTGTGTCGCACAATCAAGACATTGAGAGCATTAGGGGTCTTGTAGAGTCTCTGCATCAGTGACCCCAGTCATTAACAAGTATCTTTTCTCAAAGCTCCTTCTCACTTAAGAGCTAAACCATTCTATACTGATTATGGCATTGGTTATTCTGAATTATTTAAATCTGCTAGGGTTAAGCAAAGGTAAAACTGGAATCCTCAGGGTGCAAAGACATGGTCTTCCACTTTCTGAAACTGTTAACATGTTCACAGTCTAAACAACTCCAGCATCATTCTACAGGTGCATTGGTCTGTTTCTTTCCTCTCTGGTCGATCAGAAGGACTTTGACATTTGCATCGCGGCAGTCCTCTTCAAGGAAAATTGATCTGGGAGTGTTGTACAGATGGTTTGACCACAATGGAAGTGTGCCCCCTAGGAAGGCTTCCCGCTCTTCAGGAAAGCATTCCTTGCTCCCCATGTCTATTGGGGCAGAGATCACGTAGCAATTACAGCAAATATAAGGAATTATTCTACTTAGTCAAACCATTGGCCATTGCATCCCAGCACAAAGACAATGAAGGCAGTGGGAAGCATTTGTTTAAAATTCTAATCATCGTAGACGCCAGCGATTTGTGAAATAGAGGCAGGACAGAACAGAACACTAAGACGACATGTCTGTACCCTTAGAAAGATAAATTATGTACTCTGTATCTGGAATTTAAATGACATATTTTCCTCGTAGCTTACAAATAACAGTTAATGGCGACAAGGGTGTCGCAATTGCCGTGTAATTTCCCCTTCTAGAAATATGTCTTGAAAATCATGCGACTATTTTCAATTCGAAAGATGATTTAAGAATTAAGTTAAAAGGCTACCCAAAACAAAGCAAAAAACAAAACAAAACCTTAGAAGTAATTCATTTATTTTGAAGAAGCTGTTTCTTATTGCTTCTCTATTACTCTGAGATTTTAGGAATATCATTTTCTCTGTAAGAGAAATAACAGCCATCTCTGTCGACTGATATCCATGGTGCTAGATCCTCTCACCACAAAACCTTGATTGATCCTTCCAGCAATTTTACGGATTATTCTTTCAATTTACAGATGGTAAAACTGAGATCATGGGGCCAGATTCATGAATAGGATTGCTGCTTGTGACCTTATCTGAAGTTCTGGTTGTTCCACTTTTGATCCAATTCCATGCAAACATGCCTGGGAAAGCAGTGGCAAATGGCTCAAGTTCTGGAGCACCCATGTGGGTAACCCAGAAGTAGTTTCTGGCTCCTGGCTTCTTCAAGGCCCAGCTCTGGCTTTTGTAACCCTTTGGTGAATTAATGAGTAAAAGATCTCTCTTGCCCTTTCCTTGTGTTACTGCCTTTCAAAGTAGTTAATTTTTTTTTTTTTAAATCGAAGGTCAGAAAGCTCACATTTTTTAACATCTCACATTCTTTTTTGTAATGACCTCTAAGTTGAGGGTGGGTGTTGGAAGCTGCAGTTAAGATGTTCCTTGGGAAGCTTAATCTCATTGATACCTGAGTTTGAATCTAAGCTTTCCTCCTGATTCCAGCTTCCTGCTAATACATACTCCGGGAGGCAGCAGGTGATGGGTTAAGCACCTGCCACTCACATGGGAGAACCAGGCCGAGTTCCAGGCTCCTGACTTCAGTCTGGCCCACCTCTGGCTATTGTGGGCATTTGAGCAGTGAACCAGCAGATGGAGAGATCTCTATCAGTCTCTGAGTTCTCTCTCCCTTAAATTAAAAAAAAAAAAATCTTATTGAATGGTAGAAGCAGAATGAGACTACTTAAAAAACCATCCAATTCAGTCCATGATTTTTTAGATAAGAAAACAGACACAGAGAAGGGAAATGATGTAGACTCGTTGCTGCAGTCTTGCCTCGTGGCAGTCATGGTGGGAGCCTCAGCCCAAATGGGCCATTTCTCATCCTTTACCCATTATTGACAACCGTGACCCATGGAGCGTGAGGGCTTGTGTGCCACAGGGCTGCTGAGGATAATAATGTCACAGTCTCACTGATCTTGTGCAAGACCACAGTCGGTGAGAGACCTGTCTTCTCTGTGACCCAATGTGAAGGATGGCAGAGCAGAGGGAGGCAAGGCACCTGTATCCTTTTTTCTTAAAGTATTTATGTGAACAGTGGAATGAGAGAATAAGGAGAGATATTTCATCCATTGGTAGATCCCAAGCAGCCGGGGCTGGACCAAGCTGAACCCTAGAGCTAGGAATTGCTTCCATGTCTCCCACATAGGTGGCATGGATTCACACATCTACTGTTGCCTTTCCAAGTGCATTAGTGGGAAGCTTGATAGGAAGTGGGGCAGCCAGGACTTGAACTGATATGGGACGCTAGCATGGAAATTGGCAGCTTAATGTGCACAACATCAGTCATTGCATTTACACCCTTGATCAACATTGTCAGACTAAGTTTAAACTCATCTTACCTCTAGGTTGTAAATTTATATGGAATGCCTGTATAAATTATAGTTATGGCTGACATAATATATAATTGCATGATTAAGG
Organism: Ochotona curzoniae; assembly: GCF_017591425.1. Taxonomy (NCBI): domain Eukaryota; kingdom Metazoa; phylum Chordata; class Mammalia; order Lagomorpha; family Ochotonidae; genus Ochotona; species Ochotona curzoniae. The sequence continues at coordinate 14,782,875 of NW_024465035.1, read as the reverse complement.
ATATAGTACAAATAATTCACTTGTTTCATTCTGCTCATTTCACAAACATTTGTTCAATTTTCATTTACCTGTCATCTTCTGTATCTTTGTATGTGTATATTTGCCCACATTTAAGGCAATGAATTAAATGACAAGAAAGGCACATTGTTTTATATTCAAGGTTGCAAAACAAGGAATGTAAGAAAGTCGGTATGCAACTTATAGATACAAAATTAAACATACACAAATCCAGGGGACAATGAATAAAGTAGAAGTTCCATTTCAAAATGGAAGTTTGGGGAGGGGCGATTTCTTGGAAACTGATTTTGAACACAGTAATGAAAATGGATCAGTGTCAGAAAATTTTTGGATAAAAGCTAAGCTTCTGCAGCCTCCCTGGATTAAGTGAACAATGTAACTGTGGCTACTTGCATATCTGCAAACAAGACATTTTTGAGATATTAAACCTTGGCCCACTCAGTTGCATTTGGAAGTGTGAGAAATACAGATACAGCTTATTCATTTGCATCTCTCCCCAGTCCCCTCCAGATTTGGCCTTTCCACATCAAAACAGAACCTTTGTCTGAGTTTTGCCTGAATTTCATGTGAACTCTCTGCACATGCTTTGCCGCCCTTTTCCCTCCAACAGATCAGAGGTGTCCAGCCAGAACAAAAATCCTTATTCTCTTCTGCCTGATTGAAAATCCAAAAGCAATGTGGCCAGAGGGGTGTCTTTCTTTAATGGGCTGCACCTCTCATTTTGAGAGGCAGAGAGGGATAAAAAGGAGCAGGCAGATAGAGAAGGTTTCTATCTTACCCACTGGTTCAAATCCCCCCAAAATGCCTGCAGAAGCCAGGTTTGGGCTGGACCAAAAGCAGGAGCTAGAATCTCAATCCAGATCTTCCATGTGACTGGTAGGCACTTCACATTATGAGCCACTGTTGGCACCTCCCAGGGTCTGCATTGGTGGGAAGCTGGAACTGGGGGCCAGAACCCAGATGCAGGCCCAGGCACTCTGGCATGAGACATGGTCACCTAAGCACTTCTTCACCAAATTGCTGCCCTTACAGTGTCCTCTTTGCAGAGATTAGTCTGATGTTTTCCTCTAACCATGGCTTCAGGAACCAAGGAGAACTTGGCAAGTGTTTACTGCCCAATATCCCCTAGTGTTCACCCATCGGAGAGCAGAAGCACTCCCAGCCTGAGGAGCATCCATTAGGCTTTGGGGAGGCCATGTGTATCACTTCAGGGCAGAACTCTCAGAGCCGGGTTGTGTACATTCTCTTGCGTCTGTGATGGTAGAAAAGTTGAGATGGAATCCTTGAGTAATTATAATGAGTGATTACATTGAGCAAAGCCCTGGTCAGCCCACATGGAGCACGTGGCATGTATAAATGAAGTTTGCAACCACAAAGGTCCAGAGATTGTTTATAACCACATCACCCCATGACACTTGACTGATGCAGTGGCAAGTATGTGTGCAGAACTCTGGAGGTGGCTGTTCTCACTCACTGCAAATGGTTTATCAACAGAGAACACGTATGCCCCACATGGTCAAGTTTTGTAGATGCTCTTGGCAATTTTGCAAAGACAGACTTGCCCAAGAAAAAGCTGAAAGATAATGACATATTCAGTGGCCGAAAAAAGTTAGGTTCAGGTTTATGTGTATCTCAGGGCATGGCTTTGGAGATTTGCACCAAAAACATCTGGAGCTGAGAAGCTTGCAATTAGAGCCGGGCAGATGCTCCAAGCTCTCCGTGGCCATAGCAAACCACCTTGTGGAGGAAAGATCTTGATATTTACTCCCACCCTCTTAAATTCCTCTTTGGCATTTTAGTCTTCTCCCTCTGAAAACCTTTAATGATAAATATATGTACACAAATCCACAAATATTAGGTTAATCTCTCCCACACTAGCTATTACACAAAATGACTGATTTTCTGTTAAATATTTCGCACAAGTATCTTTACACTTTGACCCTATCCAAAAGGCTGAGAAGTAACTGCACAAGTATTGTTGAACTCAGGACCTCATTTCTGTAGTACCTTCTGGAAGTGAGGCTTGGTGACCCACTTACTACTAAGCCAGTCAGCCTGCCTGGCTCCAATTCCTTATGTACTTCCAGGCAATGGAACTGGACCACTCCCTACCCTGCCCATATTGTCCTGTTGCTGCAGTGTTTTGCCAACTGTAGAGTATACACACTCATTGCTTTTTTCTGACCATCACAAGGAAGTCATGGCTACTATTTGCCAAGGTAATTACCCCAAAATGGTCAATCAAAAACGTTGCAGCAAATGTCCCTTGCAGGGGTTCAACAGATGAAGGTGGAAATTTTCCTTCCTCCATTTCTTTCTCTCTCACCCACCTCTCCTCCTCTCCTTCCTTATTCTCCCTTACCCCTTTATTTTGTCTAATACATGCTCCTGCCTCATTGCTAAGGAGGAGCGAGCCTTTGCTGCTCAGTGGTTCCATCCCATCTGTTGAGGTCAGGGAGAATCAGAAGCAGAGGCACGGAATTTGAATGCTGGTCAAATTACTCTAAGTGGAAAAGGAGGAGATTGGGGGTTGGGTAGGCTGGCAAAATGAGAAAAGTCAAGTATAGGGAGTGGAGGCGGAGGGGAGGCGGGAGGCAAAGCAGGGTGCTGGGACGAGAAGCAATGAATGTCAGTTATGTATTGGAAGTTCTGCTGTGTGGGGAGCACAAAGCTCTAGTTTCTAGCATCTCAAGAGACATTTTAGAATGCAGTTTGTCTGCTGGTATTTTTATGCCTCTCACATTACAGATACTGTATAGATTGCTTTGGGGAGAATTGACAATATTCCCATATAAGGATGGAATATGAATATTCATTCCTTCATTTTTTTCCCCCATGCTAACCCCAGTTTCAGTTCTCTTCATACATCTTGCATAGCTTGTGAACGTGAATCAATTCTATCCAAATTCATCTCTTGTTAATTTAAATGTTTGTTACTGTTCTCCAGGGTGTCTTTTTCCCATATTTTCTTTAAAAGCACTTGCTGTTTTGCAGTAAGAAATAGGCATACCATCGAGTCTCTGGGTTGCTACGCCACGTCTTACTGCTTGCTTGTTTCCCAGACATGTAATCCTATTATCTTCAGATAATGGTAGTATTATTTCCTGCTTTCTAATTATTTTTATTATTTAGTTTCATCCTCCCGGATAATTGCGTTGGCTAGTACCTCTACAGCACTGTTAAGATAACATGGGATCAGTGGATATCATTGACTTTCTCCCTGATCTGGTTAATATTTGTAACATGTTGGGCCTGGTGTGGTAGCCTAGTGGCCAAAGTCCTCACCTTGAATGCACCAAGATCTCAGGTGGGCACTGGTTTGTATCCTGGCATCTCCACTTCTCACCCAGTTCCCTGCTTGTGGCTGGGGTGGTTGTGGGAGGCAGGCAAGGACAGTGCAAAGCCTTGGGACCCTGCACCCGCATGGGAGATCTGGAAGAAGCTCCTGGTTTTTGATCAACTCAGCTCCGGCTGTTGTGGCCACTTGGGGAGTTAATCAGTGGACGGAAGATCTTTCTCCTTGTATCTCCTCCGTGTATTTGCCTTTCCAGTTAAAAAAAAATCTTAGAATATATTTGTAACATGTCCATGACACTGCTGGTGCTTAGGTTGAGAAGTACAAGAGGACCTCTAAAAAAAACTTGTAGAAAATGGAATCAACAGAAACTTACTTGGGCACAGAAATTTAAAATAACTTGTACATGTTTTTCTCCGTAAGAGACATTTTCCATTAACTTTATAATTATAGAAGGATATCAACATTGTTTCACCAGTATAAACTTTTCATTTTGTTTCCCATGAGTTTTGGAAGTCCCTCCTATGTTTAGCCACAGCCATTTCTAGCTCTTTCTAATCATAAGGAAGTAGTATCTACTTGTATTGAAGTTAGCATAAGCAAAATTCTGCGAGTCTAGAGTTTCTGGAGTTTAGCACTGTAAACCCTAGATCCTACATTGAAGGAAATTCCTCAATCCTAGTTTGGGATAAATGGCCACTTGAACCAAGGTCAGCAATAGACTTGAATCCTCCGATCATTTTGGACCTCTGGATACATTATACTTTGGCTGATTTAAATGGCTTATAACGTTTATGTTTTACAGTATTGGGCCATCTTTCTCTTGGCATGAACCCCCGTTAATCTTGTGTGTAATTCTCTCCTTGCTGGTCTCTCTGGTTAACACCTCTACATTATGTAGGTTTTGTCAACATCCGTGAGATCAGTCTGTAATTTTCTGTGCGTTAGCTTTGTTGGTGTTACAGTGGCTGCATTAGAAAAAATTGGACTCTGGATTTCTTTTCCAGTGTTTTGCTGCAGTGATTGAGATTCCATTAGCCTCATAGTTCCTTAGAAGTTTTGTAGGTTTTCCCAGTGAAACCATCTGGAATTGGTGTTTCGTGAGTAGAAGTAGTTGATCATTTTTTTTCTAGTTTTTTTTTTCAGTTCCCTTGAGAATGCTTAACCTGTTTAAATTGTTTCTCTTTGGGGTTCAGTTTTAATAATTTGTCTTGGTGGATGGTATGGTTAATGTGGTGACACAGCAGCCTGCAGCATCGCATCCCATATGTGCACCAGTTTGCCCAGCTACTCCACTTCCGATTCAGCTCTCTGCTCATGGCTAGAAAGACAGCAAAGGGTGGCTCAAGTCATTGGGCTCCTGCACCTATGTGGGAGATCCAGAAAAGGCTCCTGGTTCCCAGCGTTAGACCAACTCAGCTAGCTTTGGTCACATCTTTTGTGGCCATTTGGAAATAAACTAGTGCATGGGAGATTTTTTTTTCTATCTCGCCTCTGTAAAATCTGCCTTTCCAATAAGATAGTCTTTTATGAACATAATTTGTGTCTCAGGATGGAAGTTTGATGTAGTGGCTAAGATGCAGCTGGAGATGGTCACAACCCATGTCTAAAATGCATGGTTCAAGTCCAAACTCCTGGGTTCCAGCCAATGGACCTGGAGGGCAGCAGATGAGGGTTTAAGTGCACACACAGCTGCCTGCCACCCATGTGGAGGACCTAGGATGAGTTCCTGGCTCCAGGCTTCAGCCTGGCCCAGCCTTGAATGCTTCAGGGATCTGAAGAGTAAACCAGCAGATACAAGATATCTCTACCTTTGAGATGGAATAAAAAGGATTTTTCTAAAAAAACAAGTTATGCTTTATCAGGCAGTTCTTCATATTTTCAAATCACTTGAATACAATGCAATAAAATTTGTGTCATGCTTCTTTAAATATACTATATATCTCCATATTTTCACTGTTTTACGCTTTATAGTTTTGTTGGCTTTCATTTTCTTAAAGAAAAAGTGTCATTTGTTACTTATATACTTATAGTTTTACTATTTTCTTATCTCGAATTGATTTCTGGCTTATTATGTCATCTGCTTAGATTTTTTTGCTTTTTACAACTCCTTAAGTTTGTGTGTAATTCATTTTTCAACTTTTGTTACTTATAATGTACATTCTATGATTGTGAGTTTAAAAAAAGATTTGTTTATTTTATTTGAAAGGCAGATTTTTACAGAGAGAAGGAAAGAGGTCTTCCACACACTGGTTCACTCCCCAAATGGCCAAAATGACCAGAGCTGATCCTATCTGAAGCCACGAGCCAGGAGCATCTCCGGGTCTCCCATGAGAATGCGGAGTCCCAGGGACTTGAGCCATCCTTTACTGCTTTCCCGGGGCATAAACAGGGAGATGTTAGGAGCTGAGACTAGAATCAGCATCCTTACAGGATGCTGGTGCAGTAGATGGAAGATTAGCTTGCTAAACCACTGCACCATCCCTTAAGATTTTGAGTTTTAGGAAACTGACTCAATAGCTTAGCTGATGAAGTCCTCACCTTGCATGCGCCAGGATCCCATATGGACATCGGTTCCAATCCGGCAGCCCTGCTTCCCATCCAGCTCCCTGCTTGTGGCCTGGGAAAGCAGTTGAGGACGGCCCAAAGCTTTGGGACCCTGCACCCAAGTGAGAAACTTGGAAGAGGCTCTGGGCTCTTGGCTTCAGATTGGTTTAGCTCGAGGCACTACAGTCACTTGGGGAGTGAATCAGTGGGTGGGAGATCTTCCTCTGTCTCTCCCATCTGACTTTCCAATGAAAATAAAATAAGTATTTAAAAAACATTGAGTTTTAAAATTTCTAATTGAAGAGACAGAACACTTTCATCTGATGATTCTCTTATCAAGCGTATAGAACGGCCAAGGCTGACGTCAGGAGGCAGGAACTCCATGTATGTCTCCCGTGTAGGGTCAGGTATTCAGGTGTTTGAATCATGAACTGCGGCCTCCTGGGGTACACACTGGCAGTAAACTGGATCAGCAGTGGAGTGGTAGCTTGAAAGAAGCTCTCTGAAAGCTGTTGTGGATGTCCTAAATGGTCTCTCAATTGTTGTGCCAAATGTCTGCCCAGTTACAACAACACTAGCCATCATCCACAATTCTGACATGTGGTGTTTGCAAAGCTTTTGCCATTCATTTCCAGTTTAATTGCATTTGATGGGAGAATGTTATGCATCTAATTTCAAAGCTAGGGTACTTGGCCCGTCACCCCTGTCATCCTGTGCAGTCCAGAGAAGTTCCCCAGCCAACTCACATTTCCCATCCTGGACCCAAAGTATTCACCATGTATTTTGTGCCCTCAACATCTTCCAGGATGCTGTTTTATTTTCTGTGTCTGGCAGCTCTTCCTCATGATATGACTCAGTTTAGAGATGTCCCAAATTCTGTCAGAAACGGAAATGACCTTTGTCTCTCCTTCATCTTATCATTTTCAGGGATTTCCAAGGTCCAAGACTTGTCATTTTACGACTGTTAATCCTGGGCATGTTTTCACTCTAGAATGTTCTGCCAATGACTGTGGGAAGCCATCTTTTCCACACTCACACCTCTAGCCACTAGAGCCTTTGCAAAAGCTGCTCAGAAGGAATCTTCTAGATTGTGTGCATGCCTGATGTCAAATTAGACTGTGGTTCTCTCCCCCTCGCTGCTCCCTGGCAGTTGCTCTGTTCCTTTTGTTAGAAGGATCTGAGGGATCCTTCTATCTCTTGTTCCTGGACCAGCCCATGCTCCTATCACCATGATTATGGGTTTTTCCATCTGCTCCTTCACATGTACTTTGAGGTTGAATTGGCTGTAAAAAAAAAAAAATCAAAACTGCCTTGTTATAGTAGGACCATTTCTGGGGCAGATGTTTGGCCTGGTGACTTTTAACTTTGTTTTTGGATGCTTTCATTCCATCCATGTTGGAGTGCCTGGTGTAGCTTCTGACTCAGTTTCCTGCACACACAAACCCTAAGGGGAAGTGGTGACTGTTCCAGTAATTGGTCCTGACACCTGGGTTGAGTTCTTAGCTCCTGGATTTGACCCTAGCTGTGGTGGGCATTTAGGGAGTGAATCATCTGATGTGAGCACTGTTTGTCTGCTTTCCCGTTTAGCTTGGTCTATCTCAGATATTAAAAAATGGCCTCATACTCTCATTTTCTCCCCTCCTTCGAGCAAATGGAAAACTGAGCAGGTTGACAAATGCTGTGGCCAGCCTCTCTTGAGTAGGTGGTAGCTAAAGGTCCCCCCCCCCTCTCTTAACTGATAACCTCCTGGAAAACAAACAAGTCTTGGAATGACTCTGAAAGAAAATCCAGGTTGAGTGTGCTTCTATCCTTGGGTACAAGGAAATCTAGAAACGAAACAACCTTGAATCAGAACAAGCCAGGGCAATTTTAACACACCTGTGATGAAACTGCTGTTGTGGTTGTTTTCATACCTTTGCTGCCACTCAATGTCTAATTCACAGATGTCACTTTTGGGCCCAGGGTACAGCAGTACTTACACGAGCAGAATGATTGATGTCCATTAAGTACCTTATCATCAAGTGCCATTGACATGGTCCAGTGTAAGAAACATTGGAACTGCCCGGTGCAGTAGCCTAGTGGCTAAAGCCCTCACCTTGCATGCTCCGGGATCCCATATGGGTGCAGGTTCGTATCCCGGCTGCTCAATCTCACGTCCAGCTCCCCGTTTGTGGCCTGGGAAGGCAGTCAAGGATAGCGCAAAGCCTTGGAACCCAGAAGAAGCTCCTGCCTCTGGCTTCCGATGGGCTCAGCTCTGGCCATTGCAGCCACTTGGGGAGTGAACCAATGAATGGAAGACCTGTTTCTCTAAAATCTAACTTTCAAAAAAAAAAAAAAGGAAAAAATAAATTTTAGAAGATCATTGGAAACATGTTCTCTTTGAGGGAGGATTGGGTTTACAGCAAGAAACTTCGGAGTTCGTGAAAAAAAAAGGAATTAGAATAGAAGTTTATTTTTGTGCAAATAATTTTACAATCTATGTGATGTTTTCATATATGCATTCACCATGAATTTTTGGAAAGCCCCTGGAATGCATGGCTTTTAAAGCTTTTCTTCTTTTCCATTTCCTACATCCTTTCTGGATAGTTCTGGGATTGATCCAGGAAAAGAACGGGAGAGTGAGGGAGGTGCAGAGAACAGGCAGTGAGGGGAGGAGATCTCTAGTGTGAGAAGAGTGGGTATGTTACTCAAGCATCTCACACAGGGGCACAAATTATCCCTTTTCCAGAGGATTGGGTGAGTCCTGTTCTGCCAGCCCCGAGCCAAAGTGTTTATTGCTCCTCTGTGTGTGGGAAGAAAATTTCTTGGTTGAGCACTAGCTGAGAGCTGGTTAATACTAGCTTGCTGGAGCAGACGGGCCCGAGGCGGCCTCACCAGCTGAAACGCGCTGTCCCTGGGCTATAGCGGCCATTCTTCTGGCTGATGCAGTGCCAATGGTTTCTCCTCAGGACCTCACACACCCACTGCCCTCTCTGGGTCATACACAGAGAGCCGGGAAGGTGTTCATTCTCAGGGGTGCATCCCCGATGGTTCCTGGGTGTCCCGGAGAGACAAACTTTCGTTAATGATGCCGAGATGCAGGAGGGAAGCTGCGTTGCTCCTCATGTCCCAGTGTCTTTTCTAGTGTTTGTAAGCTGGTCAGCTGTCACCTCCCTTACATCACTTTCATGTTCAATAGTTTGCTTTTCCGCCATCCTCTTGTGAGTGTTGTCGAGACAGTTTGTGGCATCCTTCACCTATTGTGTTGCTGGTGGTGGAAATGCCCACACGATTGCCTTTCACTGGAGTGATTTGCCACCCTCTTTTGCACTTGAGAAGCAGTTTAACAAGAGTTACCTAGTGGTTCTGTGACTGCCCAGGCATGTGGCAGGCAAAACTCCAAGGTAGCTGAGATAATCTGTTAACTACCATGCTGTGTAAGCTCTTGTCATCTCTCACCCATTGTGATCTGCAACTGCCCACCCAATTCCTACCTATCACCACTTGTAGGGGATGCTGTTGTTGCCCTGACCAGTCCCTACACTTTCCCAGACAACCTGGAGGTGACAGGCTGACAGCTGCTTCCTGCTGGACACAGTTGCCCCAGTAAGCAAGAGCCACCCACACATCCTGCACTCATGACAACCTGCACAAAGACACAATAGCCACTCTGTCTCAAGCAGGGGCCTACTTCTTGTCGCCCTTCATCCTGAAAAACCTTGAGATTGGACAGAAGCAGAGGCCAGCCAGGGCCATGCCTTGCCCAGCGCCTGCCCCTTGCCTCATCCAGCTCCCTCGTCTCCCATTCTCCTGAGGGTTCCATCTTGTAAAGTCTTGCATACCCTGTCTTTAGGGAAGCCGAATCCGGATACTACACACAAAAAACAAGTAATTGTTTCCTACCAGAGAGTGCAGAGCTGAAGAAACTGTTTTACCATCTGCCAGTGGGGCCATTTGGATATTTATAATGGCATTTGCGGGCCATTCAAAATAAGCAATTAAACTCTAGAGATTTATTGAATTTCAAGTCCGCCTATGGTTGCCTTGACAGAGCCAAAACAGGTCTTCATGGTCCTGCATACTCTTTGGGTCAGATTTTCCTTAATCTTGGCTAAGCAGAACAAACAAACCAAAAAGGAAAAGACAAGAATGGCGACACTCCCTCCTTGTTTTTCCCTCTTGATTTCTGTTCACTTTATTGACCACAGGGGAGAAGCCAGTGCCTCTTTGCTGGACTTCATGGTTGTCCGACCTTCACAAGTCATGCTGCAGTGATGCCTCAACTGTGATGTTTTGGGGCCAAATCTGAACAGAAATGATCCAGGTGTGAAAAATAAAGGCAGTTTAACTCTTAATACACACAGTAAGGACTAAAAACTTGTTCTCTTATCAGTTTTTAGAAATCTCCACTTTAGAGGAACATCATTTCCAGTTTTTCATTTCATTTTTTGATTGCTTATGAAGTTGGATGTTTTTCTTATGGTTATTGAAAACTTTAATTACTTTTCTGGTCAGTTGTCCATGTCATTACTCATTATCCTGAAGAGTCATTTTTCTTCTCTTTGTCCTGAATAGTGCCATTTAATAACTCTTGTAATGTACTGGGGATATAGCTAAGTGCTTAGCATGTACTGCTTTATGTAAGTTTTATTATGTAATTATAAATATAATAAAATACAGCAACTATTTTATGTAGTTTTCATATACGTTAATTACCATCTGGTCACTAATTCAAATGGCTGTTTAAGATGAGAAAATGTGTCTACTGCTTCAAAGGCAGGAAAGCACAGTTCTTTGAGAGGTCTTGGGCTTTGTGAATCGAAAGTGAGCTGGCTACAAGCTCCGTCTCACCCCCATCATCACACGTCTTTGTGCAGGGGACAACCTCTCTAATTCTATGGGATGTTCGCGTCACAGTAACTCTTTGAAGTGGGTGCTATTTTCTCTGTGTAGATGGGGATTGAGGCACAGGCAGTTTTTCAGTGGACTTGTCCAAGTTGTACACCTGTAAATGAGCCAAGTCATGCACCAAAGGTTCGGTACCTCCAAATCCAGAATCTGTCATGTGACACTTTCATGCATTATGCCTCGTAAGCCCCTAGCTTAGTTTCAGAAATGATTTTTTCCCTCATTTAATTTTTGAGGTCCAGAAGACTCATGCTTATGCAAGCAAGTGAAACCATTGATCTTTTCCTTGATGCTTAAATTTCATTGTTGTTGTGCTTAGAAAGTGTTGATTATTTTCATGGTAATTTCAAAGTCCTTTAATTTGCTATCGCCACATAGGAGCCATTTCTACTAAAAATATCCAACAAGGTATTTCAAAGTCAGAATAACTTTCTTTAGTGCTTCTGCAAGCTTCTTTTTGAGGCTTACACCATTTGGCCTGGATGGAAGATTCTACATTTTTCTCAGAATCTATTTTATCTTAACTTGAAGGTTTGCTTGCGTATGGGAATAAGGCAACCTCCCTTAACAAATTTAAATTCAGAATCAACAAGGCTTAAAATAAGAAAAAAAGAGCTCTTTGGAGAGAAAGGGGCTAGGATCGGTGTCTCTGAAATGTTACTTATCTTTGAGGCATCTTTTGTTGTGTGCCTCTGATTATTCTGGGGATAAACTCGTCTCCAGTTCAACTTTGACCCAAGCACACGTTAACTTGTTCTCTGGGTTTTGAAAAAGACTTACCAAATAAGTTACAGAAAATCTAAAAATACTCAAAATATACGAAGGCAGTTCAACATATGGATTTCAGGTGTGCCATTCCTGGCCTGGCTGTCCGAGACACCGATGTCCCTGCATGTGCTGCTTACCTGACACTTGCTCAGAATCTGGGGTCTTACCCTACACAGTGGTCCTCTCATTTATTTACTTTCAAGGATTTATTTGTTTGAAACATTTACAGAGAAAAAGATTGAAAGATCTTTCATCTGCTGGTTCACTCTCCAAATAGCTGCAGCCATCAGAGCCGAGCCGAGCAAGCCAGGAGCTTCTTCTGGGTTTCCCATGTGGGTGCAGTGACTTGGGCCACCCTCTGCTTCTTTTCGAGGCCATTATGAAGACGGGTCAGGATTGAAGCAGCCAGGACATGAACCAAAACCCATATGGACTGCCAGCACTGTAGACAGAGGATCAGCTGGCTATGTCATAATTCTGGTTCCAACGGCTGGTCCCTGTTGAAGCTGCTAACTGGGCATCTTGATACCTTTGTATCTTACACCATAGCAAACATGTGCTATTGACATTTCATTTAGGCCTATATCATGTTTTCTAATTATTTCTTGGGCACCTTAAACTGAAGGAAGCTCCTTCAACCCTGAATTTTCCCCACATGTTCACCCTATACCCAATCATATTAGCAATACCCTAATGTCTTCATAGCCCATCATCACCTCTCTGGCCCCACTCTTACCACCTTCTGTCAGAACTTGGATTACTTTAAGTATGCCCTAATTGAGCATCTCTACACTAAAGGATAACTTAATGCCTATTTACATGTCAGATCCTACAATATAATGGTGAACAAAAACATTCCTGCCTTCATGAAGTTTGCTGTAATCATCTATGAAGTTAATATTTATTGAGCACTTTCTATATGCAAAGCTGTGAACTAGAAGTGCCGGTGAACAAATACATAGGCCCTGGCTCCATGATACTTAAATCCCATGGGAAAGAAATTGAATAAATCAGCAAACATATGAATGTGTAATTAAGGTAGGATATTAAGAAGCAAAAAGGTAGAATCTTAGGACATGTGGATAGTCACGTACAATGAAGATAACTGAAACTCATTGCTACTCTTCCTTTGAGGAGTGAACACTAATCTCCTTTCCTTATGTCTAGCTAGCTCCTGTTTATTGTTTCATCAGTAGAATGATGTAGAAATGATGTCCAGGCACTTGTAAATCCTGTTCACATGAAGCATTATAGCTTTGTTCCTAGGCCTCTTACAACAGTTTCCTTGGAAACTTTGGGCTAAGTATAAGATGCCTGGCTAGACTAAGCCCTCCAATTTTTATAGTCCTCCATTCTGGTTCATGATCCCAGTAAGCCCAGATTTTCCATTATTCACGATAAAGCACTAGACATATGAGTGGTACTATTTTGGGCCCTCTAGACCCACCTACTTGCTTGAGAATGCCCATTGAATAATCTTTGTTGACATAAGGAGCTGAAGAGTCACTTTGCTGGGCCCTCCTTGGTCTCATCTCAAGATACTGTGACATTAGGTAATGAAGGGTGGTTAAGTTATTAAGCTTTGGGGTAGTAGGTCACACAGCAATGAATAGTGAGAACAGCTATGAAGACCACTCTGATTGCGGATCTCAATGGAAACCTAAAAAATTACAAGTAGTTAAGAAGATAAACAATGGTGGCTATTATTGTGGCAATTTAAGTCCTTGCTGCTCCACTTCTGATTCAGCTCCCTACTAGTTTGCAGTGGAAGATGGTCCAAGTGCTCAGGCCCTTGTCACAAAGGGTAGACTTTCAGATTCCTGACTTTAGCCTAACCACATTGTCTGTTGTGGCCATTTGGAGAATGAACAACATCAACAATCTGTCCCCTTTTTAAAAGATCTATTTGAAAGGCAAAGTTTAAGTATAGGAGCGTTTCAGGCCTAGTGGGGGGGTCTTGATGCTGAAGAGCTCAGAGGAGTTGGCAATTCAGACGAAAATTAAAAATGAAGCTTGAGAGCTCCAGGTCAGGTCATGAAGGGTCTGTAAGCCAGGGCTACTGTTCTACATGTTAGCAGAATAGCAAGGAGAACTATGAAATGTTTTACAAAAATAAATCTGACACTCTGGTTTGTAATTCCAAACAACTGTTCTAGCTTCCACATGAACGAACTAGAAATGTGCAAAAGCATAATTAAGGAGAGTGGTTGAAAGGTTATTGCAATAGTATAAGGAAGGCTACTGTGCCTTTGAGTATGGGGTAGCAGACACTGCTTGAGATGTGCTTTGAGGTAAAAATCAGCAAGACCTAGTGTTGGACTAGAATTGGAAAGAGGAGTGGTGTCAACACACCAGTGCTGAAAGTCAGGGGTATTTGGCAACTGGTCCACAAAGGTGCCATTTACTGATGAGAATGACAGATGGAGTAGATTTGAGGGGATCTTCCAGGAAGGCTTGCATGTAAGTTTGAACTCATTTCAGGCTTCCAAGTGGAGACTTCTGGGGTCAGTTGTACACACTTAGAGGTTGGTTAGTAGGTTTGTGCTGGTGACATGAATTGAGGGTCACTAACACGTGGATCATCCGTTGAAGCACTAGACATAGGTACAGTCACCTAGGATGACCATTTAGAGCAAGGAAAGTACGTAACTTACTCCTCGCGTTCAACTTCTAGGAGTTGGAGGAAGGAGCCAAAAATTCTTTGAGATGTAACAAGTTGTCTTGTGATAGTAGAAAATCCCACAGTAACACTTCATTGGAAGCTGAGTGATGAAGAGTTTTCACCAAGGAGTCAGTGTCACCAGGAGTGAGACACTGCTGAGATTTCTGGCATACCGAGGATGGAAAAACCAAGCACAGGGGTTGACAGCATGAAGGTTATTAATGACTTTGTCAAGGACAGTTTTGGCAGGAGCCAGATTGGGATGGATTGAAGCCTATATGGATGGGATTTCTATAACAAATTAAGCTAGGTATGTGCTCCTTGTAGTGGGTCTGGAGTTAATGTAGAATTTTTCAAGACAGAAGATTCTAAAACAGGTTTGAATACCATTGGGAAGAAACCAATAAAAAGCAAAGAACTAGGGGCACTGTCAGACTGGCTCTTCCAATTTTGACCAAATATTCATCCTAAAAGGAAAAATTAAATGTCTACAGCAGTTCCCAGGTTAAGATCTTCAAGGATCCTGCTTTCGTTTTCAGAGTTTGACTTCAGCACCTTCACTTGACTAGGCCCTTCTGATCTCATCCTTGGTGCCCTCCGCACTCTGCCCTTGGCAATGCACTCACCCATCCTGTGCTTTGTTCTCCTGTCATTCACTGAAATGCTTTGCCTGGGACCCAAGCTATGTCTGGCGTTAGTACTTATGTGCATGCCATTATTTCTGCCTGGAGTGTCCTCTTTAATGTGCTTATTGTGTCAGTTGTCTGTCACTGTGCAAGAAGCACCCACACACAAACTTTGTTGACTTAAATAGCAAATGTTTCTTATAATTAAAAAAAATATATTTGAAACATGAACACACACAAATTCTTCATCCACTGGCTTACTCCCCAGATTCTGACACCAACTAGAAATGGGTCATGCTGAAGCCAGGAACTTGCAACTGAATAATCCAGGTCTCTCATGTAGGTGATAGGAGCCTAATGACTTGAGACAGTACCAACACCTGTCAGTATCTTCATTTACAGACAACTGGAATCAGGAGCTGAGACAGGGATACAGGCATCCTAACCATCTGCAGTGACTAAGCCAAAGGCTCACCCTGTATTATTTCATGGCTTTGACGCTTAGGAATCTGGGAGCAGATAAGAGATTCTAGCTTGGGACTTCCCATGAACTTGCAGTTAGATTATCAGCTAAGGCTGTAGTCACCTCAAAGCTCACCTGGAGCTGGAGAAGTGCTTCGAAGCTCTTTGACCCCGACCACCAGAAAGGCTCAATTCCCTGCTGGCTGCTGACCTCACAGGCCTTTCCGCCGGGCTACCTGAAGGTCCTCATCATTTGGCATATGGCTTCCCCAGAGTGAAGGGTCAAAAGCTCGAGAGAATGGCTAAGGGAGAGACCAGGATGGAGATTGAGTGCACTTTGTCTTGCAGGCCATCCTGCCTTGCAATGGCACAAAACCAAAGGAAGCAGGGCCATCTTGGAGGCTGGCTGGACAGGATTTTTCCTTTTAAATTCAGCTCAAGCCACCTTGTCAGAAAATTTGTCTAATATTCTGTCTGATTGGATGGCTGTTTGTTCTGCTCTGGCAGCCCCCGGAGCATCATCCCTCCCTTACAGGATGAAGCTCACGGAGCCATCATTGCTGAATTATTTGTTTACCACCTCAGGTCATCACCACAAATAGATTTGCCCTCTAGGGATGAGTTTTCCTTGTCCCTACAGGTCCATTAATAGAACCAAGGCTGATTGTGAAACAATAACTCTCCACATAGCAGGAGTCACACAAAAGAGATGATGGGCTAATAGTGATGGAACATTATGTCAGTTACTACATCAAGTGCCACACATCTCATTCCCTATTCACAGGAGCCCTAGGAACTGGTTGGCATTTATCTGCTTGTTTACCTTAGTCAGACAAGCAATGCATGGAGAAGTCCAAGCATTTACCCAGGACTGCGTCACTGGTAAGTGGTGTCAGAGCTAAGATTTGAATGCAGAAAGCTTACCTTTGCCTCTTTGCCCCTAGCAAGGGTGCTGTTCTGTCCTCACGCTTCCAGCCCATCCTACTCAAATCACAGTGGAAGGCACTTGGAGGCAATATGGTTTTCCCTAACAATCCAGTAGGGCTCAGACCCACAGGTGTATCTGGGTAAATGTCATATACAGGAACAAAGAATGCAAGTTTTGGGACCAGATCCCCATATGGAGCATGTCTTGACCTTTCATACTTTTTATAAGAGTTCATTTAATATTTTCTGAGTTCATCTCAGATCTCAAGTCTTCTAGTGTTTCCCATGAGAACAAAATTCCATAAAACTCTGCTAGTTCTCCACCGATTTTTCTCCTCCATCACTGAATTCTATTTCCTTCTCCTCTTCCTGACCTCATTGCTGTATTTTGTGAGGGTCTCATTGCCTCTTTTTAAAAACAAGCGTTAATCAAAGACAAAGAGGTAGAAGTCCACAGCCCACCAAGGACAACACAGCTGCCAACTGCTGGCACCTGGGAGCCACCTGAAGCACCCGAATTGCTTCAGGATGACTCTAAACCGTTCCTTCCCAGCCACTGGTTGCCAGGACTTCAGTGAATGGACAATGAGTGTGAACTTATGAGAAGTTTACAGACACAGAAGTTGCCGATGACACGCTGGTAAAGAATGTGGTCCGAACAATGGTAGGCATGACAAGCAAGATATTCCTATGAAGCAGGGTGTCTTGACTCATGACCGTATCTGCTTCCTGTGGAGTAAGGGACAATTCTGAGCTGTCAGCTCCCAGGATTTGCAATAGCAGGGCCCTGGAGTCAGGACCAAAGATAGGAAGTGAACTCAAGCACTGGGATATAGGACAAGGGTGTGCTAACCGGTGGCTTTATTGCTCTGCCCAACACCCACCCTACACTTTTTGAATGTGTATTATCCTTTTTGGTGTGCAGCACTGTAACCACTATATTTTTTTCTAAAGATTTTTCATTGCAAAGTCAGATACACAAAGAGGAGAGACAAATCTTCCATCGGATGATTCACTCCAAGGGACCGCAATGGTCAGTGTTGAGCCGAACCGAAATCAGGAGCCCACATCCTTTTCCAGGTCTCCCATGCAGGTGCAGGGTCCCAAGGCTTTGGGCCATCCTCGACTACCTTCCAAAGCCACAAGCAGGGAGCTGGATGGGAAGTGGGCTGCCGGGATTAGAACAGGCACCCATATGGGATCCCAGTGCATTCAAAGCGAGGATTTTAGCTGCTAGGCCATGACACTGGGCCCATATAACCTATATATTTCTAACAGTATGTTCTGGCTGCCAAATAGAAGTTACCACAAATCTGTAAATTGCATGCCCTCCCCATTGTCATCCAATTCTACACTATCATTACATCTTGGCGGGCTGTGCAGGAGCCCCCCAGCAGGTCTGCTTCTGCTCTCCTCAGGTGGAGAGCGATATCAAAATCCACTGATTGTACGGCTTCAAAGGCTTTTGTCAGACTGCTTACGATAAAATTGGGACTTCACCTGGGCTTCCAACTCCCTACACACATCATCCAACCGAAGTCGACTTGCCTACCTCATTGGAAGCTCCTAAGGCTGTGAATCCAGTTGTTCAGAAATGCAGTCGTTCAGAACGAAAATAGTTATTTCATTGCAGTTTGTTTCAAATTGCTGTTCTTTGTGGCATTAGCTGGAGCTAATGTCCGTCTTTCCCTTAGGATTGGCTACAAGCTGTGGAGGACTGCTCCTGCATCACGGGTGCACCTGTGCCTGCCCTGTTGTAGATGTCTCCATGAAGTCTTTTAAGCTGAATGTAAACAGAAGGAACCAGGACTTCGAGGCCCAAGGAGTTTTGGTCTATTTCAAGGATGAATGAATTCTATGTGCATGCAGAGCCAACAACTGCTTTTCAACCGGCTACGTTTTCTGTCTTTGATGTTTTCTGATGGACCCCCCACCCCCCAGGATTTCCTTCTTGCCTTCTGGAGCCTTTCATTCTACCAGTTAGCTGTGTGATGATTGTTGGTCATGCTGCCCACATCTGACAGAGCCTTGCCCCTTCTGTGTTAAGATGATCAACTCCCCTAACATTAGCTTCAGGAATGTACTGTATTTTAATTGCTTTTTAAAAGCAGAGGTGTCTGATTATAATTCTACCCTACTCACTTGTGAGGAAAAAAAGACAAAGATCAAACCAAAAACCCTTGAAACTGTTCAATAGTGGGCATCTTCTCAAAAGGAAAGTGTTCTGGTCCTGGATTTTGATCCCGATTGCCTTTAACTCACTGTAGGTTCTCAGACAACTATGTGTGTGGGTCTCAGTTCTCTTCGTGTGCTAAATGGATGACTATTTCAGTGTGGGAGGGTGAGGGAGTGCAGACACGTAGAAGGCGGTGACCAAGGCTTCCTCTTGTGCCCCATTCCTATGATGCTACAAGTACGGATGTGTCTGAAACCCGGTTTGATATGCATCGTGACAAGACAGTAAGCTTCAAAACTGGCCTGTGGAAATTCAGGATAGATCACTCGTGGAGAGTTACTTTAGCTATTCTGCAGCACGGGACACTTGCTCTGATTGACAGCACGCTTCAGGAATCCTAATGGTATTGTCGGCTCGGAACCTCTTGAATATGATCCGACTTTTCCCTGTCCCTGTTTTGTTTTTAATCTGATGACCCACCCCAGACAGACATTTTGATAATGCTCTTTAGCACAACTGTTCTGGCACCTGCGTCATCGCCGACAGCCGAGAGCACCCATTCCATTTTCAGAGATCATGTGGAGAGAAAGCCACGGTTGCTTCAAGCAAAGTTAGGACTATAATCTTCCTCAATTGCAGCCTAGTTTCATTTGATTTGTGCTCAAGGGTGCTTCAATTGGATTGATTTCTGCCAGTTGGAATATCTTGTGGCAGCTGGAAGCCTGAAATGGAACTTACTTTCCTGATTCGGTTAGAAACCAAATGCATTTGGTACCTGGGGTGGCCCGGAAATCAGTCTCCAGGTTTGAGAAGCATTAAAAGCTAGGTTGAGTGGATATCCACCTGAACCTGCCCCACATTCATAGCTTCTCCCCTGTGACAGTCATCCCCAGGCACCATGTGCCTCATTTTTTAATTTCTTCTGATTGGAAAGCAGCAACAACCATTAGGATGGGAAAAAGGCTGGCACAGCATTTGATTGTAAGAAATTCCTATAATTAGGTGTGTTAATTAGCCAGAATTCTGCCTTGTTGCTATTTTTAGCAAAGACCTGCATCCTCAATGAACATCCACACATTTTTGTATGCTGTTCCTTGGCAAAAGTTTGGAAAACCCATTTTAATTCATGATTAAATCACAAGGATTCACTTGTACCCTTCCCAATCCCTTTGCTTCTCTGGCTAGCACGGAAGGTCCTGCATGGCAGGCTGCTGGCACTGTTTTGCAGGAGAAGTGAATGACCAAGTGACTTGCTCTGCATAAGCATCTGCTGCTTTCTTCTTTTGACAGAGGAAACAGGTGCCGAAATGGATTTGTATTTGTGAGTCTTTTGTCACTTGTCAGGATTATTTTCCTGTTCATCTATAGTTGTAGAACTTCATCCAGAACATTAAGTTCTTAAATGGAGTTTTATTCCCTTGGATCCACAATAAAGGATTTACAAAAGACGAAAGAGAAAAGGACTTTATGGCACATAATGGGAGATGATTGATGGAAACACATAGCCACGAAGGCTGTGTGTTTTCAGATGAAATTTGCAATGAAGAATCATCAGGCAGTGCTGGATAGTGCAGTTCTTGCAGAGATGCAAATCAAGTCCCGGATCTCGCCCCACCCACACCCTACCACACACACCTCCAAAATATTGTTATTTGGTAGAAAAAGCAGCCACAATGTTTTTCATAATTGGACTAGCTGATAAGCCAACGAACAATAAAAGACTGAAGTGATTGTGGCAGTAGAGGGAGAGAAAGAGGCAGTTGGTGAGAGCAGTGATTTATTCTCAAATCTGATGCCATGCTGACCTCTTTTTGAATAACACCTAGCCCGGATGGTAGAAGTTTTGTGCCAGTTGGGACAGGCTTGGTTCCGCTTCAGCAGCAGAGGACCCAGTCTCAAAATGACAGCTTGTTTCTTGTTTATGCATGGTGATCACTGGGTCCCAGCCCCCACCCCAGCACTGTGCCACTTCATCCTGGCCTCTGGACTCAGGTGCATGGGGTGGCTGGTTCCACTGAGAAAGAATGACAACCTGACAGGTCATCCATTAGCCCTTAAATTTTCAGGCATGTTTCCTTGGAAAGCCCTCAATAAAGGGACATTGAACCCATGAGTGAATGTGAGAACGGCTTCCCAGAGCTGGTATCACAGGGAATATACCTGGTGAAGGTTCCAGCTGTTGCATCTTGAGATCTGGAACTGTGTGAACGCCATCTTCCTGCAGCTGCCCTCCGCCTGGCACTTTGAGAAGGCTAGTAGGCCAGACCCGTACTTGGCAGGTAGAGGAGGACCCATTTGTTGGCCACCCTTGGTTCAAGGCCTCCGTGGCAGCTTTGCCAACTCTTATTGGGTTGCATACTGACCTAGGGTGCTTCTGTAGGTCTCTCCCTTGCTCCTGCCCTCAGAGGCACATTGACACAGTATGACAGCTCTCCACATCTTCCCCGGCTCCTCGCCTACTTTATTTCAAATACATTTCACCTAATCAGGTCCTTGGATGTTTAATTCCTTTTTGGCAGAGTTCACAGAGCACTCTTTGGAAGAGGGAACAAATTCAAGTGACTTACGAGTCTCTAGGGTTGTTTGAATGACTTGTACTTGTAAATAAATGTGTATGTCTGAAACTATATATATGTCCTATGGGGGTAGTCATTTGCCCCATCAGGATATGCCTAACTATAGATTGTTCTGACTCAGTCAAGTTTATCTGTCTTGCTCAACACACCCCACTCATGGCCTTCTGCTAGTGAGAAGTAGGCTTCCCTGCCCATGGCTTGTGGAAGACAGCCAAGAGCTTGGGCCTTCCGATGCACGTGGCATACCTGAATGGGGCTCCTGGCTTCCGACTTTGGCCTGGCTCTCCCTGGCCATTGCAACCATCTGCAGAATGGACCAGTGAAGATAAGGACAGAACTTGGACAGCAGCTGTGGATATTTTTCTTTAAAAAAAAAAGTATTTGAAAGGTACAGTTACAGAGAGGGGAGAGATATAGTATTTTGTCTGATGGTTCACTCCCCTGGTAGGCCAGGACCCAAGTGCCTCTTTTAGGTTTCCTGCATGGGTGCAGGAGCCCAAACACTTGGCTCATCTTCCACTGCTTTTCCAGGCATATGAGCATGGAACTGGATTGGAAGTGGAGCAGCTGGGATTCGAACTGGTGCTTATAGGGAATAAAGGCATTGAAGGCAGTTTAACCCCAAATGCCATAGCACTGTCCCCAGTTGCAAAGACTTCTAAGGAAACAGGATTTGAAAAGAGGAACAGGAAGCAGAAAGTACCCCAAGTGAACAGAAACAGGGAGAAGCTGGCACTGAGTGCTGGGAGAATGCGTGGACTAGAAGGCATGCGGTACACAGATGTTTTGTGACTTGAGGTAATTGGCAATTGTGAGGTGGCTCTTGAAGCAGGGATTGGGGGAGTTTCTTCTGCCATGTGGACCAATGCGTTGTTGCTCTGCCCATCTGTATCTTATAAGGCACAGCGAAGTGTTTCCTGGAGTGAAATTCCTTTTTGTTTCAGTTCCTAGCGTAGGAGAGGAGCTAGCGGTGGGTTTCCTCCTGAAATGAATAGGTGTTTATGCAGATTCTCAGGCCAAGGGGGCGACAGTGAGTAAGCAATAACACTGCTTTTGGAATTCACTACAAGAGCCGTTTCTACAAGAGGGACTACAAATGTTCTGGCTTGGGGCTGGAGCTGTGGTACAGTGGGCAAAGCCACGAGTTGTGCAGCCAGCATTCCATATCAAAGCGAAGTTAAGTCCTGGCTACTCTGCTTCCTATCTGGCTCCCTGCTGATGCCCCCAAGAAGGCAGCAGAGGTTGGCCCAAGTGTGTGAGCCCCCGCCACCCACATGCCTGGTGGGGTTCCAAGGTCTTGACTTTATCCTGGCCCAGTCCTGGTCATTGCAGCCACTCATGGTGTAAGCCAGCAGATAGAAGAGGTGTCCTCTTTCTTGGCCTTTCAGCTTCTTCTGCCCACGTTGGTGCTGTGCCATAAGACTGACTTGGGGCTGGGATGGAGTGCTTTCATGGTTGCCAATGAGAAAAGGGCAGTTTTTCCTTAGTGGGTCTCTGTAGGGAGCAGAGTGACCCCAGAGCCCGGGCGTGCATCTGTCCCTTTGCTAGGTGCCCGAGAGCTAGCTGTCAGGACCTGGCTATGTTGGGCTTCCACTTGGTATAGATCTCATATCAGAGACAGCCAAACCTTCAGGACCTAAACACCACAGGTCCTCTTGTAAAGACTTAATAAAATGTAAAAACAAAACTATCATTTTATGCTATAGTTCCATAGGCTCCTGGGATTTCCCTTATCCCCTTCCCAAATCCCTCCCCCAACCTAGCTCCTCTAATATCATTACTGACAGTCATATGTGCATCATTGCATCATTGCGGGCATGGACAATGGCAGAGTCCAGCATCCTATTGTCAAGATATAGTGAACAAGTTTCATTGTAAGTCCATCTTTGGAAGTAGAAATGCATACTACATTGTATCCTCCCATCTGGATGTTAGTCTCCATTTCACAGCTACTGTACATCCCCTTAAATGAAAAGTCATAATACAAAAAGAAATTTACAATGCCATGAAGTTAAATGACATGTTACTAAATAGGACAGTCTCCATTACACAGCTACTATACAGCCCTTTAAATGAAAAGTCACAATACAAAAATCAACATCAGGGAGAAAGATATTAACACCATGAAGTTAAATAATATGCTACTAAATGACTAACGTGTAGCTGAAATAAAAATCAAGAACCTTCTTGAGGAAAATGCTACTGCTTGATCTACGAGTCATTGAGTGGGTTATTCAGAAGTGTTTAAGAGGTGAAGCTAACAAAACCCATGCGATGTAGTTTCTGCTTATTTTTGTTGGTAAAGTAGTCTTCTAGACAATAGATGGGTTTTGTTTTTTAATCCAGTCTACTAATCTAATGTTTGAATGTAAATGGCTTAAGCTCAATCAGAGTTTAATATGTATGGGTGGTACTTTGGTCCTGTCATTTTAGGAATGGGTTGTTCATTGTTTTAGTCTTCTGTTGTCATTTTACTGGGATGTTCTTCCCATTTGCCTTTGGTTTTGTTTGGTGCTATTCCTCTTTGTCAAGAGAACATCTTGAAGTATCATTTGTAGGGCAGGTTTGGATAAGGCAAATTCTTCTAGCTTTTCTTTACTGTGTAAGAATTTTATTTCATTTTCAAAAGACGAAAGAAAGCTTTGCTGGGTATGTTATCCTAGGCCGACTTTTTCTTCTTTTAGAATTTGGAATATGTCACTCCATTCTCTTCTTGCCTGTAGAGTTTCCTGTGAGAGATCTCCTGTGAGTTTAATTGGCGTTCATTCGTACGCAAGTGATTTTTTCTCACGTGCATATTTAAGGATCATTTCCTTATGTTGAATTGAAGAGAGCTCGATGATCATGTGTCTTGAAGATTACTTTTGATCAAGCCTGTTGGGAGTTCTGTGTCCCTCCTGGATCTTGTTTCCCAATTTTTTCTCTAGATTAATGAAATAAAGGAATTTCCCTAAATACATTTGCAAACTCAGCTTCTCTTTCTGCATCTTCCGGGACTCCCATACTCTCATATTTGGCCTCTTCATAGTGTCTTTCAATTCTTGAATACTTTTTGACCTGATCCAGCTCTGCTTCCAGCTTTTGGTTTGCTTTTCCCTGATGACAGGAAATATCTTCCAATTCTGAGATTCATTCTTCTGCTTGCTTCATTCTACTTTGGAGACTCCACTGTACTTTTAATTTGTTCTACTGTGTTCTTAATTTCTGATATATCAGCCTTGATTTGCTTTACTGCTTCCTTAAATTCTTTGAACTCTTGTGCTTCTCATTGATCAGAAACTTTAAAATGAGTTTTATGAATTCTGTGTCCCCCATTTTCTCAATGTTTTCCTCAGTTAATTCTGAGGTTGGCATAGGGTTTTGCTCCTTTGCAGGGGAGTTTTCAGTAATACTCATTGTGCCTTTGTCTCTTTTGCTCTTGGTCATTGTACTTCTGGTTAGCAGAGTCTTCTCCTTGGGGGTTTCTAAGCTGTGTGACCCACAGGTCTACGATGTGATTTTACTTATTGCAGTCGGTACACAACTCTTTGCTTGCAGCCACTTTTGCCACAACCTCCAGTGAGTTCCAGGTCTGGGTTCTTAGGTTAGATTTCCACCATGGTCTCCACAACCCCAGCTCTTGGCTCACCACTGTCCTCCTCCTGTGATGCCGTGCTGAGGCTGCACCATTGTCTCTGCAACCTTTCTCCCACTTTCGGTTGGAGCAGGTCCCAGGATTAGAGACACACCAGGTGTCCTATACAGCTAGGTTGTTGGTGGCGCTCATCTTGTCGGAACCTGTTGGATGTTAGGTCTGGGTGCCACACGGACCTATTTTGACCCGTACGATGCCACAGTCAGTATTATTTTCCTGCGGGACTAGTGCAATCCCCGGAACTCAGTTATTGCAAGCTCAGCACATGCACAGTTCACTGTTGTCCCCTGCAGTCCTAAAGCTATTGCCACAGTGCACGAAATGGTGTCTCATGTACCATTACTAGAGTTCTTGATCTGCTGGCCGTCAGGTCTGAGGGTTACCCAGACCGGTCTTGGGTGGAACCTGTAGAATGCCATGTTGCTGCAGTTCAGAGTCAGAAACAAGTTCACTCCCAGCTCAACGTATGCTCAGTCCTTTCCCTTGCCTTTGCCTCCTTACGCAAGATGGCATCCAATTCAGCTCTAGGGGGCTGACTGGGCTGCGAAATCTACCCAGTTCTTGCACTGTCCATCCGGGATCTGCTACTATCTCTGCTCCTGGTCAAATCAAATGGACCAGCAGGACAGAGTTCTTCGTCTGGGTTTACCTCCCAAGCTCTCAATGAAAGTCCCTTTCCACCTGGTTGCTGGTGGAGTTCAGGACCAGCCATGAAGACAATGAAGTGAAGGAGGGCATGGAATGAGCTCAGTGCATCCCGATGGGTAGTTGTTGGTAGAGAAGTCTGCCAGAAAGCAAAGGAGGCCATGAGCACCCCAACTACGCATGCTTGTAACCACCAAAAGTGGCAGAGCCACTTAGGTCATACCAAACATTTTCATGCACACAAACGAAACTGATGCAGCAGGTCTGGGTGGGACCGAGGCCAGGAATTACACTATCCTTCCTAGAGATGCCAGGGTTGCAGCTAACAGAACTGCAGACCAACTATACCCCACTTCCTCTGCTCTCTTACACTCCAAGTTGTCTGAAACATCAGATCATTTAGCTCTCCTGCCCTTCTCTAAGGTAATTGCACCTCTTGCTTATCTGCACTTCACCTCCAGCTCCAAGTCCAATGGATGATTATAGTTCTACAATTTCTTTTTAATGATTTAGCTAATTTTAAGCGTGTTAATTCCATACCTCACAGCTCCGAGAAGGAGCTTTGTGGAGAGGTGGTGATAAGAGCCCCAGGTGAAATCTTCCCTGGAATGTTTCCTGGGAAACAGGCTAGAATGGCTGCTTTCCCTTTTTCAGCTTTAGCTCCTTCCAGGCTTCACCTTCAGACCCCCTCCGCCTGTGGGGAGCAGATGTAGACAAGGCATCAAGAGGCAGAGACTCTAACATGTACATCCCAAACCCAGTTGCTTGTGGTCTTGGTTTCTGGGAGGCAGGGAGTGGGGCAAGGCCCTCTTCTGCTGATGACTGACATATCTGCTGGGCCTGAGACAAGCCCAATAGCAGCCAAGAGCATATAATCATGGGGTAAGTTGATATCATCTCACAACACAGACATATCCACACCAAGGTCTTGTGAATCAACTCATTGTTATTCTGGCAATTAAGCAAACTTCATTCACATTAAGTATCCATCTATGCTGGAGAGAAAGAGAGGCGCCTTCTGTCTGCTGGTTCATTCTTCAAATGCCTGCAACATCTGGGGATGGGAAGAGCTGAAGACCGCTACCAGCAACTCCATCTAGATCTCCAACATAGGTGACAGGGGCCTGGGAATTTGGGTCCTGCTGCTTTCCCAGGCACATCAGCAGAGAGCTGGATTATAAGTAGACCGATCAGGACTTGAGTCTGCACTCCAGTATAGGAAGCTAGTATCTCAGACATTGTGAGTGGTGGCTTGACCCACTGTGTCATGACACGGGCTCATTCATTCAACGTTTTTGGCCATCCATGGACCAAACTCTGAGGCAGTTCTCCAAAGTAAGGCAGGATACTACAGAGGTACATGAGGCTATTTGAGAAGGTGTACGCAAATGAATGGATTTTATTTCAGGTGTCGTTTATTTTAATGAACTTTAGAAAAACAGGCAAGTTCGACATGATGGCTCAATGACTAAATCCTTACATTGCTCGCATCAGGATCCCATATGGGCACCAGTTTGTATCCTGGCTGCTCCGTCTCCTATCCAGTTTCGTTTATGGCCTGGCAGAGCAGCACAGGATGGTCCAATTCCTTGGGACCCTGCACCCACATTGGAGACCTGGAGGCTCCTGGGTCCTGGCTTTGGACTGGCTAAGCTCCAGCTCTTGCTGCCATCTGGGGAGTGAAGCAGTAGATGGAAGATCTTTGTCTCTAAATCTGATTTGCCTATCCAAAACAAAATTAAAAAGTTATGAAGTTTGTGATTTCATGTATTCTATTTCTTAGCATAAGGTTAAGTTTAATGAAATGATTGCTATGAAAGAAACACAAAGAATAAAGCAGGTTATACGGAGATATGGGGGGAAAAATCCCAAAATAGTATGTAAATTATGGAATCCTCAGGGATTCAGCAGGAACAATTTAAAACGTTACCATAAAAGTGCTGCTATTTTGATGGAGTGTATTTAACACACACCACGATAAATGGGATACAACTTTTGCCTGGAGGAGTTAACCAGAAAACAGACCCATAAACACATGAAAGCAGAAGCAGAGCCCAAGTCGTGGACTTGCTGCAGGGTCATGGGTGCAGCAAATACCCCAGGGAGAAAACAGCAAGGGCATGGGACTGTAGCAGGAGAGGCCTGGCTATGGTGCCAGTTCAGGCTCCCTGCAGAGAGAAGTTACAGGTTGATCCTCAAGGAGGTTTTGGAGAAAGGACTCTGGCTTGAGGTGCTAGGGTTCCGCATGTTGAGTCTCTAGCTAAGAGCCAAGGGTGGGAGGAAACTAATTTCATGCACTGAAGCTGGCAGCCTGAGGAAGGAGGTGTGACCGGCTATGAAGAGGACGATGCTTTGGAACAGAAACATCTTTCTGGAAAGGCTGTGTTGTGGACAAGGTACTTGTGACATGCTGCCCTTCTGATGTCAGCGGAACCAACTGCCACCTGTACATCTTTTAGATAGATCCTGTAATTCTACCCATGATGTTTGTGTCCTTCCTGCCAAAATAGTTCCTACGTTGTGTTGAAAAAGTGGGAAACTCTCATGAGCAATCTTAATTCTTACAAAGCGTTACAGACCAAAATAATCCACTCCATATTTTATGATGTCACTCAAAAACCTAGTGGAAAATGTGAACAGAATGATGGCTTGCCATGCACAGAAGTGGCCTCCTTACTAGTCTTATTCAATGTTCAATTGATTAATTTTTTCCACGAGGCTACATTTGGTGAGCATTATCCACCAGGAGCCCCTTTCTGTGCTTTTGAGAGCCCGAACAATGGAGTTTCAATTTCTTTCTGTAGGGTGGGGAAGTTGGCCGCTGGCCACCATCCAACCTGTCTCCTAGTTTCTCCTTGCTGTGTGGAACTGTGTGTACCCTGCAGTTAAACAGCAGACAGCACAATGGGGGGCTGAACCCACTCCCTTCACTGCACATTGTGCAATCTCTTGGAGCCTGCTATGGAGATCTTTCTAGTTCAATGTGTATATAGTGTGCGTCAGAATCATTCATACTGAAACATCGAAGCCAAAGTAATTTCTACCTACTAAAAATATACAACAGGACATTTAGAAAAATGGAAACTTAAAAATGAACTTGATAATCAGATTATGGGAGGTGTAAGTACTGTGGGTTATAAACATCTGGGGCTTGGTCACTTTGAACCATTTATAAGTTGGAGGCAGGCAGTCTTGGGTTATCAGCTTAAACACAAAAGTAGTTTGAGCTAGTATTTTTTAAAGATAGGATTAACAATGTTGTTTAAAACTGGCCTTTTATCAATTTGCCATGTGTCAGTTTAAAATTTTTAATCCAGGATAATTCCAAACTAAATCCAGACCCTTTTCAAGGCCAATGCCACCTAGAATGATAAAGGGGTAAAAGTTAATTTTACATCTTCTGGTGGCCACTTTAAAACAAAGAAACAGGTAAAAAAAACTTTAGCAAGATATAATTCCAATAAACTAGAACGTTATAATTCTAAAACATCAAAATAAAACTTTTGTAATGGGGTGTTTGAAGTGTGGCATTTACTTCATCCTTAGAAGATGTCCGGGTTGGTAGGGGACACTGATGGACAGTGCAGACTTGAGCAAAATGAGATTCAATTACATCAATGCCAATTTAATATGTAAATTCAAACAGGTTTAGTTCTCCAAAAAACAGCAAGAAAAAGTCATTTAGATATTGGTTAATATTGCCTATGTTTAGCAAGGTGTGTTCCGATTCTGGCTCAAATGGACTCTTGGAGGTCAATCTCTCATTCCTACTTGGCCTGAATCTCCATGTGCCTGGTTTAATACACACCTTGTCCTAAGTGTATTCTTTGTGCTTGAATACATGTATTATTTCTTTCAATGTGGTTACTAACAAGCCAGGTGCTTCTTCTGGCACTGAAATAGCCATGAATTCCACCACTGGATCATTGTGGGCCATCAGCCACTCTGTTGGTTTCCAATATGGAACAAGTAAATATAGCTGTGATAAATTTCATCATCAAGGTTCAAAAGAACAATTCCTGTGCTTTATGGGCAATTTGATAGGCTTTCAAGGGTAATTTTGACTTTCTCAGCTTATGGAAGGAATAACTATAGCCAAAGCCATTGTTCCACTACAGTGAAACAGGTCGTTTACTAAATGATTGTTTGTGGACTAGATCTGGTCTCCTTTTGACTCCATTTTCACCGCAGTCCCTCAGGACCCTGTCTCCTCCGGGTAAGTCACAGCAGTGATGCTCATTCTCAAACCTGCCCTGCCTGCTCTAGGGTCTCTCTTACAGTCTCGCTTCACCCAGGCTTAAGCTTTTCCCATCTCTTTCAGAGCCCTGTTTCCTGGGCACAACATTTGGCCATTTGGATGAAGAATTGTCCTGTGGCTGCTCATACCTGGTCTAACGTAGAGTTTGTGTTGGCAACTCATGCCTGGACAAATTATTCTTCAAAGCAAACACTTTTCAAAGTGTTGCTTTTCAAAGCAACAATAAAGTTGGCTAGCTTTTCAGATGGTTTCAGAATTGCCTCTGGAATTAAGTGATAGAAAATAGACCTTTGGGTCTTATTATTAAATGCTGGTTGGCAACTCAACTTTATTACGGCAACTCCTGAGATTTTACCTTATGTTTTCCTTGAACTTCCTGCCAGGTTTTTCCTCAAAATGTGACATGGAAGTTGCATGAAAAAAAAAAAAGCATCACTTTTAAGGTTATTTATCTTCATAAGCACTCAGATACTTTTCAATGGTTTTAACAGGGTTTAAGTAAATGAGTACATTTAGCTTTTATTTTAGTGCTAACTTCAAGTGTAAGTGGTATTTTGAGAGTTTTGATATACAACCATGTTTGTATAAGAGCACAAGGCTAATGTAGATCTCTTCCTTTCTGTATGAAAAATTAGAAGTTGACTATATATTTCACTAACCCAGGGAGTAAAGATGGTGTTTCTCTTCATAAAAATTGAAAATCATTGCATCTTAAGAGATTAAATGAGTCAAATTACCTTTTAACATAGTATACATTTAACATTTTCATCATTTTCCTTTAAATGTGGCATCTGTGAAACCTCCCATGATACTGGATGAGATCACCTTGGGTTAGTAATTCCATTTGGTGGTGACAACCTGTGTTTCCTACTTAGATTCTAAGTTTCTGAAGGTTGGCTCCAGGTATCTATACTTGTATTCTTGGCATGTTGTACCAAGTAGACAGTGTATGTGCTGAACCTACATACAACTTTTGGTCTGTTGGGACCAGAGAACAGTGACTTGCAAAAATAATCAGATTTGATAAGATTTCTTTCATATGAAATGTGAATAAACGAGAAAGGCCTAGTATTTAGTGAGTATCAGCTGTGCCAGGCATGCTAATGGTTGTTACCACAGCATACTGCTTCTTACTAGCTTCGGTTCGATAACCTTATGTGGATCTCTTAGCCCTTTAAGATCAGAGGATAGTCTAATCCTATTGGCAACTAAGCCAGCTATAATGAGAAACCACATACAAATGATTTCTAGGTCTTTGGTGGTGGTTCCTTTATCTCGAGTTTTCCGGAATGGGGAATGACCTTGTATTGTTGCCCAGGTTCATTCTAATGGGATTTATCTTATAATAGTTCCTTGGTTATTGTCCAAGTCTTCCTGGTTCATCTCTGTCACTTCTGGCCTAGGTAAGAAGTACTTTTTCCCAGAACTTTAGAGGTCAGGGTCACAGGTGTCCAGAAATCCTCCAGGGTAGAATTCTCTAGAATATAACTTCTATAATACACAGACCACCATCGAATCCAGTCTGGATGGCTCTAGGCAGTTTATCTGGTCTCTTTGTTAATGAGAATTTCAATATCCACTTGTAAGTTCTGAACAATTGGGACTTATTTATATGCAAGTTAGTAGCACACAGAATCAATAATCCATTGTCATAATAATGCAGTGTAACAATTCAAGAAATGTCTGGAGCATGTAATAGGATTTGTTATTGGGTTGAAGTCAGCTGAGGGCTGGCAGCATGACTCCATATGCTTGCCCATATGTCTGTGGCTTGTCTAGCTGTCAACTGGCTGATCTGAGGATGCAGCGAGTGTGGTAGATCGACTCAAGCCCATGTCTTTTATCCTTTCAGGCTAGCTGGGCATTCTGCCATGGTGGTACAGTGGTTTAAGAGGACAGTTTTCATATGCAAGCCCCCTCCAGGCCCATGCCTATGGCATACCTGCTGAACCATATGGACACATGGTGAATGCAGCATCAAAGAATGGCACCTGCCCTTGTGAGAAGGCTACAGCAAAATGAGTGGCCTTCTTAATCCACACTCTTAATGGGTGTGGATTCAGGGAGTAATCAACAGCTGAGAACATTCTGCCATATTATGCAAGACACACCCAGCTTGAGAGCATCTGTCAGATGTTGGGCTGCTTTGTATGGGAGTGCCTTCCCATGTTAGGGATATTCACTATCTCATGGGACTTAGTGAGGCAGAGCTCACATGCTAGCAAGAGTGAAAAACAGTTTCTTGCTTTTCCAACCTGGTAGTGGTAGCAATAAGGGAGACTAGCTTCAAGGCGATGATGGCTTGCTGAGTTGATCGCCTCACTGGCTTTGTGACTCCCAAAGTATCAGACCCTTTGTTCAATAATTCTACAATCCTTGTCACTGTAGATGTTGACTCTGCTTTCCGCTCCCTAAATGTAAGACCATCTTGTAATTGGCTCTGATATAAGATGACAGTACTGCCAGATCCAAGGCTAGACCTAAGGTGGTTTTCTTTGCCATAACCATGAGACCAGGTTTGGTCTCGACTGTTGGGAGGATGAGAAAAGAGAGCAGAGCTAAATCATCCCAGTCACCCCATGCAAGGACAGCCTAAGGGAACCAATACCTGGTCAATGCAGGGCACAATGAGTGGGCCAGGAGAGATTGCTGAACTATGTGCCGGGTTTTGAGGGGCCCCAGTATGTAAGCCATGGACACTTACCATACCATGTCTATGGGTTATTACCGGTTGTTGGATGGCATTATACAGATGGATAGCCGATAAGGGCTGGACAAGATGCGTGGCATTGTCAGTAGATCTGGCTACCCGAAATATCTTGCCATTTTCAGAGCCTTGTCCTCCAGAATTCTTGACAACTAGGAAAGCTCCCTAGTATTTCACAAAACTCCCTTCGTGCTTAAGTCAGCCTGTTCCAATTCTTTTCCCACACTAAAAATTCGGCAGTACACTAGAAATCTCTTGCTAGCTCTTGTTATTCCCTTACTTCTGCCTGTGTCTGAACTACTGGTTATCTTCCTGAACTTGTTTCATTCCTGAATTAAACAGCACCCACCCTCCGTCTTCCACAAGAAGCCTTCTCTGACTAATCGGGAAGTGCCATTCTCTCCTGCTCTGTCGTTTGTAGAACATTTTTTGCCTCAGTTGTCAATGCCTGCCAGTAAACTCTCCACACTAGCTGCTCCACTTCCGATTCAGCTCCCTGCTTATAGCCTGGGAAGGCAGTCGAGGATGGCCAAGACCTTGGGCACCTGCATTGCGTGTAAGATCCAGAAGAACCTGGCCTTGGACAGGCTCAGCTCTGGCTGTTGTGATCATTTGGGAAGTAAACCAGTGGATGGAGGCTCTATCCCTTCTTTTTATAACTATAACCTTTCAAATAAAATGAATACACTTTAAAAAAGAAGCTGGATTTGGAGCCAATGTTGTGGTGGTTAAAGTTGATGCTTGGGATCCGATATCCTGTTTCAGGTGGTTTGTGTCCTAAAATAGCTGGTTTGTGTCCCAGCTACACTTCTTATCCAGCCCCTTACTGATCTGTCTGGGAAACAGCGAATCATAGCTCAGGTTCTTGAGTCCTTGCCATCCATGTGAGAGACCTGGACAGAGTTCCCACCTTCTGGCTGCAGCCTGGGCCAGCCCTTTGTGCGGGCATCTGGGATATGAACATTTCTTTCTGCCTTTAATAAATAAACTTTTACACCAAAGATTCTGGATGTGGAGACAAGTATTTCTGGTTTCCGTATTGCCACCCTCACTAGCTGTGTCATCTTGAGATATTTACCCAAGATATTAGCTGCCACCAAATGTTTTGGTCTGTAAAATGGAGAGAATGATAATATTCATCCCATGGGGTTCCTGTGCATATCCGTTTTGTGGTTCTGCAGAGCCATTTAGCACACTGCTGGACACTCAAAAAACCCTTGGGAAAGATCTTTCTAAAAGCACATGCAATGAGTCTAATTGGGAAATGCAAGTGGTAGTCTGCTTTGTTCTGCACAGCAAGAAAAAGGCATGCTTTTCAGTCAAGATGGGATATTAGACATAAATAATTTATCATCTAACAGCTGGTATCAGAATTCCTACTAGGAAGAAAGCAATCTTTGTGTTGGATGTTTCTGTGATGAGCTTAAATGGGGGAAGAGACCTGAGCTTGGCAGTGGGATATGTTGAAGGAGAGTAATGGGGCAGAGAGAATAGAGCTGGCCTTGCCCAATCCATGCAATCTGGCTCACTGCTCATTTTAAGGGACCCATGAGCTCAGAAATTTTTTAAATTCTTCATTTGTTTAAGTAAAAACAATGAAACAGGCAGAGAGAGATAGACAATGAACCAATAGGTGGGAGCACTCTAAGTGCAGCAGACAGGTTGAGCCAGGCCAAACCAGGAGGTTGAACTCCAGGTCTCCATGTGGGCGGCAGATAATGAATTGGGAGTGGACCTGGGACTTGGGTGCAGGCATTCTGCTATAGGGTGTGGGACAGACCAAGTGCTAGGTTGAATGCCATGCTGGGGGATTCTACATTTTAAAATGAAAAAATTCTAAATAGTAATACAATTTTGTCATGTAAAATGCATGTGAGATTTAAATTTTAGTATCCGTAAATAACTATTGGCACACAGCTGCACCCATTCATATCCATATTAGACGGTGCCTTTCTCACACTGCAGAGAGTGAGGAAATGGGATGGAGGCACCGTGGCCTGCAAAGCTTGAATGTTGCCTGTCTGGCCTTGCAGAAACCAACTTCGCTGACCCTAAAATAGAGGAAATAGAGATCAAGCTGGAAAAGCACGTGGGCGTAGCAATCACCTGCACGTGGACCGCTGGAGAATGGGCACGCTTGGGGTTTTAGTATTTGGAGGGTGTCCCTTCCACTACCATATTCTTACTTTGAACTCCTCACGCCCCTCTGCCATGGAATGGGACTGTATTTTGGATACAGAGCTTTGAAAGAGGGAATAAAGGTGAAATTGAGATTGAGGGTGGATCCTAAAAAGAGAAGTTCAGGGGAGAAGGTGTAGAAGAAACCTACTCTGCCCGCACCTTCACCTTGAACTTCCAGCATCAGAACAGAGACTTCTCTTGCATGAGGTCCACAGCTTGTAATATTTCGTGATGGCAGCCTGGACTGACTACTATGGAATCAAGTCAATTTCTTTGGTGCCTGCAATGTAAGTCCTTCTCTCATCTTCCTTCTGGATTTTTAGTCATGTCTAAGTAGCTGGAGTGCTTTGAAGAGTTTTGGTTTGATATGCTTCTTCAATGAGGCTAAATTTCATGCCCAGTGAAGCAAGTTAAGCCGATACTTGCAACTCTGGCATCCCCTATCAGTGTTGCTTTGAGTCCTGCCTGCTTCCCTTCTGGCCTTGGAAGGCAGCAGAAGATGGTCCTGGCCATGCATGTAGGAAACCAGGATAGAATTCCTGGGTCCTTGCCCACATTTGACTGTTGTAGCTATCTGGTGAGTGAACTGAAGGATGGCATAAGGGGTGGAAAAATCTGATGCTATACCTTTCAACTATTCAAGAACAGATTATGTGGGTTTTAAACTCCAGGTCACATCTTAATGACAATACCAACACACAACACTGACATGAACAAACCTTCCCTGTGTGTAGGGCTGAGTGCTGAAGCCAAGAGGAACCACCGGGCTCTGACCTGTGTCCTTCCAAGCCATAAATAGCCAAGCCCCACATTATCTGAAACTCCTCACCTTGTGGTTTCCAGTTTGACCCATCTGGGAACTTGAGTGAGTAGAGCAATGAGTAGAAACCAGAGAAAGCCAAGCATGATTTTGAAAAAAAGCAGCTCCGGTAAGAACCATGATCTCCAAGCCTGAATTGGTGGGGGGCTTCACTCCCCCAGGCATTTCCATACCACACTTCCCCTAAGAGGAGTCCCTTCTATGCTCAGACATCCAACAATTACAGAACCAAGACCAGGCAGCCCACTTTGTTGAAGTTTTGTTGTAGGGACTGCCAGTTTAAGGGGGCTTTCTCTCCCTAAAAATGGAGAAAAAGAATGTGTGCATAGGCCATTTCCTTGTAATTCATGTCATTCTTTTGCTTTGTCATTGTACCACCCTGCAATGGCAACCACAGGTTGGCTGTGCTCCCACTCTTGATTTCCTGTGAGTTTATCTACTGCTTTGCATGCCTAACCTTTTGGCAGGCTGGCTGTGCAGTGTGGGAGCAGGGAGCGTGTTGTCCTTACTTATAGGATACAGGAGGAGAGAGCTGCCTTGGTCGCTTTAGGATTAGTATTTTCTCATGTGTACTTTTAATTTCAGCTGAGAGATGGTATCTGTTGATTTACTTCCCCACATGCCTGCGTTGGCCTCCTGCTGGGCTGGAGGCGGAAACCAGGAGCTGAGAACTCAATGTAAGCCTCACCTATTGGTGGCAGAAACCCAGTCACTTGGACCATCACACCACTGCCTGCCATGGGTCTACACTAGCAGGAAGTTGGAATTAGGAACCAGAGGCAGGGGTTGAATCCAGGGACTCAATCATGAGACCATAAGCGTCTTAATTGCTAGGCTAAATGTCCACCCCAGGGTTAACATTTTAAACTATTGCCATAGTCCATCATTAGTGGAAAGCAGGAAGGATTAGGGCTGGCATCTGGCAGGTCCAGCAGGGAAAACTTGCTGTTCATTGCAGGTTCATTGAGGCTCACGCCCTCAGCTGCTAGGAATGCCTTGACAGATGGGTCTTCAGCTATCTGCTCTCTTCAGGAACTGCCTTGCCTAAGGGCCCCTTGCCTAACAACATTCCCTGTTTCCAACAGGAGGCCTTGTCTGAGGCTTCTGAGGGTTTCTACTCAATATAGCTCTGAAGAGTCAGCTCACATCCAAAACTCCCCCTGGAAGTGGAGGAAGCCTCTGCTGAGACCACACTGCAGCCCAGCCACTACCTCTGTCTACTCTTTCCTTCCCCAGGTGATGATCCCATGTGAACAGCTGGGCTAGGGTCCTGCAAGCCCAGACACCTCCTGGAGAACCTCGTCTGTAAACAGCGTTACAGCTGTTTACACTCAATGAAAAGCACCTGATGGAGTCTCCTGTAGCCTCTAGAAACACGTTCTCTGCATAGAGGTATGGGCATGTTGGTAGAGGGCGTTGGGCTTCTGGGTCCCAGCAAAGTGTGTATATGTGTAAAGAAGGTGGAACGGGTTGCTCATGGAGACACAAGAGGCTGGAATTTGCTGAGTGCATGCACTTAATTTTACTTTCAGGCAGTCATCACCAGGTGTCTGAACAAGATACTCATGAACGAACATCTCAGTATTCTGACCTTCTAATGACAATAGGTAGCAGAGCAGGAGGGAGGAAATGCATTTTCCATCTCCAACAATTTGCGAAGCTTTCAGAGTATGTGTTGAGTGGATCAGCCTTAAGTGAAATGCACCATACCCAAGCTCAGTTTCTAATTCCAATTCCAAGAGTCCCGTATTTCATTCATTTATTCATGTATTTATTGAAGCTCTCATACTAGGTGTTCTACTTTAAGGAAATCTAAAAAGCTCCATTGTGACCAGGGGGTATGTTCAGAAGAGAAATTACTGTAGCAAAACGAAGGATGTTTGGTAGCAATGGTGGTGACGCTGTAGGGGAACTGGTACCATGATTGCTATGGTTTGAACAGGACTTGGTTGCCAGACTTGTGAAGATGGACGTTAATCCCCAAAGCCATTAGTCAGTAGTGCTGGGAGGGTGGTGTGATCCAGGTACAATGCATGAAGGTGGGCCCAGGGAGAGGTCCTTGTGTCACTGGGGGTAGAGGTCTGGCCACAGAAGCCTCAACCAATGACTTGGTTTCCTGGTTCACCTGGTCCATACTCTGCCAATTGCCACCCTTAGGCTTTACCAGATGGTTGAACTAACAAGACCCACCTGGTCTTAGTTTATGAACCTCCAAACCTGAGAGCCCAAATAAACCTCGCTCAAGACAGGCACTTCAGGCAGCATTGATGCTGTGTAGGGTGTCTGCACTCCGGAGTGCCTAGATCTGGTCCTAGCTTCATTCCTGCTTGGCTTCCCCTATTGTATACCTTGGGAAGCAACAGGTCCTCAACTCCGTGGGTAGTCATTGCTCGTATGGAAGACAGAGCGAGTTCCATGCATCATGTTGCAGGCCTCTTTCAACAATGTAGGCATTTAGAGATTG
Source organism: Ochotona curzoniae (assembly GCF_017591425.1). NCBI lineage: Eukaryota > Metazoa > Chordata > Mammalia > Lagomorpha > Ochotonidae > Ochotona > Ochotona curzoniae. The sequence goes on along the minus strand of NW_024465035.1, from coordinate 14,745,222 downwards.
AAGCAGCCAGTGGAAAATTGATCTTCCCCCCCTTCCCTGCGTTTCAAATAAGTAATCAGTTTTAAAAGACTTTAAAATACTAAAATAAGGACCTGGCGTGGTAGCCTAGCAGCTGAAGTATTGCCTTGCATGCATTGGGATCCCATATAGACACCGGTTCTAATCCTGGCAGCTTCGCTTCCCATCCAGCTCCCTGCTTGTGACCTGGAAAAGCAGTTGAGGACAGCCCAAGGTTTTGGGACCCTGCACCCGTGTGGGACACCTGGAGGCTCTGGGCTCCTGGCTTCAGATCGGCACAGCTCTAGCCGTTGAGACTGCTTGAAGAGTGAATCATTGAATGGAGGTTCTTCCTCTGTATGTCCGACTTTGCAATAAAAAGAACTTATTTTAAAAGAGTAAAACGTCTTTTTGTAAGTAGCTTATTATGTATTTTGTGGAAGTGACAAAGCGCTAATACAATCATGTATTGGTTAGAAGTTAGTGCAGGAAGTTGGGCAATATTGATTATGGCACATGAGCATCCCGTGTGACCTGTGTGACCTATCAATTCCTTGGGAGATGTATCCCAAGGGGAAAACCGTACCATGTCATAAGTAGACCATTATTCATTGCAGTAGTATTTACAATAGAAAAGATTAGTAGCAATCAAAACATCCCTCGTATCACATCAGTTAGTACCATGGAGCTTTGAAAGAATACAGCCTGGTATAGAAAGATGTCAAACCGATATTAAGGTGCAGGTGCAGGCAGCCAGAAAAGCATCCGTGTGAAGGGAGCCAAGAACACAAATTTGGGCCTTATGCACTTGGGATACTAAATAGAGAATCTCCCCCCAGGGACTGCTTACACTGCATTTCCAAGGAGTAATCCAACCTACCCCCATCCTAGTTGTCTGCATTTTCTTGTCCCCAGAGAACAGGATCTACCAAGATTGAAATGCCTGCAAAAAGCTGGTCCTGCTACCTACCCACACCTCCATTTTGTTGCAGTTCCCACACCCCTAGGAACATCAAGATCCCAAACTAAGAAGCCCAGCCTGCTGAAGAGCTATGCCCAGGCAGGTGGCCACCTCTGAATTTCTCTAGTAAATTTGTTTGGGCTGCAAGTTGGCTGTTTCTCTCCGTTTTTGTACCTCTTGTGTGTGCGCCACTTCCTAACATTGTAGGGGAGGGAATATATTTATGTGCACATGCACAGAGCATCTTGGATTACTTTAGGAACTGGTAGTGTATCGCGTCCTTGACATTGGAGATGTGGCTGCTGGGTAGTCGTGTATTCTCCGTATACATTCAGGATTGCCAACCATGAGCACAGCACCTTCTCAAAGCAACTGGAAGTTTGAACTTTTTAAATGAAATAATTGCATTAAATGAGAAAAAGCTGTCATGCAGGTATGTATAAAGCACTACTGGAGTGGAAATTGGGTTTGTATGTGAATCGTAAGATATCTGATGGAAAGAGTTCCGATCAGATGAGATCTCCTTTAATAGCCTTAGATTCTTGCAAATTCAGGAAAAATGAGAGCCTTACAGGAGAGGATGCCTGAATTCCTTTAATTCCAGAACTGAGTGATTCAATCAAATGGCAGAAGTTAAAGGAGAGCAAGGAGCAGGGTGTGCGCGCGCGCACGAGCGCATGCTTTAAGAATTAAAGCCCAGAGCCGTCCTGGAGAGGTTGATTCATACACGTTTTTATCATACAAAAGGCAGTCAGGGCCGTATTCCTGCGAAGACTGGTGCAGCTTCAGCTTGCTGACTGCTCAGGTGTGGGCTCCTCTAAATCAAACCAAAGCAGTAAATTCAGTACCAGGAGTGGGAGGCTTCTGAATAATTAAAGGCTTTCCCTTTGCTTTCTTGAGCTATACATTTCTACCAACACACCCGCTGCTATTTTGTTAGCCTCCTGCTGCAGCAAAGATCCAACTTGGTGACTTTGGCAATTGTGGAGGAGGCTTGCAGGAAAGTAAACCCAACAACAGAACAAAAACTTTAGAAACGCATATTAGGCAATTTATCTCGGCTTTTAATAAGCCAGGGAAGAAATGGTAAGAGCCAAGACGCAGTCCTGGAAAAAAACAAGCCAATGCTGGACAGAATGAACCCACACAAAGATGCTTACAAGTGCAATGTCAGGAGCAAGCCACACCTGCGTGGTTCCAAGTTCACCTTGTGAACACTGCCAGGAAGCGGGTTTCACCAACCTCCAGAGCTTACTTGGCCCTCCAGTGCACCGGGGCTCATCTACAACTGCACTTTAGGGTGCTGTGGTGGGTTTTGGGGGTTACTTGATCTCCGTGGAGTCAGATTTGCCTGCTGTCCCATTCCGGATCCGAAAGGAGTTTATGAGCAATGTTACCTGTAACACCTTGCGATGGTCTCTTCCTAGCTTCTCAAGGCTTGGAGCTCTAGGGAAGTATGGCCCAGAATGTTCCTCATTCCATCCTTGGTGTCTTTTTGGGTCAGTAGGGCTGAGTGGCACCTGTTGTGTGGTCTTAAGAGGTGCCCAACTGAGCTCAGCTCTTCCAGTCCAGTGGAAGGGTTCCCCAAGTTCCCAAGTGCTGTCATGATAAAGGGCACTTCCTGGGAAGGCGGACAGTCCTACTGCCTCTGAATTTTCCTGAATGACCCCGAGTCTGCATCTTCCCACACTAGGTCTCCTGCAGCACCTTGTTTTCTCAATTTAATAAATTGTATCAAGGCTTATGTAAGCTGACAAAGGCCTTCACTGTTGTCCGGTCTATAGTTCTGCAGCGTTAAGTACCTGCACAGTTACACCGCATTCACCGGCCTCATCTGGACTTGGAGCAGTGTTCCCATTAAACCCCAGCCCCCTCTCCAATACTCCACCCTCTCTGGCAACACTTTGGCTCTCTGAATTTTCTAAGTACTGACTGTTAATCTGTCCTTGCCTGTCCCCACAGTGGCATGGCCTTCCCCCACTCTCCACTTCCCCTCACCACTGCCGCTCTGCCTCCTCCTCCCCTCCGCACACACTCTGGACCATGTCCTGACTGGTGTTGTGGTGGACAAAAAAACTAAGCCAGTGGTGGAATGTGGCCCCCACGTTCTATGAGCACCCAGCCCAGAGCAGAGCATGTTTAAGTGGTATTTTCTCAGAAACTGAGTTATTTGAGATAGAGATATTTCCATCTGCTGGTTCACTCCACAATGGCCATAACATCCAGACTTAGGCCGATTTGAAACCAGGAGCCAGGGGCTTCTTCTGGCTCTTACGTGGGTGCAGGGGGGGCCCAAGTACTTGGGCTATTTTCTACCTTCCCAGGCACACTGGCAAGGAGGGGATTGGAAGTGGAATAGCCAGGACTCATACTGGCACCCAGTAAGATGCTGACATTGCACATGGCAACTTAGCATGCTATGCCACTAAGTTGGCCAAGAATTGACTTAAGATTCATTTGAAAATGCAAAGTGAAAGATCTCCTGTCTGCTGGTTCAGTCCCCAAATGGTTACCAAAGCTTGGTTCAGACAAGCCTGACACCAGTGCTCTGAAACTCCATCTTCCCCCTTGCAGATGAGAGGAGCCCCAACAACTGAACTGCCTCCGATTGCTTTGCCGGATACATTCACAGGGAGTTGGATGGAAGCAGCAGAGCCGATACTGGATCCTATGCTCCAATATGGGGAAGCCAGTGTCCAACAGTAGCTTAGCTCTCTGTGCCACAGTGCTGATTACTGGAAAAACGATGCTGTAGGATCGTCAGACCAGGAGACCCAGATACGCTCGTGGCTCAGTAGAGAACTAATATGACAAGCCTGGGTCGCGTTTTCCAGCAATCTTTCTAGGTCACCTGCCAAGCCCCCTCCCCACCGCCCCCGGTCCCCCCAAGGCTCCTCTGTCCCTGCAGACTGTTCCTTTCGCCTTTGGTGACATTGTTCGAGTTTTCTTGCACTCTGGACCACAGAAACAGCAGTGGAGTGATGGTGGCTGTACAAAACACGGATGCCTCTTCTGCGGTGTTTCGGTGCTCCCCAGCACAATGGCCGGGGAGGAGCTGCGTGCGGCCAGCAGCTGTGGCTGTGCGGAGAGGATGCGTGAGACCCTATTAAAATATGACCTTTCTAATCGCTTTTCTTCCTGCCTGGATCAGGAGAGCTGATACATCTGGAGGGTCATTGGTGGATGTTAACGAGCATTTTCCCAGCCCCTCCAGGTTGCTCATCAATTGTGTGTCTGTCACTAGCAGATGGACGTGGAGCTGGCTGCAAGTGCCATTACTCAAAGCCTGCTCAAGTTAAGAATGACCTCGTTTTAATGGGAGAGTTCAGACTCTGATTTTTCTATTATTGTACTTAATATGATTGCCTATTATTTCTAAGGGAAGGGAATTGCTGGCCGCCTCTCTGCGTGATTTCTTGGGAAGAGCTGTCTGTAGCTTAATATGTGGCCATTCTGCTCATCAGCTCCTTGGCAGGTCATTTGTGATGGGCTCAATTGGATGGACACAAAGAGGATCCTTCCCAGTTGATTTATCAAAGCAGCCTCTTGGTTGGGTTATTGGTTTGATTTGCCTGCTCAGTCTTAGCTGAGAAATATTGTGTTTGAAAGAGCGGAGTCTCCTCCCGTGTTTACAGAGTTTCCCTGTAGCCTTTTGTTTGGGTTTTGGGTGGGATTTGAGATTGGCTCAGAATAAACTTCAAGTCAGGAGCCTGGAGTTTCTTCTGGGATTCCCATGCGGGTATAAGGTCCCAAGGCTTTGGGCTATCCTCAGCTGCTTTCCCAGGCCACAGAGGCAGGGAGCTGGATGGGAAGTGGGGCTGCCAGGACATGGACTGGTGCCCATATGGGATTCTGGTGTGTGCACGGCAAGGGACTTTAGCCACTAAGGCTGCTGTACCAGGCCCTTGAGTTTTATTAACTGCCGTCAGGTGAAGGTACTAATGTGGTCCGCACTGGGTTGGAGACTCAGCTTTTGCTAGTCTGAATGATTTTTATTGCTTAACTCAGCTCTGGTGTTCAGTCTATTCTGAAAGGTCTTGAGAGAATTGCAGAATTAAGACAACCTGAGCAGAAGAACCAAATTGTGGGTTATCTTGGGACGTTTTGTCTCCCACCTGTTCCTCACCTCCCTTGAAAGTAACTACCTTGAAAGCAGTCAGCTGGCTTCCGCTTTGGGCAGGCGAGAAGTTCTTGCTATGTGATCCGAAATATTCCCTTTTGCCTCCAGTGGCTCTCTGATGCTGTGGTACAGGCCTCCACTTTGTACTCGTTGAGACTAAACCTCACTATTGTAAAGCAGTCTTTTGTCTCCCTTAGCACGGAGTGTCCTTGCCTGCCCGCTATCCAAAAGGATAAACTGACCTGAGGGAGTGATCCAGCCGACCTAACAAGTGTTTAACATTTACTTGATTTGAAATTACAGAAACAGGCTTTTCACCTGCTGGTTTACTTCCCAAATGGCCACAGTGGCTAGAGCTGGGCAGGTCAGAAGCCAGGAGCTTTCAATAGCTCTCCCATGTGAGTACAGGGGCCCAAGCACATGGAAGGACCTTCCTTTTTCTCCCTTGCTTCTTTCTCTTCCTTTCGTTCATTTGAAAAGATACACAGAGCAAGAGGGATGAGTGTGTGGGATATTTCCCACCTACTGGATAATTCTCTTGCAGCCAGGGCTGGACCGGGCTGAAACCAGAAGCCAAGAACTTAATCTGGTGCCAGGTAGCCACCCAGATCCTTTAATCATTTTTTTGGATTGTTTGTGTCGCTGACCAAGAGCGACACTAAGACGAGGCACACTCTGGAGGGTCTGGGGAAAGCCGGAACTGCAACCGGACCCCTTCTTGCCAAGAGCGGCTGCGTTGACCCTTTTCCCTCGCTGCCTTTATCCCCGCTGGTCTTAGCTTTTCTCCCTGCTTCTCTGGCCTTCTGCTACTTTTCTTCCCGTTCCTCCCCTCGTAGGTCTATATTGCTTTTGTACCCCCCTCTGCCGCTTTTCCTCGTTCTTGTCCCCGTACTTTGTACTTCGACCCTCCGTAGGTCTTACTGCTTTTGTAAGCCTCTCTGCCGCTTTCCCCGTTCTCCTCCTCGTCCCGTACGCCTTGGCTTTTCCTTTAGCTTTATCTGCCCCTCTCTGCTGCTCCGTTCTTCTCGTTCTGTCCGTTTTTCTCTTTGCCCTTCTCCTCCGGTACGCCTTAGCTTTTTCTACCCCTCTCTGCTGCCCCATTCTTCTCGTTCCATCCGCCGTTCTTCCCCTTCCCGTATGCCTTAGCTTTCATCTACCCCATTCTTCTACAATCCGTCCGTAGTTCTTTCCCTCAGCCTTTCTCCTTCTTCATCCCCCGCCTTAGCGTTTACCGGCTACTTTTATACCACTCTCCACCAATCACGTCTCCACGTGGGTTACGTGGCGCTACCTGATAGGCCAGTAGCCATGATATAATCACAGTGCAGGCATCAGCCTATCCCTGTGACTTCCTGTTTACCTGCTGGCGAGACCAACCCCGCCTCCTGGCCCTGGGCCGGCCGCCATCCTGCCATGGCCTTTTCTATTCCGGGGAGCAGCTTCGGCACTCCGCTCCTCAGAGGCTTGTGTGTAGCACAGTAACGAACTTAAAAACTGGGAGTTAAAAAGTTGGGAGTTTGGATGGTTACTACTTTAACAGAAGACGTTAGAGTACGGCTTTGCTTGGGTTAGAGAATCAAGTGCCGTCTCCCAGAATGTAGATTTCACAGGGAACTGGAGTTAAGAGGTAATTTGGGCTTGCATTCAGGTACTTTATTTTGGGAATCGGGCATCCCAAGAAGTTTAACCCCGGCCCTGAGAGGAAGACCTGGAAGAGAACTCTTAAATACTGTCTGGGGAAGAGCAACTCTAAGAAACTTTGAATTTTAAAACTTCCCTGGCAAGTCCAGTCATAGGCCTACACAAAACCCGAGTTTCAGAGTTTCAATCCTTTGTTCAGTTACATAGCTGAGCTAGATCCCAAATTAGTAGGCATTGCTAAGAGCCCCCGAGCCCGGGTCCACTTGCCCAAGGCTCTAAGGCAGTCACTGTCTTTGGGGTGATGGAAGAAATTAGGCATTTATCACAAAGTGCAGAACAAGGAGCCGAGTCGCCATGGCTCAATTCCTGCGCTGCCTGGGAGCTAGGGCCGAAGGTTCTTATAATCCAAAACTGGGGTTCAGAGGTGCGTGGTCACCTCGTGTTTAAGTTCTTTGTTAATGCCTGTGTCCTTCCTCGATCGGCGGTCTAGGGGGTTACATGCAAGTTGTAATTACTGTCTGTCCCACATCTGTTTTCCTGCCTGGACCTTAAGAATTCCCTTAAACCCCTCCGCGCAATACTGGCTATCCAGGTTTTAGCTATTGGAGAGGGTAATGATTTTCTGGATCCAGTGATTAGAACCTTAGGGGGGCCAGCTGTATCCCTCCCTCAATTCAGGGAAGTTTAGTTAAGGAGAGGCAGGGGTCGCTTGGGCTAAAGGAGACATGAGAGGCTGCACTCCAACCTTTCCAGTACGGGGCTTCACTTATGTGGATGATGCAGGGGTGGGGGGGGAAGATCAGAAAAAGAACTACGTGAATTGTTTGATTCCAGCTTTGGGTATTTTTCTCAGCACCAAATTGGACCGACAGGAGACCAGTGATGGTGGAAGTCCCTGCGAAGTCTCTTTATTGCCCTTTCACTTCTCCTTGTATATTCTTACCCCCACACCCTCATTAGCAGAATATTGGGCACAGATGAGTCCAGCTAGACCAGGTGCTTTTAGCCCCAAGCCCATTCTCTGTTACTGCTCAGCTTAACGAGTGCTGATCAACTCCTTAGCCCACAACATCCCACCACCTCAATTTCGGCAGATCCGGGCTTGGGGTTCTGTCACACAATGAGCAATACTGCTTTGCAGGGGTGAAGGCGCTGAGCATCTGGAGCTGGCCGGCAGGTTGGTGTAGCAGGGGAATTCTGCTCCATTTACAGCGATCAAAGAGGGAGACCCTGAGGCAGCCCCAGCTGCCTACACAACAACCCACCCATGCTGCTCAAACTATCACCCTCCTTCTGCCTGCCACTCCAAACTACTTCCTTCTCTGTACCACGCAACTTCTTTCCTTCTGCAGGTGGGAGAACTTATCTCTGGTGAGTTAGCAACTTGGCACTAAAAAATCTTGAGGATGGCTACAGGCTTAGAGGTCCAAGCAATGACCTTTAAGTCGTTATCATTCTTATTATTTAAAGCATAACTTATGTGGCAGGCAAAGTTAGAGGGAGAGGCAGAAAGAGAGATCTGCTACCTGCTGTTTCACTTCCCAAATGAGCTGGGCTAGGCTATAGCCAGGAGCCAGGAGCTTTACCCGGGTTTCCCACATGGAGGGCAGCGGCCAGAGCATTTGGGCCATCTTCGACTGCTTTCTTAGGTGCATTAGCTGGAATGAAGCAGAGTAGTGGGGACTTGAACTGGCAGACAGCAGCTTATCCCATTGGCCCCCAAGATCATTATGTCCTCAAAATGGTGGACGGTCCATCTCCAATCATGCCATGACACCTTCAGCCCCATCCAAATCACACCTCCACTAAATATTCAATTGAGCCTCTCTCTGAAGCACACTCTACACGTCCAGATTTGTGTGAAAGAATGGTGTGACCCTTGTTGATGGCAGCCTGTCTTCCTGGGCCTCCCGACCTTCTTTCCTGAGTGGGTGCTTCCACCTTAAGTAAACCTTGCTTCACTACTCACTTCTGTAAATTCCTGCTTTCACGGAGACAAGAACCTGCACCAAGACCAGACAGAGCCATCCTGTAATAGTTGTTCTGTATAAGAAACCTGGGCCCAGGGTAAGAAACAGCAGTGAGCGGCAGCCATGGCTGGGCCAACCCCATTGCTTTAGGGTTTATGACGTTGAGGTTGTGTTTTGCATAGCTGTTGAGCAGGCAGTTTCAGAGGAGAAACCATGATGAGCATTACTGCCACCTGGTGGTGGGGCAGGGTGAGGACCAGTGGTAAGGGCTTCATCTCTTGGGCCTGTGTAGAGGGGCTTAAAGCAGTGCAAACACACTGTGCTTGGGTGCTGAGACCCTCTCCAAATCAGTTACAGTCATCACTTACTGGATTTGTTTCGAGAGTTCTAGGTCTGTCCTTTTGTTTTTAAAAGTTTTTATTTCTTCTGAGAGGCAGAGAGAGCCTCCATCTGCTGATTCAATCTCCAAAGGCTCCCAACAGCTGGGGCTGGGGCTGGGGCAGGCTGAAGCTCCGTCCAGCCCTCCTGCCTGAGCGGCTGGGATTTGAACCCCTGAGCCATCCTCCTGCTTTCCAGGGTGTGCTGTAGAAAGCTGAAATCGAAGGTGAAGAGATACAGGTGTCCCAAGTAGCAACTTGACTACTACACCAATGGCCCAAACGGTAACAAATCCAATCTGCACTTTTAGGATGAACCCATGGAATTTCTTTGCCTCCTGGGGGAGCATCGGTCCAAGGGAAGGGGTAAATTATGAGTGCAGATTGCTTTTCTATTCAAACACCACCAATCTTTATTCATATTGCAAAATAGAAAAAAAAATCATGTAGATATTTAATAGAAAAATGTTCCAAACACAATACCAAATGAAGAAAAAAGCAAGTTCATTACCCTATGTTTGGTGTGATCTCTTTGCAACACTACTGGGTATATATCTCTGCAGAGAAAGTCTGGAGAGATGTACTCCGTGTACTCCAATGTGCTCCTGCTTATTCACTTTTCTGATGCAATAATGGGAACTTTTTATTTCTCCATTCTACTTGTCTAAGTTGTTGAAGTATTTTCATGACAAACATGGATTGCTTTTGTAATAAGAAGTACAAAGTGTTTTTCTTTTCTTTGAAGACTGAAAGAAATCTAAACAACAACAAACGCTCCCCACTGCCTTTGTGTTCTGGGACAGTAAGGCTATTTCCTCTAACCGGGGTGCAGATGGCAGGCCTGGAGGATCAGGACTGCAAGCCAGTGGAACAAGTTTCAAACAGGAAGGAGCTTGTAGGGTGACCTCTGGGGTCAGTTGCAGAGTTTACAGCAGATTCCATCCCAATGGGTGTGGGCTTGGTGCTGGGGGTGGAAGGTCACCGTTCAATCAAAGCGCCTTTGATGGGTGTCCCGGAGTGGGAGGGGGGACCATCCCTTCTTTCCCACAGCTGGGGGAGGGAGTTACAAAACATTGGTTTCCCCGGGGGGGGGAAGATCTGTTTCCTTAAACCACAAAGGAAAGATTTGCAGGTAATTTCCTCCCTAGAAGTACAGAAACGTGATTCAGTACATGCGTGGAAGGGGCTCCTGGTTTTGTTTTTTGTTTTTTGGTTTTTTTTTTCCTCTTTTCTGCCACACTCTCAATAGAGAAGCTCATTTCCTTTCCCACGCTGTGATGTGTATAACCACCTTTAAGGACCCATACTGATGCTTGGCTTGCGTTGTGCTTTTCTCACACTCGTCAGGGGAGCAAGGTTTGTGGAATGTGCCATTTCTTGCTCCCAGACCCCCAAGGCCCAAGGCTCTGGTGTGCATGCTGGTGGAGGGCTGGCCCAGCCAGGGACATCCAGGGTGAACCGAAGAATTCAACCGGCCCTACACACTCTGAAGCTGGAAGGGCATGGGGCTCCTCTCAATGCCTCTTCTCTTTGAAACTGTTCTGCAAGATAGATTCGGCTATATTGCTGTGGGCATTACCCCTGGCCAGGTTGGGTCCAGCTTCTTGTCTGGACCAGAGCAAGAATTGCAGGAACTGACAGATAAGAAAGACAGGAAGACAATATTTATTTAAAATAAAATTGCACACTTATTCCTTAAGAGCAAGGTTCAAGGCCATCACTATATATGAACTGGAGGGAGGCAAAGGAGATAACAGCCTTGGGGTGGGGCTTAGTTGATTACATAATCATAAGATTATTTTGAACTATTACCAAGTTAATCTCCAGAAAGCTGTCTTTTGAAAACAATTTTAGTTTTACTGTACTATAATACTGCTTGATTCTACCATTCTCCACACCCACATGAGTCATGAAGCCTCGGTGGTATGTTACAAGAGCGAAGAAGCAACTTGCTAATGTGGCAGGCAAAAATAGAAGCTCATTGCTTGCGTTTGCATTTTCAGGTTTCATTATTGTGATATTTGGCATTGTTTTAACATTTTTACTGACCATTTGTATTTTTGCCATTGGCTCTTGATCTCTTCTTGACAATTAGCTTCTTTCAGATCAGTTATAGTTAAAGTCTTACTCACTTTTTATTTGAATTTAAGGGTCTATGTAGATAACAAAAGACAGATCTTCCATACCCTGGTGCCTCCACAGTGGCTACAATGGCCTGAGCTGGCTGATCTGAAGCTAGAAACCAGGAGCTGTTTCCGGGTCTCACACCTGGGTACAGCAGCCTGCGGATTTGAAGCATCCTCCACTGCTTTCCCAGAACATTGGCAGCGAGCTGGATTGAAAGTGGAGGCATGATAATCTAGTACCTGAAGTCCTTGCTGTGCATCCACTGGGAACCCCACATGGGCACTGGTTTGTGTCCTGGCTGCTCCACTTCCCATCCAGCTCCCTGCTTGTGGTCTGGGAAAGCAGTGGAGGACAGCCCAAAGCCTTGGGACCCCTGCACCCACGCAGGACACCTGGAAGAAGCTCCTGGCTCCTGGCTTTGGATTGGCTCAGCTCTGGCCATTGCAATCACTTAGGGAGTGAATCAAGCAATGGAAGGTGTTTCTGTCTCTCCTTTTCTCTGTATATCTGCCTTTCCAATAATTTTTTTTTTATGAAAAAAATGCTCCAGTTCCCTGGCAATAAGGGAAATCCAAATTAAGACATCAATGAGGTACCACCTAACACCAGTAAGATTGGCCCACATAAACAAGAACACCAATGACGCTTGTTGGCGAGGATTCGGGGAAAAGGGAACCCTACTCCACTGCTGGTGGAGCTGCAAGTTGGTACAGCCTTTATGGAAATCAGTCTGGAGAACACTCAAACACTCCTAGCACTCCTAGGAATATATCCAAAACACCTGTTTCACGACAAACCAACATGCATCCCTATGTTCATAGCAGCACAATCAGTAATTGCAAAAACATGGAAGCAACCGAAATGCCCATCAGAAGATTGGATAAGAAAGCTTTGGTTCATCTACTCCATGGAATACTACTCAGCTATTAAAAAAAAACAAAATGCAGTTCTTTGTGGCTAAATGGGCCCAACTGGAAACTATAATGCTAAGGGAAATGAGCGAATCCCAAAAAGTTAGATACCACATGTTTGCCTTGATTTAACCTGTAATTTTTGTTTGTTTGGTTGTTACTTTTTGAACCTGTCATTGATACTGTTTCAACCCAGATGTTTTGAAGAATTGAACTTGCATTATTTTTAACATATTGTTTACTCAATACTATGTCAATTAATTCCATAACGTTGTATATTGATGCTGATGTTTTGTTGGGTATTTTACCTGACCGGAACTTTACTCTGTTAGCTCTACCTTCAGACCAGAGAAGGTCTCCCCAAGAGGCCACTGAACTTATCTGGACAATAAGATGCTGGACTTTATGCTAGGTGTATGCTTGCAATGAAGGAATCTCAACTGAACTTGAACTGTGGTTATGCAGCAAGGTGGAGGAATCCACTATGGGGGGAGGGTTGTGGCAGGGGTGGGGGGAATCCCAGTGTCTATAAAACTGTATCACATAATACAATGTTAATAACAACAACAACAAAATGTACAATTAAGTTTCACTAACCTTCAAAGAGTTAATTTCATATAGCCGTTATTTAATCTTATGAAAAGACAAGCATGAGTCCTGTACTCGCTTTCCCCAGGGGGGCTTCTGAGTCTGAGTCTTCCAGCCACACCATAGTCTTTCCAGGTTTAACATGGCAACAATAAACATGAGAAATGAATAATAGGAGGACAGAGTGAAAAAAGCATAAGCCAGGGCAAAGAAATACCACCACTGCTCACAGCTCTACAGAAAAGGAAATGAGCTGCCTGGGGGAGTTGGTCCACCTTTTTGCAGTTGGTCCTAGGAGCACAAAGGGGGCAGATACACCTGCTACAGCCAGGGCATGCCCCCAGATCCAACTGTGCCAGGCTTTGTAGGAGTGAATTTTTAGCATCCCCCTGCCGCCAGAGGCATCAAGAAGCAATCCCAGCATTGTCAACAGCATTTCAGGTTCCCTTTCAGAATTTCTGGATACTTCTCAAACAGTTTTGTCACCAGGTCAGGCTCAATGAGAGCATAAAGGAACATTTGGGTGCCAGAGCTTTTTCGGAAGAGAATCAGGGCTTGGAGAAGCTTGTGCAAGAACAGATTTGTTGCTCCCATCATTTTTTTGGCTTCTGTATATTTCTGAGGTTTGTGGATGGAAAGGCCAAGGGGATAACAGTGGGTCTTTTTCCTTTAGGATGGCAGGTGAAACATGTACGGGAGCAACTGCAATTTAGTATGGTCCTTATTTTACATTTCTTTCCCCACAGTCGAGAGTGGCCTTAGAGTTACTGAATGTCCAAAATCTCTCAAAACTATTGCAACTCAATAGAGATGGCCACTGTTCGATGGCTAATCACTCATGATGAATCTCCCTATTCTTCAGTCAGCAAAGGTTGCAAAGAAGAAAGTCAAATATTTTCAAGTTGTGTACCTTGGCTTTTTTGAAGCTATTTTTGGAGCCTGTTTTGATCGGCTCTGGTTCCAGAAGATAATCAGCAGCAAATGGAAGCACTACAGGGAACCCTGGGGGATGTTGGACCTTGTCCAATGACGGTTCACAAAGAAAACTTTTCTTGGAAAATTGAAAGTAGAATCTTGTAAATATTTCCAATTTCCTGGTTGACTCCTGGTTGGGTGGCTGGAAGGAACAAAACTGAATTTTGGCCTTCGGGGAGAAGGGAAAGGGGAATATTATTCATATAGCAGAGGAAGATATTTGAGATTTCTGGAACCTTCTTGCAGCAGCCAGAGCCACAGACTAATGCTCTGTGTCCCATCCTAATGATTGGATCGAAAGGTTTGGCGAATAGCCTAGGTCAGGCTGCCACAGTAGAACACCAGAGCTTGTGGGGGGGGGGTCAAACAGTGACTTCTTCACAGCGCAGGAGAATGGGGGCTGAGGCCAGCAACTTTGGTTCTGCTGTGGTTCTTTGCTTGGCTTGTGGAAACAACTGCCTTCTTTTTGTGTTGTCATGCCAGAAAGAGAGCAAGACATGAATTTCCTTTTGAGGATCTCCCGGCATCTTCTAGACCTAATGGCTCCCCAAAATGTCCATCTCCAAGCGCTATGGATTCTGAGGAGACGCCATTCATTCCATAGCAGTGACCTTGATTAGGATGGTATTGGGCTTTCTTGATGCAGTTTTTCACTTCCTGTATCTCGTATTTCCCATTGCATCTTTGCTTTTCTGTGTGTGGAGTTGGGTCGTGAGTTGAGAAAGGAACCAGGTCTTGGTTTATTCTGCCAGAGATGCTGGCTGTACTTTTGAAACAGTTTGGAATTTCCTCAGCATCCTTCATGCCCATTGTAACTCAGCACATTCAGCCTGGCTCACGTGAGCAAGAGAACAGCCAAAGTCCACTTAGAACAGCTATACCAATAGTGGACAGGCTCTTCATGTCAGTGGCCAAGTGATACAGTCAGTTTTGTGGGCCACACAATCTCTGTCATGACTCAACTCTGCCATTGTATCATGGGAACCACCTACAAATAGTACGTAGATGAATGAGGGTTGTTGTTTTCCAATGACAAACACTATGTAAAGAATAGACAGGAGGCTTTTTGGTCCCATGCTTCAGTCCGCTGAGCCATGTTATTTGCCTTCTCTCTCTGTGCCAGCACAAGACTATGAATTATCTTCATTGCTGTCCTTTCTTTTGCCCTCCTGTCCAGCTTTGTAGACTCTGCCCTTGGCACTTGGATCTTTTCTTTGAAGCTGTTTGCTAATGGTTTTGTTTGGGTAGCCTCTTGGAACTTGATTCTGGTTGTTGAGCCTGTGAGAAGGCGCAAGGGATGAAGTTACCATGGGAGGAAAAGCTAAGGCAATGTAAGATAATGAGTGGGTGCTTACTCCTCTGAGTTGGACCATTTCAGGAATGCAGGTGTCCATGAAAAGGCACTGCACCCCTCAAGGGAAACTGGGAGTCTGCAGATCAATGGACCTAGCTCAAAGCTCGTTTCCAGGCACCTGTCACTGTGGTCCTCCATCAGGCATCTTGATTTAAATCCTGATTGCACATGTTTCTCTGAGTCGGAAGAATATGGCATGTTGCTAACAAGCTGAAATTGGACTTACCTACCGATCAAGGATTGATCCTGGCTGCTGGACATTTTTAGGCTCAGGAAGATGAATAGTTGCCTGCATCTGCCAGGCCTCCTGGCAGGCAGCTGTTGAAGAATGCCATTTTTTCCCAAGGAGTCTCCTTCCCTGAGGCTCCTCTGTTGCTGCTCCTGCAGTCGGAGAGCCATTGTTTCTCAAGCCTGGATTCTGTCTTCTGATCTCTTCCTTGCCCTCTGACGGCCACCAAGCCAAATCCCCAACCACAGAGTACCTTCCTTTCAACAGCTAAGGTGGCATTGCTCTTCCACTCAAAACCCAGTGGTGGCCCTCTAGAGTGGAAGTGCTTAGAAATGCCTCCAAGTAAGGTGGGCAGAGCAGCATAATGGCTCAATTGGGCAATCCCACCCTTGCAAGTGCTGGGATCCCATATGGGCACCGGTTCAAGTCTTGGCTGCTCCACTTCTCACCCAGTTCCCTGCTTGTGGCCTGGGAAAACAGTTGAGGATGGCTCAAAGCCTTGGGACCCTGTACACTCATGGGAGACTCTGAAGGAGCTCCTGGTTTGGACCAGCTCAGCTCTAGCCATTGTGGCTATTTGAGGAGTGAACCAGCAGGTGGAAGAATGTTCTCTGTCTCTCCTTTCTGTAAATCTGCCTTTCCAATAAAAATAAAGTTAATCTTAAAAATAAAGGGGGGAGGGTGTGGCACAGTAAACAAGTGGCTGAAGTCCTCACTTTGCATGTGCCAGCATCCCATATGGGTGCTGATTCATGTCCAATAAAAAGAAATAAATCTTAAAATAAAAGGAATGATGCAATGGCTCAGTGGCTAAATCTTCATCTGGTATGTGTCGGAATCCCATGTGGGCACCGGTTCAAGTCCTGGCTGCTCCACTTCCCGTCCAGCTCCCTGTTTGTGGCCTTGGATAGCAATAAAGGATGACTCAAAGTCTTGGGACTCTGTACCCACGTGGGAGACCCAGAAGAGGGTCCTGGCTTCTGGGTTCAGATTAGGTCCGCTCTGGCCATTGTGACCACTTGGGGAGTGAACCAGTGGACAGAGGATTTTTCTGTAAATTTGCCATTCCAATAAAAAGTAAGTCTTAAAAAGGAAAAGCGAGAAACCCCTTCAAGGCCCCAAATGATCTGATCCCTTCTCCCATTCTTTACTCTTCTACCACTCTTCCTCTCAGTATCAGCACCACTTCTGTCACATTTGAGTCTTTGCTCTGATTTTACCAATGAATCCCTCTGGACTTTCATAACATCCTGGGATGGATGTTGGGCATGGGGTTAAGGCAGCACTGGGATGCCACCATCTCACGTCAGAGTCCCAGCTCTGTTCCCGTTTCTAGCTTCCTGCTAATGTACATCCTCAAAGCAATTCAAGTAATTCAGCTGCTGCCACCCACACGGGAGACCTGGTTCCAGCCCCGCCCACACCCAATTGTTTGGGGGCACTTGGGAAGTAAACTTGCAACTGGAATATCTCTTTCCCTTGCTGCCTTTTTATGTAATTAAATCAACAAGAATAAAAAAATGAACGAGTGTCTCCCTCTCTCTGACCTGGACACCCTTTAATCTCCTTGCCCTAATTTATTTCTTCCAGAATCCTCAGCATGATGTACTTTCTGAGTATGTTTATTTACCTTTGTGTTCTCTCTGTCCTGCTAGGATGAGGGTTCAAATGTCCTTAATTCTTGATTCAATCTCCAGTTCTTAGGGGCATAATGATCTGCCACATTTGTATCTGGTATGTGTAAATATATATGTGTGTTCTATATTTGGATGTACGTATTTTAATGAGTGAGTGGTGACTGGTGGGGCCAAATAAGAGTTATGCATTTTCCTCTGTCCCCTAGAATCTTCTTTAGTAAATTATCCACGTGCATGGAAGTGCCCATTTTTTGGAGTAAAAATAGGAAATTAAAATTACATAATACTGTGAGGACCATTAGCTTTGAGAAGTGAACTTCCACCCCAAAGAGAACGAGTCTTATTTCAGGTCTGTAAATGCTTCCGAAATGAGGAATAAGACTTCTTTGTCTTTTGTGTAGTTACACATGGCATCATATTTTACCATGTTTCTTCGCTCAGAGAAACGAGAAAAATGCTTGTTAAACATTAATAGAGAATAAGTAGGTTAGCCTTTCCCAAGGGTGCTCTGTGGAATATTAAGCCCAAGGGATCATCATGTAGAATAAGGGGGACCCTACTCATGTCAGTTTGGGAAGAGCCTTACGTTGGGATAGCCGGCATTTATAAATGGTTATTATCACTGATGGGTTTCCAACCCTGCCAGCTGTTTTCTGCACCTATGTAATTCTGCGCACTTGGCTGCTTCATTATACACCCGTGTGCATCAAAGGCTCTGAGAAGTCCTGCAGTTTAGGAACTTAGAAAATTTTACTTCATTTCTGTTTCCCATGTTTTACTTCAACTACTGGCTTTTCATCTCCCCAGGATTCTCTCTAGCATCTCATAGGTCTGTTGTTCCAGAAAACACGAATTGGAAAGTGCTAGATAAAGGAATTAAATGGAAGAGCAAAATTCTGGCAAAACAGACTATTCCCAGGAACTAAATAAGCATGGCCCTTTAGGGTCTTTTTAATTAAGATCAGTATCGGCTGGGCGTAGGCAGAGAAGGAGGGATGGCATCTTCCTGGGTTCAGTGGCACAATCTCCTTAGTGATTGCAGAAAATAAGATTGTGTTTCTAAGAATCAATACATACCCGAGAAAAACCTTTTCATGCTCTTGGGATAGAGTCTAAGGTCTTACTGATGTAAATCCTATCCATTAAAAAAGTTATGTTCATTTAAGAAATGTTGGCTTGTGTAGTCAGGAAGCAAGGTTTTTTAGTTTTATTTTAAATTTCTGATTATGTTGACATAGTTGATTAGGGTGGGTAGGCCGAGGACTAGAGGAGTATGGGTGAGACCATCGTTTCCAAATGTCTTTCCTCTTCCTGTTTTTGGGGAGAAGGAGGAATTATGCAAGAAACTGTACCCAACCTCCCTGCTGCCCCAGTACTCGGGGATGGGGAACAGCCATCCAGTGTCATCGCAGGGTCCCCAGTGCGAATGAGGCCTGCTCTGAAGGTTCTGCTTGTGTGGTTTCAATAGCTCTGAAATGTTGATCCCGCCAATCCAAGGGTGAGGAATTCCTTCTAAGTCCATCTGCTGACAGTCCACCCCAGAGCTCCATTCACCAAGATATTTGCTGTCAATGCGTGGCTGGGACAGTTGAGTAATTTTTCTGTTCTCCTTCCTCTGCTATGGTACCAGATGTCCTCTGCAGGCTCCACTGGACTGCCATATCCTCCATGTGCATCTGGGCAGGCCATCAATTGCTCTGTGTTAGCCACTAAGGAGGCCCAGTTCTGATACATGCACGTCATGGTCGGACCACAGATCCTGTGATTCTCCCCATGGTTGGAGTTTTGAGTCCAGTGGTTCAGTTGGAGGAATACCCACAGTAAACTCATCTGCGGAGATAACAGACCTGACTCTTATGTGTGCTTGCCAATATGGGGTCTGGCTCAGTCTGTTACCCATGTCAGCCTACCTACACACTCTCTCTCTCTCTCTCTCTCTCTCTCTCTCTCTCTCTCTCTCTCTCTGCTGGTAGTTGCAATTGCTGGGTCATTTCTATCTCCAATCCCATCTCTTAGGAAAACCAATGAGTGCTGTGGCCCAGCCAAACTCTGCCCACCACACACTCAACCCTCATGTTCACCAGCAGGAATTACAGCCTAGTCGGGGTGGCCCCCACTAACCCCCAACAGGACGGCTCCAAGCCATGGTTTTTACGCCTGCCAGTATGTGCAGCAGACTGGCACAGTCTGTCCTGCATCCCATTGACTTTTTGTACACATAAATGGGCGTTAAAGCCTAGCTCAACCCAACTGACCCCACTATCCAGTCCATACTCCTGCCAGCGGGTGATGCTACTTATCTGGCCAGGCCTGCCCCAGCCCTGGTTCTCATGCTCACCAGAGAGTTGCAGCCCTTCAGAGAGGTGCCCACAGTTCCCTAACAGGCCCACTCTCAGCCCTGGATTTTGCACTCTCCAGGTAGCTCTTCCTACCTGACAGGACCTACCCCATTCCCAGTGTTTGCTAGCTGATGTTGCAGCAAAGCCTGACCAGCCTGCATTTACTCTGGTTGATGCCTACCCCCAGTGGATACAGTTGGTTAGCTCAACCTGGCTCTCCCCCAACTCGGTTTACAGGCAGGCCAACAGATACTGTAGCCTTACCCTACCTGGTCTGACCCTGGTTCTAGTACTTATGCTCACTGGTGCGAGCAGTGGCTCAGCAGCTCTCCTACTGGGTTCACATCCCTTCCCTTTCCTTGGTCTCATGTGTGCTGGTGGGTGCTGTGGCCCAATCTGGCATGGCCTGCCTTACCTCAGCATTAGGAAGCAGGTGCTGTGGTCTGGCCTTGTCTGCCCCAGTTCCAGCTCATGCTGGTGAGTGCTGCTGCCCAACCTAGCCCAGCCCCAATACCCATGAGTGTTGGAGGGTTCCATGGTTATGCCTAGCTTAGCCCATCACCACCCCCAGCTCTTTAGTAAGCCATCAGAAGCCCACAGCGGTGGGCCCACATATCTCCCAGAGACTCTGCCCCTAGACCTGTTCTGCACTCTGGTTAGTGTCATGGTCCAGCCTAACATTACCCCTCCCCTGTTGCTGATGGATATTCACTGGCAGATTCTGGGATCTAGCCCTGTCAGGCAGGCTTCCAGCCCTAGCTTTCGTATATGCTGGCGAGTGGTGGTCGGCTGTGATCCATGCTAACTAGCCCAGCTGAGATCTCTCACATGAGCTTGTGCATCTTTCTGACCCATAGAAGTCCTGCAGTTTCCACCCTCCAAAATGCTTGTTCTCAGCCCCATCATGTACCTTCAAATACAGTGGCCTTGTAGGTGGAGGTTCCTCAGAAGTCATTCCTCACTCGCATCGTTCACATTCTTCACCCTCTTCCCTGTCAATGCCCGGGCCACGCACATGGGGAAATCCCCAGGCTTGCTCCACCTGCCTGTACACAAGATTCCAGGTCTCCCCACACCTCTGCCAGCAGCATTCCCCAAGGCCCCCACAAACTCTCAATTCAGGCCCCCAGGAGCACAGGGCTGGGCCTTTGTACCCTGTCGTCAGCCAGCCTCATGGTGGGTGCCAGTCATGTAGCATGGGCTGGGTCCAAAGGAAGGAGGTTTTAACATGTTCTGATCTAGTAAAAATGCTGTCACTTTTAGAAAGGGAACATAATGTGAAAGCAATGAACTTGTATTTGTATGGAAGTGGATGAGTGTGTGGGCGTGCCTGTGTGTGTGTGTGCGCACATAGTGGAGTTTTTTCTGGCCATGGAATATAATCTTACACATTGTGCTACTAGATGAAGACCAGAAAAACTACTTCTCCAAGTCTTAGCCAGGGGACACTTGCTCTGGCCCCTTCAGTGGGATGAAGGGTGGAATAGGTGCGGACCTCCTTGCTATACCTTCTTTAAATAAATTTGAGGGCACTTCCAAAGGTTCATGGACAAATGTAATTAAAAGGTCAGTGTAGTTGGAGGCCAAGATATTTGAAATGTATGCATAGCCACTGTTTCATATATGTACAATTTTTCCCAAAAACGTCATAAAGACTCCTCTTCATGGTCTTTTTCTTCAGAGTCCAAAGTTGGATTTGAGCAAGGAAGTAGAAGAGCAACTTCAATGGAAGACAAGTTCCCCCAGGAAGGGAGGTGTCCTCTTGGTCTATTAGAAAAGGCAGTTTGACATCTGACCAAGCGTGTCTCTCTGTGGGAATCTGGGACTCTCAAATTCAGTTTGCCTTGATGAATTTTCACACTAGGACCCGATGATTCTTATAGTGCCGATCTGTCACGATCGTCCTACCGATAATCTGTCATGATAATTCTTATGGTGAGAAGCAGTGATTGGAGCTTCTTTGAGAAAGTTCCTGCTTTTTTTTTTTTGCTGACTGGAACTTGAAACACCGAAAGGCAGTGAAAAAAAGGATCATGAAGAATAGGAACAGATTATGGCTCCAACGTCATTCACCTCTTTTGAAATGGCAGTGGAGTGGGAAAATGATTTTCAGCTCTGTTTCCTCAAAAAGTCCTGTCTTTCAAAGAAAAAAAAAAGTGACTTTACAGATCATCAGGGGGAAAAAACCAGAGCAGGCAAAGGAAGACTAAAGCCATATGGCTCCATTCCTCATCGGACGTGACAGCGTGGGACCCCCAGGAGATGCTGAGAGAGGGGAAAAAAAAGGAATGAGTATGTGTCTCATTGCTCCAGATATGTGCTTGTATTTCTGAGCATGTCCTGGGTAAGAATTTGGGGTAAGGAGGATAACATGACACTATAGGTAGTGTTGATTACAGAACCTATGATGTACTAGGCACCACCCTGTAATACTTCATGATGATCTTATGGGACACATTTCATTACGTCCCCACTTTGCAGACAAGGAGATGAAAACATAGATAACTGACAATTCACCCAAGACTACACAAAGGGGCGAAGATGGGGCTGGATGGAGGTTCAGTTGGGCAGATTCCTAGATTTGTGGCTTTCACCACCCAGCTATGCTGTCTTGGAAACAAGGCGGAGTGTGCAACCAGATCAGCTTGCCCCCACACTTGACTTTCTCAAGCCCGAATTTTCTCCTCTGTAAAAAATGAGATTAGTTGTTCTTTTTTTCATCAGGCCATTGTGATGATTTCATGAAATTACATCCTGACACTCTCACATGGTAGTACATTTGGGGAGCCCATGAGAGTAGTTTTGCATGCCCCCTCTTTGGTGACTCTGATGCAATGCTCATAGGATAGGATCTGGCCATTTGCAGCCCTCCTGGGATCCTGTCAGCAGAGAGCTGGTGGAAATGGCAGGGCCTGGCTCCACGTCTCAGCTCCACAAGCCCGGACATTGCACAAGTCACCTATTCTCTTGGCACCATGGAACTCATGTGTGCTACAGCCCCCATTGGCTGAGATAGTGTTAACAAACCAAAGTGTTCTCTGCCCAATGCACAGGTTAAGCCTCTCATCCTAAGTACCTTTGAAAGCAACTAAATTAGAATGAAGGGCTGGCACTGTGTGGCACAGGGGATTAAACTGCTTGCAATACTGACATCCCATGTGAACACTGGTTTGAGTTCCCATCAAATTTCCTGCTAAGGTACCTGGGAAAGCAGCAGAAGATGGTCAATGCACTTGGCACCCCTGTGCTCACTTGGGAGACCTAAATGGAATTCCAGGTTCCTGGCTGTTGCCAATCCCAGCCGTGGCCACTGTGGCCAGTCAGGAAGTGTGAGCCAGCAGATGGAAGATTCTCTTATTCTCTCTCTCTCCCTTTCTCTTTGTAATCTTGCCTTTCAAACAATTATACAAATCTGAAAAAAGTGATGTCACTGGAGGTAGGCTTTGTCCCCTCTGACAGGTGTCTATTAGAGACCGGAACCGAGGGAAAACCACACTCATTGTCTACAAGCTGAGAGAACAGCCCAAGATGAAACCTAATACCCCAACATCTTGATCTTGCACTTCCAGCTTCCAGAACTGCAAGAGAAGAAGCTCACGATATGGAACCCACCCAGTGCATGTCATTTCGCTTGTAGCCTCATAGACAGACACACAAATGGGAATCTTAGTGAGGTGCTTGGTGCAGGGTGCAGACCAAGCAGTGGGTGCGGTGGTTGTTACTCTGGTTAATGGCTCCTGGTAATTTAGAGGAATCTCTAAATGACTGACCCTGGAGCCAAAAGACAGTGAACTTTGTGTCTGATTATGCACTGCTTTCCTGCAGGCATCCTCTTCTGACGGTGCCCTTGCAGACTGCACAGAAAGTGAGCAGTGCGTGGGTGTGGGCCTACCTTCCCACCACAGGTCATGGGAGAATATTTATCCTTTCTACCTGGCGAGGTGTTGGCATCAGGCAAGGAGGGGCCAGAAAATGACACTATTTTGGGAGACAGTATCCCAGTACCTGTGGATGCTGGATATACATAACTCAAACAAAATAGAGAAATATTGGCATGGAGCATGGGTATGGAGCATCTAAAGGTATGAAGAGTCCTCAGAGGGAATTTCAGCCAGTGATCAGCAGAAGTCACAGGCAGGAAGATATGGGATGCACCTGCTTTCATCAGAGTGGTTGGGGGCTGTTTGGTGAATATTTTACAAAGCTCTCATTGATTTTTTTTTTTCCCCACTTAGCTGGCAATTTCTTTCATTAGGTCTTACATGGCCTTCCTGCATTCTAAGACTTAGCTCATTGCTTTCTGTTTGCTTGCTGTCTTTCACACAGAACTTGTAAATGCCACATGGACAGGGATTTTTGCAATATTTATCTTCTAGGTGGATGCTCAATAGACGCTTGTGCGTTTGAGTTTCTGAATGTGGCACTTGTATGATAAGGCATTCACTCTGAGCGAGGCATGGTTGTGTGTATCTTGGAGCCAATAACTCTGAATTCCTTAACCACCCCTTTAAATGATAGGCTACCAAGGCATGGGGAGGTCTTACATCTGATGGGGAGAATAATTCAATCCCAGGCAGACAGGCTCTAGGATTTTAGCCACAGAGCAGGTGTCACCACTAAGGGCCAGCGTCAGATCCTTTGAGGTCAAGAGTTCTGCAGGGACCCCAGGGAGAGTCTTTTTTTTGTAGATGCTCTGCCTTTTGGCTCTCCTTTATTGAGCCTGCACTGGAAGCAGTATTTGACAACTCATTATAATACAGACTCTCATCCCCAACCCAGATCTACAAGATCTTCGGGTGACTTGTGTGCACATGAACAGTTATGAAGCACTGCGACAATACACTGGCTTCACTTAGAGAGCTGTGTAGCTGAACAATATAGACAAGTACGACTGGATTACTCTACTTTCCCCTCTGCCTTCTATAAGCAACCTCCTGGGGGTGGGGTACAACTTAGCTGGCATTGGCACAACGGACACTAGCTGGCTGGCTGCTCAATCCTGCCTTGTAACCACCCCCACTTAAGGTACGGGGGTTCTTGTTCTGTCTTTGCCCCCTTTAAGAAATAGGTAGACGGAACCCCGGATCAAGTGTTCAGAGCCCGGATCATCAGCTTTCTGTTTGTCTTCTGTGCCTAGGCATACGCTGATGCACCTGATAGTGGGAGAATAGTTTGGCTCCGAGTCCCAAGCTCAGCCTTTCCAGCACTGGAACAAAGGCCACACTTTAATATTCTTCTCAGTTCTGTCTCAATTGGTTCCAAACCTACTGAGAAAGGATTTGATTAATTAGCTCTCTCAAATCTCAACCATCTTGGCTGCTGGAAACCTTAAAGCCCATTGTACAAAATTCTAGGAACACATTTTGGTAATAACCTCATTTCTGAATCATATTCTTGCTTTGTCTTTTATTTTTCTCTTCCTCTGTATGTTCTCTTTCTGTTATCTTGTTCTACCTTCTCTATCTTTATAACCTCCTTAAATCACTTTTGGAATGAGTTAGGAGCAAAGACTCACAAATAAACAAGGGTACAAATATAAAGACAAATAAGTACACCCTTCTTCATAGACTGGGGCTGACCTAATTGGGGTGGGGGGACACTGAATTCTCCAACTGCAGGGTGGCACCAATCCTGTGCTAATGTAAATAGGGTTCTTTTGAGTACAACAATAGACTGCAAAGTGAATAGTGGAATTATGCAATTGGTGGCAGTGAGCCAGGAGTTCTGACAAATTTATTCTCTATGTACTAGTTGGCAATGTGTTATTGAAAAGATAAAGAAGTTTCTGGTAACCAAAGACATTTGAGTTAGCTTATTCAGTTGCAAAAACGTTCTTAAAACATTCTGAGCATGTCCTATGCTCTTGGGATATCTGGATGAATGGGGTGGCTTTCTTCTTGACTTTGTTTGGTGTATGTGAGGATTGGAAAGCTGGGAATGGACACATTGCGTAGAAAAGGGATTATGCCTTTCTCTTGTTACTTGAGTCCAAATACTTCTCACCCCATGGAGAGTAATAACGAAGCTCTATGTTTGGACTATGGACCCTTTAAGGGCTACATTTTGCTCCCTTCCACCAGCCTCCCATAGCACCACCCTTCAAATGCTTCGATGCTCAAGGTTTATGTATATACTGCTCCTTCTTTCCAGAATACCCCACCTTCACATCCTTCTCTCTCCTTTCACCAGTCCATTAGCTGTCATCCTTCTGTTGCACTTAACTGTCATTGTCTTGGGGCTGGTGCAACTGCTTGCAAGGGTGGCATACGGGCACTGATTTGAATCCCAACTGCTCCACTTTCAATCCAGTTCCCTGGTAATGTGTCTAGGAAAGTAGTAAAGGATGGCCCAAGTGCTTGGGCCCCTACACTCATGTGAGCAACCCTGAAGCTTCTGGTTTCAGTCCTGCCCTGCCCTGGCCATTGCAGTCATTTGAGGATTGAACCAGTAGATGTAACATTTCTCCATTTCTCTAAGTCTCCATCCTTCTTCCCTTCTGTAACTCTACCTTTTAAATTTAAAAAAAAGTGTTTTTTAAAATGTCCTCATCTTTGGGAGTGTTTGATCCCTTATTCCATTGAGTTCTGTTTTGTTTTTCACAATCCTTGTGATAACATTCTTGACATGTCATTTGTGTTTCTTAAAGGAAAGATAATAATAATGTTACCTACTTCCTGGGCAGGATGACGATGTAGGCAGTTCTTCCAACCCAGAGTACAAGTGTGTGTATGGGTGCTCTGCCATCAAGTTTGCAATTGGAACTAATCAGCACATGGGAAGGATGGCTATTCTGCTCATAAGATGTCAAGAAGATTAAAGAAATTAAGCCGTGCTATTCATGTAGAGGCATATCACACTTAGTACTTAGCCGAGGCTGGCCCCATCATTCAGCAGCAGTAGAAGCTGGAGACTCTAGGGAGAGACGGGCAGTAAATCACACTACGACTTTTCAGAAAATTCCTACAAAATGTATACTATCAAATGATGCATGGATTTCAATTTTTTTTGTACCAAATCATTTTTTAAAAAGTTTGAGAATTTATTAGAGATTGGGAGCACTTCCACCCACTAGTTCAATTCCAAAAATACCTGCATTTGTTTGGGTTGGGCTGAGGGTGAAGCTGGGAGTTGGGAACTCAGGTGAGGTTTCCACATGGGTCATCTGAGCCACCGTCTGCTGCCTCCTGGGGTCTGTGTTAACGGGAAGCCGGAGTCGGAAGCTGGAGTCCCGGATTCAGCCCAGCTCTGATAGTGTGGGAAGCCCAGAATAAATGACTTCCCTGTCAAGTTCCCTGTTCTTACATCAAGTACCATCCTATGGGAAGGCATTTGTGTCCCACAGAGTAACAGAATTTCTCTGCTTAGTTTTTCTTGAGCGTTTTAACAATGCTTTGAAGTATAACAACCTTGGCGAAGTGTACATGTAACAAATGTAAGGATTACAGGGGAAATCATCATCTAGGAAACTCCTCCCCCTGCAGACCCAGAAACGGAATATTGCACATTTCCCAAAGTCCCCTCAGGCCGCTTCCCAATCAATCAGTTGCCTCTGGACCAGGGATAACTGCTTTCCCAACTATTGATCCAAATCGGCGAGTTTTGCCTGCTTTTGCAGTTTGCATAAATGAACTCCTTTGTGTCTGGCTTCTTTCACTCAGCCCTCTGTTAATGTGGCTCATTCATGTTGCTGAATGGAGTAGGAATCTATTTCATCTCCTTGCTGTGTGACTCCATCAGGATGTGTTTATTGTTCCTGCTGTTGATGGACATTTGGGTCATTTCCAGTTTGGAGCTATTAGGAAGAATGCTGCTAGGACCAATCTTCTCTCTGGAATGTACAAACATGTATTCTGCTAAGAACGAAGCTGCTGTGTCGCTAGGGGTGCACATGTCCAGCTGAACACATCCCAGGCTTGTTATCCACAGGAGCAATGCGAATGCTGGCCACTCCTCTTCCTCACCACCCATAGATATTGCTGATTTTTATGCTTTTAACCCTTCTGGGGGTTAACTCATGAGATTCTAAAACAAAAGCCTATGAACCCTACCTAATTATGACAACACATTTGTGAGGTGCTTCACAGATGTAACTGCACTTACTGCTTGCACAATGCTCTTTGAAGGTGTGGTTTTTATTTCTTTTTTACAGGTGGTGTTTTTTTTCTTTTTACAGTTGAGGCCGGGGGGATTCAGTAATTTCCTGCAGGCTACAGTGTTCCCAACGGAAAGCTGAAGACTGGGGCCCGGCTGGGTTGGGCCCTTGGATGCAAGCCTGTTTCTGACACCATTGTGGTGTTGACCCTGCAGGACCCAACATGTAGGAGAGGCAGTGGCAGGCCCCAGAAAGCAGTAAGGAAGCAGCAAGGCCATGAACTGAAGGGGCTGGCTGCCTGTATGATAAACTGCTGGAAGAGTTGGGGCTGACCTGAGTACCACTGTTCTTCTGGTGGCGGGGCAAGACACTGTGTGTAGCTTCCTCCAAACCAGTGGAGACCTGCCCTTCATTCCCCCCGGGACAAGCCTTCCAGGGCTGTTAGCTAGAAAGCCCAAGTGAACACCTGTCCCAGCAGGCCGCAAACAGGACCCAGAGAGCAGTGCTCCCTTCTCCTCCTGTTCTGTCTTTGTGAATGAGCATTGGTCCTTTGTTAGAAGCTGCACACAGTCCTTCCTTACTCGGGGGGGGAGACCTTTGGAGGCCTTCCTTTGTCCCAGTGTTGTTGGACTCATTGCCCTGTCCCTGAACAAGGCTGTGATAATGATTCCAGTGGACAGAAGTGGTAGAGATGGGAGAAGGCCTACTTCCCTAGGGTCCATTTGAAGTATTTCAAAATGGACCCTATTTCCTATTGCAGGTATGGGTTGCCTCATTGCAACTTACTACCTCTTCACCACTGTGGCCATCAGAATGATTCTGGAGTACACAGGGCTCTCTCTCAGTGTGACTGGGTTATGGCTGAGCCACTTGGTACCTTGAGTCCAATCTTAGTGCTGCCAGGACCCATCCAATGGCCTTGGGACAGACAAACATTTGATCTAGATGTTAACAACATCTTCCACTGTCAAATAGCCACAGACTCAAGCTGCAAAACACAGAAGCAAAGCCAAACCAACTCTATGAATCACCTATGTGGCAAAATCTTTGCAGCTGCTGTGCAAACTGAGACAGAACATCTGATCCTCCTGTACGTTGATCTGCCACCAACGTTTCCTCACCCGAGCATTACTCGCACCCTCTGGTTCTGTGTAGTCTTATCACCAAGCACACGGTTCTAGGTACTCCCAAGAAATTTCCTTTGTGAGGTTGGATGGGTGTTTATTGGATAAACTGCCATGTGCAACGATGTCCTACAGCTCCACTCTCGTTCTTTCTCCTATCTCCTCCCACCCATGGGTTCCTCCTTCCTTTGTCCGTTTGTAAATCTGCCCTCTATGTGCAAATACACCAATACGATTGGTGTAGCAGGTGAAACTTCTACCTGAAATGCTGGGAACTTGGATGGGCATCTGATTAAGTCCCTGCTGCTCCATTCTGATCCAGCTCTGTATTAGTGGCTTGGGAAAAACAGCAGATGATGGCCCAAGTGCTTGGTGCCTTGCTACTCTCGTGGGATACCTGAAAGAGGCTCCTGGCTCTTGGCTGTGGCCTGACTCAGCCTTGACCACAGCAGCAGTCTGGGAAGTGAACCATCAATTGGAAGACTCCCTCTCTCTGACTCTTTTTATAATTCTAATTTTTGCATAAATCAACCAG
Source organism: Ochotona curzoniae (assembly GCF_017591425.1). Taxonomy (NCBI): domain Eukaryota; kingdom Metazoa; phylum Chordata; class Mammalia; order Lagomorpha; family Ochotonidae; genus Ochotona; species Ochotona curzoniae. Next base: position 14,716,245 of record NW_024465035.1, on the reverse strand, counting down.
CTGTGTTTATTTTTTAAGTGTGGAGACTTGATCTGATGGGGCCAGTAGGAGGCTGTGGCGTCCTTGGTGGTGCACCCTGGTTTTCTGGTCTCTTGAATGCACCTTTGCACCTGTTGTGGTCAGTGGCTGTCAGATGAAAAACTGTGTGGTCGCCTGGTCCAGTAACCCCCAACTCTGAGCTGAACTTTTTCTTTAAATAAAATCTGAGAGTAGGTTCTCTGTGGGGGGGGGGGGGAAACAGAATCCTGCATCCAGTACTAATACAGCCACCACTGCTAGAAGAACATCTCTAAATCTTTAGGTCAACGTCGGCTTCACCACCTTGATTTCTTAAGGCTCCTTTGGCTTCTTAACCACCTTTCCTTCCTCATGCCCGCTTCTCTTGGTGGTGGTAGTGTTTATTCTCTTGGATCATTGGATTGAAAGTCATAAAACCTAAGCTGGTCCTATTTTTTATCACTAAGCCACTGTGATTTTTGATGAGCTCTCAATTCCTTCTCGGAGTTACCTTGGGCAGCAGTCCACCCCACAGCACTCTTCTCAATATAACCTGGACAAGTTTGCTCGGTGATGTTGGCAGCCCTCCTACGGTCTTTGGATCTAAGTTTCTTCATCTGCAAAGAACTATTTTTCTATCACGTGGCTTCTTCCTGCTTGAAAACCTTATAGCTTTTAGCTCAGTGATAAAATAGATTTCACGAAGCCTCTTGGGCTGTTTCCCCACAAAAGCTGGAATGCAAACTTGCAGGTACTCCTTACTCAGAAACCAGGTTAGTAAACCCTTCTCTCAGGAGGCTGTGGTGGAATGAATAAGTGCAATCCAAAATCTCTTTGAATTCTCCTTTGCAGGAGAAGGGTGATTCTGAAGACAAACCATTGCTTATTATTTTTGGAAATTGCCTGAAGGAACTCGAGGCAGCACAGACAGGAAAAGGCGCAAGAATCTTAAACTGCAGCTTTGGTCCCCAGCTTGCCTGCTGCTGGTTGGGAAATCTTGGAAGCACACAAGGACAGAATGGTTCTGCAGCTCAGGGTGACAGAGACTAGGAAATGAGGGGCCCTTGCAGAATATTTATGGGTCCCTTTATGTTTCCTGGTGCGTGCTGAAAGGCATGCTGCAGAAAGACATGCTTACACCGATACTTGGAATCTTTCTGCGGGAGTGGGAGCAGGGCTCACAGTGATTCAAGTAAAAAAAAAAAAAACCATGCAATGTTGTATTTCTAGCACGTGCAGAGAAAGAGAATCTACTGTTTTATCCAGGTCAGTAAATCACAGGGCCATAATAGAAATGTGAAATAGGCATTAAACAAAACAAAAACAACCAGGCAGGCACGGATGCTGCTGAATTGTCATTGTTTATTTCAGTTTTTAGATGAAACTGGGCTTTCCTATCAAAACTAACGTATAGTTTCCCATGTCTAGTTAATGTAAGCTCTTCACAGAGGAAGGGTAGTGTGTGTGTGTGTGTGTGTGTGTGTGTGTGTGTGTGAGAGAGAGAGAGAGAGAGAGAGAGAGATCTGTTTGTGTGTTTAGAGGTGGGGTTGGGCCCAGGTGGGTGGGAACTGCAAAGTCAGAAATATAGTTGGTTTGTCACAAATACATCACAGGCTTGTGTTTCAAAGGGCTTCAAGGGGCCCTCAGAAAAAATAAAACCAAAACAGCTAGTAAGATTATGAAAAAGTGCTTAACATGGTTGTTCTTTAGGGAAATGCAAATTTACAGCATAAATACCCAGGCTACCACACATCCATTAAAATAGCTGAAGTTTAAAGGTCTACCAACATCAAATGTAGATGAAGGTGAAGGACAGTTGGGATTGTCATAGCTTGGTGGTAGACAAGAACATTGCTGAAATGGCTTTGTATCAATATTTTTGGAATATTGTTTGGAGGTATGCTACAACTAAATGGACAACTGTTGTGTGGCTTCACGATTCCATTCCTCATACATTCTGAAAAATGTACCAAATCTATCCATATTACTTATTTATGACAACCAAAGGGATGGAACAGCTCAAATATCCATTGGTAGTACAATAAAGAAATAAATTATGGAACGCTAACATTGTAGAGCAAAGTGAAAGAGAAAACTATTGCCAAACACAATAATTTGGATGAATTGTACAAATGCAATGTGAGCAAATTCAGACAGTTTCAAAAAGGCATTCAGTGTATGAGCCCATTCTATGATGAGCAAACAAAATTAGTGATACTAGAGATAAGATCTAGTGGCTACTTTGGGGAATGGCATTGACTAGGAGAGGTTGAGAGAACATTCTGGAGTGCTGCCAATGATGTATATTTCAGGTTAGTTGTTGGTTACACATGTATCAACATATGCAAAAATCTATTGAGCTTCACATTTTAGATTTGTGTTTACTATCATGCCAATCAAATATGACAGGTAAAATGGGGGAAAAGTCAAACTCAATTGGGCTCTAAATTAAATTAGACTCTACTGGTATTTTCTGGGGGAGAATGGAGACGTGATTATGGTTTCTTATCATTCTGTGAGCTCCATGATAGCGAGAACCACTTAATTTAGTCACGGGATCTACAAGGTCCACTGACAGTGCATGCCTATACTAAATGTTCAGGCCTTGGAATCTGCTTATGTTGGGCACCAAAACTGAGGTGAAGTTAATGAAGACAGACATATTCCTTCCTTGCATAAAATGAGTGCTTTTTTGCTTTTCAAGTCATGTCCGTTCTTATGGCCTCCAGAAAAGAATGGAGCTACTCAATTACTCTTTTATTATAAATCACGGAGTAGAGCTAAGGCTGAAGACTATCTTTCCACTAGGCGGTGTTTTACAGCAGAAGAGCATGGGTTTTGGAGTCAAACAAATTTGGCTCAGACTCCCAGCTCCGCCACTCCCAGACTTGTCCAAGGTGATGCTCGTATTGCAGGATTATGACATTGGTTAAAATGCTAATTTGGGGAAAGCATTTGGCATACTATGCCTAGCAGGCAGACTATGCTGAATCATATTAAGAACTTCACTCTTCTGTTGAATTCTATTTTTGTAACCAGATTTAAGATGTCTGACCACCTGGCAAAGTTTCTAGGAAGTGACATTTTCACTGTTGCTCTATATTCCACCTTCCGGTGTGTGGACACTTCTCTGAAATTCTGCTCATTATCTTGACCAGATCACAAAGCAAATAATTCTCAATTGTCACCTGAGAGTTACTAAAACCCTTAAAAGAGGACAACGACCTTGTTCAAGGTTGTGATGGGGTAAGGAAGATCTTCTTTACATCTCTGTGTAATTCCAATGGTTATCTTTGCTCTAAAAGTTAACCCAAATCATTAGTTCCACACTCTGGAGACAGTCCATTAGCTAAAAATGAAGGCATGCAACATGCTTCCAACTCATCAAGAGGATCAGATCCAAATCTGCACTTAAGCCGGCTGCACTTCAAAATCTTTTCCTCATGATTTCCTCATATGTCCCCAATGATCAATAGTAAGTTGTTAAAATGAAATCAGGTAGAAGGAGTTGACTTCTAGTTTTAATTTGAGAGAAAAAAGGAAACATTAACCACCTATAATTATGAGGTCAATTGTCCTGACTGTAGACACTCCTTTCAGAACTCAAATGAAGGTTAAAGAGGTAATGGAGGCTGCAGAAAATGGGAATATCATGTGTATGGCTTTTGAAGAGGGCTTGGCTTTGCTCAGGCCCAAAGATGAAAGGAAAAAGTAATACATGTCAACTTGTGGAGGTTGTTGAACTGTTAACTGTTCTTTCCAACTTGCAGATTCCAAACTCCTGTCAAATTTTTTCTCTTTAAGAATATTTTAAATATTTTAAAATACTTTAAAATTTTTAAATTTCTTCTAGTTGCATGAGCAAAAGAGAGGAGAAATTGGAAAGAGAATCTTTCGTTCATTCGTTCACTCCTCAAATGATTGCAACAGCCAGACAGCTGGGTTGAACTGAAGCCAGGAAACTGGAGCTTCGCCTGTGTTTCCTACACGGGCAGCAGGGACCTAGGTACTCAAGTCGTCAGCTGATAACTCCAAAGATACATTCGTATGTAGCTGGATCTGAAGTGGAATAGCTGAGACTCCAGCTGGCAGTCTGAAATGGGGTGTGAGTGTTAGAAGCAGAAGTATACAAAGCCCCTGTGTCACAGCATGTGCCGTGAGTTTTCTGGAGCTGTTGTTTTGGGTTTGTTTTTAGCCAACAGTTGCACAGACATGCATTTTCTGAACTTATGGAGAGACAATGTGCCCTGCACAGTGGTAACCAGTGGACAAGGCAATCTGGACATCTTAATCTGTCTCCTTCTTAGAGGTTGGTGCTTAGATACAAAACAAACCATTCTCTGTAGTGTGAAACCATTGTTTCCTCAAATGACTTGGATGCTGATGTCCTGTGTTGCTTTAAGATCAATGGTTCCTGGAACTCTTGTGGCATGTACAGAGACAAATGTTATTCTTGAACTTGGCTTATTCAGTGGTTTTCTAGAACCCATTCAATTAAAATTATGAGCTAGTGCAATTTCTATTCAATTATACTATCTCGATAACAAAGTCATATCAATTCCTTATAAAAGTTATTTTATTCTCTCCATTTATTTTGATTAAAGCTAATACCCCAGGGCCCGGCATTGTAGCCTAGCAGCTAAAGCCCTTGCCTTGAACGTGCCAGGATCCCTTATCGGTGCCAGTTCATATCCTGGCACCCCCACTCCCATCCAGCTCTCTGCTTGTGGCCTGGGAAATCAGTCAAGGACGGCCTTGGGGTCCTGAAACCATGTGGGAGATCTAGAAGAGGCTCCCAGCTCCTGGCTTTGGATCGGTTCAGCTCTGGCTGTTGTGAACACTTGGAGTGAATCAACGAACAGAAGATCTTCCTCTCTATCTCTCCTCTCTGTATATCTGACTTTCCAATAGAAATAAAATAAGTATTAAAGAAAAACAACTAATACTCCAAATTTGATTCTGTCAATAAGTCAAGGTGGCATTCTTGCATTCATAACCATTAGGAGTATCCTTTCATTAGCACAGGTGCCCATGCCCATGACTAGTTCATGCATTTAAATCCATTTCAGTGTACACAAATCTTTTCTAGATTCTTTTTCCAAGTTCCATTGTTGATAATTCCTTTTTAAAAATATTAAAATTATTTGAAAGGTAGAGTAACAGAGAAGGAATGACACAGAATTTTCTTTTGTGGTTCATGCTCCAGGTAGTCACAATGGCCATGCTGGACCAAGCCAAAGAGTTTCATCTAGGTTTTCCACCTGGGTAAATGGAGTCCCAACACTTGGGACATCTTTTGCTGCCTTTCTCAGGCCCATTAAAAGAGAACTGGATTAGAAGTGAAGAAGCCAGACCACAAACTGATATTCACATGGGGTGCTAACATAGCAGGCAATACCTTAATTGGCTGTACTGCATTGTTGGTCCCCATATTGAAATTGTATTTGAAGTCCCTGACAAGGTAAGAGGGGAAAGATTGCTGTAAGCTTGAATTCAAGCTGAGCCAAGTCACCTCAACTGCCTTAGCCTTAGTTTTTTCATATTTAAATGCTAGCTTCTAAAATTGGTCTTACATAGTTGTATCATGCACGATTCTGTATCTATTTTTTTCCTCTCCCTCTCCTGCTATCTCTTCTACTAACCTATAATCTAAGTGGCCTTCTTATCTATTCTGCAAATTGGAAAAGACTATAATGTATGCATGTTTGATGGAACGTTTGATTCGAAAGCTTTAAACATCGGGTGAGCAAGTGGAATCTGCGTGTGTGTGTGTGCACTCATTTGAAACAGGAGAACGTATACTCATGTGAGTATAAACGCTTATGCACACTGAAAAAGGCAGACAAACTTACTAAGGGTGAAATGTGAATTTCTTGTTTTGATTTAAAAGATTACTGTACCAAAAATGAAGGTGCCATTTTTTTTTAAAGAGAAAGGTTTACTTATGTGTAATTGAAAAGCAAATTTTACAGAGAGGTGGAGAGAAGAGAAAGACAGAGACACAGAGAGAGAGAGCTTCTGTCTCTCCTTTGGCTTCTCACCAAATCATGAGCAGCCAGGAGCCAAGAGTTTCCTTGGGGTCTCCCAGGTGGGTATAGGGATCCAAGTAGTTAGGCCATCTTTCACTGCCTTCCCAGGATATAAGCAGGGAGATGGATTGGAAGTGAAGTAGACAGGACTCACACCAGCACTCTCATGGGATGCCAACACTGTAGCTGGAGGATTAGCCTGTTATACCTCTGTGCTAACTCCAAATTAAGGCTTTCAAGTTCCCCTTAGAGTCCTATGAGGATTTGTCTTTCAGAAGTAGGAAAACGCCTATTTCTAAAGTTTGAATTTTTATGATACGAATCTGTTATGATACGAATCTGTTAAACTATGAAATTTTCTCACAGTTATGTCCAAACTTGACATTATAAGTATGGTCTTCTTTTTGTATGCTAGGCCAGAAATTACCTTTCCGTGATGTGCTCTAAAGATCCAAGTTACTTGAATTTGTTTCATTGGCGACTTTGTAACTTAGAAGCTGCCAGAAAAGCTGACTGAAGTATTGGCAGTATTTATTTGTGGAAATGGCATTAATAAAAAGTTTTATTGATGCTCACTTAATAATTAACTTTCCTGGAAGGATGATGAAAGGGAAACAAATGCCCTATTCACTACAATAATTATGATTGGAAGACCAGTCGGAATAGATCACTGTTGGTCATGTTTTTGTCCACATAGCAGAAAGTCTCAACCATTCAGAAAATTCTGTTCTGAGAACGGTGGTGTACAACGCTGTAATGCTGGTTAAAGTCCAAATTTAAACCCAAGCTTTAAAAATGCAATTATCAGCTGAGTAACGGTGATCCTAACACTGTTACCATCAAGGAAGCTATCCTGCAACTGCATTTAAATTTTGGTCTCTCACATGGATGCAAGGACCAAGCACTTGGGCCACATTCTGCCTCTCTCCCAGGCCATTTGTAAGATGCTGGATTGGAAATGGAGCAACTGGGACTCCAATCAAAACACACATGGGATGATAGCACAACATGTGGCAGCTTAACTCACTGTACTCCAGGACCCACCCCTGTAATTCTGCTTTTAAAAGAAGCAAATCTGAAAAACTGGAAGATGGAATTTTGACATTTTGAAAAAAAAATTTTATTTTACTTGACAGTCAGAATTACAGAGAGAAAGGGAAAGACAGATCTTCCATCTGCTGTTTCAATCCCCAAATGGCTGCCAGGGCCAGAGCTAGGCTTGTAAAAAAAAAAAAATAGTGATACTTGAAAGGGAAGAGCAGGGCAGATTGTATGTGCATTCTTGAGTTCAGACTGCTGGTGCTGCAGACAAGGTCAAATTCTGCAGCAAAGAGCCGCAAGGGAGCGAAAGTCCAAGACGAGGGTTGAGGCCTGTTGGGGAGAGTCTACAGCTGGGCAACAGTCCAAGGCCACAGGGCTTTGTGCTTTGGTCACACCGTTGCTTCCTGATCATGAAGCATTGGCTGGTTAACATCATTATAGGGTGTAGCTATCAACATTTGACTCCCCAAGCAGTTCAATAAAAGATTGAAGCAGCAAGTCTTCTAAGCGGGCCTCCTTCCTCAGAGAAAAGGGCTTCTCTCTGGCCACTACTTTTGTAGTCTCTGTCCTGTGTCTGCTGCACTTCTTATTGTTTCCGCTCCAATCCTGTTCATGCCATGCTGGTTGCAATGGATTCAGTCCAATAGTGGAAGCCAGGAGATTCTTCTGGGTCTCCCTTGTGGGTACAGCGGCTCAAGGACTTGGGCCATTCCCTGCTGCTTTCTCAGGTCATCAGTAGAGAGCTGGATCCAAACTAGAGCAGCTGGAACTCGAACTGGTACCCATATGGGATGCCAATGCAGGTGGCTGTGTTGCCTGCTCCACCACAGAACTGGCCCCGGGTTATTTTTAATACAAAGAAATATTAGATGTTTGAAAGGATAATGTGTTTACCTCGTTGGATGTTACCCAATGGACACATCTCAGAATCCCACAAATAGGTGTGTCTGTTTTTATGTTACATTTTTTTAATGTAAAAAGTTTAAAAATAAGATTATCCCAATCTTAGACCATGGTTTCTGACCCTTGGCACTGTTGATGTCTGAGGCTCCATGTCCATCTCTTTTGAACTGTGTTTAGCAGCATCCTTGCTTTCTATCGACTAGATGCGAGTCGCAACTGCAAGTATTGTTGCTCAGTAGTGACAGTCAGGCTTGTATTTCTTGGAGGACAAACTTGTTCTTGGTTGCAAAATCTCTATTTTGGTGGAAGAAAAAAACAAAACTATCCCTGCAGCACTTTGTGGTCACCAAGAAACCAGAATGCTTCTAAGAACAATAGAGCACATGATAAAGTAGACAATTTAATGGGTCGTAAAATATTATCACCAGTGATGATGGTAAAAATAAAGGCTATTTGAAACACGTTCGATGGGTTGGGTTGTCATGACTTAGGGCAGTGGTTAAAGAAGAAAGTCAGTCTTGATGTGTACACAAGCAAAGTATAGAGCTAGAAGAGGCTGAATGCAAATATACACTTAATTTTTATTTTTTAATTAGTGGAAAAACATGCATGTATGCATATTTGTATTACTGTTAAGTGAGACTTACTGAAGCATATACAGTACACATTTTTATCTGCATATACACGAAAAAGAGCAAAACTTCGAGAAGTGGAATAGCTGGGTCTTGAATGGGCACTGATAGGAAATGCTGGCATCCCTGGCAGAGACTTTATCTGCAACACTGCCCTCCAGAATTACTTTGAGAGCTGGCTGATTCCTCCAAAATGTTTGAGTTTACGAACTTATTTCATGAAGCGTAGCCTTTTCCTGGTACAGGGAGTGGGTGATGCAGATGGTCTTGAATTTTTCAAGAGAAAATGAAGGGCAAGGGAAACAACTCTGCTGGTTATCCTTAACCCTCCCAGATGGGATGTGACAGGTGCCTTCTGGACTCCAGTCTTTCATGAAAAGAAATGAAGTCTACACACAGGATGTAGAGAACAAGAAAGAAAGAAATGAAATTTCTTATCCGTTTCCACTGTAATTTCTATCTTTGGCCAGAGAAGAGCATCTCATAGTTCAGATGGGGATGATGGGTCTTACCAAAACTTCTTGTCCATGGCCACCTGGCCAGGAGGTCAGCCCAGCAACGCACAGTTGACCACAAAAGCTCCCCACTTGCCTGCCTCCCCCAAGGTGATTGCATTAGAACAAGAGACATATTTTTTCATTGACTAATTAGTTCTGCCCTTAGCGGCAGATGTTTAGTAATTATTGGCTCAACCCTGGATCTTCCTGACTGGAATCAAAGTTTTATAACTTCGGGAGTTAAAACTGTAACTTTCTTTCTCTTAACATGGGACAAGTGGACCCCTTAAAGGATATATCCCAAGAAGGAGATATATCTGAAATGGATCTGCTGAGTGAACCAATGAATGGAAGATATCTCCTCTCTTTCTCTCTCTCCCTCTTTCTCCCTTTGAATTGCGAAATAAATAAAAGTAATTCAGGAGTATTTGCTAAAATTGTTAAGTGAGTCATTCTCAGACCATTCTAATTCAGGCAGTCATAGTTCCTGTATACTTCAGAATGTGACTTGAGTGGGTTTGTAATTTAAAAAGCATAAGCACAACCATTTGTATTTCGTACTATTGTATCTCTTATGAAATCAAATATGCTTGACAGAAGGGGAAGGTCTATGTGGAGTTGCATAGCTCCTGTTGACTAGGACCCCCTCAGGCTTAAAAAAAAATGTAACCGGATGGTGTTTTTAAAAAATAGATGTAGTTTTACTTTTAGAAAAATCCCTTCTAATTGTCTTTCCTCTCTGTCCTGTCGAAGTCAATAGCATTCTTTGCTTTAGGGGAAAACGGATACAGCATATAACAAAGACATTGTAGTTACCTTCAATTTTTAAGAATTTTGGGAGTCCATGCCTGGGAGTATAGTATGAAAGCCAAGTTAACTCTGATGCAAGAGAACTAAGCTCTCAAGATGAAAAGGACTTCTCTCTGGTCCCAGGAAGGCATGGTTTGAAGTCAGTTAGGTCTGAGCCTGGAGGACTCGGAATGATTACACAGAGGTAAAAGAAGATGCAGACAGGAAGCAGTACCACTTGGTATGGGGGAGAATTAAAGAGGAGATCCAGAAAATTGGATCACAGTCAGTGTTTCTAGCAAGGGTAGAAATAGTGAGACTGAGCAGGTAAGTCATGTCTCCCCAGAGGGGCTGGTCTCCGTGTGCCACAGCGTGGGGTTCCTCAAGCCTGTTCACTCCTTGTGATGGTGGGTGCATTCCTCCTTAAGGCTCCTGGGAGTGAGTGCTGTGCTGACCAGTGTTAAGCTGCCACTGCCTGGGATACCATATCCTATATCACACTGCCCAGGACTGAGTCTACCACTGCTTCCAATCCAGTTTCCTGCTAATGTACACCCTGGGCGTGTTGGAGGGAAAGAGGGCTTGTAGGGGAGGCTGCAGCACATCCTAGTTCATGTGGGTGTGTCTCTGTCACTCACGGAGGAGAGGAGACCCAGGCAGAATTTTGGGCTCCTGATTTTGGCCTGGCCAGGCCATGGCTGTTTAGAATTTTGGGGGTGAAACAGTAGATAATCTGTTACCCTGCCTTTTAAATAAATAAAAATAGACATTTTTTTTCTTTGTAAAGGTGTTTTAAACAGCAACAAGAACAACAACAAACAGTTCCTAGAACCACATGTTGGGTTGTGTTTTCTGCCAAGTCCCTGAGTGCTAGAAGATCAGAAGGCATCCGGGCTCGATTAGAGCTACTCATCACCTCTTCAAAGAGTAGTGCCATCTGAGCGAGTTTATGAGTCACTTACTTAGTCAAATGGTAAGCTTAACTGACTCGTGTTTGAGGGCTTATTATGTGAGTCGGTCATTATACTTGGCAAAGTTATGATCTTCCAAAAATCCATGAGGCAGAATTGCAAATGAAGGTCGTATGTACAGAATCCAGCAGCATATACAATACAGGGATGAGACCAAAACGATCATCTCCATGCAGACCACGCAGGCATCCCAAGCAGCAGGTTATGTGAGTGAAGTCGTCGCCTAGAGCCGTTGATAACAATTTCAGTTCAGAGGAACCAAGGGAAGGCCACTGTAGGTGGAGACTCTAGGATCTACACTGGAAGCTCTTGCTTCACTGAACATGTAAGTGTAATCTGTCACCCTGCTGGCTGTGTCTCAGTGTTATCAGGGTGAGGAAAACTCCTTTAAACACTCTTCTCCCACACGACTCTCTAGTCTCTTGGTGCATCACGCTCTTTCTGAACTAGGCGCCCTATTCACCGAGTTAAGCATGAAATCCTTGTCTGCCTACACACCAGGGAGACCACCATCACCAGAACCCAGCAGCGCTGTACCACCTGCATCTCCAGTTTCCAGCCTCTGAAACCTTGAGAAGATTGACTTGTGTCTTATAAGCTGCCGAGTCCATGGTATTTTGTTAAAAGTAAACTAGGACAAATGTCCACTAACTCAATGCCTGAAATGTAGTCAGCGTTTGATTGCTATTTATTGGCTGCTTGACATTTAGATGAATTTCTGAGAGTCGGTGCTGGACTGTAAGGAAGCGTGTGTGTAGGGGTAGGTTGAGAGGCAGGCTGGGAAGAGAAAGAAAAAAGACAGAAGAGAAGCTCTGACTAAAGCAGGAAGAAACGCTTTTTTTTTTCTTGTTGGCTTTGAAGCGTGGGGCCAAGCCTACAGGTTTCAAGGTGAAGGGCTGGGGGTCCTGAATGCATGACATGTGAGATGAAAAAACAGCCATGGTAGTAACTTTGGCAGGTGGATGGGGGACAGGTGCCACAAACCTGATTTGGAGAAGGGCACCTGGAAAGACAAAGTTTGAGGTCACACAAAGTTCCCATTTCTTCCAGTTTAACCTTTCCTGAACACAGTACTTCATCAAAAAATATAACTGGAATATTGCAGTCAAGGGCATATTTCACAAGGAAAGAGCTGAAGAAGGGCTTTCCACATTTATCTTGACTCAAGAGAGAAGGCAAAGGGTGAAGGGCATGCAGTTATGATGGACTTTGTGAGGCAACAGCAAGCTAAATAATGAATCATGAAATGTATTCTTTCTCTGGACTCATTTGATTTGGTCTTCAGTCAACCATGCTGTCAGCATAAAGAGTGTGCATCTGGGGGACACAGCTTAATATCAGGTGTCATTTTCTGTGGTTGTGGAGGGAATGATACAATTGGGGACACTAGGATTGATGCCTATCCTTATTTTTAACTTAGCTCATAATCTTGATTAGGGTTTTATCTTCCCTGGACCTTGCTGTCCGCATGTGGAGAATGAAGAAATTGGATGAATTGCCCCACTGTTGTTTCTGAGACACCTGCTATGGAAGAACATACTGTCTGTGGCTTTTCCTATTGGTGAAGTGGAAAGGAAGGTGGGAAGGAGGGACTTTGTCATGAGGATTTGTACCCTGAAGGATTCTGGGAAAAATCTTAACTTTCAACAGCCCAGGTGTATGATGAATGTGGTGATAGAACAAAGCAAGAAAGCATAGGGCCTGGTGTGATAGCTTACTGACTAATCCTATGCCTTGTAATGCCAATATCCCCTCCACAGGCTTGTATCCTGGCTGCTCCACTTCCCATCCAGCTCTGTTTATGGCCTGGAAAAGCAGTGGAGGATGACCCCGAGCCTTGGGACCCTGTACCTGCACAGGAGACTCAGAGGCTCTTAGCTTCTGGTTCAGATTGGCTCAGTTCTGGTCGTTAAGGCCATTTGAGGAGTGAACTAGTGGATGGAAGATCTTTCTGTCTCTCTCTTTCTTTAAATCTGCCTTTCCAATAAAAATAAATAAATCTTACAAAACAAGTAATCATAATGGTTTAATACATTAACTACAAGCTACAGTTCAGCTCCTTGGTAACTGCAACAGTTCTCCTGGGAGACTTGGCTGTCTCTTCTGGCGGCTGCTGCTCCTGCACAGAGTTAGGAATAGTAGCAGTGAAACAGCCCCTCTTCATAAATCTATTTGCTGATCAGTGCCTGAGACTGGAAGGGAGAAACAGCCCTCAACTCTCCCAGCTCTATCATTATCTGCACAGGGCAACACTTTCAACAGAGCATTCTCTATTGTGGGAAACCAGCGATATTATAAGGAGTGGAGCCTCCCTAGAACTGGGCTAGTGTTTTTCTCTCAGAGTTCTCATGTCTCATAGATTCCCATTTTGACTCTGTGACTGTTCCTTCCAAGAGGGAGGGAAGAACTGAACACATATCCCTCCTCCTAGGAAAGGGAGGACTGGACGGACAAGGGCTGGGATCTTGCCTGAGCTCATCCAACCTGCCAGCTGCAGATCTCTTAGCATGGCCCTTTTTATTACTAAAGAAAACATTACGTTCAATATAAGCTTTGCTTTGGTTTCCAATTTTTCCCCCTCATTGTTCTGTCTATGGAGGGAGCAGCTTACTGAATTATGCGAGAGCTTCCTTGATGAAGTCAAGGTTACTGTGAAACTCTGCAAGGTGAATCCCTGAAGGGATACCAGTGCAAGAGTTTATCTGAATTCAACAGCAACAGTGATAACAGCTAAGGTTTGTCAGGCACTTCTTGCATGCCAAGTACTGTGTTCTCCTTACACCTGTTAATCCTTCTTAACCCTCTCTGTTAACCCTTTCCACAGCCACATGCAGTAGATACTAAAAGCCTTGCCAAATTGCAAATGAGAAAACTGAGCCTATGAGAGGTCAGTTACCCTAAATCCCACCTGTATGATTTGGTGGGATATCAACTTGACTGTATGGAGTTCCCAGAATCCCCTTCCGTGCATGTCTCTGTGTTGGACAGAAAAGAACTTTGTCCAGGATCTACAAAGTGGCGTGGAACAGCAGCCTGGTCTTCGTTGAAGGCCATGGTGGAAAGAATCAGGCACATGATGCAGACACGACTCTGAGTCCAACTCTGCCTCACCCTCTCTTCTCCATATCCAGTTTGTCCCAACTCACGGGCCTGCTGAGTTGTAGCATTCTCAGATCTACCGGGCAGCAGGGCTACAGCCTTTGCTGACTGTCCTTCCAGCTGCTCCTTCATGGTCCCATGCCTATAGATGGGTCTCTGGGCTACCCCATCCATGCCCTGTCCTGGCTCTGACTGGCCCTGACGTACCTGTGCGCCAGGAGAGTTGGTCAAAGACATTTTTTCTGCTCCTCTAAGTGTTATCTTTCTGGGACCCTTCTCTAGCTCTTCCCACAATTGTGTAGAGGGTTGGGTATCCATCCTTCACATATTCTATATTACCCACAGTGATCGCTTCCTTCTTTGAGCTATGGCTGAATCAAAGCTGTAAAAGAAGCAGGACTTGAACCTGGAGCTGGCCTGTACTAAGAACTCCTTAGTAGGAATGAACAAACACAAGTTCTGCTAGCTGATCCTTCCAGGTACACACAGGTGTCCTTAAAAATCCCATGGAAAAATATGTATTAGGAAAATTATGCATCGATTTCAATTTTTTTTGCACAAAAAAATAATCTAATTCCATTTTCAACAGAAGTCCTTTCCCCTCATCCCAAGGACCCTCTAGAATGAATCAGAGTGATTTACATAAAGATCGTGGTTTTTATGTCTTGGTGAGGTTTTTCCTTTCACAATTCTTATGCTATTGACTACACTGATAAAATGATATCCCCAAACTTTTCATAATAGGAAAATTTCCAGCTCTAATCCTTGTATTTGAAGAAGTCTACTTCTACCCTTAATAACAGTGATCATTGGGATTGGCTGGTTTATTTATTATTAGAGAGGCAGAGAGACCCACTATCCAATGGTTTACTTCACAAATATCTGGAGCCTGAACTCTAGTTCTGGCAGGTTCCAAGCACTTGAACCATCACTCCTGCCTTCTAGGGTGTGTTGGCAAGATTCTAGGATTGAGAGCTGGAGCTGAGGCTGGAGCCCAGGCATTCTGATTAAGCACTGATGCCTTTAAAATATATGTATATATATTTTTATATTTATATATTTTTATTGGAAAGTCAGATTTTACAGAGAGAAGAAACAGAAAAAAAATCTTCCATCCACTGATTCATTCCCCAAGTGTTCGCAACAACTGGAGCTGAGCTGATCCGAAGCCAGGAGCCAGGAGCTTCTTCCAGGTCTCCCATGTGGGTATGAGATCCCAAGGCTTTGGGCCATCCTCTACTGATTTCCCAGGCCACAAGTAGGGGACTAGATGGGAAGTGCAGCAGCTGGGTCATGAACTGTCACTCATATGGGATCTTGGCGCATGCAAGACGAGGTCTTTAGCCACCAGGCTACTGTGCCAGACCCAAGCATTGATGTCTTAACTGCTGGGTCTCACACCTACTTTTCAATGATACATTATTGGGGCACCTGTGCCAGCATCCCTGCCTTCTATACAACCAGTGCTAGAAATCCTCTCAGCTATGATAGTCAAATGTCTCTTGGAGAAAAATTATTCCTCCCCAGTTGGCAACCTCTGGCATAAAAACAAATGCTGTGAACGTATGGGCAGTTGCTTGAACTGCAAGTCACTTTCATACTCGAAGTCTTCCTCATTTCTCTCCTGGAGCTACTTTCTCTGTGTCAGACAGCATCTGTGCTGGCTCCTTGAGAACTCACTCTGGGGCCTGACGCTATAGCCCAGCGGCTAAATCCTTGCCTTGAATATGCTGGGGTCCTCTATGGGCACTGGTTCGTGTCCTGGCCGCTCCACTTCCCATCCAGCTCCATGCCTGTGGCCTGGGAAAGCAGCAGAGAGTGACCCAAAGCCTTGGCATCCTGCCTCTGTGTGGAAGACCCAGAAGAGGCTCCTGGCGCTTGGCTTCAGATCGGCTTAGTTGCGACTGTTAAGGGCATTTGGAGAGTGAACCAGTGGGTGGAAGATCTCTGTCTCTCCTCCTGTTAGTACATCTGCTCTTCCAATAAAAAAAATCTTAAAGACAATTAAAAAAAAAAAACCTCTGAGCTTCCTCTTTCCATCCTTTTGCTCAAAGATGATATCTACCACCCATAACCAAAACCGTGTCTCACTGGGCACCATTCTAGCCTTCCAACCACTCTCCCCGTTCACTCATTGTTCGTTCTCTCATGCCATAGCGACTTCTAAAGGACATGCGTATACAACCAAATTATGCAAACATGTCTGGAAATAGCATTTTTGGAGTTAAGACTAAGGTTATTGTCTTATGGAGCAGAGAAATGGAAGAATGAGACTGGAGTACGGGCTGGATGTGGAATAACTATTTAGGAAAGAGAGTTGATGGAGTGGGAGGAGTTAAACATTCCTCCTGGGTATTGTAGTACACCTGGGCTGCCCGTGTCCTTTATAGTTCAAGTCCCAGCTGCCCTAATTTTAATCCAGCTGCCTGAAAATGCACCTGGGAAGGGAGCAGATAAAAGCACACATCCTTGGCCTCTGACACACATGTGGATAAGCTGAGTGCACTAACCAGGCTCCTAGTGTTGGCTTGGCCCAATCTCCGATATTGTCAAAATTTGGGGGAATAAACCCTCTCTCTGTATCACTGCCTTTTAGATAAACAAATAAGTAAATCTTTTTAAAAAGAGTGTCCAAGTGAGCAAATATTGATGCCTATCAAATCTTACTAGTGGATATTTCAATCCTTTACATTATGTTCTGTTCTTTGGTGAAAATTTGTATTCTATTGTATGTCGTTATTTACTTGTGCAATGGTGGGGCTTGGCCAGGTAGAAGGGGGCAGTCAGCCACTCAGCCCAGGAATCTCATGTGGATGATGAGAACCCTTCCTTGCTCCTCACCCCCCATGGTCTGCTTTATCCGGAAGCTGGAGTGAGGAGCTGGAGCCACAAACTGAACCCGAGTCTCTGATATGGGGTATGGGCATACTTGCCACTATGCTGAACACCCACACCTGTACTTTTAGAAAGGGTAGAAAGATATGGACCAGCTCTGACTAGGGATGCGTTAAAATTGCAACTTCATTGTTTGCAAAACCCTCACACAGCCATCTCAAGTCCTCCAGCTGCTTTTTTTCTTTTTTTTTTTTTTAATTATTTTATTGGAAAGTCAGATATACAGAGAAGAGGAGAGACAGAGAGAAAGATCTTCCATCCACTGAATCACTCCCTAAAGTGGCCACAATGGCCGGAGCTGAGCCGATTTGAAGACAGGAGCCTGGAACCTCTTTTGGGTCTCTTTATGCGGGTGCAGAGTCCCAAGGCTTTGAGCTGTCCTTGACTGCCTTCCCAGGTCACAGGCAGGGAGTTGGATGGGAAGCCGGGCCACTGGAACACAAACGGGCACCCATATAGAATCCCAGTGCATGCAAAGGGAGGACTTTAGCCACTAGGCTACCACGCTGGTCCCTCCAACTGCTTTTTGATCTAGAGATCGCAGTGTGCAATACAGCTTGATTTGATTGGGTCATGAATCTTCCCCCTGCCCTACTGGCTCTTCTGGGGTTGTGAAGGGTAAGCAGACCTGGCCGCTACTCTCTGCCTGCTGCCACTTCCCTCCCTGATCTCCTCTTTCCAACTGGTGGTACCTGGTGTACGTACACCCCAGCGGGCCTTGCGGGACATCCCTGTGACACCTCCTCGGCCCCCAGCCATGACTTAGCCTGACACTCCTGCCTCCTTTCTCCCCCAGTTCTGAAACTTCTCAGATTCCTCTGGGTTCCTCCCCTTGGCAATCTTGGTGCCTTCCCCAATCTACTTAGAACAAACCTCTGTTTGTTTTACTCTGAAGTAAAAAGAGTGACTAGGGTAGGAAAGGGTCAGAGCTGCAGCGTGTGGCATTGCATGGCCCGGTGTCGCACTGCAGCGTGTGGCATTGCATGGCCCGGTGTCGCACTGCAGCGTGTGGCATTTCTATCTGAAACTTACAGCTCTCAGTCTCCGTGTCTGTCTTCAGGGCTGCCAATGACCTGCTTGTCTCCATCACGGCCAAGCACTTCCATCTCCTACAGACACCAAGGCTCACAGACATCAAGCAGCTTGACCAAGTCTTGCAGCTGAGTAGAGGGCAAGGCTGTATCTCCATAGCGTGCATCCCAGCACCCCCACAAATCACCTCCTGCTCAAACCGACATAGGCGACAGCATGGAAAGACTGCATTCTGTCTCCCTGTGTTTTTAAAAAACCAAACTATTTAAACCGTTTTGATTTGTCCATGCTGCATGTTTGGTGGGGTATATGTATGTGGTGTGTCTGTATGCTCATATTAAAATATACTGAGCTGAACAATTGAGCCTTAATAATGCTTGTGAACACATAATACAGAAACCCCAGGGAGGTTTATCATTTATTAAGTCTTTGCCGTACTTTAGAGTCATGATTTTACAAATGTATTTGTTTCCTGGGGTGGCCACAGAAAATTACCACAAACTCAATGGCTTAAAATAACGCTAATTTGTTGGAGGCTGGAATCATTAGTGGACACAAGGGGGTCCATTTGCTACACAGTCAGCCTCAAGCAGGAGTTGCTGAGGGAAGCTCTATTTTCCTGGGACAAGTGAAGGAGACAGTTGGACCGGTAGCGTTCCCTAAAGGAACTGCCTCCCCAAGAAACAATTTGTAGTGCCATTGTAGCAAGTCCTTGGTGGGTGTGTCCAGGAGATTGCAAAAGGGTCCTTGGTTGGCAATACACATCTGTATCCACCATGCTGGTGAAGTCTGGCTCAGGCTGCTTTGCAACGGTTTTCCTCATTTACACCCAAAGCTGCGAGATAAGCTTCCTTGGAACATGCAAGCAGACTCTGTCCCTGGTTCCAACACTCCTTCCCACCCGTTTGCCTCCACCCTACACTCTCAGTGATAGGATTAAAGTGATCAGAGCCTGGCTGCTCCCAGGAGCTCTCGGGGAAGTGTCTTTCCAGCTGCTTCCTGCTTCTGCTGGCTGCCAGTGTGCCTTAGCTTGCAGCAGCATCTCTCCAGTTGGTACCTCTGACATGGCCGTCCCATCTGGGTGCCTCTGCTTTCATTCCCTCTCTTCCACTCTCAGTAGAATTTGCCATTGGATTATGGATCCGTCCTAACTGAGCAGGATCTTGTCTTAAAAGCCTTATCTTCATTACACCTGGCAAGACCCTTCTTTCCAAACAAAGACTCCAGCTCTGAGACCGTAGGCCAGCCTTAAGCTCTTTCACACAGCGTTTCCAAGGATGAACAAGAGGCCTGAGAGACTGTGTGCCTCTAAAGGTATGAGCTTCCTCTGTCTCTGGCCAGTAATAGCTGCCTGCCAGAAAATGCAGCCATCTAACAGAGCTAACGTATCTTTCAAAGCACTCATGCTCTTTCAGAGGAGCTTGAGAAATGGGAAAATTGGGCTCACTCTATGTGAAAGAACAGTTTCCTCTTCAGGGGAAAGCCAGTGTACACATTTCAGAGAGTGTTATTATTACACAGAGACCCCAACAACAGCAGCTAAGTGAAAAATCATCGCTGTGAATCCGCCCATCCCGGGCCTTGCTCCAGTTCCAGACAGTTTCATGAAAAACTCTCTCTGAATTTTCTGAAAAGAATCAATACCAGCTGGATAAATCATCCTAGCTTCCACCTCCACTGACAGGTGTGGGGCGGCTCTGCTTTAGGGAGCTGTCCGTCAAGGCTAAGGGACATTTGCAACAGGAGCACTCTCCTTTGCCGTGACCGAGCTCAGCTCATGTTCCCTTGCAGATGGATGGCTCGCACGGACTCAGGTTTCAGGTGTCTGGCCAGGGCCTGTGGTAATGACCAATCAGGTCTTGGTTCTGCAGGGAATGGCATTGGAATAAGCAATTTACCTTCTGGTGATTGAAAGTGGTCAATGAGGGCTGTAAGCGGGTCACTGTAACTGTGTGTGTGTGTGTGTGTGTGTGTGTGTGTGTGTGCTATGTGTGCAGTAAGCACAGTGCAATCCCGCCACCTGGCACTGCGATCCAGTGGGGGCCAATTACACAATGGCACAGCAGAAGGTTGTACAACGCCGTGCTGAGCTCCATGGCAACAGCTCGTTTTCAACAGTTTTAGCTTATTGCAAATAATAACTAATATTTCTGGTAGAAAATAAAGAATAAAAAAAGTTAAAAAAAAAAAACTAAGTAAGAAAGGATCCAGTAATTCTCCCCCACCCCAAACAAAAGGAATTGTTCACATCTGGTCTGTATCTACATCTGTGTACAAGGTGACTTCAAAGCTTTGTGCAAAAATGGCACAAAAGATCAGTATGTTTTGGTGCAAAACAGCTTTTGAAATCCAGATAATGCTTTTTAATAAAAAGCATTTTCATCAACTTTTTTTGGTAGCTAGGTGTCATTCCATTATATGGGCAAAAATTAATCCTTGAATTTAATAATTTTTAAAAATAGATTTATTTAGTTTTATTATAATGGCAGGTAAATAGAGACAAGAAGAGACAGAAAGTGGATGTAAATCCACTGGTTCACTCTCCAAATAGCTGCAATGGTCAGAGCTGAGCCAATCTGAAGCCAGGAGCCGGGAGCTTCTTCTGGGTCTAGCATGTCGGTGCAGGGTCCCAAGAACTTGGGTCATTTCCAGGTGCTTTCCTAGACCACAAGCAGGACGCTGAATGGGAAGTGGAACAACCAGGATGTGAACCAGTGCCCATATGGGATCTGGAGGACTGACAAATGAGTCATCATGCTGGGGCTGAGGTTAATAATTTTGTTTGAAAGGCAGAACAAGAGGGAGAGGAGGAGAGACAGAGAAAAGAGGTGGGGGAGAGAGAGAAACAGGAGAAATCTTCTATCCACTGGTTCATTCCTTAAATGGTAGCAATGGCCAAGTGTGGGCCAGGCCAGAGAAGGGAACCAGGGCTCTAACTGCAGATCCCAAGTGGTGGCAAGGGCTTTAGTACCAGGATCATGCCTGCTGCCTGTTTTGGGCATTACCAGGAAGCTGAATCGGCAGCTAGGACTCGAACGAGGCAGCTCCTGATATCCCAAGTGGCAGCTTAACTTGCTGTGCCACAATGTTTGCCCTTGAATTTAAAAGCTTTGTACATCGCCTGCTGTGTAAAACCAAATCGTTGCTTTTAGAAAACAAAGCAAAAGAAAACAAAAGCTCTAGAGCTGAGGTCTCAGGGTCAAAGTCAGGCATATGGATAGAACGTTGGCTACAAAGGAGCGAACAGGAAGTTTTGACCTTCGAATCGGGGCTTCTCAGGCAAGCAGATTGTGGCAGCCGGGTGGGAGAGAGGGTGATGACGCCAAGTGTGTGCAGGGAACAGCCTCAGAGGCTTGAGTTCTGGGGGTTGTGGAGCAGAGCCTGCTGGTAAGGGACCATCTCCCTGAGGATTCCTGTGGGATAAGTGGGAGGTCTAGAAGGCAGTGTTGCCCAGAAGGATGGTGTTGGGGCAGGAAAAGGTGAAAGTCCTTGTCAGGGGCAACAGGGAGTCCCTGAATGCTCCCCGGGTAGGGAGGGGCTAACTAGTTCCACCTGATGGCTCATAGAACTTGCGTGCATGTGGTCCATGCCAAGATTTCTCAAAAGCGAGGTGAGGATCAGCTGTTTCTTTTCTTTTTGAATATGTGATAGACTGGTGTTTTTAGAAATTAAATGTGAAATAGTAGAAAAGTAAACTCAACATGTACACATTGCAAGCACCAGTTTGTAATATTAGTTTCATCAAATATAAAGTAGTTCGGGGGCTGGCATGGTGGTTCAACAGGCTAATCCTGTGTCTGTAAATGACAGCATCCCATATAGGTGCCAATTCATGTCCCAGCTGCTCCACTTCTGATTCAGTTCCCCGCTTATGACCTTGGAAAGCAGTGGAGGATGGCCCAAATCCCTGACTTGTGGCTCCTGGCTCGACTCCGCTCTGGCCATTGCAGCCATTCGGGGAGTGAACCAGTTGAAAGATCTTTCTCTGATTCTCCTCATTGTTTACCTGCTTCCTGGTATCTGGCCCTTTTTTGCGGAAACTGTATATATCTGCCAGGTCTGGCTTGGGCTCCGTCATGGGATTTTCTTTGGCAAATGAGGAAGTACCCAGTTTGATGCAAGCATAGGCTGGAAAGCACATGGAACCATGCACACAGGTTTGCTCTCTCTTGAACACCTGCTACCACTCGGAGGCCTAGGTAGACTGCTGGAGGATGAGACATACAGAGGTCAGTCACGTGGCCCCAGCTGTCTGGACGAGGCCACAGATGTGTGAGGCAGCTTAGCTTGGATCAGCAGGATCCTCTGGCAACTCATCATTGTGTGAACAAAAATAAATGTTTACCGTTTTGTCTCATTAAGTTTTGTGATTGTTTGTTTTGCAGCATTATTATGGCAATAGATAACGGGTACAGTTTGCTGTCTCAGGGTGTGTGCCTCTTGACAATCTAATTGGTAGAGAATTATTGGGTCATAGACTCAGTTTCAACACTTCACGGATTCGCTTCATTGTAACACAGTGATCAGCTTTGATTTTTGCTTCTGATTACCTTGTTGTGATTTTTCTCTTCATAACACTGATTATTCATAAGCTCTGTCCTATTTACCCATTTCTTCCTCATTGTTTAAGTCTTTAATTGCAATTTTCATTTTCTTGAGCTCTCCCTTTTTCGATCAGTCCCATTTTTGTCTAAGGACAAAATTCAATCTATCTGCCACACCTTCTCCCCATTGTTTCAAAGGTTTGCTAACATTGTCTTGAAAATATATTTTTTTTACCCATAGTTACTTATTTCCAAATATGTGCTGTTTCTTTACATTTACTTTCCTTCTCTAGTAATGTGGATTTGTAGAAGTTTTTAGTAGCTCATGTGTATTTGTGTACAGGTAGAGTCATCTCTTGTCATCTTGTGGGAATTGGGACCAGCAAAATCCACGGATGCCCAAATCCCTTCTATAAAATGGTGTGGTATTTACTTGTAATCTTTGTGCATTATTCTGTGTGCTTGAAATCACTTCCAGATGACTCATAATTATGACATAGTGAATTCTGTGCTTATACTATACTATACTGTGTTGTTTAGAGAATAATGCCAAGAAAAAGACGTCTGTAACCTGTTTATATGTGAGCATTATAGGACAAACTCTCTTAAAAGCTGGGTGACACAGCAAGGAGGAGAGATGCAGCTTAAAAGATCTACCATCCCCAAATGGCCACAACAGCTAGGATAGGACCAGGACAGAGCCAGAAGCCAGAAATCCCATTCAGGTCTCCCACATGGGTGGCAGGAACTCAAACACTCAGGGCATCTTTTGGTGCTTTCCAAGTTGCATCAGGAAGTTATATCAGAAATGGAGCAGCCAGGATTCAACCTGGTACTCTGATATGGGATTGCCCATGTTGCACTCAGTGGTTTAACCTACTGCGCTACAAAAGTGACCCCCCCCCTCCCGTTAATCCCTTTCTGAGCTGTGGTTTGTTGAATCCAGGACTGGGGAGCCTGTGGACATGAAGATTGGACTGTGTGATTCACAGATATTCGAGACATGTGAGCATGTATGGTTCTGTGGACGTGGAGAACCTATTGTGATGATATAGCTGTGCAGATGGGAGATGCAGGTCCTGGGTGTGTGGGTTCTTCCACATCTCAATATCTGTGCTACATGATGACAAATCCTCCTTGCATTAAAGTTTAAAGGTTGATGGGTAAACACAGCTTCCAAGAAAGTATCTTTTAAAAAATATATACATTTACTTATTTTACCTGAAAGCCAGAGTTACAAAGGAAGGGAGGGAGAGAAAGGAAGAGGGAACAGGAAAGGAAAAGAGAAAGGGAGGGAGGAATGGGGAGAGAGAGCGGAGAGGAGAGGGAGGGAGAGAGAAAGACAGAGTCCACTGGCTGGTTCATTCTCCAGTGACAACAGCCAGAGCTAATCTGATCCAAAACCGACAGCCAGGAGCTTTTTCTGAGTCTCCTACATGGGAGGAGGATCCCAGGAAGTTGGGCCATCCTTTGTTGCTTTCCCGAGCCATAAGTAGGGAGCCAGGATTGGAAGTGGAACAACTGGAATGTGAACTGGTGCCTGGGATGCTGGCACCAAAGTCAGAGTTTGGCTGTATATGCCACCACAATGGCCCCAAAAGTTTCTGTTGCTTTTTTAGAGACTTACCTGATTTTTTTTCCTGGATTATCTCCTTTCACTTATCCATTTTCTGAAAATGATGCAGGAAATGTTTCTCAATGATTTGAAGTAATACATACTTCTTATATCGGAAGGCGCACATAAAAATATAATCTCAGTTCTTTTGGTTTCTCCCTTGTCCAAAGTCTGCCTAGAATTTCAGGATGCAATGTTCCATTTCCTGTCGGCTTCTACTCAAGGTCAGCAAAATTACTCCATAATTGTGTATCCAAATACTGCAGCCACTGATGAGCTATCCTTGGCTCTTGAGCTCTTGAAATATATCTAGCCCAAAGGCCATAATAGTAAAATGCTGATATACACGAGATTTCAGGATATGGTAGCAAAAACGCTAGTAAAATATCTCACTGCCATTGTACATGGCTTGAGTGTGTCCTCTGAGTGTTCGTGTTTTAAACTAGGAAATCCATTGTACAGGATGGTAGAAAATTAGTCTAACTATGGCATTCAGAAATGAAGCTTTGGGGAGGTGCTACAGATTGTAACCATCAGAGGAGCCCATGATGGAATAGCAGACACTTTTTCGGAAGAGGGAGAGAGAGAACAAACCAGACACCAGGCACACACGTGCACATCCTGTCTCTTATCCTGTGATGCTGTATATCACTTTAAAAATCCATCAGCAAGAAAGCCATCACTAGATGTGACCCCTTGAACTTGGACCTCCAGGACCATAAGCCCAATTAAACCCATCTTAATAAAACATATCCGTTTGTGGTTCTGTGTTTTTGGCTACAGCAATGCGCTAATGCACACACTGATGAGTTTTAGATATCCAGGAAGGCATTGGGTGCTGTGGTGAAGACATTCCTTGAGCTATTCATACCTCACTTAGGGTGGGTGCCTGGTTTGAGTCCCAGCTTCTCTGCTTCTGATCCAGCTTCCTGCTGAAGTGCATCAGGGGAGCCTGCAGAGGGAGACTCAAGGGCTTGGGACCCTTCCATCTATGTCAGAGACTCAGATGGGGTTTTGCATTTCTGGCTTTGACTCGTCCCAGCCCTAGCTGTGGTGAGCATTTGCAGAATGAACCAATGGATGGAAGATCTCCCCCCTGTCTCCATCTCCCTGCCCTTCAAAGAAAATGTCAAATAATAAAATGTAAAAAATAAAGATACATGCCACATGTTAAAATAGTAGTATTTTAGATTACTTAAAGTAATCTATTACAATGAACTTCAACACTTTTCTTTTGCCTTTTAGAAAATGCAGTTGCTGGAAAACTTGAAATGATTTATTTGGTGTACACCATATTTCTATTGGACCATGCTTATGTTGAACAAATAATGCATAACAGGGGCCCTGTGCATTGGCCTAGCAGCTAAAGTCCTCATCCTGCACTCACCAGGATCCCATATGGGCACTGGTTCTAATCCTGGCAGCCCTGCTTTCCATCCAGCTCCTGCTTGTGGCCTGGGAAAGCAGTTGAGAATGGCCCAAAGCCTTGGAACACTGCACCTGTGTGGGAGACCTGGAAGAGGCTCCTGGATCCTGGCTCTGGATTGGCTCAGCTCCGGCCATTGCGGTCACTTGGAGAATGAATCATCGCACAGAAGATCTCCTCTCTGTCTCTCCTCCTCTCTGTATATCTGAATTTGCAATAAAAATAAAATTTTAAAAATAAGAGAAGGGGGACAAAAAACTAGGGTCACCTTGGGAAGTCGAATCAACACTTGTCCTGTGCCTCTGGCCTGAAAGTACACAGAAGTCTGTGGGAAGCTCTACCTGCTTTTGTTCTATTTGTTATGTGGTATCACAGGTCAAAAGAAAGGAAGGCTACCGATAATTTTTTGTTTTTAACCAAGAGATGTTTATGTAAGCCATTTTATCAGTCAAATTTTGCTACCAGAAGACTTAGAAGCCTATGACAAGATGCTTTATTTTTCCCACGCTGGAAAGTCAGCCTCGAGCTGTGATGAGGGTTCCATTTGGGTGGAACACCTTCGTTGGAGATCCCTGCCTCCATGTGTCTCTCATCCTGTTGGAGATTAACCTGGCTGTGTTTTCATGGTGAACAACAGAGACATAGAGTGAGAACAGGAGAGCAGGTTCATGCTTAGAAGTCTTTTTCCATCGTCTGGCTACATCACAACTGCTAAATTCAATTGCCCAGCGAAATGGAAGCATAAACTCTGAATTTGAGTGGAAAGGCACTACCAAATTGCAAGGCGAAGAGTTGGAGTAAGAATAAAATCTCATCTCTGTATTCCTCTGAATGCTTGGGAAAAATCCTAAAGTGTCTAGTTTCCAAAGATGCTTCAGCTTTGCCTTACTAAGAATAAGATGCTGTGGCAGGCTGAACATTTCTTATTGGGTTTATTCGCAAGTACATTCTCATATTTCCTTAACCTACATTTGGAAAAACCTCTGTCATCACCTAGTTAATAAAAAATATTTAATTCCCGTTCTAAACAAAGGTTGTAAGAAGTTCTCATGTGATTTCCAAAATAATAAGGGTAGTTTTTGTACAGGTATTCTGATTTTATTATAATTTATTTATTAGGACCATTATTCATTATCTGGAAAACTGGCATCACACATGTTGCTATGGGGAAAATCAAAATCAAAATGTCTGCATAGTTTCTTTTGTCTGTACAGGGATGAGCTGGTGGATTTGGAACAAGGGTAGTAGTTTCTTACTGGAGCAGCCAGCTGGATAAGAGAAAATGTTCAGGCCAAATGTTTGCTTTCCGCCAGTCTGTTTAACCATATTGAGAAGGGGTTACCAGTGAAAACATTTGCTATTGATTGTGGAGGATAAGATGAACCACGGAGAAATTATATTTGGAGCCAGGCCCCAAACTGGCTTCCTAACTTTGCAAAAGCTCACTAGTTCTGTGATCTCAGGCGAATTCTTTTGGTCTGAGATCCTTCTTTTATGGTTTTATAAAATGAAGCTGATAAACGTCCACCCAACTGTTGAAAGGATGATGTGGTACAGCCTGGCACGTTGCCGATGTCAGGTTTGGGAGTGGCAGCTCTCCTCCAACATGTATCACTATGGAGTCATTTTTAGGATTCCCTACTTGCTCCACTCGCAGTGGTGGTCATTCAGCACAGCCAAAATGTTTTCTAGTCATACCTTTACTCATCTATTTGCACATTAATTTGCAGGTGCTTTTTTCTTTAATTTCTTGATTCAACAACGTATTCACTGATGGTTTCACAGATTGAACTGTCTTGGAGGAGACTTGGAGATGGAGGTTGTAGAGGGAACTATTTAATGGTTGGGAGGGGCAGGTATTTGGCACATCAGCTAAGATGGGACTTGGAACATCTGTATTCCATAAGAATGCTTGGGTTTGAGTCCTGATATAGTTCCTGATTCCAGCTTCATCCGAGAGGCAGCTGTGACAAACAATACTCCCCCACTTAGATGGGGAACTCAATCCAGAATTACCAGCTATCCCTGACCATTGTGGGCATCTGAAGAGAAAAGTGGGGAATGGGAGAGCTTTGTCTCTCTGCCTTTCAAACAAAATCTTAACAATAAGAAAGTTTAATAGTGACCAACACCTGTGAAGGTGTCAGGGAGGAAGCAGGTTTGGCAGAGGGAAAGCCAATCTACCATGCAGGATTGATGGGCAGTGATGCTGCCTATTGAATTTGCTCTCTGACTGTATCTGGCCAAAATGGCTGGGTCTCATGCCTTCGGCCTTGATCGTTGACTGTGGGAGGGCTTACCTGGAGAAGGTGTGGTCTCAGGTCAGGTAAAGTCCAGCTGAGGCAGCCTCCAAGGAGCCAAGCATGGAAGGCTGTGCGCTGGTCACACTCTGTGCTGGGGCTGCAGGGTATTCCTTTGGGCAAATAGGGTCATGCAACTGCATGTCTGCAAGCTGGAGATTGCTGTGGACTGAGCCTGTGGTAAGTCCTGGGGTTGTGGTGCTTGGACCAAAAGGTCAAATATCCTCAATCTGTGGGACTTCCTGCCTTGGCTGGTGTGAAAGATTGACGATGATTTGACTCTCTAGTTACGTACAGGTGTTTACATCCCCCAAGCCTTGAATTGATGGAAAAGGGCAGAAATACGGTCTGATTATTCTATCATGGAAGCGGACCCAGTGAGAAACCTTTAAGTCATGGGGAACCTACATCTTGAAAGGTAGTTCTTGAGAGAGGTTTGTTCCTATAAACCACGTCTGCTTCCTGTGTTTCCCATTGCCTCACGGTGGAGTTCTTCCTGGTACTCATCCCCACCCACCCTCCTGCGAGCCTCCCAGGTGCTTACACCAATTGGGCTTCTGAATCTTAGACTGTGAACTTGCAAACCGTAAGCCAGAATGCACTTTCTTCTCTCCTAAGCTACTCCCCTTGGGTATTTCGATTCAAGTCATGAAGAGTAGTCTAATACAATGTTTTGGGAGGTTTCATTTGGGTCCCTACTCTTTGAGACCTGTCTCCATTAGATAGATGATTGCACCCTGACGTGAGAGCAGATGAATGCCTTCAGTGCATATTCAGAGGGAAAGAAAGCAACAGCTGTCCCCATTTTATCATAACACAGCTTGTGAGGCACAGTGAGTCCTCTTGCATTCATTTGCTGCTGATTTCGATAGTTCCACGGATATTGGTTTTCTGTCTTGTGCTTGGCACAGTCTTGTAGGGAAGACACAGGAAAAAATGAACTCAACATCAAGAACGAGGCTGTGGAGTAGAGACACAAATAGACCTCTGAGGACTTGAAGAGACAGAATTCTCTAGGCCTGGGGCGCAGGGGCAAGTTGGGGAGAGCTGAGATACCCAAGCTGAGACTCAAAGAAATTATAAGTCAGCCAGATATCTTCAATCATCTTCCTCTTACTTTAAAGAAAAAGAGGATACATTGAGGCTTCAACATTTGTGGAAGGAATGATGCCAACGAGACTCTTGGATATCTAATGACATGAGTGGACTTTTATCCTAATGAAGAACCTCAAGAGAGAAGGCTCCCTTTGCTTGAAGCCTTGAAAGCTTAGCAGGTGTTCCTGCGGAGCCCGAATGCCTCACATGGGTGATGTGGGTTGTTGTTAAATGCCTTGTGTTTCTAAGAGGCCACCTAAAGGAATGAAAATCTGTGTGTGACACAGTTACTTAAGTTCTAGAGAATATGTTCTCATCAGATGCCCACTGATAAATGCTTACGTTGGCATTTCTTACTGGGTGCTGCAACCTGGCCCAGTCTGCCCCTAGTTCTAGTTCAGGCTGATGGGTGCTGCAGCCTAGCCCAGCCTGGATTGCACCAGTCCAGACCCTAATGTGAACTGGCTGGTGTGATTGGGGCCTGCGTCCTGACACAGGATTTCCCCAAGTTCCTCTATTAGGTCACCTTCCAGTGGCAGATCTCATGCACCGGATGCTTGGCCTGGCCTGCCTTGGCCTATATCCTGTCCTTGCAGGTGTCATGGTCTTGCCTGCCAGCCTACACCCATTCTGATCCTTACTACTGGGTGCTACAGCCCAGCTTTGCCTGATCCACTCCCACATCCAACTCTCAGGTGGTTCAGTGGGTGCTGAGACTATCCAGCTTGTCCTATACCTACTCTGGCTCTGTGAGCACCAGTGGGTGTTGGAGCTTAGCCCAGTGTGACATTCCCCAGACCCAGTCCGCACCCATGCTAAGGGTTGCTGCAGCCATGTCTAACCCAGTTTGCTGCTTCCATTCTGGCTCTCACACTTACCAGTGGGAACCACAACACAGCCGGGGCATCCTCTTAGCTCCCCAATCAGGCCTGTTCCCAGCCACATACCTTGCAAGTACCGGTGGTTGTTCTGAAACAACCTGGTGTAACCCCTTCTCCTTCTTGGCCTGTGCTATCAGATGCTACAGCCTGAACTGGTCTGGCCCACTCCCAATCCCAGCTCTAGTTGGTAGATATTGCAGCCTAGTCCTTCCTAGCCTACCTGCATCTCTGGCTTTCATGCAAACCAGTAGGTGGGATAGCCTAGCCCAGCATGGCCCACACCTCATTCTGTCTCCTGCACATGCCAGAGTGCTAAGGTTTGGCCTGGCACTGCCCTGTCTGTATGCCCACAACCAGTGCACACACTTGCTGACAAGTGGAACATTCTTGCCCAGTATAATCAACACCCAGACCTGAATCATGTGCTCATCAATGGGACCTACAGCCAACCAGGGGAGTTCCCCAAGCTCCCCAGTTAGGCCCACTCCCAGACCCAGATTTCATGTGTGCCAGCTGGTGCTAGCCCCTTACCCGATATAGTCTGCCCTCTCCATCTCGGTCTCTGTGTGTGCTGGTGGATGTTGTGACCTGTCCTGTCTCATACCCTATACTTGGGTGCTCCTATGGGTGCTGCAGCCTGGACCAGCTCAGCCTGTTCCCTACCCCAGTATCCATGAGTGTTGGAGTTTCCATGGTCATACCTAGTTTAGCCTGTTACCCACTTGGCTCTTGAGTAAACCAGCTGGTACAACAGTCCCATTGGGGTAAACCCACATATTCCCCAATGTCTGTCCCTAGATGTGGTTCTCTCACATGTTAGTTAGTGTCATGCCCTGGCCTAGCATGAGCCATCCACTGTTCTGACACTCACTGGCAGGTACTGTGATCTGGCCCTCCCAGTTAGGTCCCTGGCCCTAAGTGTAGTATGTACTGGTGGGTGCTGATTGGTGGTTAATGCTAACTAGTCCAGCTCAGGTCTCCTATGTGGGCTGGTGCATCAGTCTGTCCCAGAAAAATCCTCTACTTCCCCTCTCCAAACTGTTTGGCTTCAGCCCCTTCTCTTACCTGCAAGTACAGTGGCCTTGTCGGCAGAAGTCCTCTAGAAGTCATTCCTCACCTGCGACATGCTCCCTCAGTGGTCCCTCCTCCCATATATCCTTTACCCCCTTCTTTGGTCAACCCATAGCCCTGGCACCTGCAGGCACTTGGGGTCCTTAGCCTGGTCTTTTGGCAGGGTGGCATGCTGGCCTGAAACCCTGCCTGCCCACCAAGGACCCCAGATTCCATCCTCTGGGACATGTGCCAGACCCAGACCCTACTCATCTCCCCAGTGGTGACTCAGGCTTATTAGCTAGTTCCCAAGCCCAGTCCACTAGCACATGCCAGCATGCCAGCCTGGGGGCTCTAGTACCACCCTTCCCTTGCAGCCTTGAACTCCAAGCCAGGCAGTTGCTCCCAGGCTCCCTGCTGTCTGTACCCCTGTGCAAGTCCCCAGGCACCCTGAGGCTGTTGGGATGCCACCTGAGCGGAGGAAAGGCCTCTCCTCTTCTTGAATAAGAACCCTAACCATTTCTGCTGCTGGGCATTCAGATCTCACCTCTATTCCTCCCCACTTATTGCAGAAGACAGTTCTCCTTTCCTCTCTCCAGCCCGCTTTCCTTTCTCAATACTTTTCCACTGGAGAACAGTGTCCATTGGTCTCCTTGTCAGAGTGCTCTTGCTGTCTCTTGCTTCCTCCTAACAGTGAGACTCAACCTTGAGCCACACGTTTAAGAATGCCAGGGCTAAGACACCATCCTGAAAGCTGAAATTGATTTGATGCAGGACCCAGATCTATTTGGAGGTTTCGTCACAAGCTCCCAGCTACGGCCTAAACCAGTCGAGTCTGTGCTCTCAGAATCAAAGACTTAGGCAATGCTGTTTTTTCTATTTAAACATCTGGGGACTAAATGCAATCTGGACTAAATTTCCCTTGTAATATCCGTATTGTTTTTTCTTTCTCCCTGAGTAAAATGGGCTGGGAGGCACTTGATTCTAAAATTCGCAAGAGAGCTACAAGGTCAGAGAGCCTGCATGGCATTAATTAAAATAATCAATTAAAAGGCAAGTAGCACTCAGATTTGCACGATATAGAACCTGTAGGTAGGAACAGAAAGGACAGAGAGGGGCAAGGTAATTCAGGAGGGACTAGGATGCTTGATGTGGAATGTGGACAGGTGGATGTTGAAATTCTGCCCCTTTTGTCCCTTCTCTAGTGAATTGGGCAAGGACTCTGCTTGAACTGTGCCCAAGCTACTGCGAAATGCAAACAGCAAGGGGGAATTTTAAAGACAGCTCCCATATGGCTCATCTTTCTAGAGAATCTTTTTAAAAGAAGCCTCTTCCTGGGCTTGGCACAGTAGCCTAGTGGCTAAATCTTCATCTAGTACATCCTGGGGTCCTGTATGGGCACCAGTTTGTGTCCCAGCCGCTCCACTTCCCATCCAGCTTCCTGTGTGTGGCCCAGGGAAAGCAGTCAAGGATAGCCCACGGTCCTGGGACCCTGCCATCCACATGGGAGACCCAGAAGAAGCTCCTGGCTCCTGGCTTTTCATCGGCTCAGCTTTAGCTGTTGTGCTACTTGGGGAGTGAATCAACATACAGAAGATCTTTCTCTGTCTCTCCTTCCTTCTGTAAATCTACCTTTCTAATAAAAATATACTTTTTAAAAGAAGGCTGTTTGTTCCATGTGACTTTGGACACTTTAGTTGCCTTTCTGCAACTAAATGTTCAAATTTCCTAAAGCTCTGTGACTTGAGCAAGGACCCAGCAGCGTTTGGGGGAAGCCACTTGTCACTGAGGCCTGCTGACACTGTGAGCAGGGGTGAGGTATGGCCCTGCTGCCAGTTGGCCAGGAGGAACGCCTCTCCAGGCTGCCCATGGAAGGAAGCTAGCTGGGGAGTGCCGTCCTCTCCATGGAACACTGAATGACCCAGGGAAGCCAAGAGTTCCAGCTGACAGAGTAATCGAATCAATAGTGCTTATTCCAAAGTCTAATTTACGTGTCTTTTAACTCATTAAATTTGAAATATTATTGATTTTCTTTTTTTTTTTTTATTTAATTTTGACAATCCTTACAAATTTAATTGGGGTAAAAAAGGGTCAAGGTCTAAAGGGGGATATAGAGGAAGAAGCCCCACCCAATCTCCCGCCCACCCCAAGTCCCGGGAGTGGGGTGCGCTTCGAGATACTCGATCAAGTGGTTCCAATAGTTCACTATCCATGGGTCGTTGCCTGTCTCGCCACCCCAATCATGATGTGGTCATTGAAGAGTTCGTTGATTGACACAGTCCCGTCTAGGGTCTCCATTTGCCCAGTCTCTGCTGCCATCAGATGGCTGAGGTTGTTGCTTGATTTGTCCTGTCTTTCCCTGGTTAGGACTCCGAGTCCGGTGTCTCGAATGGGAAGATCCTCGAAGAAATTTTGAGGTATTCCCAGTCCAGATTCCTGCTGTTTTAGTAGCATAGGGTCCGTCACAGTCCACTGCCCCGGACAGCTGGCGGCTGCAGTTGCTGGGCCGGTTCTGTCTCCACCCGTGTCTTCTTACAGTCCCGCCTGGTTCCACCCTGGACGCATTTGTCCCTCGCACGAACTAGTAGGAGTTGCAGCCCAGTCAGGGCGGCCCACAGTAGCCTCAACCAGGCCCACCTCCTACCCTGGCTTGCCAGTATATATGGCATACTAGCCCAGTCTGTCCCCGTTACCCTTCTGTTGCTACAACTAAGCCCGACAACCCTCACCAACTCTGGTTGTAGCTTACTCCAATGGGATTGGTCAGCCTAGCCTGGTTATCACCCAATCTGGTCCCCATGAGGTGCACAGGCGCTGTGTCCCTGCCTGGTCTAGTCTACCCCCCACCCAGCTCCCGCTCCTCAGTGTAACTTGCTGTTCAGCTAGGGAGCCTCCCCTTTTTCTCCTGTCAGCTCTGCCGCCTCCCTTCCTGGTTCTCACTTGTGTTGGTTGGGTGCTGCGGCTGCATCCGGCTCAGGCTACCTCACCTTGGCATTCCAGCCTGCGTGTTACTTTTGTTACGACCGGACCTGGTTCGACCCACATTCTGTTCTGGCGGTCAGATTTACCAGTGGATGACATGAACAGATTCAGCCTGGTCTGCCCCCGACCCAAGCCAAATGCATGCCAGTGGGACACTTTCAATGACCTCTTGGCTGTTGCCTTGCAAGTTCCTTGTGCTGACCTGCAGGGTCTGTGTCTTGCCAGAGGAGTTGCCTGGGCTCCTCCATCAGAACCCCTCCATGTGCCAGGTTTCGCGCATGTCAGTGGGTCCATGTGCCAGTTCGCCTCTTGTCCTTGTAGGAACAGTGGTCTTTCCTAACTGGCCATCATCCCGTTCTGGTTCTTGCTGTAGAGTGTTGCAGCTTGGCCATGGTCATCCATGCCCCCATATGGCTTGTACATGGCTAAGTTGAGGTTGGGACCTAGCCTAGTCCGCCCCACATCCACCCTGGTACTCCAGAGCACCAGAACGTGTTAGTGTCTGGCCCGGCCCGGTACCTCTTTTCCCAATCCACATTTGTGCCAAGGGAGAGGATAGCTGTATCCAGACCCTGCCGCAGCCCCGTCCACCTGTCATGACCTCTGCCTTAGACTCTGTGGCTCAACTTTGTGCTTAATGTGAACCAGTTGGAGCCAAATCCAAGCCGGGCATGTCCTGTGTTGCACCCTGTGTTCCAGTCATACTAGTGGGCTAAGGTTTGCTTAGTCCGAACATTCATCTCTCAGTCCCGCACTTTCATTAAGGTTTCATGTCCCGATTCCTGGGAATCACCAGAAATTAGTGTCTCACCTACACTACCGCTGGTCTTACTTTTGGGTGTCCCAGAGCACCTATTTCATATCCTCAAAACCCCAGAGCTCGCCGCTGGGCGGCCAGCAGGCAGAGCCTGGCACCACTTGGTGCACTGGCCGCCCAAGGCCTGGGTCTCTGCCCCCGCCTCTCAACCGGAAGGGTCATTCCCATGAAGCGCCACCCCCAATGGGAGTTTAACCCCGCCCCTGCCCGGACATTCGAACCGCCCAGCCTACCCTGCCGTCAGCCCAAAGCTGACGGGGGTAGAGGGGAGCCAGGTTTTGAACCCCAGCTCCCTCGCCAGCCCTCGCGGGTACTTACTCGCGAGGGGGCTTAGTTGCCCCCTGGCTAGGGGGATGCCGGCGTCCCTGCCTCCGCCGCAAGCGGCGGAAGCTGTGGCTGGGAATCCGGCATGGTTCGCGCCGGAAGGAACGGCTCCCATGGGGCGCCACCCCCAATGGGAGTTTAACCCCGCCCCTGCCCGGACATTCGAACCGCCCAGCCTACCCTGCCGTCAGCCCAAAGCTGACGGGGGTAGAGGGGAGCCAGGTTTTGAACCCCAGCTCCCTCGCCAGCCCTCGCGGGTACTTACTCGCGAGGGGGCTTAGTTGCCCCCTGGCTAGGGGGATGCCGGCGTCCCTGCCTCCGCCGCAAG
Source organism: Ochotona curzoniae (assembly GCF_017591425.1). Lineage (NCBI taxonomy): Eukaryota > Metazoa > Chordata > Mammalia > Lagomorpha > Ochotonidae > Ochotona > Ochotona curzoniae. Next base: position 14,680,998 of record NW_024465035.1, on the reverse strand, counting down.
CGGCGGAAGCTGTGGCTGGGGGAATATTATTGATTTTCAACCAGATGGCTTAGGGGATAAATAAGTACATGTTGTCTCGGGGGCCTTGGTTTGAGTTTGATCCCTGGATCTACGGGCAAGAATGCAGCCATCTCTTTGTTAGGCAATATTTGTGGAATAATTGTGCCAGACTCACTCCACTGGTGCAGGTAGTTGCCAGGACCCCATATTTCCAAGTAACTCCTGTTGGACTTGGGCTGTTTTTGTATTTCTTTAAAAAAAAGATTTATCTATTTATTTCTATTTTAAATTTTAACTTCTTTTAAAATTATCATCATTCTATGATACAGTTCCATAGGCCATGGGATTTCCCCTCCCCAAGTCTCTTCTCCCCCACCATACTCCCCAATATTATTAATATAGTATAGCTCTTCATAAACAGTTGTATGTTCATAATTGCGGGCATGGAGAATGGCAAAGAGTCCAGCCTCCCATTGTCAAGATACAGCTAATAGTTTCATTAGTAATCCATCTTTCATCTGGAAGTAGTGATGCACACTGCTCTGCATCCTCACATCTGGACATGATAGTCTTTATTACACAGTCACCACACATCCCTCTTAAATGAAAAACCACAGTACAAAATAAACAGCAGGAAGAAAAATAGAAATTTACAATGCCATGAATTTCTCAAGAGGTTTTGATAGTTCAATAGTCCTGAATTGCTGGCTATCCTGCCACTCTATGAAATCTCTCCCAAATCCACTGGCTGCTATAGTCTACCTTAGTGTCTTCGTCTGCTCAGATCTTCACTATCAATGAAGTCAGATATGTAGAGAGGAGGAAAGACAGAGAGGAGGATCTTCCGTCCGATGATTCACTCTTCAAGTGGCCACATTGGCCGGAGCTGTGCAGATCTGAAGCCAGGATCCAGGAGCCAGGAGATTCTTCCGGGTCCTCCATGTGGGTGCAGGGTCCCAAAGCCCTGGGCTGTCATCGACTGCTTTCCCAGGCCACAAGCAGGGAGCTGGATGGGAAGTGGGGCTGCTGGGATTAGGACCGGTGCCCATATGGGATTCCAGTGCATGAAGACGAAGTCATATGCTGAGGGTTAGGAGGTGCATTGGCAGGAAGGCAGGCATGTGCGAACAAATTAAATTTAGGCTGATTGTCACTGTCCATGTGGCACTTTTTAAATTTAATTTTTTAAATAGATGTCTATGGACATGGTTCAAATCTGGAAATTGCCAAAATGTTCCCAGTAGAACAGCCTCAACCCATGTCTCCCCATCTTGTTCTCTTATCTTTCTCATTCCCTCTCTTCCAACAGAAAAGCACAAACACTTGGTTCTTTCGCAACCTGCTAGAACTGCTTGATATATATTTAAGAAAGAACAAACGTCAATTTTTTTTTTGCTTCAGACTGCTTTTTTCTAGAAGACAACACATTTTACCTTCTTTACTATTTGCCCATTTTTTAAAAATACCAATACATGGAAAAAGAGAACTAGGTAACTTCAACATGTTTGCCTCATCAGTAATTCTTTTTGATGGTATTTGGAGCCTTCAAATATTTTCTAGAGCAAATAATAAAGGTTTTTTTTCCCAGGGGGTGGGGTTGCATGCGTGCAAGTCATTTTGCAATTTTACAAGCATACATGTTAAATGAGTTCTCCTGAGTGAAGGGGCTGCAGGGGGACGCCGCAGCTGCTTTAATTGCTGCCCCCATGGGTGCTGAAGCAGTGTGTTAGGAAACTGAGGCTGGCAGGTGTGATGCACCTTGGCAAATGCTTTGATTTCCAGGTCAGAAGCTGTACTAGCCAGGGTTGCAAGCAACATAGAGTGAGTCTAGCTGATTTAAGACAACAACAGGTTATTGAATAGATTGGGAAACTGGAGCACAGGGGAACAAAGAGCAGCCAGGGACTTGTCTTGGGTGTTATGTAGCCTTATGAGCATTGGTCACCAGGCATAACTTCTCTGACCACTGGGAATCTTGGTGGTGTCTAATGACCCTTGATCGTGGCTTCTCTGCAGGGCATACAGTCTCTCATCTCCTCAGAGGAGCCGATTTGGCTTCCGTGGGGGCTCTGAGGGTGTGGGCAAGGATCTGGAAGCTTTGCACACCTGTGCCTACTGTCACAGTGATGGTATTCAGAAATCGGGTTGCCCATTGTCCACCATGCTCTTTATCATCCTTCCTTTTGCGGTGTATCTGAAAGTGTTTTCCTGGATCCTGCGGGTTTGAAAGCTCTTCTGGCTTTAGGATCTGACTTGGACCTAGCACCTGCTAACACGTCCAGGATGGGGGCGAATGCACCATTTCAGGACCCTGCCGATGGGTCTCACTCATTGATTGATCTGCATGCTAAGCAAGCACACACTTGGCCAAGTCTTGGGCGGCAGGAATTCTGCCATCTAATTCCGCTTCAGCTCTTCTGATCAGTGCCTTAGCCCTGGGCAAGCCATTCTTCTTAAGCCTGTTTTCTCATCCACAGAGTAGAGATGTTAATATTGACCTACTTTCGCAGGTTGTTGCAGGAATTCATTAATTGGTAGCTGTAAAGAACTCTGAAAAGGCTTGAGACCCAAGCCCATTTTTGTGTCCAAGTCTGTTTTCCCCTTAATAGTCAGGCTACCTGTGCAGCTTGGGTTCATGTGTAAAAGTGAACAGATGTGAACCAGGGCACAGGCACAACTGCTTCGGCAGATCGAGCGGCAGCAAGGCGAGTGGAGGGGGGCAAGGAGGGTAGTTAGCAGGGAGCCATTGTGTGGCTATTTCTCTCCCCACTCCTCTCCCGCCATGGGTCCTGCAAGCAGGGTTCATCAAAGCACAGATGCCTAAGTCCTAATTGCTTGCCCTGGTTGTCATCCTCATCCATAAATAAATGATCAGCCCAGTCCTTGACACTGATGGCATGAAAGGCTCACCCTGAACAGCTGTTACCGAGTGTCTCTGATATTAATCACACACTCCTTTTCACGACATTGACCTTAAGCTGCCAACGGCTCGCTCTCCTTCTTGCAGCCCAGGAGCAGCCAACTAATGGAGTGTGTCTGGGCATGTGCTGCCTGACAGAGGCCTGGGTTCTTATGCTTTCAGTCACACTGATAACATTCGTAGATCACACAAAGCTGCACAGAGCATTTTCACATGCGTTCCCTCCATCGGGCCACAGCAAAAAAAAAAAAATTATCTCCATTTATGATAAGAAAACCCAAATCTGAATAGAATACTAGTCCTCAGATGCTAGATCTGGGTCATAAAAATCTCATGTCTGGCAAGCACTTATCGTATTACTCCCTTTCCTTACATGCTAAACAACAAAAACAAAATCTATCTTTAATTTCCCCCTTGGATGCTCAAGTGAATCAACTCAGGTATTGAAATACTCACACCCTTGTTGAAGTGCTGTCTGTACATCACATTGTGCCAAAGGCATTACAAGTGGCACAGCATCTGCATGGACGCCTTCCCCACGTGCCTGACTTTGCACACGGATTCACCTTTCTACCTAGTCTGTCCTGGCCGCTTAAATGCAGACATAGAGCCTTCAGCTCCCCTGCACCTCCCCACTCTGTACTTCAGGATTTCATTGTCTGGTGTCTTGAGGCCTCTGTGTCTGGACTGGGTCTGGCCAAGGGGGGGGGGGTCCTGGAAGGAGAATGAAGTTGGCATATTTCCTGTCCCTGCTCCTTCCTTCTGGGTAGGAGTTTTGCAGGACGTGGTTTGTTGTCATGCCTTGCCTCCATCTGGCCAGTCGTCTCCCGAGGGCTCAATCTGAAGCTCCTGGAACAGCTGCCTGCCATGCCCTTTCCATCCAGCTTCCTGCCACTGTTGAGTCCTGTCTTGGGATGGGCCATTTAAGGCTCATCGTCCTGCCAACACCCCTGTGTGCGTTGTCTCTTACTGAGCACTGAATGAGTGTTTGGTTGCTAGGATGCTGCCAGAGAGGTCAGATTGCATCACCTTGACTCTTTCTCTTGACATTTCTCACATTTAAACCTGGGTTTGTGAAGGAAAGGACAAGGGAACTGGCTTTCTGAAGACAACTTACACATAGCTCTGGTGACATCGCCAGCCACATTCCTTACTAAGGCTCCTGACCCAACACTCTTGTTCCCAATGTGGGAATCAATTATGGGTCTTGTACTTGGGTTTTGTTTTCCATCTCAGAGAGTGCTGATGTCCTTCCCATTGGGATTCTCAGATTTCAAAATTCCTGCAGGCCATTCGCAGTTACCGCTTTCTAGTATATTCGCAGTTCACTGTAGCATGAAAATCGCGGTCAGGGCCATGTGCTTGGTGTGCTGGTATGCTGACCCCATCCTGTAGGTTCCAGGGTTGTTCCTATGAACCAACCTATGAGGGTGATGTAGGCAGCATGTCTACCAGGCGGCATGTCCCAAGTTGGTGATGAGTGCTGGATCTGTGCACATCTTTACCCACATATGTAACATTTGAGGTGGCATTAACTTCCCCCATTACATCCATCACAGATCTAACTGGCTGTCAATTGTAAAAGGAAACTTGTTCAACTAAGCTGTTACGCTTGTGATTTTTAGAGGTTGGCATTGCAGATGGTTCTACAGAAGGAAGACGCGTACATCATGGGCAGGAATGTGTTTCTTCTGAAAACAAGTGCACTTCTAACAAAACCCAAATCCCCACTATTGCAAAGCATTAGCACCAGTAAACTCTTGATTTTCCCACACTTGTGGCTGGTGACAAGTATGTAAAATGATCTTATTGGGTAGGAGAAAGGGCTTTATGGGAGTTGTTGGCCCATTCCCATTCTATGTTGGGAAGCCCTGAATGTGGTCTGCTTTCCTCCCATTTCTTATGACTTCTAGTTAAGTCAAGTCGATGACAGTCCTGGCTTGTTTGCCATGCCTCTGCTTAGCTTGGGCCACACAGCGCAGGGAACACAAGAGCAGGCATTCATCAAAGCAAGAGGCAGGACAATATCACCTTCTCTGTTTCAGATATGTGATGAGCACCTTACTTAAAATCATCTTCAGCTTGGAGAGCAATGCTTAAAAACTTATTATTTATAAGAAGGACAGGGAGCGAGATTGTGTTGTCTATTCTAATACACTTTTCTGCCATTCCAGAGTTCAGGCCCTTTAAGGTCAAGCACCTATGGGATTTGTAGGTGTCATAGTTAATTAAAAGGTGGAGACACGCTTTCTTATAACAGTCTGCTGGGAGGGGTCAGGCCTAAGGCACATGGGAGAATTCAGGGATCTGTAAAGTTGGATAGAAAAAAAAAAGCTATTTATTTTCACTGACATCTAGATGAAACTCAGTGCTTCTTTCGGTGATAAATGTAGGCCAGTAACCCATTGTAAAATTAAAGTTCATGGCTGTTACAGATAGCTTTATATTCACATAGCTGTTGTTGTGGATCTCTTAAAATATTCATTACTTTTGTAGCTCTACAGTATTGCACCCACTGCTAGATCCTATTATTTAATGTTTAATACAGATTAATAGCTATTATTGCATCACCAACTTCTTTAAAAAAAAAAAAACAAAGTATGTTGAGGAATGGTTTCTGTAGCCCAGTAGGTTAACATCACGGCTTGACAGACCCATATCCCATGTCAGAGAGTTTGAGACTGAGCCCAGAAGGCACTTCTTGAAAAATGCATTTATTTATTTTTATTGGGAAGGCAGAGTTACTGAGAGAGGAAAGGAGAAAAAGAAAGGGAGAGAGGAGCTTCTCCCAGGTCTCCTATAGGGGTGCAGGGGCTCAAAGACTTGAAACTTCCTCCTCTGCTTCCCTAGGTTATAGGTAGGGAGCTGAACTGGACATAAAGAAGATGGGACAGGCGCTGACACCCATATGAGATGCTGGTACCACAGGTGGCAGAGTAGCCTTCTGTGTCATGGTGCCAAACCCTCAGCTGTCATTTTTTTAATCCAACTTCATACTAATGTGCCTGGGAAGTTGCAGGTGATGGCTCAAGTACTTGGGTTCCTGTCTCATGTGGAATACTCAGATTGAGTTCCCAACTCCTAGAGCTTTGAGCTGGCTTAGTTCTGGCTGTTGGCAAACACCGGAGGAATGAACTGGCAGATGAAATCTCTCTTTTTTTTACCTTTCAAATAAATTAGAATGCCTTTGGTAAGTGTGTTTCAACATGACGGGCTTCTTTTTGCAAAGTGCCTTATACACTAAAGAACACTGCTCAGATAAGGGGATTGGATTTCCTCAGGGTGAAGGGGAGCCTGATGCCACCCCTGCAGCCTGTGCTCGGGAGCAAGGCTCCTGGCAGCCTGGGGGAAGGAGGAGTGGGGCAGGTGGGTCGGAAGTAGAGTTCTTCCTGAAGCACCTGGCATGGAAGGGGGAGCCCACTGTGCTCCCGGTCTCCTCCCACACAGAAGCACTTAGCTAATTGTGTTGAACCCAGCGCCAGACCTCTGGGAGGGAAAAGGAGCCTGTCTGGGACCCTCCTGCAATCAATTATTCCCCTGGGGCAGGAAGATTGATGGCTTCTGCACATCTTGGTCCAGTTAATAACACTGCAGATGCTGTTTAATTCCAAGGCACACAACCACTCCCATTCTGTCTTTTCACCTAAATGGGAGTTAAAGACGTGGCTTTCAGAGGTGGAGCGTATATACCAGTTGTGTCTCTTTCCTCTCCTGGTTCCCACAGCACCCTAGCTTTCTGGGCTGCTGATTTGGGTCCCTCCTCCCCCACCCACCCTGCACCCCTTCCCTTCCCCTGAGCCTTCCTTGTATTTTCTTTTCAGGTCCGACCATCTCCTTCTGTGTGTTCTGAAATTGTCTTTTCTCCTCCTTGAAACCCTGTGGCATTCACTTGTCCTTCTCTGCCCCTCCCCCATCTCCAATGGGGGCTTGAGTCATGGAGGCCTCTGGGTCTGGATGATGGATTGGGAATGGGGAAGGAGGATTTGATGATTTTATTTTTTTTCCCCTGTGGGTTGTTCTGAGACCCTTGCTGCTTTGCCAGGGCCGGGGAAGATATTTTCATCAAGTTTCCCCATGACGTTGCTTAAAAGTCACTGTGAGAACACAGTCAATTCCGAGCTCAGCCTGAGAGCTCAGAAGTTTGAATACCAGTTTCTGGCAGGTGACTCTGTGATTGCAGGCGCTGATGTCTCTTTTCTCCTATGTTTGCAGAGAACTTAGCTGCTCTTTTTTCCCTTCTTGTTAATTTACTTCCTGCTTCTGCCCCGTGAGGACCTCTAGGGGACTTCCCTCCCCAGGATGTGTCAGAAAGAATATTGCTGTAAGGAACTACTGTGAGCAATTACACGGCTACAAATTGGATCACCAAGGAAAGAAAGATAAATTCCTAAATTCACACAACCTCCTGAAGACGAATGATGAAGACATAGAAAAACCTGAGTGAGGAGTTTGGATCAGTAATAAAAATCGTCCACCATAGAAAAGCTGGCTGCTGAATTCTACCCACATTTCAAGAACAAATACCAGCTCTTTTTAAATTTTTCCCAAACATCAAAATGCAGAGAATATTTCCAAACTCATTCTATGAGGCTAGCATAGTGACTGGTGGCACAGTGGATTAACCAGCTCCTGTGATGCTGGCATCCTACACTGGAATGTGGTTTGAGTCTTGCCAATGCACCTGTGAAGGCAGCAGAAGGTGGCTTCAGTACTTGGCCTTTGCCACCCACGTGGGAGACCTGGTTGATGTTCCTGGCTCCTAGCTTCAGCCTAGCTCAACTCTGGCCATTGTGACAATTTGGTAAGTCAACCAGGTTATGGTAGATTCTTTCTCTCTCTCTCTCCATCTTTCCTTCTCTCTCTGTCATTCTGCCTTTAAAACAAATAAAATACATCTTTAAAACAGAAGACATTTTTCTTATCCTGTTACCAAAGCTAGCCAATGAAGCTACAAGGAGAAAGAAACAAAGATTATAGGCCAATACATGAGATGAACATAGACGCAAAAAACCTCAACAGAAAATAAGCAAATAAAATCCCAGAACATAGTGAAAGAATCAATTGCTTGAGTACAAATCAATAAATATATCAATAAAATGAAGGCTACAAATCATGTAGCCATTTGAATAGATGTAAAAGTAATGCATGTGTTACAATTCAATACCCTTAATAAAAAATAGGGACTGTTTCTCAACACACTGAAGGTTACAATGACAGTCCCATAACGAATATTCTCAACAGTGGAAAGTTAAAGATCAGGATTAAGAAAAGATGCCCAGTCTTCAACACAGTACTGGAAATGCTAGCCAGAGCAAGAAAGAAAATATTTCCCACAATGAAAGAAGAGTTTCTACTTGTGGACAACACGGTTTGACTCATAAAAAGCTGTGAACACTCTACTGAAACAGTAAAGTTGCAGGATTCAACATAGAGATGAAAAATCAGTACTGTTCCTGCATCCTAACAACGATCTATCACAAAGGGAATTAGGAAACCAATCCATTTACAGTATCAACTACAGATTTCATTCTTAATAAATTTCAATAATGGGGCAAAGGATCTCTATGCTGAATACTAAAAAGTGTTGATGAAAAAAGCTAGAAAACACAAGTAAGTGGAAAGATGGTCTAGATTCATGAATTGGAAAAAAAGTTAGTGTTGTGAAAATGCCTAGAGTGGCCAAAGCAATCTATAGATTCAACAGCACCTTCTGTAAGAAGTCCAACAGTACTTCTTGCTGAGATTAAAAAAAAAACTTTCAGAAATTTATATGGAACCATAAAAAAAATCTGAGTCAAAACTGTCTTGAACAAAAAATATATAAAGTTAGAAACATCACACTTACTGATTTCAAAACATACAAGATAATTTTAAGCAAAACAGTATGGTACTGGCATAGAAACAGGCACATCATTCATTGGAACAAGATACAATCATCCAGAAATAAACCCAGGCATTTAGTCAATTGATTGCTGACAACGGTTTCAAGAGCACACAATAGGAGCATGGCAGACTGTTCAAGTAATGGTGTTGGAAAAACTGGATTATTCAGATGCAGAAAAATAAAATTAGATCATCCTTTTATATAATTCACCAAAAATCAGCTCAAAAAGCATTGGAGACTTAAATATATGTTCCGAAACTACAGAACTACAAGACTATCTAAACAAAAATTCATGGAAAATAACTAATTATTTTGGAATCTGAGCATAGTTTTTATGTCATACTCATTTTCCATGAAATTTTGAAGAACCCGTCACATTTGTTTTGTGGATTCAGAACTTTTTGGGGGGCACAGGGTGGTGGGACAGCACGGTAGCCTAGTGTCTAAGTCCTTGTCTTTCATGTGCTGGGAACCCATATGGGCTCCGGTTCATGTCCTGGATGCCCCACTGTCCATCCGGCTCCCTGACTGTAGCCTGGGAAAGCAGTTGAGGACAGCCCAAACCCTTTGGGTCCTGCACCCTTGTGGGAGACCTGGAGGAAGCTCCTGGCTCCTGGCTTCAGATCAGCTTAGCTCTAGAACTTTCTTTTTCTTCTCTATGAATCTGCCTTCCTGATAAATATAAATAAATAAATGTTAAATTTTTTTCAAAAATTATAGTTCTCTAAAAGTTTTGTTGAAGTATATTCATCTTAAAAAGTATCAAGGGACTGATGTGTTGGCATAGCAGGCTAATCTCTGTGGTGCTCACATTCCATATGGGCACTGGTTCTGGTCAGGGCTGCTCCAGCTCCAGTCTAGTTCCATGCTATTGGCTTAGGATAGCAGCAGTGACTGGCCAAGGCCTTGGACCCCTACACCTATCAGGAGACCCAGAAAAAGCTCTTGGCTTCCAGCTTCAAAATGGCCCAGCTCTGGGTTATGTGGCCATCAGGGAACAGCAAATGGAAGATCTGTCTCTCTCCCTTTTCCTCTGCCTTTTCCCCTCTTTCTGTAATTCTTGACTTTCAAGTAAAAAAATAAATCTTGAGAAAAGGAAGACATGAAAAATTGAAGTCACAAAATCGAAAGTAGGAAAATAGAGTTTACCAAGCTAAATAGCTTCTGCACAGCAAAGGAAAAAATAGAAGAGACAACCTACAGAACAGGAAAAAATATTTTCAGGTTGTACATTTAACAAGCATTTAGTAATCAAGGAATTAAAAATAATTGAATAGGGAAGGACTTTGGGATGCCCACACTGTGTGACTACTGACTTGAGCTGTGGCTATTCTGGTTCCAATTCTTTCTGGGAAAGCAGCAAATGATGGCCCAAGTGCTTGGGTCTCCACTACACACACAAGAGTCCCCTAGTTCCTGGCTCAGGTCTTGACCTGGTCCAGCCCTGGCTGTTGTGGGTATTTCAGTAGTGAAGCAATTAGTGGAAAATTTATTTCTCTCCTTCTCTCTCTGCCTTTTAAATAATAAACAAATCTTTAAAAGAAGCAATTCAATAGTAAAGTAACAAGTAATCCGGTTTTAAGAATGGTCAGTAGACTTAAGCCAACTTATCAAAGGAATATATATATTTTACCAATAGATGCACAAAAAAAAAGCTAAACATTAGAGATCAAAAGGGACATGCAAACCCAAACTACAATGAGATCTTATCTCATTCTAATTACGAGGTGTATTATCAAAAAAAAAGACAGATGACAAGTACTGCCTGTGAGGAGAACGAAAGTCTTACTGCTGGTCGGAGTCTAAGTGCAGCCAATGCAGAAACAGCGTGGAGGCTGTTGAACAAAACTAAAGCTAGAGTTAGCACACGATCCAACAATCCCACTATTAGGCATACATCCAAAAGGTGAGATCAGCTTGTCAAAGAGATGTCTGACCTCCCGTGCTTATGGGATCGGTGTTCATAGGAACCAAGAAGTGGAACACGTCTAAACGTTCGTTCACAGATGGGTTGATCATGCAGATGTGGTCCTGACACACAATGGAACACTATGGAGCCTTGAAAAAGGAAGAAATCCTAACATTTACGACAACATGGAGGACATTATACCAAGTGAAATAAACAAGGCACAGAAGGGCAAATACTGCATGATATTATTCATATGTGAAATCTGATATGGTTGGATTCATAGGACAGTGGAAGACGGATGTAAAGGATTAGGATGGGGGGGATTGTTTGTGAGAGAGAACAATGTTTCAGATAGAAGGAACAGGTATTGAGCTCTGCAACGACAGTAGGCAGTAATTATGCAGTGTATGTTTAAAAAGAACAGAGAGGTCAATTTCCAACGCCTCAAATAAAAGATAAGTGATGAATATGTTAATAAGCAGATTGGATACATATAACAAAAAATTACATTGTAACTCCCCCACCCCCAAATATACAACTATAAGTTTTTTTTCCATCTAAAATAAATAAGTAAATAAGGAGGGAATTGTCAACAAATGGCCATACCGGAAGCTTAACTCTGAGGTCTCACTGAGGCAGGAAGTGACACAGGTAACCCAAAGTGGTAGTGTGGCTGCTTTTGCTTTTGTGTGTGTGTTGAACATAGGAAACCCCATAGCAGGCAGAACCTCTGCACGTGGGATCACATCACACAGGATACATGCCTGACTGGGCTGCCATCATTGCTATCATTTCTTTACAAGTTCTTTATGCAGTCTTCAGATTTGACTTCTCTCCTTTTCATCCTTTACCAACCAGAAACTTTCAGAGGCCCTAGGAGGGAGCACTGTTCTATTCAAAGAGAAGACAATTTAAGAATGACACCATCAGAGGCACCCAGGAGCTGGCATGGGGGAAGCTCATGGCTTCCCTGGGGCTGAAGGGGCAAGGACTACGGATGGTGTTCCTGGAGCCCATGAGGAGCTGGAGGCACAGGGAAGGTGCTGCCCAGCAGCGTTTGTCTTCAGAGAGCCATGTAGCCCTTTACAGATGTGTGGGGTAGACATGAAGCAGAGTGAGTGAAAGGGCATCCTCACCACATTTCCTTCTGGTGGTTTCCATTTGTTGGGCCCCGTCATAAGCCAGAGGGAAGGGAGGCTTCTGCTGCCATCTAGGATATGGAGCAGAGAGAAGGGACAGGTGGCACCAGGTGGAGGGTTAGTAGCATCCCTGGCTCCTGTGTGGGGCCACTGCCTAAGCCCTACCATATCCGGTGTGTGAAGTGGTTCTTCATGTTCCACAAGAAAGCTCTGTTACTTTGAAAGTGAATTTTACTGAAGCAGCAGGCAGGAGTGGGGGGAGTTCTTCAAGGGCAACTTGGTGATGTTCAGAGCACTATTGGTTCTCCAATTAGCATAACTGCCGCCGCTCCGGCCCCAGCTAAGTGGACAGGGCCGCATCGATGACCTGTAGCAGCCCTTCTTCCCTGCATGCTGGCTCTTCCTTGTCTGCTCCTCTGTCCTGACCACAGCGCTGTTATGTCCATCCTGGTTTGTCCAGATCTGTACCCATAAGGGTCTGGACCATTTGGGAACTGAAAACTCCCTGTGAAAAGGCAGGTAGGAAAATGTTTTCTTTTATCTGCTTCTTTTGATGATTCTGTGTTTACAGAAGAAAGAACTGAAAAACCACGAGTCTTTTGTTCTACGTGCTGTCAAAAACAAAAACAAAAAAGCAAAAAAACAAAAAACAAAACCTGTAGCTAGAACATGGAAACTGCTGAGAATTTTGACAGCAAATTAAAAAAAGTTTTTTAATGTTAGAAAGATACTAATTGCAGTTAAAAATATCTAACAATTTGTCATCTTAACCACTTGTAGGTGATCCACACAGCAGTGTTCCTTTTGTCTCTATGGTTGTACAACAAATCCCTGGAACTTTGTCCATTTGCACAATTGAAACTGTATATGCCTCCCAGCTGCATCCCGCCTGCCTCTGGCAGCTGTCTTTCTACTTGCTGTTTCTATAAGATTTGCTAGTTCAGATACCTCTCATGGGTGGAATCATAGAGTATTTGTCATTTGGTGATGGGCTTACACCCCTTAGTATGTCATCAATTTTCACTGATTTTGCAACACATGCTAGAATTCCCATCTTTTTGAAGCCCAGGATGGGATTACTGGGAACTCAGAGAGCAGCCTTTGACAGCAGAAAATTAGGCCAAGCTTCCTCAGACCTGGGGGACAGGTGCCTCTTCCTGTTAGTACGGAAGTTTTGCTTGGCAGCTGGTAGTCTTGGAGACCCAAGAAGTGAAATGATCATGTTGGATCAGCCTGACAGAATAAAGGCGCGAGTGTTCTGAGACTGCGATTCTTTTACTTACGTAAGAGTTGCTAAGAAGTGAAATCCAGGATGGGAGGCATGTTCTCAGCCAAGAATTGGGGATTAGAAAGGGACAGTTCTCTTTGGCAAGCCAGAAAGGGAAGGTGTCAGGTTGTGCACTGAGAGACAGGATCTCAAAGGAAGCAGTCAGGGAAATTTCTGGGCCAGGTTTCTGGGTTACATGATTCTGTCCTTTTTGGTTTCACAAGTATGGTATGATTTTATTCAAGTTTAGAGTTCTCTACTGAGTGCAGGCTGAAAATCAAGGGGAATTTCTTATGTCAGAACTAACAAAAGTTGTAACGTCTTGGTTCATCTCTCCGCTGCTTTCAGTGTTATGTTTGGAAGTTTGTTCTCCCTTGTTTTGTAATAATTTGCAAGCTTGGCTGGTTTTGTATGCCTATCCAGTTGGGGGGGGGGTAGAAACTTCATGTATTCTGGAGCCCCGTGGATGGATATTGACTGTCTTGTGTTGGAGTGCCACCTTGTCTCTGTGGGAAGGAGCATTTTCTGTGCATGTATTGTCTGTCTCTTTGTGTGTCCAGGATGATGAGAAAGATCAAGGCAGTAACAAAATCGGGTCCTACTGAGACACAGTAATGGGAAAAAAATAATTGAAAGAGGGTCTACACGGTCCCTGTTGTCTCTGCCTGCCTTCTGTCTGCAGGAGCAACTTGACCAGCGCCATATCCACCCCTTTCTTTCTGAGACAAGATGAACGTTAACCAACACATGACTGGACATAAGTCTAGGGGAATTGGAGTTCCCTCCATCAGATTCCAGATGGGGAGGAGAACTGATGAATGCACTTAGAACATCTATGGACCCCGGACTTGTGTTAATGGAAGCATGTGCTAGCCTTGAGAACCAACACTGAGGAATTCCTGCTACTGATAAGCGATACCTTTTCAACTCCAAAAAGAGCTCACTTGGGAAGATATGACATTCCTTCTGACAGTGTGGGAAAGGCGGCTGCTAGCAAATAGGAGGGAGGTCCATCAACATGAGAACCAAGCATGAAGCCTGGCTGAACAAATAGTGTCAGTGCTGGACCCTGACTAAGGCCCAGATACACGAAAGGATCCAGAGATCTCGGAGCATTCCAGGACTATGCTGCTGAAGGCATACAGATGAAGGCATATGAGAAGTTAAGGAGACCACCCGAAATAGGAGCAAGCTGAGAGATGCAGCAGGAACTGGAAGAAAATCCTCTATATTCCTACATAGGCCAAGAAAGAGAGGGACTCAACTATTCTGCTTCTTGGGATCCTGAAACTCAGAGAAATCAGGTGGTTCTAAATATTAACTTCATAGCGCACAATGGGATAAATACCCTTCAGTGGGTAAAGATTGCCTTTAAGATTTTCTGCAATGAGACATGACTGAAGGTGAGGATGGGAGAAAGTTGTCAAGAACCCTTTTGGCTGTTGCCCTCTGGTGTTGGACATTATTTTGCTATTTAAGCTTACCCTGACACTGTAGGTTTAGGCATTGATAGAGAGTCCAGCACCCTAAATGTTTCAGGAGGGATTTTGTAGGGCCAAATCCTGAAAGGGTAGGAGTTAAGCAAGAGCTGGGGATGGAGACAGGGCAGAGAGACGCTAAAGCAGTCTGCTTGCTTGCATTCCTTGAGAGGGTGTTGCAAGAAAGCTGACTGTACTCAGAGGAGGCGGGACCACCACAGACAAGAAACAGTGGAAGCTGCAAGAGACCATTCTGAGTCAGCTTTGGAACATACAATGCAACTGTTGCTCGAGCAAGAAGGGCCCTCCTGAACCCCTCCACACCATCTTTTCTACATCCAGGGCACTTCCCTAACCCTGTAACAGTCCCAGCAGAATGCTGGGGCCAGCACTGTTGCACAGTGGGTTAAGCCGTAGGTACCAGCATCTCCTGTGGGCGTCAGTTCAAGTCCCAGCTGCTTCATTTCCCCATCCAGCTCCCTATTTACAGCCTGGGAAAGCAGAGGAGTCGTTGGGACCCTGTGCCATATGGGAGACATGGAAGAAGCTCCTGGCTCTGACTCTCAGCTTCAGTCTGGCCACAGTTCCAACCAGTGCAGCCATTTGGAAAATGAACCAGAGGATGGAAGATTCTCATTCTCTCTCTCATTCTCTCTCTCTCTCTCTCTCTTTCTCCTCCTCTGTTTGTCTCTCCTCTCTCTGTAAACCTGCCTTTTCAGAAAAATTCTTCAAAAAATACAGAAATATAAAAACAAAATTAGAACTTGTTTTTTAAGTTCTAGCAAAATGCCTCATGAAGGCAGTTGCTTTAGGAAACGTCCTGGCTCCCACTGGCTCCTTTACTTGTCAAAGGCAAATAAGTGTTTTTCTGAGCAAGTCTCATTTGAAGCTGACTATTAAATGGTATCATAGGCAACCATAGACCCTTTGTGTCCGCTACCAGGTTCCTGTTCAAATGATATATTCTCAACACCTTTCCCTGGGAATTCCAACTCTGGAGCCACAGACCAGGGCCTGTGACACTGACTTTTAAATCAGTTTAAATCAGATGACTCTAAAGTCAAGCACATTTGGAACACTTTAATTTCTACTTGAATATTGAAACTGTGCCTGCCCAGTGGAGTTACTCGAAGCGGTGGGCAAATACTGATGCCTGGTCCTACTGCCAGAGTTTCTGAGTTCATGGAGACCAATTAATCAGGGAGGAATAGAGGACATTCCTGACAAGTGTCCACTTGTGACCACTGCCCTGTCCACCCCTTCATGGCCAGGATCCTACTGCTGGCAGGGAGCCCAAGCTCCCTTTGTGTTTGGGGTCTGAAGCTGACACTGATTCTTCTGTTGATAGTATTTGTATGTCTTTCTAGTCTGGTGAGGCTGAATGCTTCTGGGGTCAGTGTAACATCTCAGGACTGCAGTTTTCATGTTGTGGTAGAGAAACTGGCAGAAAAAAAATCCAACTCTTTGTGTCATAGTGACTCCCAGAATTCTGTTTGTCACAGCAAGAGCTGCATGCTTCTCTCTGTAGAAATTCCAGACACTGGGTGAAGAGACGTGCTACCAAAACTGTTCAGAAACTGCTCTTTCATCTTAAAGATTTACTTACTTGTATTGGAAAGACAGATCAGATTTGTGAAGAGAAAGAGATACAGAAGGAAAGATCTTCCACCCACTGGTTTACTCCCCAAATGGATGTAACGGTTGGAGCTGAGCCAATCAAAAGCCAGAAGCCAGGAGCTTCTTCTAGGTCTCCCACAGTGGTGCAGGGTCCCAAGGCTTTGGGTCATTCCTATACTGCTTTACAGGCCTTAAACAGGGAGCTGGATGGAAAGTGGAATAGCTGGGACACGAACCGGTGCCTATATCGGATGCTGGCACTTGCAAGGTGAAGATTCGGCCACTGAGCCATCATGTCAGTCCCGAAACTATGCTTTACATCATTGGATCATTAACCATGATTTAATACAACTCCTTAAAATTCTCCCGGGCCTTCACAAATCTTCCCTTCTACATAAAAAAAAAAAAAAAATCCCTCACATTCACAGAGTCTGCTGAGATCCAAAAGGGCTCACAGCCACAAGCACACACAATGGGCCTGTCTTCTATCTGTGTATATTTGCCAATTTGTAATGGAATATGACCAATCTTTTATTGGGGGAATTCAGTTGAAAGCCAGAGTGTCAGTTTCTTTAGCTCTTTCAGATGACTGGGTCTGTCCAACTTTCTCGCCAGTTGGGTACCAGTCAAGTGGAAAGACATGTTGTTTATGTCCTGTGCCTGTCACTAAAATTCATCCGTGCTAAAGTGTCAGCGCTTCTATCCCCAGGTGTGTTTTCAACCTGTTTATTTCTCCTTGTGAATCAGAACCATGTGTTATACTGCATACAAACCCAGCTTTGCAGAAATTGTTCTTCAGCTGAGAAGACAGATAAATATTTTTAAAAGTATAGATCAGTGGAGGATTTTTAGCACTGGCCAGTGAGACTTGGAGAATGACAGCTGGTTCCTGCAGGTGGAATCCAGGACAGGAAAAGATAACTTGTGGGAAAGATGATCAAGAATTTCCCAACTAGTGTATGTGGAAATAGGCCTGATATGAGAGACACAGGAAAGGGACCTTCATCAAGCGCTTATTATAGGTCAACACAGCAAGAGTCAGTGGGCTTTCTTTTCTCATTGGATTCTCAGACTCATCTTTCTAGAGGCTTTGTCTGTTGGTATAAGGTGACGAAATTTCAGGTATCTCATATGTACAGATTTAAGAGCATAGTGATATTACCCTCTTTCCTTTCCTTTCTGCCCAAGCTTCCACCTCCCTCCTCATTTCTTTCCTTTTTCATTTTTACAAAGACTTATTTTTAGTTTATAATCACAAGCTTAGTCCTCAACCAAATAAATAATTCAGCAAGAGTAAGTATACTGAAGAGTACAGAAACAGCTGTAAGCAATACTCATATCTTCAAATGTCAAAATTGCCCTTATACCTTACAATAGCATGCTCTCTATCGCAAATCATGGAAACCATAATTGGCTTTTGGGGACTGGCTTAGTTGGCCAAGCTTAATGGTTTTTGGTTTTGTTCATTTTGTTGCAAAAGGATTGTGGTTTTTTTTTTTTTTTCTTTTTTTGGCTGGTTAGTATTTCACAGTATATACGTACATATTTTTTATTCGGTCATCAGTTGATGGATAGTGGGTTGATTTCATATTTTAGCTAATGTGAGTTGATGTGCGAGTACCTTTTTCTTCATATCCTTTCCAACATGTACTGGTTCTTGCTTTTTGGATGCTAGCCATTCTAACTGGCTAACCTCATTGTAGTTTTTACCTGCATTTTGCTGACGGATAGGTGAGAACTCATTTTAACTCCATGCAGGAGTCTGAAAGAAGAGCTGTGACTTAATTAAAACAATATAGGATGAACAGTTGGTTTGGTTCTCCAGCCAGTATATGTTCTCTTCTAGCACTGACTCAGAGAAAACCCATCACACCAGCACTTTGCTGTTTGATACGTAACATGTTGCTAGCAAGAGTCACTTGTGTCCCAACGATGCCCAATTACTACAAGGCTCAGTAACGAAGACGATGATATCTCTAAGAGAGAACTTGGTTGCATATTTTATTTGATCCCGATAGAAAGTACACCAAGGGCTTCCTCGACCTCATTTCTTGCCCACGGAACATGGCCATTTGTTCATAACTTCAATCAATTATGAGCAACGTTGGCCCACAACCTGTGGCTAAGCCATAAAACAAGGTAGGGTTGCATACAGACAATGCAATCGTGTTAACCCAACAAATTCATTAATTTGTTAATCACTCCTTCCTCTTGTGAGCAGGTTTCATTTTGAAAAACAAGAACACTTAGATTAAAGTGAGGAAAAGCTCTTTCCTTCCTTTTTAAAATTTGCTGAAACTTAAAAAAAAAATACTATGTGTCAGATGAGTGTTTAGGCCCACAGTGAATGAACTAGTTAAGTACTTTGTTCTTAGGGAGAGGAGAGAGTTGCCTTGCAAAGGATGGGGGCGTAGGTGGTGGGGAGATGCAGCTATGATGCATCAGTAGAGGAGGATTTAGAAAACTTGATCTGCCAGGTGTAACCCTTATATCTCTTATTTTTCTCCCATTCCTAAAACGAGGATATTATCTAACCTGTGAGGCAGTCTTAGACCCCAACAGAAGGCCCTGTGATGAGGATTTGGAGTGTAGGTTCTCTGTTGTGAAGGTGGAGAGTGAGCTGGTGCTAACTATGACTAGCCAGGGCTCTGTAACACTGGGACTCTGCTGTTTCTCCACTACTATGCAGTAAATTACCCCAACATCGCATGGTTTACAAGGATAATAAGTATTTACAGTACTCACATTCCCTGCATATGTGGAATTTAGGAGTGGCTTATCTGCATGAGCTTGCCTAAAGTTGTATTTATGTATATTCAAGATGTCAGTCACGGCCACAGTCGGAAAGCCCGAGTGGGGCTGGAGAGACCATATTCAAGCTGACTCAGCCCTATGGCTGGCGAGGGGACACTGGTAACATGGGGCAGGAGATCATAACACATTGCCATGTGAGTTTCTCTGCCAGCCACTTGAGTTTTCTCATGAGAAGGCAGGTGCCTTTTGCCAGAACCAGAACATGCAGCAATTGATGGCTAAGGCTTGTGTGTCTCACAGTATCATATGTATTTTGGTCATTACAAGTATGTCAAGCTGTCAAACGGAGGATTATCAGGCTCCCTGTTTTGAAGAGAAGAAGATCAAAGAATTTGTTAACTTATTTTAGGACCTTGAGGAGCACATTTCAGAACTTTACTTTTTTGCGGGGAGGGGGTGGGGAGGGGTGACGTGGAAGAAGCTAAGTTCTTTATCAATTCCCAAGGTGATTGGCTCAAGAACCTGGAGCATAACCTGCAGACCAGAACAAGTCAAACTAGGGAAGGGCAGGGCTTAAGGGATGCTCTTTGAGGATACAAGGGGGTTAGTCACTGTTGACTAGTGGGTTTCCCTAAGCAGATTCTTATTACCCAAGCAGTATAGATGCACAGAGGCCCCAAGGCAGTTGAGGGACTGAGCAGAACATGAATCTGATCCTCACTTCATCACTCCCATTTGTTGTGATCAGAAGAATCTGTGTTCTCTTGATTCTATATTTTATCACTGAAAATAGAACTGAGGCTTTTGTATTCTAAGACCTCCTGGCTTGGATTAGTAAGTGACTTCCAAATGCCGTGATAGCAGGAGGAATCCATAAACATAGCTGCACTTACTTAGATCCATGAAGACAAATGGCACCCCTCTGTGCTGTGCTATTTCTGGCGCTAACCTTCATTTATAATGCCACAGTTGTGTAATTACAGTGCTGTAGCAGCGGTGGATCATGATTTCAAAATACTATCATAATCACCATGAGAATAAATGCAAGAGCAAATGAAAAACAAAACGCAAAGCAATTATAAAGCCAGAGTGAATGAGCTTCCCCATTGCCTCTTCCTATGAGTGTACCTTGGGATGCTGTCCCTCTGGGCATAAGTCTTTCTGTGTGTCTGTACACAGATTTTCTTTTATTAGAAATATGGGTGTGGGGCTGGGGCTAAAACACTCAATGAAGTATATTTACATTTCTGTTTCCTAGGGACTCCTTTTATGCAGTGCTTCTCCCATACTGTTCTCTGCTGGAAAACAAACAAACAAACAACAATAATTTTCTACTACCAGAATCCACCTGTTTTGCATCTCTGGATTTCCAGCCCTTCTTCCTGCCTTTATCCTCTTGCAACACCCTACATCATCACTGAACTATCCAATTCAATGCCGTTCTCTTCTCTGCTGGGCAACTTTCCAGATGGAAACTCAAAGATTTGGGTAGCTTTGTGTTGAGGATGCTGCCTCTTCTGCTGCACTCTTGAATGCCTATTGAATCACGGAGTCTCTTTGCAGTATCAGGAAAACTGCTGTCTTTTCTTTTCCATTTCCTGTTTAGAATGTGGTGAAGACCCAAGATGCTTTGCCAACTTTTTACAAGCTTAAAGCAGTTTGTATTTCCAATTTGGGGGTTTACTTTTTCTTTCAGAAAATTCCATTTCTGATTCTTCCAGAAAATTCCCTGGAGCTATCTCACACAAGATCCTACTTTGAATTAAATATTTGACATACTCATGGAAATATCCACTGATTGTATTAGTGTGTTGCTGTTTGTCAGGTTGAGCAAGTAGATTTGGGGAAATAGAGTGGGTATTTTAGATTGCTGTTATTATTCTAATTATTATTCATTTTAGCTGGTGCTTCCAATGATTTTCACTCATTACGTTGGATCAAAGGCTGTCATTAACACTTAAGAACATGTGTTTCTCTCCTCGGTGTTCTGTCTCCTACTATTTGTCCCTGAAAGTGATGGGGGTGCACATGAGAATTCCAATTCTATTTCTTCATTAAAAGAATAGCAGCTTCTCCACAGATGTGTTTCTTCTACGTTGGTTTGACAGGAAAAGATAGTTGGAAATGTCACCTTTAGCTAGCTAATATCCTGGCAATCTTAAAATACATTTTTGTGTCTTTATAGTTCTCAAAGTGTTTTCAAGGGTGAGTGAAAGGAGATCTTTCTAGAGATAGTGTGCTTGTGTGAGATATTCATGGTTGATATCAAAGCCAGAGAATAGATACAGTCAACTTTGTAATTGTGTTAAAAATTAAGCATGCGTTACATGATGTAGGTCCCTTTTGCTGAACTAGAGCCCGAGTTCCCTCTAACTCAGTTCACTTGCTCCTCTACTTTCTTTGGCTTTTGAAATCTTGCTCTTGTGGAACTGCTGGCTAAGGATTTCCTATCTACCATTTCTTCCATCATTGATAGCATTTCCCCTCAGCTGCAGCAACCACACAAATACACTAATAAATTAACTGCTCAAGATTGCTGTGTTAGAGGTATGGGGTAAAATCCAGTGAAGTGCAACAAATTATTTTTATCTCCTGCTCCCTGTTAAGCAGCAGTTGTTATTCTATTATCTAGGTTTTGAATCTAGCTGTTTGATCCTCAAAGTCTAAAAGCAACTTCCGTGCCCTGTTTTATGATGTTGGGGATGTCACTTGCAGCTATAATTTCCTCTGGTTGAGCCACATCCGCTTGCCACATCCTGGAAATATGTTCGACTATATTTTCCCTCTGCACACCTATATTTTGTGACCCATAGTGATACTACTTCCACATATATTTTTCTTTCCCTTCCTCTCAACTACACCATTTTGCAAGCAACAGCAAATGCAACATGTCGGTTTTTTGCACACCATGCAACCTCGTTTCCTATTTTACTAATGATATATGCACTTGGCTATTCCCAGGAAGGCTTGCAATGAGTCAGTCTCCCTTCTTCTAGTGCTATGATTAGACGCAACTAAAGAAAACAGTGAGTGGATATCCTTACATGCTTGGACATTCCTTTCATCTGGACATTTTGAGAACACAAAGGAAGGGATTGATGTCATGACGCATCTGTCTGAAGGGTCAATGCATCCTTTGTCAAGCTCAGCATGGATAAGGACCAACAAAAGACTTGGAGTGATGTATTTCCATCAGCTCAGAGAGCAACTCCAACTGTTGTGCTGTGGTGGGTGGAGGGAAAGAAAGAGAGCTGAGAAGAGGAAGAAGAGAGACAGTAAGCAAGGTAAGTGAAGGCATGCAAAGGAGGTGACTGGCTTTTGCACATGTCTGGGGGCAGAAGCAGATTGAGTTTAATATGCTACAACCATGTTTCCCGTGCCTGCTTCAGCCTCCACTATTGACCTGCTTCCTCCAATTCTGGCTTGCTCATAACTCTTTATGACCTTTGGGGCATCTCTTGGCTTTTTTTCCCCTCTCATCCATCTCTCATTTCAATTATCCAAGAGACTCGGATGGATACAACCTGTCTGTTCCCCTGCAGACACCCCTCAGGTCTTAGGCAAGTTTGGCCACTCTTGTTTTAGACTTGCATCCTTGACTATGGCCAGAGTGGCTGGCTCACATGGCCAAGTGTCTGTTGGAGGGCTGCACATTCTGCAGAGGTTTGGGGGTAGGGACATTTTGGGAAAGGGTGATTGCAGCCAGTCTCTCCTCAGGTTCTGCCACACACACACACACACACACACACACACACACACACACACACACACTGCATGTGCTTGTAATGAGCTTGTAATGAATTGTGCATTCAACATGAACATAAGCAAAAGAGCCCCCAAACAAAGGAATCTAACATAAGACAGTTGGGTGTTGGTTGTCACTATTTTTGGTTCAAAAGGAAAGGTTTCTGTGTTAAATCCACAGCAGGAAACAACTACTATAAACAAACAAACACCTCTCCAGAATGGTTTAACTCATGAAAGCCTTTACAAGCCTCATTTATGCCCTTAGATAATGAATGAAAGATCAAAAGTGGAAGAGTATGTCAAGGAGTATGCCCCGCCCCCACACACTCTTTCAGCTTGAGAAAAAAAATCACCCTAGGACTAGAAATGTCAATATTCTATTGTTTCTCATATATGAATGCGAATGCAATATAAAATCCAGAAATTGGTATATATGCAAGTCTATATGTTTATATAAACACACACACACACACTTGAGATCTATATATCTTGCCATTAGTACACAAAGATCTGGTCCATGGAACTGTAAAGACACAGTTTCTGCCACTTCCCAGGGTAGGCGTATGTGTAGGCTCAGTGCTTGTGTCCTGGTGGCCTCTCCTGCCACTTGGTCTCGCTAACCTGCTTTCGCCCTGTAACTTGTTCACTTTTGCATGAAACTATCTCTGGAAAGGCTTTCCCCCGCTCTCCTATCCATGAAGGATCCAGGGTCTTCCATTTCTCTTCTCTTTTGCAGAACAACTCAATTCACTTTGCATCCCCTGCTAGATCCATCAAAAAAAGAAAAGGAAAGGAAAAGCCTAAACACATCAGCCTTGGTGTCTGTAAGGAAGCTCAGGTTTCTAATCAGCATGTAGACACCAAAGAAGGCATAGAACCCTCTGCAAAAACCCCCATTCAAGTGTGAGATTAGAACCGTTAGTTCCCTTTGGTCAATGAGAAGCTTCGCTCCTGAGAGGAGGTTAGGAACTTGGGTGATCCTACCACTAGGGCAGCAGCCTAAGTGGCAGTGGGAAAGCTGTGTTAGATTCCAATGAATTCAAGGAATGGCATGATCTTCACACGCCTGGATTTTAACAAGATCTTCAGTACATCCATGGTAGACTACTAGGTGGGCTGGGCTGTGTCTGGATGAATGGCCATTGGGAGAGGATGCTTACTAGTGAGTCATCAGCAAATGAGAAAAAAGAATGGACTTTTGACATTTTGTGGCTTCCAAATATTCATACCCTCTCCTGGCAGCACCTAGGTTTCCTTGGGGGTAGGTGGATGGGAAATGCAGTTGAAATATATTTTTCTATATTTGTCGATTTTTTTCTAAAATTGTTTTATGTTTATTTTGGCATTTTTATTTGCTTATTTAATGAAAACCAGAGACACAGAGAGCAAGATTGCCACAGTTGGATCTGTGAGAACATAGGAGCTGAGGAACTAAATCCATGTCTGCAAGTGGGTGGCAAGGACTCAGCCACTTGCACCATCACCACTGCCTGCTCAGCAGGATGCTGGAATGGGGAAAAGAACAGACTTAAACTCGGGTGCTGTGATATGAGACACAAACATGCCAAGTGGTGGGCTCAATGTCCCCAAAGTCTGCCTGACAAAATCCTTCCTCTTACTGTCTCACGATTGCCAGGAGTTAGTCACACGAACTGAGCTTAGGCAAGAGAATCTGTCCCAAACAAAGGCATGATTCCAGAGCAAGCCTTTTAGATGACACTACGATGAGCCTGAATTGACACTGTCAGGTTCCGCTGCTCCCAGTCATGGTTCTTTGGCTTCATTTTAACTCCCATCCTTTGCCTCATTCCCCAGTGTATTTTCTGGGAACTGCAACCAAAAAACCCACCTGAGACTCTGTCAGTCAGACTGACCATTCTTGCAACTATTTCTCAATGTCTGGAATAAAAAGTGGAATATATCCAGGTGTAGAATATTTACAACAAATGTGAGTAACAGACAAAAGCAGGTAAAATGTTACTAATAGGGATGATTGTGCCTTGGCTTTCTATAGGCTAAAATCTCACTATCCACATTGAGTGGGTTAAGTGGTAGAGCATGCAGAACGGTAAACATGATGATAGCTTGCATTTTAAGGTCTGCACTATGAGGCATCCTGCATATGAAAGTGACATACATTGGACTGCTTAGCTTACGCCTAGTGGTAGAAGAATTCAAACACACATCCTATAGGTAGTAGCCAAAGCTATAGTCCTAGAAGGTTTTCAACAGATAGTAGCAGCAATGAGGATGGCTCTTACGGCCACAGGATGTGGTAAACACAGATTTGTCTCCAGGGACATTTCAATCCAGGAGCTGAGGCAAAGTAACCCGAATGGCCAGCAGGAAGGATTAAAATCAAGGATGTGTCCATACATTGCAAGACTCAGCACAGCCAAGGCATCCATTATTTCTGAATCTATTTGTCAGCTGAATGCAATTCTATCAGTCTTGGTATGCTGATTTCTTCTCTTATGATTCTTTTTATTTATTTGTTAGTTCAAAGTCAAAGCAGGGAGAGGGACACACACACACACACACATACACACACACACACACAGAGAAAGAGAGATCTTCCATCTGCTGGGCCATTCCACAGATGCTTACAATGTTACAATGACTAGGGGTGGGCCAGGCTGAAACCAGCAGCCAGATGTGGAGCAGCTGGGACTTGAACTGTTGTTCTGGTATGGGCTGCTGGTGCCGCAAGCAGCAATGGAAATCACTGCACCACAGGGCTGATTCCTTAGCTGATCTTAACACTTAATGTACAGTGGTAGCAGTCAAGGCGGTGGATGCTGTTGGAGATCTATACATGCAGATCACTGGAATGGAAGAGAGAGCTCATCTACAGACTTATGGGAAAAGCCTAGCTCCAATTTAACCAAGGTTTGAAAACAATCTGATGGGGGGGAGAATAGTCCTTTCAACCAACGCTGTTGGAGCAGTCAGACACTCACAGGAAAAATGAAAATAAGCACGCACAAAAAAACCCCTCGCACCAGTGCATCGGTGTAGTGGGTAAAGATACAACCTGCAACACCAACAAACCATTTAGGACCTGGTTTGAGCCCCAGCTGCACCATTTCTGAACCGTGTCTCTGCTAATGTGCTTGGAAAAGCAGTGGAGAATGGCCAAGTGCTTGGACTCCTGCATGCATGTGGGAGACCCAGAAGCTCTTGGCTCCTGGCATAGGATATGCCCAGTCCCCATCAGTACAACCATCTGGGGAGTGAACCAGCAGATGGAAGACCTCTTTACTTCTGCCCTTCAAATAAACAAGCAAATCTTTTTTTTTGAGGAAAAAATTCAACCTAAACTGCAAAATGAACTCAAAGTGTATCATAGATTTAAATGAAAAAAAAAAAAGGAAACTAGACACCTTCTAGGGAAAATGCAGAATAGAACAGTTTTCCAACCTTAGCCTAGGAAGCAGTTTCTAGACTTGGTACCAAAAGCCTGATCCTCAGAAGCAAAAACCAATCAAGAGAATCTTATAAAAAAAAAGTGTTCTATCGAAGTCTCTTTTGAAAGAAAGAACAAACTACAGACTTGGAGCAACTGTCTGTAAACCTCACAGTTGACAAAGGAGTTTTATCTAGAATACATAAAAATCTCTCAAAACTCAACCACAGAAATTAAACTAATCACCAGTTAGAAAATGGGCAAAATATACCAACAGACGTTCCACTGAGGAGAACATACAGATGGCAGATAAACACATGAGAAGATGTTCAATGTTATCTGCCATCTGGGAAATGCAAATTAAACCCACAATGACATATAGCTAGATACCAGTCAGGATGACTGGAATAACTTTTAAAAGTAACACTACCACCAAGTGCTGACAAGAGTGTAGATAGAGTGAACTGCTTGTGCATCGCTGTGCAGATGCAAAACGGTACAACAACTCCAGAAAATCATCTGGAATCCTTTTATAAAATTAAACATACTAAGAATACAACTCAGGAATTGTTCTCTTGGTCATCTATCACAGATAAATGAAACTTACATTCACAAAAAAAAATGTGTGCATGAATATTCACAACAATATTATTTACTGCAGCTCCAAATTAGAAACAGCCCAGATAAGTATTTCTCTGTGTGAACGATTAAACAAACTGTGTTGTACCCCCAGCTTGGAATACTGCTCAGCAACAACAACAACAAAAAGGATTCATTAGTGATAGAAGCAATAGCTTGGGTGCATCTCAAGCAAATTGTACTTAGTGAGGAAAGCAAAATTCAACAACTTGCAAGGTGTGATTCCACTCAGAAAACAGCTTTAGGACAAAAACAGGTCACAGAGACTGGGAGAAGATTGGTGGATGCCCTGGAGCTTGTCTGTGTTTTGACTGAGGTATTCACACAAACCTAAAACTTCACAGAGCTAAGCACAGCCACACACACGTGCGCGCACACACACTCCTAGATTCACAAGCAGTACGTGCACACTGTCCAACTGTGACTACCTCAGGTGGATTCAGTCCATGTCAATTTTTCTGGTTCGAATGTTATCGTAGAGTTACAGAGGATGTTACCACTGCAGAAAAAATGGACTCGGAGTATACAGGATGTCTCGTTATTATTTCTAACAACTGCATGTGTGTCTGAAATTTTCTGGAAGCAAAGTGAAAATAAAAATGGAAAGATATTGAGTCAGCTCTATAATCTGGAAGATCCCAGCCAACAAATCTAGCTCCACATGCTGCCCAAGGCCCACGTAGCTCTCTCCACGGAGCCCCTTGTACCGCCTCCATCTGATGACCTGGAGGTCACAGTGTCTGTGATGCACAGTGGTCAGTAAAAGATTCCTGGAAAAGTAAGATCTTTCTTCTGATGTTTGTTTCCTACTGAAGTCTCTCCAATAGATGACTTCGTCACAATTCCTTTCCACTGCTGCTACTTTGCCACTGCTGTCTTAACATTCTCCTTTGGCAAAGTGACAAATGAGCACGCATCTGAATTCTTCACTTTTAGCTCATGGATGTAGCGATCCCAGACTCAGAGCTGACACTAAGAACAAGGAAGAGAGCAATTGCCATGTAAACTGGATTGATCCTGTCCTCGAATAGAAGACTAAACATCCCTCCAGTGGAGAAAAAAAAAAGGTTTTGTTTGATTTGCTTGAGTTTTATTTGCTTTCCAAAACATAAGGGAGACTCCTGAGGTCAAGACCATGCATCTGTAATTCTCTGAGTCACCATGGTGAAACAAAGCTTGGTGATTGTTTTGCACAGAAGTTCAAGAGTTTCAATTTTCCATGTGTCCCTCAGAATAGGAGCTAATCATAAAATAGCCATCCCAGAATAGTACAGCTACACAAACAAGAAATTTTTAAAAAGTAGTTCCTGGAGAGGGGGCTGGATTGTCTTACTGGGAGGTGACAAATCGGAATCTTTTGTTACAGCCTTTCCTCTTGGATTCTTTGAAGGCTGAGTTCGAAGGTGTTTCAATGCCACACTTAATAGAGGCCATTTATAGACCTAATCAACGGCCTTATATGGCCACATGGAAATCCAATCAAGACCAGAGAAGCACTAATGAAGCAAAAATGAAAGCAAAGATTGGACTCACATTGTGTCTTGTATCAGATGCTAAGACTGAATCTGCTTTGTAATGGTGAGGAGCCTGCCTCTAACTCGGATCTGCAGTAAGTTCTGGAGATAAGAAAGACCTCTGGGATGATGATACCACGCCATGTGTTACTTTCTCAATATTCCACCCTACCTAAAAGTCACTTGCCATTGTTGCTACCATTCTTATTCATTTGAACTATCAAAATGTGGGGATGAGAGAGGCTTCGCTGGTAACCTCAGTGCCTCTGGAGCTAGAAAGAGCTCATGATGGTAGATAGTTCCTTGTGTTTGGTATGTGGAGGATCTGTGATCTTCAAACTGCAGCAGATCAGGCAGAATCACTCCTCCTTGTGGAGTGTTCAGCCTTTCTTTGTCATGGTGGCAAGCATCCTGGCGTTTGGGGCTGGCATGATGGTGCCACAAGCTAATCCTGTACCCTGTGGCCCTGGCATCCCATATGGGTGCTGGCTCATATCCTGGATACTCCATTTCTTTTTAGTTCTCATCTTATAGCCGGGGAAAGTAGTAGAGGATGGCCCAAGTTCTTGGGACCCTGAACCCATGTTGGAGACCAAGAAGAAGCTCCTGGCTGCTGATTTGGGATCTGCTCAGCTCTTGCTGTTGAGACCATTTAAGGAGTGATCCAGCAGGGGCAAAATGGTTTCTTTATTTCTCCTTTCTTCTTTTTATTCTGTAAAATATGCCTTTCAAATAATAATAAGTAAATCTTTTTTTTTTTTTTTTAAGAATCACTGTTCTGGCTATGATAGTCCAGCATGCCTGGACTCATGTCCTAGGAAGATCATTTTATAAAATAGGAAGGAATGATATATCCTGGCTTGTTGTCATCTCTCAAAACTATTTCCCAACTAGATAATATGTTGGTTGTCTAATAACAGCATGCCTTGTTGTGCTTAACGTTGAACTCTGTGTCAACATTCCTGATGCTCCAATCTGCGGTGAGTAATGCTGACTTTGGCCCTGTAGCTGGAAAAATTGCTCTAAGTAACTTACACCCAACCAGAACAGATGCTATGATTTTATTGCTTTGGACCATTATCAGCTTTGCCCAGACCCAGTGTGGCCAGATTTGTCTCTATCTCAGTGTCAAGTTAGAGTGGCAGACACAGCTTTATTGATCTCACCTTCTGGAGATTTCCCGCTTAGCAAGATGTTTGGTTCTTGAAAGTATGATTTAATTTACCCCCACAAAATCCCATAGCATCAAATGTGAGCAGAAGGCCTAAGATTGAGTTTTAAATTGTTCATTTAAATTGTATTCGGATTTGCTTGGCTATTGCTAAATGGCTAATATTTGAAAACTAGCCATGAAAATCTATGTGTTTGTACAATTCCAATTGGCTGTCATGTCTACTATACTCTCTCTATGATCTAGGTTGCCAGACACCATTACTTCAATGACAAGCATGATATTCACTCCAAAACCTCATCTTAAGTCCTGATTTCAAACTGAACTCAAACCAGAACACACAGCGAATATATTTTATGTGAAATGCTCAATAGAAGAAATAAAAATGTCTGATAAATAACAAGATGTCCAACTTCTACTAGTCAGAGAAATTCACATCAAAATGACATGTGATTCTAAAATTTTGAATTGAAAAAATTTTAACGACCAAAATCAAAGCTCTTTAGAAGGTATATCAAATAACAATTTCCCTAAACATATTTCTAAGCTTTGTTTTTACGGAAATAGAGTTTTAAAAAATATGTTTAGTATATAAGATTTGGCCTGCAAAATCCCACCAGTTGCAGTAACTCAAGGTTCACCAGCCAGGAGTGTTTGGGTATTGAGAGGGTGGGGATTGAAAAGATGAGGAATGGAAGCATACAATGTTTTGTTACGTAGCTGCTTACGGGGGTCCCATGCCATAAATTCTTCTCTAGTGATTTGATAAAGGATGCTAGAAGAAATGGTGATAACATCCAATATTTTCTGTGGGGCATATGTACAAAGCAAGTGTTGTACCAAGTGGGACTGACGAGAAACATGAATAACACAGCCCTTGATTTTAAGGATCTCAAAGTTAGGGGACTGACCAAATGGCAACCCCCTGGAGGAAAAGCCCTGTTTTATGCTCTAAGTTTTTTTTTTAATTGATTACATTGCATTATGTGACACAGTTTTATAGGCACTGGGATTCCCCCCACCCCTCAATAAACCCCCCCACCCATGGTGGATTCCTCCACCTTGTTGCATTACCACAGTTCAAATTCAATTAAGATTCTTTCATTGCAAGCATTTACCAAGCATCAAGTCCAGCATCTTATTGTCCAGATAAGTTCAACGGTTTCTTGGGGAGACCATCTCTGGTCTGAAGGTAGTATGCTCTAAGTTTTAAGAGGTTGGTTTGATAGAACTGAGATGACCAAAGAAGTATTTATAAAGAAAGGACGTAGTGCTTGCATTGCCTCTCAGGAAATATGTGGGTAAAGACTCTGGGAAAGAGAAAAGGCGTGCAAGGTGGGTTCCTACGTTAACGCAGAAGGCCAGAGGGAGTGGAACTCACGTGGACAATAGCAAGAACAAAGCTTAATAAGCAAGGCTGCTTTTTGGGGGAGGAAACTAGAAGCATGATGCCATCCTGCTGAGACTTCATTATGAAAGCTGTCCAAATACAGAACGAGAAGTCTGGAACTGAAGCAGAAAGCTACAGGCAAGCGTTTCACCTCAAGAAACAGTTATCGAATGTCTTCTATGTGTTCTCAGGGTTCTGAGGAAGTAGGGACAACCAGAATATGGCCTTGGTCCAATGGAATTTGCAGGAGATAGTAGATAGGATAGACGTGAAAGTAGAATTCTAGAAAGGTTAGCCTTGCAGGTGTGTAGCCAAGAAGTGGATTGAAGGAACCCCAACACAGAAGCTCAGGCCGAATCCCAACAGGAGGCTAGGTGAGTCTAGCAGATCTCTCCTAGGAATAATGACGTATTTGTATCATAACGGCTTCTGTGTTGGGCGAGCAGTGGTATTTCTTTAAGACAAGAAGTTAAAGTTGCTAGATCTAACAAATGACAGTTTTTGAATCATACCATGTCCTGTGTGACATTTGTTGTAACTGGGTATGCTGGGTTTGGTGTGTGAAACTTAGGAAAAGTTCTATTTAACATCTTGCTGCAGTTTCAACCGCTCAGTCTCATTGGTAAAGCAAATACAAGCTGGTTACAGCTTGTTGAATGTTCAGAAGCAAGCATGCCCAGTTTGGTTTGTTGGAGTGAACATATGTGCTAAGTGCTTCCAAAAGGCCTTTCCAGACCACAATAGTCAAGTAGCACATGAGAAAATAACTCCCTTCAGCAAACATCCTTACAGAGACTCTTACATAATGACAATTATCCTGAATGCTAACAGCTTCTCAGCAATTTGAGTCTTTGTCTAACCCGACCATAAAGAGCTGAACATACATGTACAAAGAATAATCTTTGCCACACTTGGTATGTACGGTATGCCACACTACTCATCCTCTTCAGTGGCAGTACTTGACCTTGTATTTTTTAAAATTACAGACAAAAGAGCAGAAGGGAAGTGCTTTCTTCACAAGTTCATTGTTTTGGCATCAGTGATTCCAGCTGACTGTTGCTTCTAGTCTCCAAAATCTGGCTAATCCTACTGAACTTCCCAATCATTTGCCAACGCACAAAGCAAAAAGAAACCACCCAGATTCCAGAAGTTGAGAAAGGCAGAGGGGATAGCAATTAACTAATAGTTGGGAGGTGTCTTTGCCATCAATTTTACACTCTAGGTAGGTTCACATCTCTCTCTCTCTCTCTCTCTCTCTCTCTCTCTCTCTCTCTCTCTCAATTTGACTGGAATTCTTGTTTTGTAACAAACTCTTGAAAATCTGGGGATGTGGTTTCCAGCCTCATCATTTGTGTAGTTAGAATTCCATAGTCACAAAATCATGGGTGCCAGGAACATTGAAATACAAAATAATTGGCCCCAAGAAATGACTGAACCCAGGGAAATAAAGATGTGCGTGGAGTACACGCAACATGAACACGTTTCTCTGGGTGCCAAGTGACAGAAATCTATGAGAAATCAAGCTAAAAGCACTTTATTTCAGGGGACTCTAGCGGTATTTTGTAGCAAACATAAGTAGTAGAACTGGAAAGTTCTGAGGTGTTCCTCTGTCTTTGTCTTGCTTCCCCACTTCATTGATCAACTACATCTATTCCAAAATGTGGTCCGCAGTTCCGTTGGTTTAGCTGATTCTCTGAGTCCTGCAGTTGGGTTAAGTTACCTGCAATGTTGGTCTCTGAATTCAGGTTTTCATGAAGGTGACTTGTCTGCTTCCTTTTAATCAGGTGTTCAGCAATAAGGTATAAAAAGGGTCTCCTGGCTCACTGTTGCGGGCTTCTGGGCATGGATTTGGGCACAGGGTTAACCAGAGTAGTTAAACTGAGTAACATGATTTTCTGATTTTTACATGTTTTCTTTTTACAAATCTCCTCCTACTTGATCCTAGTAGCAATAAGAAAATGATTTGTGACCCAAATGTTTTTTGGGTTTTTTTAAAATCAAATTTTAAACTCACTGAGTAAATCCTTCAGAACATTTGACATTCTAGTATGGGCTTTATGATTTAGATTAGTCATACAGCAACAGCATTGGGTCAGAAACGTCCCTAAGATAATTTTTAGAAGCCTTAAATTTGCCTTAGATTTTCAAATCCCCATTCACTTGTAAATATATCCTGTTATCATGAGAAGCAAAGACAGTATCTGGTACAAATCAGTTCGAAGAACAGGAGGAATCTCTTTAAATTAAACTTACTAAATCAAAGGCTTGAAGTTTAACAAAGAGCATCTCAATGAATAACTGGCCCTAACAATTGAGTTTTCTAGAGATCATTTTTAGGATCTTTTCTCAAGTTGTGATTGTGCAGTGTGTGGGGAAAGGAGCGCACTGGAGGGAGTGAAAATGGCCTTTTAGGATTCCAGCTAAGCTTTTAATTTACTGGTCATCTATACTGACTAATGTTCTCAAATCATTATCTATGAGATAGTGGCTAGGGAAAAATGGCCTTCTATTTTCTACATCCTCTTCTCCTTGAGAGCTTGCATCTTCATTTAAAAGCAATCAGGTGAGTAGGTGCAGGAAACGGAAAAAGGATGAGTTTTAAAAGCTATTGAGATCAGGATTCCAACTTCCTTCTGAAAGGCTATCCCACACTTCTGTGATGTCTGATGTGATACTTCCAGTTCCGCCTTGTGTGTTTTAAGACTAATGAAATTTCCAGTTTAAAAATTTCCTGCAGGGGAATAGCTGGATTTCTAAAGGTGGCATGAATAGGAGGCAGAATATTCTTTAAAATGTATATGATTCCTTGTATTACTCAATTACAATTTAACTGGCCTCCAAAGGGGCTCTAACTACACCATTTTGGTGCTGTGATTTAGAAACAGCTTGTATCCGTAAGTTTATGCACTGAAAGCACGGTCTCCAGTGTGGTAGAATTGAGGCAATAGAACCCATAAGAGACGGGATCCAGTGGAAGGTGGTTACTAGGACAGAAGGGCTCCACAACCACTCGTGGATTAATGCCAGCCTCATGAAGTAGGTTGCATCTTCAAGCGTGGATTCATTTCCATGAAAGTGGTTTATTATAGAAGAGTGAACCAGCCCCCTCTCTACTCTCTTGCTTCCTTGATGCACAAATGCCCATTCTGTGTGAGGCTGGCTCCCTTTCTGCTCTGCCTTGTTGTGATGGACTAAGACACTAGTACACAGTTGTCTCTGGAAAAAAAAATCTGTAAGGAAGTATATTGTCTCCTGGGAGATGCTAAGGCTAATTTTTTCTTTTTTCTTTTCTTTTTTTTTTTTTTGTCCCACCTTTTCCTTCTCCAGGGTCTTTGTCAGATTGGGTAGATGTGGTGGAGCTGGGACCCTAAGCTGAACGATGAGTGAATAGGAACCACAGAGGGAAGTCACATGTTAGGCACATGGACCCTTCAAAGGTGGACCTTAAATCAAGAGCAGCAGAAGCAGGATGAAGACCAGGATTGTAGCCATGAGACAATCAGAACTGAAACAAGTGGCAGAGGGTGCTGCTTAGAGAGGTAGATGGAAGGGGTCTTAGGGGCAGATGTTAGAGCTCAGAGGTACTATGTGGTTTGG
This sequence comes from Ochotona curzoniae, assembly GCF_017591425.1. Taxonomy (NCBI): domain Eukaryota; kingdom Metazoa; phylum Chordata; class Mammalia; order Lagomorpha; family Ochotonidae; genus Ochotona; species Ochotona curzoniae. The sequence goes on along the minus strand of NW_024465035.1, from coordinate 14,646,566 downwards.
GAATGTTCAAGGGTGGTACTCAACTGCAGTGTCCTAGCAGTGCCGCTCTGGGGCTGCTGGCAGCACACAAGGTAATGATGGATGGACTGTTGAACATGCAGTGTGGAGTAGCCAAGAGGCCACAGGAATAGCATGACCCCTTTTTACCCTGACCCACATAGTTGGTTCACAAGAGAAATTTTCCAAGATTTTGAGCTCTGGGTTTCTGTAGATACCCACAGCTTGGAGATACATCCATACAACTCCACAGCAAGAAGACAAGGCATGGTGGCATGGAAATCCTTTTTGAGGCACTTGTGATCAAAACGTATCTCCTTTTGGTCTTGTTTGTCCAGCAGAGGGCATATTTTCCACAAAGCTGTGTGTGTCCAGCCTCTACATCACAGCCTCAATTTAAAGAGCCAACGGTTGGATAAGCTTGTTTTGAGTTTTGAAGAGGGATTCCAGGAACTGAGTGTGTACTGAACTGTCCAATGAATCACATCATGGATCAGGAGAGGCAAGGGTGGTGACGAGACCCGGTTTTGGCTATTGGAAGGACTGGAACCAAAAATTGATTCTACTAGAGTGAATCTACACAAAGGGATATTAGGGAGTTAAAGGCTGGTCAAATGAAGAGACACCATGGCAAACCCAAGGGTCAAAATGTAGGGTTATCATTCCCATACTCCCAGTCCAGAGGGCCCACAGAGTCAATGAAAAGGTCAATAAAAGACAAGATAAGGAGTGGCAGAAGGATGTACTATCAATTGCTAAAATAATTAGAAGTGTACTTTTTTAAAAAGATTTATTTGTTTTATTTGAAAGGCAGATTTGCAGAGAGAGAAGGAGAGACACTCTCCAAATGGCCACAATGACTGGAGCTGGGTTGATCTGCAAGCCCAAAACCAGGAGTTTCTTCTAGGTCTCCCACGAGGGCACATGGGTCCAAGAACTTAGGCTATATTTTGTTGCTTTTCCAGGCACATTATTAGAGAGCTGGATCAGAAGTGGAACAGCCAGGGTTCAAACTGGTGCCCATGTGGGCAAATGTATATTAAAAAAAAAAAAACCCACGCATGGATTTTTAAAAAATACTTTGCACCAAAGTAAACTTATCTTTCAATTCCACTTTGTCATGCATTTTCTTAAATGTATCCTTGTGTGTAATGAGATTTAGCTCATGCATGCAAGGAGAAACAAAATCTGAAGACTCAATGTCATAAAAAGAATTCATGGAATTTCTCTTGCACCAATGGTTCTTGTTTTGTGAATTTCTCAGTAGTGGCGTGCTGCTGAAGTGAAGTGACTATTCTGTTCATGGATTTTTGGGGTGCTCTCAGGAGGGCGCACCCAGAAGATCTCTCTGCACTCTGATGCCTTTTCTAGGAGTCTGTTCCAGTCTTAGGAGATCAGCTGATGTTGCTGCTGCCTGCTGAAACCCAAGAGAAAGCCATCTGTAGGATTGTGGAATGAGTACGGCCTCAAGGCTGGGCATGTTGGGGCTGGGAATATGTGTACAGTGGGTAGCCCAGCCTGGTACTAGTGATGTATTTGAAGGAAAAACAGCCTCATGTTAGCTCCAATTTCCAGCTTTCAGGAAAAGACAGCCAAAGATAAATGGGTGATTGACATGAAAATGCATTGTAGAGGCAGATCAATTCCACAGTTTCTTGATGCTGAGAGATCATTGTTTTTGTTCTTGCTCTGTGGGGATGAGGAACACGGTAACCATGAACAACTGGGAAGGATTGAGCAAGCTGATGGGGTGTGAAGTGTGTGGACAGCAGAAACTTCCTTTGCTATAATAGACATCATTACAGAAAACAAACAAAACCTTCAGGAGCTTTAATGTGTGGTAGGACCACAGTGTAAACAAGATTTTCTCTTCAAGAGACTGAACTTGAGCCCCAGTCCATCTGAATGACAGAAGCAGCTCTGCAGTAAATAGTTAGTAATGGAAGTCTTCCCAGAGTGTTGTACCACACTCTGGACAAAACCCAGGGAGCTTTTAGGATATGGTTATGATTCCATTTCCTTTCTAGCCTGGCGTTGTGCTTGTCTTGCTCATGGCTACCATCTGGCACTCTATCATCCTGTCCAGTTTTTCTCCTTAGCTTTTGAAGGGAAGCATGCTGTTGTGGGAGAAAATAATTAAAGAAAAGACATGCTCTTCCTGTGACTCGGTTCTAAATTCCTTGGAATGAACCACCAGATCTGACATAGCATCACAGTTATGGGAGGCATGTGTTAATAACCCAAGTAGGACAGCAAGATGAGTGATCTAGTTGCTTTTTTGGGGGGCTTACTGGTCGTTTGGTGGTGCACCACCCCTCTGTTTTTTATTTGCAAGACAGGGATATTACAATTTACTAAATATGGCTATTGAGAGAATGTAGAACTGGTACTTAGAAACAATCAGTTATGGTACCTGGCACATGACTGGCACCTAAGAATAGTGACCAGTTTGTTGATTTAAAGGGCTGGCTTGACTTCTCAAGGGTGCTGCTTCTAAAGATAAGCATGAACTCACAGTGCTCAGACTTCTTGGGTTTTTAAGATTCGTTTACTTTCTTGAAAGACAGGTAAGAGAGGGAGAAGCAGAGACAGAGAGAGGTCTTTCGATCACTGGCTCACTCCTCAAATGGCTACAATAACTGGAGCTGGGCCAGGACAAAGCCAGTAGCCTCCACCTTTGCTGGGTCACCTAAATGAATAACAGGGATCTAAGTAACTTGGCTATCCTGCACTGCCTTTTCGCAAGTGAATTAACAGGAAACCTCGTTGGAACCAGAGTATCCATCCCTTGAACAAGTGCTCATATAGGATGCCAGCATTGCAGGTGGCAATGAGTTCATTGGGCCACAATGTAGGATTTGTATTTTGCCTTTTAAACTGTATTTCCTAAATAGTTCTGTGTGTGTGTGTCTGTGTTGTGTGTTTGTCTGTATGAAAGACACACAGAGATGCTTACACACATATCCCCACTGTATAGAATGGACTGCACATCAAAGGTTGAGTTTCAAAAACAAAGAAAAAACTCTTCCTTGTAATCTGTGTTTTCCTTAACTGTTTGTTGAGCTTCCCACATGGTCCAAAGTATCACTCAGATCCTACTGAAACCTTTGAGTACACCTGTTCTGATCTGTGCCTGGAGGTCTGGAGAGTGTGTGCACCATGATAGAAGGTTAAGTAATAAATTTAAAAACAATTTAGAGCCCTCATTACCACCATCTGTGTTAACTTCCCATTACAGATGAAAACATCTATGCTGACACAAGTTTAGTTTCTCCAAAACACCTGCTCTGAAAGGTAATGTACTCTTACAGAAGCAGGATGGCACCACCTTACAAATGTCTCAGTTGGCTGGAAAGTCAGTTATGTTCCAGGGAAAATGTTACCCGTGGGTGAGTTATTCTAACATGTGATAGGGAGAGTGAATCCTTACAGAAAAGCCCAGGCAACTTCTACAGAACTACCCACAGATTTCCTATTCTTGTTCTTTCAGCACCAATTTTTTTTTCCAATTAGCAGTGAGTCCCTTTGATTTTCTTCTTCCATTTTTGCATTTACCAAAGTCATTGTAGAAGCAGAACTGTGATTGGTTAACTGCAACTGAAATCTGAAACAACAACAATCAAACTTCCAGCCTAAATCATGTGCAAAGACTGGAACCATTTCCCTTACAATCTTGTGAGCTAGGCAGCGTATTCATACAACCCATTTTCTTCCATAGCAACTACCCATTTTATCAAAAATCCTGGTGGTGTGGCTGTACAGTAGACTAGTGCCTCATTCACTCTGTCCATCCAACATTACATCAAGCATTTAAAAATACAGGTATCTTTACAAAACCAACTTCAACATGGACTAAAATAGGATGATTCTGGTTCATGGAGACTATGTCATTGTCTAGGCATCCTTTGCTATAACTGGCTAGCAAGAGGAACGCCAGCATTTCCTTAAAATAAGATGATTTGTGAGGTCTGTCACAGGCACTGGCAAGATTTCACCTCTTCCTTGGCTTCCTTTTGACTACCTCCATAAAACAAAGAATTGCTGGAAACCTTTGGGTGCTTCCTTTGTCTTTAGGAAAAGGATTGCTTAATTGAACTTGGCTAGCTTCTTTTTCCTATTCAAAGATCACCTCGACCCCCTGAAAGGGATGTCAGGGACAAGGCTTTTACCTTCCAGATTCCTCAGACATTTCTAACCATCTATCTCTGTGTGTCCTTTCATCTTTCCCTTGAGCACATTAAAAAACTATGCGATGCAAAACAGACGGTACATGCACCTTGCTACCTTTCAAATACGTATTTCTTTGAAGACATGATGGGTAAGTACTGCTGTGGACAGCAGGAGAAGCTGTGTTTCAATATGCTTCTGAGCAAGTCTAAGATTCTATGATGTTATCACTTGCATGATCCAAAGTGTTGCTGAAACTACCTCTTCTGTTGGCTGTCAGCTACTTTCCAGTATTGATTTCTGCAGCGTCCCATACTCAGACAGCAGCTTCGCATCCCTTTTATGCCTTATTCTTAGAGGTGGAAGGACCTGGAGGGGCAAGGGAGATGGATATTGTGGGAGGAACACAAGTAATGTGCTGAGATCTGGATTTTTAGACTGTGCGGTGGGCAGGTGGTGAAAGGTGGCTGGAACTCAAAGGAGTCCTGTTACCTTGACACCGAGTGCAACCTTGATCCCAGGGACAATGAGCTACTGAGCATCATGCTGACAGGGGACGGGACAAGAGCTTAGCTTAGCTTTAGGAAATTATGATAAAATTTTGAGTGATAGGAACATTAGTTTTTACCATTCTTCAAACTTTCCTGCATTTGCAAGGTCTAACTCTGATGAAACCATGTTCATTCTGCTAGAGAACAGATGCAATGCCCATATCAATAGGAGATTATATGGGCACAGTGACAGAGGGAGATAAGGATGTGCTGACTGGAAGAGGCATACGACCGAAGCAGGGCTGAGATTGGCAACACGTGTCATTGAAGTTCCTGGAAGATAAAAGGGAGTGTGATGATCCACACAGGAAGAATCAGAGGGTGGCAGAGGCGGAGGACGAGATCGGCTGGAAGCAGATACTGGAAGCACCTGTGAGTCATCTTCATGGAAGTGCCCTACCAGGCAGATGAACTTTTAAAATCTAGATCTTGGGAGAAAATTTTGGAGCACAGATGTGGATTGGTAGCAACCGTAGGAGTGTTGAGATCACTATGAGACTGAAAATGGGCAGAGTGGAGGGTGTAATTGGGAGGGAGTTAGAGAAAGGAGGGTAAGAAACGCACTTGTTTCTTGAGGGCGTCATCAGTTGTCCACAAGGGATCAAGTGCGAGTCTTCTGAATCATCACATTCGATTGAATCTAGCACTAAGCAGAAAAACAGTGTTTATAGAATGACACGGGAAGAAGTCAGATTTCAAAGTTTAATGATAATGATAATAATAACAGCTACGTTTTTGAGAGCTCATTGTGTTGGATATGGCACTATACTCTTTACCGAGATGACTAATGTTTTACATTCAGAGCAAGCCATCAAGGTGAAGTAATATTTACCCTACTTCACTTGAGAAAATGGAGATGTAGCGAAGTTAAATACTATGCCCATGATCACATAAATCAGGTGGAAGAATTGTTCAGAGTCAAATCTGCCTTAATCCAAAACTCCTAACCACGTTGGAGAGAAAGGGGGAGTAGTATAGGCTTGCTTCTAGAAGTATAGGCTTGCTTCTAGAAGTAAAGTGAGACAGGAAGAGACATTCAAGAGCCAAACCTGGAAGAATGAGGTGTCGTCTGTCTTCCTGTTAGTTTCCAGGATGTAATAGCCCAACATTCATTCAGATGCTGATACAGAAGAACCAGTGAGGGAAAAAAAAGGTAGGGGGAGTGTAGCATGGCGGCCTAACGGCTCAAGTCCTCGCCTTGAACGCACCAGGATCCTGTATGGGTGCTGGTTCTTACCCCAGCAGCCCCACCTCCCATCCAGCTCCCTGCCTGTGGCCTGGAAAGCAGTCGAGGACGACCCAAATCCTGGGGATCCTGCACCCGTGTGGGAGATCTGGAGGAGGTTCCTGGCTCCTGGCCTCAGATCCTCACAGCTCCAGCTGTTGCAGTCACTTGGAGAGTGAATCATTGGACAGATCTTCTTCTCTGTCTCTCCTCTCTGTCCATCTGACTTTGCAATAAAAATAAATAAATCTTTTCTTTTTTTAAAAAAAGACAAAGATTGGGAGCAGGCTAATTTACAGTAGGTTTCCTGAAAAAGGTGGCCGAGCAGGAACCAACCACAGTTTATTCTCCGTCCAGGATCACCACACAAGTGACCTTGGAGTAGATTGGGAATGGAGTTCTCGTCTTTGAAGGAGAAGGTGAAGGGGTTTCTCTAGGAAAAGATGGTGATTGAAGCTTCGACAAGCATGAAGGGCTACGTTTCCCTAGGTGGAGGATGGGAGGAAACGTTGACATAGAAATATAGAAAAACTGCCCCCTCCCCGCCCTGGAAAACTTATGGCCTGGTGGAGGATGAAGACCATGATGTTGTAGTGAAATTGACCTGGAGCCCAGAGCAGGAGACAAAGGCATGCTTAGTGGATGCCACGTGCTCAAAAAACCACAAGATGTATTGAGTTATGCGAAATTAGATGAATAAGTAGATACACGCTGGATTTGCATGGACCTGGTGTTCTCTACTGAAATGAATATATCCTAAAAATTCTATGACATTGGTTAGCACTTTGTCCCTTTCTCATAAAAGGAGATACAGGAAGATAAATCAATGCATATGGATTCTGTGGAAGTTTACAAATACTCTCTAATAAACTTATGTGCAGTGTTGTTTTTGTTCACTGCTTCAGTTCTAGGAGGCTCAGAATTGAAGGAAGAAGGCTAACATAAAATAAATAAGGAGGAAGGAAAGGAAGAGGAAAAGGTGGAGGAGAAGATAGTGGGAAAGAAGCAGGAAGAAAAAGGTTTTAGTGAGACAAGCAAGGGACCTGGACGTGGCTTTGGAATCCTGGCACACCAGTGTTACTAAGAGTTCCCACGTTCCTTTGCTGGCTTGTATTGTTTGTGTGTGTGTGTGTGTGTAGGTTTTCATTTTGTGGAAATCCTCCAGGGTCCTGACTGGTTCACACTGTGACTTTGTAGTTCACAGCAGTGACTGACAGCTTTGCAAACCAGGCTTGATGTCTAACAGACAACTGTATCTTTTCTGCTAAGTGTTGGATCTGAACTTTTGCATAGCTCTGCAGCCCCCCGGCGTTGGGGTCCTCTCAGGACCCACAATCTCTGCTTCACTTTTCTTCTCCATGTTCTTATCTGACTGCAAATTGGCATTTTGAGCATCGCTTTCTTGGCAGGAAGGGCTGGGACCCACTTGGAAATGCAGGTGCAGTGACTGGCCTTGATTTGAACCAACTGCATTTCTAAATCAGGGCCAGATGGCTTTGAGGGTGTCAGCTCCTTGTTCTCTCCTTTCATGGCCATCTGTTGCTCTCAGAGGAAAATAGAGTCACGTTGGTGACCATGGTGGTATTATTACTTTAAAAAATGATTTAAAAAAGATTTATTTATTGGGAAGGCAAAGCAGCAGGAAGAACAAAGGGGAAGACAGGGAAAGAGAGAGAGGAAGAGAGAGAGAGGCTAGACCAGCTGAAGCAAGGAGCCTGGAACTCCATCTTGGTCTCCTACATTGATGGAAGATATTCAAGCACTTGGCCCATCCTTTGCTGCTTTCCCAGGCACATTAGGAAGGAACTGGGACAGAGGTGAAGCAAGCCAGATCTCAAATTGGTATTAGCTAATAAGCAGTGGGGTGTGGTGCCACAGGTGGTGGGTAGCCCCATTGTGCCACAACACTGATCCCTGCCCCCCTTTTAAGATTTATTTATTTTTATTGGAAGGCAGAGTTACAGAGAGAAGGAAAGAGGGAGGGAGGGAGAGAGTGAAAGATCTTTTATCTGCTGTTTTACTCCCAACATGACCACAATGGTAGCAGCTGAGTCAATCTTAACCCAAAAGCCAGGAACTTCTCCTGGGTCTCCCACATAGGGACCACGTTGCAAGGAGTTGAACCATGCTCTGCTGCTGCTTTCCTAGACTGTAAGCAGGGAGCTGGATGGGAAATGGAGCATTTGGGACTCAAACCAGCATCCATATGGGATGTCAGTACTGCAGACAAAGGATTAGCTTGTTGAGTCACCACGCCATTGCCCTTTGAAGCAAATTACCCTAGTTCTTAGTGAATTCTCATCCAAAATTCTAATGATATCAACTAAAATTATGAGACGTGACACTTAAAGAAACACTTGTGACGGTGCAAATGTGCTAGAAACATGCTTAGCGGGGAGGGTGACGTATGAGCTGACTGAGACATGGGGGGAAAAAGCTGTGTGTTATAAATCTCCCTTCATTTCCCACTCCCTCTCCCATCCATCCAGCACCAGTGCCACTAGCTGATGGGGATGGAGGTAGCTTCAGGAAAAAGGGAGGGGCGTTCATCCTGGTGGAATGTCCAGGTGGGAGGCACTTGCCCCTGTGCCAACCAGTTCAACCTTCCTACTTATCCTGTGAGGAGGGCGAGAGATGAAAGGACTTGCTTGAGTAAGAAGAAAAATTCAAGGCTTGAAGTCAAGCATGCCTAGCTCCTAAGCCCTTGCTTTTACTTTCACAATCATCGAGAGGGAATTCAAAGGATGATTGGGGGCTGAAGGAGGAGGAAGGTTACCAGATGGAAGATGCCACCTCAACAGGCAGCAGACCCTTGGCTGGATCTCCTGGGATTTTGAAGGTTTTCCTCTTCATTTAGAAGGGATTCTTACTAGATTTGTAGAAGCTGCTGAGAGCAACACTCCACAGGTCTTTCCTCATACGTTTTGACCTTGGGCTGTGCTGACCAGCAGAGGAGCATGGGTTTTGAAGTGACAAAACTCACATGGAGCCCTGGGACTCAGTGAGTTGTGCACCTATGCGAATTATACTCCAATTCTCTCAGGAAAACTACAGCTCGTGTTTTCTTTGCATTTTTAAATGCAAACAAGGATGCCTGGGTCCAGTGCGGCAGCCTAGCGAATCAAGTCCTTACCTTGCACACACCAGTTCTAATTCCAGCAACCCCACTTCCCATCCAGCTCCCTGCTTGTGGCCTGGGAAAGCAGTCAAGGACAGCCCAAAGTCTTGGGACCCTGCACCCAAGAATACAAGATAGGTCTTGATGGACAGAGATAAGGACCAATGATATGACAGGTGCAAAAATATTTAGCTTGTTCGTTTGTTATTAATATTTATGCAAAAATACTATCTTTTATTTCCTCTCCCCTATCATCCATTCCTCCCTCTCCCCTCCCTTTCTCCTGCCTTCTTTTCGGTGTGCTTTCTATACTGGTGATTCCCAAGCTCTAGTTCAAAAAGAAAAACACCCCAAACAGTACTGATGCCTTTGATTTCCAATCTACTCCAAACTGATACTTTGGTGAAATGTCCCAGCAACGTCAAATAACTGTCAAGATTTTTAAGCTCTGATCTAGGTTTCTATTTGTGGCTCATGGTGAATGGTGCATGGGTCAAACCTTGAAGAATGCTTTTCCATAGGGCAGGGATAGAGTTGATTATCAGATGTCATTGCATCCTTAACGAACTCTAATAACCCAATGCTTTGAGTGATATAGGTGTTACCACATACAGAGAATAGAGCCCTTGCTTTGCTGAAGTGGCTTCTACCAAGGGTTCCTAGGAGAAGGGGTGATATGAATTGAGTGTGAGGCTGAGTAAGAGCTTGTCATAGAGAAGAAGCAGGGAAGCCGTAGCATTCTGCATCTGTTCTATTTTGGTCTTTGTCAATTTATTACACAAGTAAAAAACAATTTGATAAATTAGGATTTGAGACTCAAAAGCATACCCCAGGTATGCATGGAAACAGACAATACTTTGATCTTAGTGTGTTGTTGTCTGATTTCCACAACTTCCCAGCCCCAATACTCTCAGAGACAGGGAACTGCAGGCTATCCGAAGAACCACTCTGGTTTTCACTGACACTGTTGTATAACACTACAGCCCCATTAGCTCAGACCCAGGGCAGCCCTATGGGAGATGCTTGCAGAATCCGGAAAGAGAGCTGCAATGAGGTGGGCATTTCCCACTAGGTCTCGATTTCTTTCATTAGGTTTGAAAAGCCAGCAGGACATGTCCAAGAAGGATAAAACCCTTGTCAAGGTGACTTTCGAGCTGCCTTGAAGCGGGTTGAGAGCCATAACCATTGAATCCTAAATGGGGAACAGACAAGGTTGTTACAGCGATCAACTGGTGCCTTGGGGTATCAGTGATAGCCAGGGCAGCTCTCCCATGCTGAGGCCACACTATAGAGAACAGGGAACCCGGGGCCTGTCTGGGTGTGGAGTAAAGACACAGACGACATCAGACATCCCCAGGAAAAGCAGGTTTGTCCGGGGTGACACAGGGATTTATTTCTCTGATACCACGAGCAAAGTACTGGGTATTTTAGAAATGGCAGGGAAGGGTAGCATGGAGGGGAAAGGAATGCAGGATGGCTCAGTCCTGCAAAAAAAGCAGACACAAAAGCAACAGTGAAAGTCCTTGGCTTCTACAGCCAGGAAACAACAGCCTGCTCATCTTGTCTTCATTTTGTCAACAACAGCAATTCAAGCAGAAATTGGAAGAATTCCCTGATGGAGTGTTTCTCTGGGCAAAGAAACAGAGTAGCTCTGGGCTCTGTCTTGAGTAGCCACTCTCGGTCTGGCAGACACAAATGAGCTGATGATCCTGTTCCTTGGCTGTTTTCTTGCCCTTTAGTTAAAACATAACCATTCTGGAAACTTCTTGAAAAGCGCCTGGAAGTCAATGAAAGGAACTCCATCTTATCTTTTGCTTTCAGGCTCCTTGGGCAAGAATGTTTCTGCCATCCTGAACTCTGTGTGCAAAAGAAGTGTGTCATTGCCATGACTATTTCAAACACAGTGGTTGGACGCTTGGAACCTGACAGTGCTCTGGGGTTCAATGTGGATTTCTGACACTGCCTCTACCCAGCCGGGATCAGTCACTGATCTCTGCATGTCTGTGCTGTATGTGTGAAACAGGTAATGTGGCGTTATGAAAGCTTCTTGTGAAGGGTTAAATGAGATGCACCAAGGGGTCTCATAGCACAGGGTCTAGTCTACAGGACAGAATGCTTTCAATTAATGCCTGTTGTTACTGTCACGCTGTTCATCATTTTGCTCCTGGCTGACTCACATCCAAGGGATCTGCTACTAGTTCTGTCCTCTGCTGACACCATTGCTGTGTGTACTAATTGGGTTACTTCCATGCTATTGGTTGCCCTACTCTTTCCCATCCATCATAAAACCAGTGTGTGGAGGTTTTGTATTATTAGTATTTGCTTGATTTGATGCTGCAATGAGTATAAAGTGTTAGCTGCTGGAGTCGATGCAAAAAAAATGAATTTTGAAAATGCCAGAGGAGAGATGACGTATTGAAGACTCACAAAGGACATCATCTATCTCATCTCACTTAATTCTCACAACTGCCTTGCCCAGTAGTTGTATTATCCTCCTTTCACAAACGAGAAAATAGGGCCTGAAAAGGTAAACTACTTGTCTAAGCTTACACAGCAAGTGTGAGAATTTGGAGACAGCTCTTTGTGGGCTTCTGATGAACTCATGAGGAATTTCACACACGGTAAGGCAGGCAGGAGACTAGCAGAAACTCATGGTACTCACATTGGAAGGTCAATGGAAGAACTCATCTGCTGTTAGCTTGCCGTGTGTATGTTCTGGTCCCTAAAATGATGCATCCACAACCACTGCTGAGGGAAGTGTAGAAAACATGGCTCAACTTAATAGTTGCAGCTGTTTGGGTGGTGGATGCTTGACCTAGCCAGGAACAGCGTGCTCCCTATTTTAGGATGCAGACATTAGAGTTGATTGGAGTTGAGTGTTTGAATTAGGAGACTGTGTAGACCCAAGAATGGTTCATCACTCTCCTATTAGTGTATAAGTGAGTTATCACATAGTTAGCAAACAGCATCCATTCACTAGGCAACAGTTCCATAGATAGGGTCCCATTTGGTTGGATTTTCTGTTGAGGATCTTAGCAGGAATTGTAAGTGTTGGAGAATAACCCATTACAAAGCTTTTTTGGATTGTTGGCTGAATTATGATTTTTGTGTTTCCAGTGGTCACAGAACTGGCAGTTTTGCTTCGTTGCAGGCTGTTGACAGGGGGCTGCACTTAGCTCTGAGTTCTCTAGAAATCCTTGCCAGGTGGCAGCTTTCATCTCCAAAGTTAGCAATGGAGAATTTCCCTCTGCTGGACTACTCCCATGCTTCTTATCTGTCCCCCACCCCACGACAGGAAGAGCTCAGAATCTTTCAGTTTACCTATTGGATCTGGCTCACCAACCATATCCTCTTTTTAGGTTATGTGTCATGCTATATAACCTAATTAGTAGAATGAAAGCTGTGTTATTCACTATCCTAGGGACCCTGCAAGGCAGGTGCACCAGGGGTGGGAAGTCTTGGGGTTGTTAAGAATTCTTTTTCCAATACAAATGGAAGTGCTGGCCCATGCAAGCAAAGAGATTTAGACAGTTGTAGGGAGGGATCAAGAGAAAGAAGATAAGTGAACCAAAAAGGAAAGGGATGGGGCGAGTGAAGGAAGGGAAGAGGAAGAAAGACCTAGAAGGGGAGGGAGAGCAGGAGAATGAGAAAAGGAAAGAGAAAGGGAGAAAGGAAGAAGGAGGAAGGAAGAGAAAAGAAGGAAAGGGGAGGGGAGAGGAGAGCTATGAAGCAGGAAAGGCAGTGAGGAAAGGTGAGATCTAAGCTGTGAGCCCAAGAGTGGACCCATGTGCTGAGAGAGCCGAGCCGTGTATTCCCCCTGAAAATGTCTAGTTTTCAGTTAGGCTGTGATACATTCGTGGACTGCATGGAAGATCTCTTGCATGGATACTGAAATCTCCTTTGCGCTTTGGCTGGCTTGAGTGGGTTTCTGCGATGGAGTGAAGATGACTTCCCATTCATTAACTCAGATGCATAAGAAATTCAATTTCCTTTGTCTATAAATGAATCTCATTTCTCTTTTGGGTCCCTTTCCACTTGGGTGGTAGAAACAATCTCAAGAGCTGCAGAGTCATTCTGCTTTCTCCAGCATGGCAGTGTGCTGTGTTGTAGGAGGTGGGTGACCCTTACTGCAGCAGATCCTGTGGATGCCTTTTCCATCTCCTCTAACAGCCACAGAGTTCCAGGATCAGCTCCTGGACCTCTCTGATGGTGCTCTCGCCTGATGGCTGGGGTTTCTGTCTCTACTGATTACCCCGTGGCACCAGAACTTTCTGGATGCATCCGTGAACCATTAGCTAATGGGAATTAATAGAGTCATACTTGCTTCCTCAGCCTCCAGAGGGGAAACTCTGAAACATGCATTCTCCTTTGGTCTCCAGAGTTCCTCACGGAGTCATCATGCTGCCCACCCAGCCAAATTCCTCTAGCTGCTTTCCTTTTCCTGTCTTATAAAGCCTCTTCAACTCTGGTCTGTCCAAAGACATGCTATCACAGGACCTCCTTCTACAGAAACTTATCCACAGAGACTTTTGTAGAGCCAAGTTTAAGATCGGTATGTGGTGGGAAGAGTGTCCGACGTGCTCTGTCTCCAGAATCTCACATTAGATGCCCTTTCCGTGTCATTTTTTTCCCCGCTCAACAGCCCTTCAGAGATCCTTCCTTCTCATCTTCACCTTGTTTTTATTATTTATGGTTGCCCAAGTTTCTGACATCTGGGCTACACCACACAGCTGGATTAATGGGAATGCAGGCAGGAAACAGATAACAATTTCAAAAATGTGAGCAGAGTATTTTAAGGAGACCACAGGGATGGTGTATAGGATTTTACACTCTAGGTAGTTTGGGGGTAGTAGGGAATTACATCGGCTTCAGGCCTGAGGGTGAGGGCAAAGAGTGCTTAGAGGAACCCGGGAAGACAAGATGCTTGGAGCACATTCCCTGGGAGGAGCTGTGGACTCTGGTCGCGGGATGCAGCCCATCTGTCTTCAGTATAGACATCAAGGGACTTTCTATATAAGAATATTGCTGTCACCAGTATTCTGCCATGGATCCCACTGGGGAACCCAGGCAAAAGATAGAGGGTTTGGGAGCCAGTTGATATCGTCCATACACGCCAGCCTCCTGAGTAGAAAGGAGAGTGGGGAAAGTTGGGGTTTATCTGAATGCATGAGATATGCTATGTTTCTTCTGGAAGCATCTTGGTCTATCTTGAAATTACACAAAAGGCCTAAATTTCAGGTGCATTCTCACCTGTAGAGACATTTGGTCAGACTGGAGTTGTGGCTATGCATGTGTGTAAGTGCACATGTACTGGTTTGACGGGTATACTCATTTCCTGTGGCTGCTACAACATGCTACCAATAACTCAGTGGCTTATAACAACATGAAGTGTGTTCTCTTACAGTTCTGGAAATAAGAAGTCTGAAATCAGTTTCAGGTGGCTAGTGTCAAAGTGTCAGAAGCTGGTTCCTTAGGAAAAGTCCAAAGGAGAACACTTCTTTGCCTTTTCCAGTTTCTGCATGCCATCTGCTGCTCTGGGTTTTAGCCTCTTCCTTCAACTACAAAGGGTATCACTCCAGTCTTTGTGTCTATCATCACATTGATTTCTCTTCTCTATAGCTGGTTGCCCTCTACCTCCTTCATATAAAGACCTGAGATTACATATAGGAGCTGCTGGAAAATTTCAGGATGGTCTCTTCATCTAAGATCCTTAGTTTAATCACATCTGCACAGTCTTTTGCCAAATCAGTCAGTGTTCACAGGCTCCAGGATCTGAGATGTCGATAGCTTTGGAAAGGCTGTTAGCCAACTCCTCAGAATAGAAGTGGATGCTTTTGTTCAGATCTCAAATCCTGTCATTGACAAGTATTTTGTGTCAATGTGTCTGTTTCACCATCTGATAAATGAGAATACTGATAATGCGATTGACATCAGCAAGATAGCTGACTGAAAGTGGATGATGCACTTCAGCTCACATAAAAGACCAAACGAAAGAAATCCAACAAATTCCCACTGGAATATCTTAAGATACAGAACCAGAATGTAGTGGGATGCGGCAGATACATTGTGGAGTACAGAAACACACAAGGACCATAAAGAAACAAAGCAAACATATCCCATCTTTCATTGAATGTATTGATTGTACCAGAAAGACTTAACACAACAGGGTGAAGGGTAGACACCAAATCCCCAGAGGTCTGCAGTAAGGCCATAGACAACTGGGGTATTTGTGATTGGAGAATCAATGGATCTCACAGTCCAAGAGCCCAGTTTGGATGACGGAGGGAGGAATATAAACCATTGCATTGTCCCTGAGAGATCATCTAGCCCAAGTTGTTCTCTCTCTCCCCTGCTTAGGTTACTGATGCACATTGCATCTTGAAAACTTCCATGGCAGACAAGAAGCAGCAGGCAGCTTGTCTTAAGGCTCTTGCATGCCAAAGCTCAATGAAGCAGCCAGTCACATAGTCTGCTTTTCTATGGCTCATAAAGGAGTTGGGCAGACCATACTGAATAGCTCAGCTCTCAAAGACCCCAGGGAGCAGATGAATAACCCTCACCGGTGGACTTTGAGTGGCCCAGTCTGTCAAAGCACTATGAGACAGATGGCCAGTTCACTCTGAGCAAGTTGGGCTCCAGGGTTTTTTTTTTTTTTTAACTAATGCAGTTCTCAGACACAAATGGGTACTCAGTGCTCCACTTAGGCCTCCTGCTGCAGACTGGGCACTTCATAGCCCCCAGACACATGTAAGAACTCTGTTCTCACTACTGAACCTGCAGTAGCACTTTCTGGGTCCACCCAAGAGGTCTCAGCCACGCATTCCCTGTGAAAGCAGACAGCCCACATTCATAGCCACATGCACTATGCTGAGAATTCCTACTGGATTCATGATTATTAAAAACTGCACCCTATTGCTTCTCGGTCTTTTGGCTAAGATCAAGTGTAAAAGCTGCATCCCCACTGGAGGAGAAATTTTGAAAACCTGCTCAGCCTATGACACTGAGAAGCCACAGATAACATTATCAGTTGTTGCTGTATAGAAACTACATGGAGACCACACAGCTGCACTCGTCTGGTACCAAAACCATCTATTCTCCCAAATGGACATTCTAGGGCACATGTCTAGGGGAAAAAAATCTTTCACTGAAAAAATTGCCATATAAAATTAATAGATGTGAATGATTCATCAGATATACAAATACCAGTGTAGGAACACGCAAGCATGAAAGACAAGGTAACAAAATGCTTCCGAACAATTCAGTCTCTCTAGAAACACATTCCAAAGAAAAGAAAATTGACGAACAAAAAAAGGCCATGTCAAAGAATTTAAGGAAACTCAGTGAAATTCAATAAAATACAGACAATTCAATGAAATTAGGAAAAATAATCCATATGCAGAATGAAAAATTTAGCAATGAGAGATAATAAAAAATGAGCAGCAACAAACTGGGATCCAAAGGGGTCCGTAAGTAAAATAAAACACATTGTATGTGTTCCAGACAACAAGAGAAGGGAAAGGCGAAGAAAAATCTACTCTATGTAATAACCAACATCTTCTCAAAACTCAGAACTCTCAAAGACCAACAGAGAAATCTAAAGTTAGCAAGAGAAAATTATGAAGACCCATACAGGGGGACTCTTAAAAGGATAATGATAAAAAAAATTTCAGCAGAAACTATGTAGATGAGGGAAAAAACTGAATAATATATTCAGGTATCCTGGAAAAAAATGAGAAAAAAAGATGCTCACCAAAAATAGTACATCTAAAAAAAATTCCATGAAGCACAGAAGGAACAAATTGCTTCTCAAATAAAATGAAAACTGAAGGGACCCCTTACCGGCAGGATGAGTCCTACAAGAAATGCTTAAAACTTTGGCAGGTGTTTGGTGTTTAAGATGCTGGCTGGCCTGCCTACATTTCATGTTTAATGCCTTGGTTTAACTGTCAGCTTCACTTGTGATGTTTCCCTTCTGTCTGTGTATTCTGGGAGTTTGCAGGTGATGGCTCAAGCACTTGGTCTCTGCTGTTCATGTGGAAGGCGCTGAGTCTAGTAAGCACTGGTTGGTGAACCAGGGAATCAGAACTAGCTCTTTCTCTGCCTCGCAAATAAATAGTAGAAAAAAGGAATTTTCAAAGGAGTCCCACACTAGAGATGAAAGAATAACTTCCATTGCAAAAATGCCTGGAAACACTGAACTTACTATTATATCAGATATACAAAAGAGAAACAAAGAAAGTGTATCAATACAGGAAGTCATCAAATCAAGATGAACAAAAGAGTAGAGAAAACACAAAAGATACACACAACAATGAGAAAAATGACAAGAATCTGTTTTATCAATAGCATTTATTTTTACTGGAAAGGCAGATATACAGAGAGGAGGAGAAACAGAGGAAGATCTTCCATCCGATGGTTCACTCCCCAAGCGGCTGCAGTGGCCGTAACTGAGCCAATCCAAAGCCAGGAACCAGGAGCTCTTCCAGGTCTCCCATTCGGGTGCAGTGTCCCAAAGCTTTGGGCCATCCTCAACTGCTTTCCCAGGCCACAGGCAGGGAGCTGGATGGGAAGTGGGGCCGCCGGGATTAGAACTGGCACCCATATGGAATCCTGGCGCGTGCAAGGCAAGGACTTTAACCACTGTGCTATCACGCGGACCCACTCTCCAGCTTCTAACTGCCAAGTTTTCCAACCATGAGTAAGTCTGTCCTTCATGTAGTGGTACTACCACACCCTGCCACAGTACCATGCGCATTTTATAATCTCATACTTCACACTTCATTGAAAGTGGTATATTAGCGGTCTGAGTCCCACCAACATGCAAGCTCTTGCAGGTTGAGATCATTGGATATATTTCCGTGCTCCCAGAGCCTGACAGAGACAGGGCTCAGATAACCATTTCTGCTAAAGGGTTAGTACTGGCTTTGTGGAAGGGAATAGAACTTGACATTCATTGGCTGGTTCAGGAGAGCACCGAGTCATGTGCATGCTCATTTCCCTTGTATCAGTTTCCCTTACAATCGAAATAAAGCTACCCTCAACCCCCTGGCTGGAATGGAGAGCCTTACATGCAGACCCATGCCTGTGCATGTTGACTAAGCCTTGGCCGGTCTAGGCTTTGCTCCTGTGAGTTCGGCTTGGAACTGCGGTTTGGGTCCAGGTCTTCTCCACGTAGTTCTCTCTGTCTTGTGCCAGACAACTCCCAACACATGTTCTTCTCATGGTGATGGCTGGGAAGTGAAAGTAAAAATAAAAATATCGGATGACTCAAGATCAAGGTTTCGGGGCAAACATTGCAGTGTAGTATGTAAAACCATATGGGCACTGGTTGGGATCACAGCTGCTATATTTCCATTTAGCTCCTTTTTAAGGCACCTGGGAAAGCAACAGAGGGCGGTTCAAGTGCTTGGGCTCCAACACTCATGGAAAACCTGAGAGAATCTGCTGATTTCAATCTGGCTGAGCCCTGGGTGTTGTGGCCATTTGGGAAGTGAATCAGAGAATGGAATCTCTTTCTCTCTCTCCCTCTCTCTCACTCTCTCTCTCTCTCTCTCTCTCTCTCTCTCTCTCTTTCATTCAGGCTCTGCCTCTCTGTAGCTGTGTCTTTCAAATAAAGTAAATCTTAAAGAAAAGTTAGAGCCTTAGAACTGTTTGGTATCACCCACATGCCATGTGGAGTTTAGACTGTGCAATAGGGAAAAAGCACTCACACTCAGTTGGAGGAACTGCAAAATTACAAGCCAAAAGAAAGTGTGTGATAAAGAATCAGAGATGATCATGATGCAATATATTTAGTTGAGAAAACATTCCCCAAGAAAGCCAGGTTGAAATTAGGGATCACAGAAAACGTGATGTGCCCCGGGGTTTCCTGTCTGCCTGATTTGTCCCTCCCAGTCGTGACAATAATCCTGCTCTTTTGTTTCAGCGGAATTTATTTGCTGATCCTTTCTACATGCACAAGGAGCAAAGACTGCTGGGTCAGGAAGTAGTTACTCTAATGGGCAGTTACAGCAGAGAAAGCTGTGGGCAATTTAAAAAGGAGGGACCCGATGAAAGCTGAGCAGGAACACTTAGGTTATCATTTCAATTTCAGAAACTATCACTCTCACCTGCTGAGGAAACTATGCTTTACACGGCACACACTAGAAGCAGATGAGAATTCTCCCTGGTGCGTGTGGAGAGCTACAAAGTTGCTTTGCTCCACCGCATTAGGGGAGAGACTTGTGGAGGGCTTCCATTTCCCAGGCACTTGCCAACACGGCACAGGTGCGTGAATGAATGCTTCTGTGTTTCCCAGCAGTGCCAATACTCCATCTCCCAGCAGGGTACTCCCCAAGATGCAAAAGAAGCTTTGGGGAAGAGCTATTCACCAAGTAGACAAGCAGTTTAAAACCCAAAAGATGCAGGCAGAAATGGCACTAACGTATAATCCAACACAGGAAACACGTTATAAAGGTTCATTGAGTACAGACTTGTCAGTCCTGGCTGCTGTTCCTCCAACTCCTTTATCTCTCTGTCAGTTTTGAAAAAAAATAAAAAAAGAAGTCCTATTTATGCTCCCTGAGTATTCTGGAACAGCATATTATTGTTGTTGCTGCTGCTGCTGCTGCTTTACTCATTTGTTTGTTTGACATGTATTAAGGGCTTACAATTTAGACGCAACTGACTACATTCCAGCCAGAATGATCAACCATCTTGCTTCACCCTAACTGAAGGGCATAATTAAAGAATTACCTTAGTGAGCTTTGTAGCTAAACAGTGCTCTAGGGTGGGAGCCCTAGGAAGCTTCGACACCAGTGTTGGTCACTCCAGTTCCCAAGTCCTAAAGGAACACGCAGGTACAGTCTGTATGACATTCTAGCCGCAAAAACACCACTCCATATTAGACGCAGGAACTGGCACAGAAGGCGCTAAGTGCTTTGAAGGAACAAAACAAGGGCTCAAAGTAGAAAATTGTCAGGGGTCGGCACCTGCCTGGATGCTGCTCCAGCATCTTGACCTGACCCAGCCCAGCCTTGCCTCTGCCATCGGTTGAATCAATACAGAGCTGCGTTCCCAGGCAACCGTGACAGGGTAAATATCCTCCTGGCTCCTTCGCCCTGAGTCTAGCAAGAGGTGTCCAAGCCTCTGGCTGTCCATCACTAACAACAAAAAAAGCCTTATTGAGAAAGAGGCTTTTTCTGAATGCAGTTTGCTCCTAGGTCTCGCAGCAGGGAGAAGGCTGTAAGGATTTCTAGAAAGTAGAATCCTAGGACCCTAATTCCTTATCTGCCAGTACAGAAGTTGGAATACTGCCCTCTAATGTAAATCTAATCCTCTGTTTGGCCCATTTAGCTTGCACTGGAAACTTCTCAAGGCAATTTGTGTTTTGCACTCCTATGCATAATTTTAGCTTGGTGTGGTTTACCATGTGCGGTGCTGACATGCTAACAATGATAGCAGCAGCAACAACAACAACAATGACAAAATGAAGACAACAATTGGAATCTTACTTGGCTTGTGGGGACCAACAAAATACACGTGAGGCTAAGCCTGAAGGACTAGAGCTCACTTGGTGAGAGCTTAAGGGCGGAGTGCTGAGGTGGGGATGTGCATTGTGACTTTCCGAAGCTAAAAGAACCCCGGATGTAGGTAATTGCCTGGACTGCCTTGTACCCAAGCACGTGTTACACTGCTGGGAGAAAACTAACCAATAGCTGGTGGGCAATCTGGGCCCACCAGATTAATTCCAAATTCCAGGTTAATTCCAAATTTGTGCTAACTATACTGTGCCAGCATAGTTGCCTACACTGTTTTTTAAAAGGCTATGTGAGGAATTTGGGAGACACCAGGCTGGAAGACTCCATATTGGTCCCCACAGGGGGTCTACAGTTCCCCAGGGTGGAGAGTCCGCGGATGTATTGGAGTGGGAGTTACTGAGGGCATGTTTGATAGGGAGGAATGATTTCTGGGGTTTTCCACGGACTAGGTCACTGAACTCTCAGGTAGGTGAGGGAGCCGAGCCAGAGAGGAGAGGTTCAGAGTGGGGGAACCAGAAGGCACGTCTGGGTCAGGCTAATGCACCTGTCCATGTGGAGACGTCAGCTGAGCTAAATAACAAAGCCAGCTGCTTGCTGGCACATGCAAAAGCTAGAACTTGGAGGCATGCTGGGCTGGGCTAGGCTGCACTACCTGCCTGCAAGTATCAGAGCAGGGGGTGTGCCACATCAGTCTAGGATATGCAACACTCACCAGAATGCAAGAGAACCAGGTATGTGGGAAAATTTTGTGGGGGACTTGTGGGCTCGCCTCTGTAGGACTGCAGCACCTGCTGATTTTCATGAAGAGTTGGGGGTGGTGACAGTCTGAGACAGGCTGGGCTGCAGAACTTACCCGGGCTGTGAGGGGACTAGACAGCACCAGGATTCAGCCCTTGCTAACACATGCAAAGGCCAGGAATGAGGGAAGATCATGCTAAATAGGGCTGTGGCATCATCTAGCATGTGTGAGATCCAAGACTGGGCTTGGGCCTCGCATGGAATTTTGTGAAACCCCCCCTAACTAGGCCACAACTCCCTCTGCGGAGCACAAAACCTGAGACTAGGGGTAGGTCAGATCAAGCATGGCTACAGAACTTATCAGCATTTGTATGAGCAGGGTCACACTGGGTTACATAAGGCTGCCGCCCTTGTTGGCACATATGAGAATCAGGAGAGGTGGTGAGCTGTGCCTGGCTAGGCTAGGCTGCAACACCTGCCACTGAGAGCTGAAACTGCAGGTGGACCATGCCAGGCTGGGTTGAAACACCCACCAGCATGTGTAAAATCTGGGCTGGGAACATGTCTACTAAGGGAACTCTGGGGACTCCTGTGCTAGGATGCAGCTACCAGTGCTGAGCAGGAAAGCTGTGGGTGGAACAAGCTGAGCAAGGCTGCAGCACACACTGGCATGCTTGTGGGCTGGTTTTGGAGATGGGCCAGGAAATGATGGAGACACACACACACGCAAACTCACACACATACACAGAAGCATAGAGGGAGGAGAGAGAGAGAGAGAGAGAGAGAGAGAGAGAGAATCTTCCATCCTTTGGTTTACTCCTCAACAGCTGGTGCTCATTCAGCCCAAAGCCCAGAGCAAGGAACTTCATATGAGTCTGCAGTGTGGTGGCAGGAGCCCAGATATCTGTGCCATCTGTTTTTGCCTTCCCAGGTACAATATAAGGCAGCTGCATCTAAAGTGGAGCAGCCGGGACTTAACTCAGCAATTGCATATGGGATGTCAGTGTTGCAAAGGGTGGCTTAACTTGTCGCGTCACATGCCAGTCCATTTCTTTATTTCCTTTTTCTTTTAAACATTTATTTATTTTTATTGGAAAGGCAGATTTACAGAGACAAGGAGATACAGAAAGATCTTCTACCTGCTGGTTTACTCCCCAAATGGTTGCAACAGCTGCAGGTCAGCCAATCCTAAACCAGGAGCTTCTTTCAGGTTCCCACGCGGGTGAAGGGTCCCAAGGCTTTGGGCCATTCTCCACTGCTTTTCCAGGCCACAAGCAGGGAGCTGGATGGGAAGTGGAGCAGCTGGGGCATGTACCAGCACCCATATGTGATTCTGGCAGTTGCAAAGTGAGGATTTAGGCACTGAGTCATCATGCTGGGCCCAGGCCAATTATTTCTTGACAACTAATAAAGCTAATCCCCTTTCTGTGTATATGCTGGCCATCTAGATGTTCTGTTTTGTCAAGAATTTCTTCAAATATTTGGCTCACTTTTCTACTGAGTCATCCGTTTTTCCTTTTTACTGATTTATCCGAATTCTTTCATATGCTAGCTATGAGTTCTGCAAGTGTTTTGTCAGATAGATATTTTGCAAATACTTCCTCCATGAGTTGCTTTTTAAAAGTTCTCTTTGATAAACAGCGGTTATTAATCTCACAGCAGTTCGTTTTATCATTTTTCTTTCACGACTACGATTGTCTGCGTAAGAAATCTTTGCAGCTTCTTGGAGAGTGTTGGACTTTTCTTTCATGTTCATTGAGGAGCCAATGAAAGGGACAAGCAAGAAAATGATAAGTTGTGATTTACATTTTTTTTTTAAAATTCATCTGCGTGACTGGCTAGTCATTAGAAGGGAATGGGAGGAGTGGGGGAAGGCAGTCTCTGTAGAGGTCAGGTGCATCAGCCTGGGTGAGATGATGGTGGCTTGGAACTGACAAGGATCATAGATGAGCTGGTTGAAGTGGTAGAGAGGGAGGACTGGGGAGGACATGTCAGCTTCCGAGTGAGACTGAGTGAGCGAGCACTGGTGCCTTTCACTGTGTGCACTTTGGGGTGACAAGAAAAAAAAACAGTTTTTTGGTAACTTTTAGAAAATTGAGATAGATGCTGTAATTTTTTTTAAGTGCCAATTCTTTCTTTCTTGCCGAAAGACAAAGAGACAGAGGAGATATGTCACTCTTCAAATGTCTATGAGGACCAAGGCTGGCCCTGGAGTGCAGAACTCAGAGTCTGTCCCATATGGGTGTGCTGGACCATTGTCTGCTGCCTCCTGGAGAGTGTTTGCAGGAAGCTGGGATGGAGACTGCAGCTGAGTTCAAGCCAGGCACTCTGGTACAGGATAAGGGCAATTTAGAAAGTGTCTTAACCACTGTGCCTCAGAGCTGCCTCTGGACGTGGCAACATTGAAATGACTGGGGTATGAGATATTTACAAGCAACTGAATGCATACGTTTGGAGCTCAGATGTGAGGCTGGAGTGTGTGTGTGTGTGTGTGTGTGTGTGTGAGAGAGAGAGAGAGAGAGAGAGAGAAAGAGAGAGAGAGGTGGAGGAGTGAAAGTAGGACTTCAAAGCCTTTAGAGTTTTCTTGATTTCTGAAGGAAAAAAAAAAGCTGCTATCTCCTTCCTTTACAAGCCTTTGTACTCTGTACAGATTTCTGTCACAGTGTCAGTAAGTCTTTTTTAAAAAACACTCAATTAGTGAAGGAGTTCACTGAGGGCAAGGTATCTGATGAAGAGCCTTACATTGCAGGAGTCATTTATTTTTGTTAATCAGATCGATGAATTTCCCTAGAAAAAGAAAGATAGAAACCTAGGGGGAAAAGGTCCTTTGAACTAATGCTTCTCATTCAGCTGGAATTCACAAAACGTTCTGCATACTCCAGCACCAATTCGATAGGATGCAGAAACACCCCAGTGCATGGGCAAGTGAAGCAAAGCGTGTTTCCAGGGTGCCCATATGCCTCCTGACAGTGAGTAACGAACTCACGCTGAGCCTGATGGCTTGGCACAGAAGGGAGGGCTCTGGGCTCCATTCTATCCGAGAAAGAGGCAAACTCAAATGATGAAATGTAGCTAATCTGAGAGAAAACCATTGGGACAGGGGAGGAAATAGACACTTCTTTTTTTTTTAAGATTTATTTATTTTTATTGGAAAGGCAGATATACAGAGAGGAGGAGAGACAGAGAAGATTTTTTGTCTGATGGTTCACTCCCCAAGCAGCCACAATGGCTGGAGCTGCACTGATCTGAAGGCAGGAGCCAAGAGCTTCTGCTGGGTCTTCCATGCGGGTGCAGGGTCCCAAGGCCTTGGGCTCTGTTTCCAGGCCACAAGTAAGGAGCTGGATGGGAAGCACGGGACTCTGGGATAAAAAACAGTGCCCATATGGGATCCTGGTGCATGCAAGGTGAGGACTTTAGTTTCCAGGCTGCCATGCCAGGCCTGGCAAGCTTCCTGTTTTCTGTGCCTTCAGCACCTCCCCAAGTTGATTTTGGAGGCAAAACAATGGGTGCATTTCACCAAAGCAGTGTTTGTTCTCTACATTGGTTGTCATAGCCAGAGCCCAGAGCCTGCTCCTTCTCCTCTCTCTATAACGGCTCATTTCAGTGCTTCTCAGAGAAGCAGGAAGGTAAGGGTCCCGGAGCAGGAGGGCCCTGTTTCAAGATGCTGAATTGATCTACCCAGACTTTTGAAATTCTGCCTCTGTATATCTGGACCTGTGGTGTTCACAGATCTGTAATGTACCCCAAATGCTAATATAAAAAGGAAATAGATCAGATAATTTTTGATAACATGTTTTCTTGAACTCTCTGTACTAAAACTCTCATTAATCTCACCTGTCATATAAAAATAATTAAATGAGCGTCTACATCCCTTTTAGTGCACGTAGGGTCTTCAAATTCTGGTCTGCATCTTGATGTCAACGAGCTGCGTGGCAAGTGCTTAATAATCACATAGCGGCTAGCTACCACATTCGACTTTGCAGGTCTTCAGTTAGAATCAATACAGTTCATCGACACAGTGCTTCCCTGGGTTCTGGCTGTGGTCTGACTTCCGTTGACTTCTCCAAGACCAAGAACATCTTTCATTTGTCTTCCCTCTCCACAAATCCTGGTCATCTCTTCTTATAACTACTTTATTCTTTTGTTTCTGTTCTGCCCAAGACCAAATGTGGAAAAAACTCTAGTCCTTCTGCAGTGCCTTGTTCCACTTCCTTGATTTGGGGCACCAAGTATCTTTCCTGTTGGATCTCTTGTAAATGCTGCACAATAGTGGAGAGACAATGAAAAGTAAAAATGTGATGTTGAAAGAAAATTTCAAGATTCTTCAAGTTCCTGTCAGTGTCTATTTTTAAGGATGGAGCTCACCAAGCACCCCCTCCTTCTTTGGAAGCTTCCAGCACCAGTGATGTCCAGAAAGTAGCTTCTTTTTAATGGCGTGTCTTCTTGCCTGTCTTCTCAAAGATGCAGCCAGGCTGAGACTGACAAGCAGACACTCTGAAGGGCTCTGCACAAGCTGACACTTTCTCACCGAATCTTCTCAACCAGAAATTACCAGACACCTCTGGGTGTTTGCTTCCACAGGACACACTGCACATGAATGATTGCATGGCTTGCCAAGGGGCATGGGGTTATGATGCGATGTAGAGGTGGTGTTAATGGACTTGGATGGGGGTGGTAAAAGGAACGGGCTCCATCAGCTTGTTAGAATTTAAAGGACTTTCAAAGAAGGAAATAAAAAGCGAAAGCAATTTATTTCCATGCCAAGCAAGATAAAAGAACACCTGCTGATGGCAAGCTCTGTCACCTTGTGGCTCTGGCACACCAAAGGCCGCGTTAGCAGCCGAGCCCAGGCACATGCTGACATGCCACGTTGTGGTGACAGCTCCATGCCCCCACCATGCACTTGTCTCCATTTCCCATTTGTAAGGGTGATGTCTGACAGGTGTGGTGCGCCAGGGATTCACTCCCTGTGACCTCTGGCATGGGGTTTTGCTTCTGGGAGATGGTTTCCCTGAACTGTACAGTCACTTGGGATTTAGAGAAAGTTTCAAGGAAGTAAAAAGTCACTAAGAGATGACCGCGTCAAAAATCTGCCTGAAGTAGCTCCCAGCTGTCAAGGGAGGTTTCTTGAGGAAACTCTGGCTTTTTCATTAAGCCAAATGACAGTACACCCTGGACTCCATCTCCAAAGATCCTTCGGGTCCTGACTGATCAGTCACCACCTGCTGGGGCATTCACAGGTGATGTTCTGGCCCTCATCCCGTGTCTATGTCACCCATTTTGATTCAGACCCATAGGAGGTGGTTTAATAGTGTATTCAAGGGCTGTCGTGCGGCAAATCTGTTCCTAACACCTTCTGATGTGTGTCCAAGTCCTCAGCTACACGAAAGGAAAGGATGATGTGACTCCCTGATTATTATGAAAAAATTTATTCCCGTTGTAAGCAATTAAGATGATTTCAGCACATTTTAGGTAACAAATATGCAGATCAGATTCCTAGTTGGTTAATCAAAGTGGCATGCTAGAATTTCTCTCTCTTTTTTTCCCTAGATGTAGATGAAAGATTCGAAATTCAAAGCATTTGGCAGGTGGGTTAAGCTACTGTGAGTGACATCAACATCTCATCTCAGAGTGCTGGGTTGAGTCTGGTGCTCTGCTTCTAGTCCAGCTGTCTGCCGGTGTGCCTGGGAGGGCAGTGAAGGACGGCGCAAACAGATGGACTCCTGAACCCATATGAGAAACTCAGGGTGACGTCCAGATTTCTGATTTCAACCTGACCCAGTCTTGGTTGTTGCAGCCATATAGGAAGTGAACCAGTAGAGGGAAGATACCTCTCTGTGTGTCTCTTCCTCTTCTTTTTGAATAAATACATAAAATAAATAGTTGCTAAAAATTTTGATAAATTCCATGGATGATGACTCCATGCTTGGATGTTCTCATTGTCTCACGTTCAAATTATTTGAGAATTGTTTTCTGTTGAATTCTACCTAGCAGTCTTGGTAACAACTCTGATTTTGCTCAAATATCTACTACTAATGAGATCCAGGATGTGAGTCACGACTGGCTTAAATGTGATTGGTTCATACTGACTGGGCATGAACATGTGACGCTTCTGTGATTCATGATGTGAGAGGAGATGTCCTGGGCTCTGAGAAATGGTTTTCCCTGACAAAAGGAAGTGAATGTCTGACAACTTCAAGCTGTGGAACAAAGAATGGAAGTCTATATATGTTGATTTAGGCTGACCTTTCCAAGGAACCAACCCTAGACATTGTTTGGGAGTGGTCTTGGGACATGTCAGTAGGAAAGTAAGAAAGTAACAAGGAAAGAAGGGGGGTAAGAGACTATGTTTCATGAACAGCTTCTTGTGGTGGGCAACTTGCTCACAGACTTGCTGGGGCCAGAGTAGTCTCACTGAAACATGAGGAAGCTTCAACTCCCAAGTCTTTCATAAGTCATTCATTTTTTTATAATAAATTCATTTTATTTTTGGTGATGTTTCCATGGTTTCCATAGAGAGGGATGCATGCCTGTGTGGACCACCATTGGGCTGGGGGAGGGTCAAAGAATGGGAGAAAGTGGGTGAAGAAACTGCCTCCAATCCCCTTTTCCCTCCCTGTATGTGTGGAAAGTGGGGAGAGAAGAGGAGAGGTCCTTTCCAAGCAGCCCAATCACATCAGTGCCCGGTGATGGGGGACGGCCACCTGAGGTCACCCTAGAGTCCCCAATGTGGAGCATGTTCCAAGAATACTGCTTAAGGGTTTAGATAGTTTTGAGATGCTGTTGATTTTGTTGCTCCAAGGTTGAGGAAATTCTTCCAAGGTCCATTTGCTGTCATAGTCCACCTTAGAGTCTCTTTACCCTCTTCTGCAGGTCTCAATGAACTTGTTGCCATGTCCGCCATGCACATCTGGGCGTGTTGTCCAGTTCACAGCCTTCAGCAACTGAGGAGACCCAGTTGTGACACATGCACTCCATGGTAGGCCCCAGATCCTGTGATTTTCACAGTAGTTGGAGTTTTCAATCTAGTGATCCAGTTGGGGGGGGGGTCTACCAAGAAACCTCACCAGAAGGACCCCAACCTAATTCCAGTGTTTGGCAGCTAATGTGGGGTAAGGCTCAGTCTGTCACCCACATTAGATTACAAACACTGGTGGTTGCACTCAGCTATTCAGTTCTGTCCCCAACCTCATATACAAACCAATGGATGTTGGAGCTCAACTAAACCCTGCGCATCACACACTCTGACCTCACATAGAGCAGCAGGAACTGCAGCATAGTTGGAGAAACCCCAAATAACTCCCACCATCCCTGCCTCTAGTACCAGTTCCTGTGTATGCCAGCACAGGCAGCACACTGGTCTGATCAGTCCCTCAATGCATTTAGCCCTCATACACATCAATGGGTATTGGATCCTAGTTCAGTCCAACCAACCCCACTATCCAGCCTACAGTCATGCCAGTTGGAGTCACCACCACCTGTCCAGCCAGACCCACACCCAGCCCTGTCAGGCAGGCCCCTAGCCATGGTTTTCATGTGCGCTGTTAGGCAGTGGTTGATATCAACAATCCCATCTCATGTCTCCCACATGGGTGAGTGTATTGATTTAGCCACCAAAGTTCCTCTGATTTTCCTCCTTTAGCCCAACTGGTCTCAGCACCCTTGTTTACTTGCAAGTGTAGTAGCCTGGTTGGTGGAAGTTCCCCAGAAGTCACTCCTCACCTGTCACCTTCTTCCTCAGCAGTTCTCCCTCCCACACATCTCCAGACCTGCTGACCTGAGCAATCCACAGCTGCCCATCAGCACATGAGGCCCCATGCCTGGGCTTCCCCTGGGCTATGCTCAGTCCAGCCTGGGGCCCTAACTGCCTACCCAAGACCCACACACACTCGTGCAGGAGTCCCCAGACCCCGTCTGTCAGCGTGTTGGCATCTGCCACCCACAGATCTTTTAAAAAAATAGAATAGGCAATTATGCTGGCTCACTGTTATAGTTGACACAAATTTGGCATTAACCAGGCCCAGCAGCCATTAGCTACTTTTCTCCCAGCAATATAACACCTGCCTAGTTATCTAGGCAGTTACCTACAACTGGGGTAAGACTTTCAATTAAAAAAAAATTTTTTTTTTAATTTATTTTGAAAGTGAAAGTGAGGACACTTGAATTCATCGGTTCACTTCCTAGATGGCTGTAACGATTAGTACAGCGCCAGGCTAAGGAAAAAAACAAACTCTGTCATTACTTCCCACAAGGGTGATAGAGGCCCAAGCGTTGGTGCCTACCTTTCCCAGGCACATTACAGGGAGCTAGACTAGAAGTGGAGCAACTGGAACATGAAATGGTGCCCAAATAGGAGGCCAGGGTCACAGACAGTGCTTAACCCACTACATCACAATGCTGGTCCCAGTCTTTCATTCTTTTAAATAAACCTTAAAAGTATCATCAGAGAAGGTTAGAGAGACAAGTAGGCAAATATAAAGAGTGCCTGTCTGATGGTTTACTTCCCAAATGGCTGGTTTACTTCCAGTGGCTAGGGCTGAATTGGGCATGAATCCAAGAGTTAAAGACTTAATCCAGTTTTCCCAAATGGGTGACAGAGATCACATCTCCTGAACTATCACAGTTGCCTCTCGGGGTCTGCATTACTAGGAAGCTGGAATTGGACCCAGAGATGGGTCCTGAACACTGGTATTATGACACAGGATGCAGTAATTGACATCTTAACCACTAAGATAAACCCCATGCCCAGTGAAAGACTCATTTTGTTCACTCAATCAATTGTCTCAATTGGTTTGTACCAATGCTAGGCTGTTTTTACAAAAAAGTGTGTGTTTATAGAAGAAGTGGCTATTAGACCTGTTAGCCATCACTTTTTTCTTTTTACTGTTAATCTCTATTCCTCTCTATTTCTTAGCTTTCCTATTGATTAATGAAATAACAGAAAATCTTGCCTAGAGCACCATTTTCATCATAGCACTTTCTTTTCTTGTTTCAGTGATAAGATTTTACTTTCATGTTTCAGTGATAAGATTTCTCAACCTGACATTCAGGGTCTTCAACTTTGTGGTTCCCTAGCCATCTGTCTAATCTTATCACCCACTATTTTCATGCACAAATAACATATTGTGTGCTTGTTCTGTGCCAGACCTTGGAACTGGTGGATTCCATGTCCGTCTCATGTCATTTATGGAATTCCAAAGCAGAGGCAGTGTCATCAAAAACGTTTGCTAGATGAGCAAACTGAGGTTTCAGAAAGTCATATGGGAACAGAAAGCCTTCCTAGGGCTGTGATATTGTAATTCATTCCTGTGTGGATGCTAGGCTTCTAAAGGGCGAATGCACCTGTTTCAAAATGTCACCTGTGTGTGCCGTACTGCTCTTGTCTGTGCAGTGAATATCTGAAGAAGTGTTTACTGAGGAAGTGCTCGTAAGCTCCAGGCAGGAGGCTGTCTGGCATCCTGAGTTCCTTCTGAACCTCCCTCCATCCAGGTCTTCACAGCACTGCTTTGTGGAAAAATAATAGGAATGAGAAGTAACGGATTTAAATATTTATTGAGGGCATGTGGAGAGAAAGAGGTGTTCATTCATTGCTGGTGGCAGTAGGAGGTGTTCTGCCTTCGGAAAGGCAATTTGGTCATTTCTATTAGGATGAAAAAAAAAAAACATTTATTTCCTTGGACCTTGCAATTACAAATTGTAGAAATCTCTCCTCTAGTCACAAAAGCACCAGCACTAAAGACATATGCCAAACTACTTTCTGCATTGTTTGTGGTGGCAAAGAAATTAGGAAAATATGTGTCTATCTACTGCTATTTGTGGCTGCAATAAATTACAGGATGTAATCATACCAGGAAATTTTATGTAGACACAGAAAAGACATGTAGGAGTTGCTGAAGTTGATTTTGAGGAATTAACATGAGGCAATATTAAATATGAAATGCCTGGTGCAGGAAAATGTTGAATACAATCATATTTTGTAATAAGAAGCCAATGCTATTTAATTGCTAAAAGCGATGTGCACCTGAAAGCAGGTGCTTCACTTCGCAGTTAAGTGCACGCATCCTGTATCCGAGGGCCTGAGTTCAATTCTTGCTCTGGCTTCAATTTCTGCTTCCTGCCAAGGCACATCTTGGGAGCGAGCATGATACCTCAAATAATGTGGTCTCCAGCCTCCAGTGTGGGAGATCCAGCCAGAGTTCTCAGCTCCAGGTTTTGATACCAGTCTATTCCCTGACTGTTGTCAGTGTTTGGGAGGAGTGAATCAGCTCATTGGAGCTCTCTCTTTCTCTGCCCCTCTGTCTCCTACACAAAATGAAGAGTAAACAACAAGCCATATGCATCTGTGTGTGTGTGTATGTGTGAGAGAGCTAGTTACAGGAGTAAGAAGAAAAATCAGAAAATCAAAAACACCCTTAGCTTGGTTTACCTGAACAAGGAGAGAGGCAAGACTTGCCCGGAATGTGGTTTGAAGAGAGAAAGGGAGACGAGCTACTGAGGAAATGGGAAAATGACACTGCAGGAAGCAATCACGTGTATGCACGTAGGCAATTGAGCGTAGTTATGTCAAGATATTAAATCAGAAGTAGTGGGCCACGTGTGGTGGCCTAGTGGCTAAAGTCCTTGCCTTGCACTTGCTGGGATCCCATATGGACACTGGTTCATGTCCCGGCAGCCCCACGTCCCATCCAGCTCCCTGCCTGTGGCCTGGGAAAGCAGTTGAGGATGGCCCAAGGTGTTGGGACCCTATGACCACATGGGAGATCCGGAGGAAACTCCTGGCTCCTGGCATTGGATCAGCGCAGCTCCGGCCATTGCGGCCACTTGGGGAGTGAATCAGCAGATGGAAGATCTTCATATCTGTCCTTCCTCCTCTCTGTATATCTGATTTTCCAATAAAAAATTTATTGGGAAAAATTATTTATTTTGACTGCTTTCCCGGGTCACAAGCAGGGAGCTGGATGGGAAGCAGGGCTGCTGGGATTAGAATGGCACCTATATGGGATCCCGGTGCATGCAAAGTGAGGACTTTAGCTTCTAAGCTACTGCGCCAGGCAAAATAAATAAATCTTAAAAAAAAAAGAAGTGGTATGATAACCGATAAAACAGGGGATAATATAACACTTAATTTTATCTTGATACATTCTATACACATTGTCTGAATGGTATCTGTGCAAAGGATATCATATTGTCTCCAGAAGAATGGAGATTGGAAGTACCTTTTCCCACAGGGAGGACTTGGCAATCTCGCCTTCCTTCCCACATACCTTCACCTAACACATTTGGTGAACATCTCTTTTCTCTCACTAGATTAGATGTCCTCTTAGGTTTTGTTTCCTTCCAGAAGCATGTTGCCGAATCTTAGACAGCCAGATATCTGCTAACCGGTAACCTGAAAAGAAATTTTTTTTCTCGGTAGGTCTCATGTCTCTACCCTGGTCAGCACAGGCCACTGTCAGTCACTTTACAATTTCACACATGTGCACATTTCTGAGTTATGGAAGCTCACCTTGAGATTTCTTCTTTGAACGTGAAAAAGTCAATATCTTCACCTTTGCTTCCTAGACTTTTCAAAAGGAAAAAAAAAAAAGAAAAAGAAAAAGGAATGACAAATGCAGACACACACACACAATCACTTTCAGCAAAACTGAAAGAAAGCAGAAACTTTAAACTGTAAAATTGGAAACTAGGCTGCCAAAAGCAGCAAAGTCCAAATGAAAACATGCATAAGAAATGAAAACATGGGCCCGGCACAAGAGAGTCTGGATGTTGAACACCCGTGAGAGGTCCGTGGGTTAAAGGCGTGGTCCCAGGTGGAGCTCATGGCAGGTGCTTCCAGGAGGTGGGACCGCAGAAACTGTCTTCTGTTTCTCTCCTGGAAATCAACTCAACGGAGCCTGCCAGTCTTGAACTTAGAACTCCCAAATGGTGAGTCACATCAACCCGCTCTCTTTCAAAAGTTAACAGCCTAACATATGTTGTTGTAATAACAGAAAGCTCACTAATAAATACTCTTAGGTGAAAAACATGCCTCCAGTAATTGCTGAAACTCTGCCCTGTATTCATTTGAAGAAACAAAGGAGATGAACTGAAATGAATTGCATGGGTGAAGCCACATTTGCAGGGAGCCAGCTGGTTTATACAGCAGTGGGGGCGGAAAAAAAGTCTTCAAATTATTTTAAAATGCTATCCATCCCCATTATCTGTGAAAGAGGTAAGGGGAACCCATCATCCCTACACAACAAGAGTACATCTGCAACAGGAACCTAGCACAAACCAAATTTCTTACAAGTAGTTGTCACAGAAAACACTTGCCAACATCTACGATAAGTAACTAAATATATACAGCGTAGGACCAATAAAAGAAGTAAAGCAGAAAAAAAAAAAGTGATAAAAACCAGTGACAGAGAAAGACTTATATTTGGAGAAACACGTTGCTGTCAAGGAGCTAAACCTCATAGCCAATTCTTCCACCTTAAATTAAATGAACGTGGTGATCATCTCCCTGTGCTGGTACTACAACGCAAAGCAAAGGGTTCAATCCCATAGGAAAGATAGTGCCCTGGTCCATTCTGATTGCCTGGAAGAACACCGAAGACTGGGTGCCTGATCAACAGGATCTTATTTTTCACAGATCTAGAGTCTGGGGGATTCAATCAAGCACTGGCAGATCGGTGTCTCCTGTGGACATTCCTCATCTGGCGGCAGATGGTCGTTTTCTCTTCACAGCCCCACATGATAAAGAATCTTTGCTCTTAAGGGCACATGAATCCTGCAGCAAGGGTTCCACCTTGATGACGTTATTACATGCCCAGACACCATCACAGCGAATAGGACCACTGGACACAAACACTCAATCCACAGAGGACCAGAAGGGGCCAAATAGGACCTCAGCTGAAACATGCAAGAAAGTTGTGCAGAACTGTCTTGTAAACCGACATTCTAAAAGCTGTCTATACATCAAATAAAGTAATTGACTGAAATTATTTGGTGAAAGTTAAGGAAGGAGAGAGCAAAAGGAGAAAGCATATTCCATTCACCATTGTTTACAGTAAGACACAAGCAGAAACTGTATATGTTAGAGTCATAAAAATAACCACTAGAATAAAAATATGTATGCTACTAAAGACTGGAAGAAATACAAAATATAAAGCAAAAGATAACATATGAAAAAACGTTTTAAAACTAGAAGAGGAAAACGCAGAATAAAATAGTACAACAAATATATTTGTCACAGCAGTATCTAGCAGTGAATTAAAATCTTCTGTAGGAAGGAAAGGGCTTTTGTACTGCAGTTGGTAAGATGTTTCCTACATCTCAAAGATAAAGAATTTTCTGGAAAGTCAGCTAGACGGGGACAATATCAACACAGATTTTTCCCTAGCAACAGTCAATGCTGTAACTCGGAGTGAAAGCCTGAAAGGAGCAACAAGGGGTTAATGAACTGCAGCCTCACAGTGAAGTGGCTCTGCACAGAACTGCATCCCCCGATTTTCCCTTAGCTTTAAGACTGCTAAGAACACCTCCGGATAACAACTTACTGCCTTGTCCTGCCTCTGCCTGACTCCCATTAAAATCTATTCGGTTCCCTTTGAAAAGAAATTTTAAGGGAAGATGGACTATATTTAGCAAGTGTGGAAATTAAACTGAAAGATTGCTTGTTAAATCAATCCCATTTCTCTCTCCTCAGAGCTTTTTTTTTGGTTCCATTTTCTCCTCTTCTTTTGTTCATTCAGGGCTAGTTTAGAAATGAGAGCGTGACCTGAGCACTGAGGGGGGCCAATGGGACATCAGCCAGAACCCCTTGGTTTTCCAAGAGACAATAAAGTGATGGTGAAGAATGTTCATTCTGGAATCAAAAAGCTCGGTTTTGAAGCCTAACTTTGTCGCTTATGAACTGCCACTGCCACATCTGTCATGTGTATAGCATCTTAGGACCTGTTTTATAGTGTTAACAGGAGAAGCAAGCTTTTTCGTATAAAATAAAGCATTTGCACCAGTGCTTGGTACATGGTAAGCACACATAAGAATCAGCCGATGGCTTGGGTGCCTTCATCATCCTGTCTCTTTGGTCTTAAAGAAACAATTAGTCAGGGATTGGCTTACACAGTGGTTGCCTGGAGAACCTTAGGGGCAAGAGTAAGGCCAAGAGGGCTTGGCTGCTGCCTGGCT
The DNA here is from genome assembly GCF_017591425.1 of Ochotona curzoniae. NCBI lineage: Eukaryota > Metazoa > Chordata > Mammalia > Lagomorpha > Ochotonidae > Ochotona > Ochotona curzoniae. Next base: position 14,611,082 of record NW_024465035.1, on the reverse strand, counting down.
CTCCTGCCTGGCTGGGCTCCTGGAAGGAAGTGTTTTTTTTTTTTTTTTCCCTTGATCTCTGCAGGGTAGGGCAGGCGTGCGCTGCGTGGACAATGGCTCCACATGATGCTGATTTCTGCAGCGGCTGAGGGCCAGTGTTTCCTTCGGAACTGCACTTCAGTTGATTATTCACTGAAGATGGTAATGATGACTTCCTGTGGCTCCAGGAAGACACAATTCCTGCTTTTTGTTATTTTTGGAAAACTTGTTGGGACGCCTCACTGCTGGCTAACTAGATAAGAGTTCTGCTTTGTAGGCGATTTCCGTGCATCTGGGGCCTTCCGGGAAGTGACCCACCATGCTGCTCTAACTACTAAATATCTTAACAAATCACTTTGATCGAACTGTCACAAATGGAATTTTTGTCCGTTCAGGGCTTAGTAAGTTGCTCATGTTATAGGATGCAATGTCTGGTAGTATGCCTCATGATAATGTGCTTTTACCATCTCTGGGACCACTAAAAGATCTTCATCAGGTCCCAGTTACTTTCTATAACTATGTTTAAAGAACTTTTCAAAAAAAATTGTATTGGTGTGTTCTCATAACAAAAAGAAAAAGGTTGCTAAAAATGACCTAATCCACACTTCAATGTTAGAACAATGTATCATTGGCTACGTGAGTTTTTAAAACAGCACAGGGCCTGGTGTGGTAGTCTAGTGGCTAAACCCTCGCCTTGCAAGTGTCTGGAACCCATATGGCTACCAGTTTGTATCCTTGCAGCCCCGATTTCCATCCAGCTGCCTGGGAAAGCAATTGAAGATTGGCCAATGCCTTGGGACCCTGCACTCACGTGGGACACCCAGAAGAAGCTTCTGGCTTCTGGCATCAGATCAGCTCAGCTCTGGGGAGTGAATCAGCTCAGCTCAACTCTTGGCGAGCTCTGGACTTCAGATCAACTCAGCTGTTGGGGAGTGAGCCAGCAGATGGAAGATCTTCCTTTCTGTTTCTTCTCCTCTCTGTATATCTGACTTTCCAATTACAAAAATAAATAAATCTTTAAAAAGTCACAACAGTTATGCTGCAGATGGTGAAGTAAGCCTGAAACCTGTGGAGAGGTGAAGACCATGCATACCCAACCAGGCAGGTGGTCTTTATTCTCTTCTGATCTGGTTTCTTTTATATATATTTTTATAAAGACTTGTTTACTTGAGAGACAAAAAGCGGTGTGGAAAGGGAGAGAAGGAGAGAGAGGAAGGGAGTAAAAGAGATTAAAGGAGAGATCTTGTTTCAGTGGCCAGGTGGTCACATAGCCAGGCCAGGGTCTGTGTAAGACCAGGGGCTCAGAATTGCATCTGTGTCTCCCACGTGGGTGGTAGTAATGTGAGCAATGAATACATTAATTTTTAATCCACGTTCTTGTCTCCCACAGAGATAGAAATACGAAGTGGAGACAGGTATCATGTACAAATGGGAACAGAGTTTATTCAGGGGTGAGGGAATAAACATACATTTATGCACAATGGTGGGCAACCCCACACAGAGAAATACACAGCATGAGAGGGCCGAAGGATGGCCCTTAAACTACAGAGGAGGAAAAAAACCAAAATTAGTACCTATAACTCAGAGGGTTTGTCAGCTCCGCCGTGGAAGAAGCATGCTGGAGCAGCACATCCAAGTGCGTTCTAGGGTACAAAGACAAAATGGGAGCGCTCCTGCAGGTGAGACCCACGCTGTAAAAGCCACGTGGTCCTTCCAAGCAGGGACCTCGGTTTTCCCCTGCCTTTACCCTATGTAAATAAGGGGAGATCTTAGCTAGCACAGGTGCATCCATGGCACATCCACAGTTAAAGGGACGGCAGAATTGTGCGACAAGCAGAGTTCCAGTTTACAGCTCACCTAAACTTTAGCATCTTCCCTTTTATCTCTCATCAACAGGGTCCCGAATGCTTGTGCCTCATTGGATGCCTTCCCAAGTGGGAAGCAAGGACAAGGGTTGGGAGTAGTGGGGATCTACACTCCATATGGGATGGTCAAGTCCCAAATGTCCCTTTCTCCCCGAATCGCCTTTCTTGCCTTTCTTCTTTCTTCGGGCAAGCATCTTCCGCTCGTCCTAGGCTCTTAGTATTCCCATGAGTCCTTCCGCTGGATGATACCAAGCTTGACATTTCGCCTTGGCTCAATCCCCCCCGTGAGGTACTTAGAGAAGTTTGTGACTAACAACCAACCAACCAACCGGATTTTGCTACTTTAATCATCATGGATATGAATGAACCTTGGTTTGATTTGGACTTGAAGTATTTTTCTTCTAAGATGATGAAGGGTTTTGCATTCTATGTTTTCCCCAATGACTCATCCTATAGAAGTAGTAGTGAATACAAACATAAAAATGATAATGAAGATAATCTTGTGAACACTAACAGCAACTGTACTTTGCGATCCAAAGTCAGGAGCCTGGAGCTTCTTCTGGGTCTCCCACGTGGGTGTAGGGTCCCAGGGCCTTGGGCCATCCTTGACTGCCTTTCCAGGCCACAGGCAGGGAGCTGGATGGGAAGTGGGGCTGCTGGGACATGAACTGGTGTCCATATGGGATCCAGGTGTGCGTAAGGTGAGGAATTTAGCTGCTAGGCTACTGCACCAGGCCCACAACTGTACTTTATACCATACATCTCCTAATGACCCCAAATATGAATGTTATTGAGTATTTCATTATAATTTATATAAATCTAAGTTATTAAGAAATTGTTTAAAACTTAACGTTTTATATTCCTTTTAAAAATAAGGAGGTCAAGAGAATTTAAATAACTTGTCCAAGATCTTAGCACTAAAACATTTTGGAAATGGAATTGAAACCTGAATTCTACTATCTAAACGTGTGTTCAGAAATAAAATCCTAAAGTAAGAGATCAGATGCGGCAATCTAAGCATTGGGTTATGCTCTGATTAGGCAACTCATAGTTTCTTGAAATTAGCACGAGCTTGAAACCACACCCTGTCACCACTCTCCCTTGCAACGCACAATGAATTAGTTACTGTCTAGAGTTCTTAACTGTAAGATTGAGAATTTCACAATCCTAGAATACTTCCTGTTCTTCATTCTGTCTTCATAAGGTGAAACCTAAATCTAACAAATTTTGTTTAGTTAAGGTATTTTGAGGTTATTCAGATAATGAAAGTAGAAAATAGACAACAGTTAATGAAGAGTTAGAGTAGCAGAAATGATGCAGGCTTCATGTTTTAAGCCCACGGAAATCTTTCTGGAAAATGAGATGTGCTGCGAATAAATGCACCGTTGTATTAGTTACACGCTAAAGAAAAGCACTTAATGCTTACCAGCTTTGGGGCTTCAACACTCGGGGAACTGGTGAGATCCACTCAGCTTCTGCTGTCTTAGAGGAATAAAGAAAGAGAGAGTTCTAGGGAGGCTGAGAAAAGTCAGTTAGTAGCATGATATTGACTAAGAAAAGGAACCAGGGATGGTGAGGAGGGAAGGAGGGAGAGAAGAGTACCGTCCGTGGCTCACGCACATGCACAACAAAGAGGCATGGTGACCTTTAGGTACTATTTGTTGGAAAGTGAACGTCTACCTTCATTCCTTGGGAATACACCCTGCGGAGTAGACCTCTCATGTTCATCCAGCTTCCTGGCTCCTTCTGAAGGAGACGTTGTGGAACCCATGGCTAGGAGCCCAATGCATGGAGCAAGCAGTCTTAGGGATGCAGTTGGTGAGCTTAAAACACACACAGCCCTTCTCTGCACTCCCTGCCCTGTCTGTCTTCCACGTGGAACATGTAGCGACAACTTGAAGGAAGTAAGAAAATCTGTGAGAAGATAACAATTTAGCTGGGTCTGAGGATTTATAAAGTCAGAAAGGGGTTTTCCAAATAGAAAAAAAGACAAGAAAAAATGAAAATTGTGGCATCCTGAGGTTGGTCTGGTTAGGTGACATGGTCTGGGAGACAGGCACCATGAACTATAGGACTGCAGAAGTAAGAAATGAATACAACACCAGTGTTTAATGACATGGATTTTTCTGCGGGTGATGAGGTTTCTTGGGGGATTAACTAAGAAAAAATTTCTATTTTAGGAAGATCATTTTGGTGTGAATAAAATGTGTCCCACATTCTGAAGAGTAAAGCAGAAAATGCTGTGTAGTGTGCGTCCTGTTTCTACCAAATATGGAGCAGTGTTGATAATGTTCAACGGTTACAGAGAAAATGCTCCTTAAAAACATTAAGTACGTAGTGCTTTGATTTCCAGGTTCCGCATGGCAGCACTGAGCGTGTGAACACCCCGAGCACACAGCTTTGCCTTCAGCCTCTCACATCTGAAAACGCGAAGAAATCTCAGTGTAATCTCCAACCAATGTTCTCATTTTATTTACAAAGAGAGGCTGCTGCTTTATCTATTTTATGTTTGACATTTTCAGACTCAACTGCCCAACTCCCTGGGTGCTCACTGGGGCATGAAGTGCCTGCCATGGCGGGAGGTAGAGCCAGCTCATGGCAGATGAATGAGGAAGTTAAGCACGCCTGAAAACCAACACGTGAGGATAAAAATGACCTGAAAATCATGTTCGCCATCTCCACAGAGGGTCAATCTGGGATGGAATGTCTGGGCATGGAGGCAAAGTTAGGGGAATCGAGACAGAGGGAAGGAACTCAAATCAGGGTCCGTGGGTCTGAATGGGGAGTTGAGGCAAGATCTGCAGGTAGTTCTGGAAGTGTGGAACACCAAAACCATAACCTTGTCACAGAAGGGCATGGGCCAAGGTCATGACCATCATTGGGAAGCAATTGATTAAGTGTACTATATTCCGATGTTAGGGTTTTAGCGCCCCCCCCCCCTTTTTTTCTTCCTAAGCAACTGTTGCTTGCTTGCCAAGGAGTATGGTTAGGATTTCATTCCTTCATTCTGCTGTTCAAAAAAAGAAAGGTTGAACTAACTTAATTCTCCTGATATATTATGTTGCAGTGTAAACCAAGAACATGAACAAATTATACCCCAGCTAGGACATCATTTTTCAAGAAACAGGAGATCTGATTTCAATCAACATTTCGACAAAATTATGTATGGTTTTTGTATACCTGCGTATTCACAGGCATTAAAAAGGCTCCATGACTGATTGATCCAATAGCTGCACAGGGGACTTTGTTTCTTCCTGTTTCCCAACTCTGGCTTCCACAGGGTCATTTCTCTCTCTTTAGTCAGAATCTCCTTGTGCTCTAAGACGAATGTTACAGGCATTAGGGTTACAAGGTTCTTGTTCAATGCTAGTGAGATATCAAGGGTTTGCACTCCAGCATGTTGAGCACTGGTTCCAAGATCAACATGACTGGATAACAGAGTGATAGGCTCACCCTTGAATTCACCCAATGGATTAAAACAAAGCACAAGGAGCCAGCACTAGGGTATGACAGCTAAAACCACCCCTGTAGGATTGACATCTCATACAAGTGCAAATTCAAGACCCTCCTGCTCCACTTTCAATCCAGCTTCCTTGATAATGTGCCCAGGAAAGCAGTGTGGGATGGCTCAAGTTGCTGGGTTTCTGAGCCCATGTTGGGAAAGCTGAAAGAAACTCAGCTTCTGGCTTCTGGCTGGTCTAGTCTCACTGTTGCAGGCATATGTAGAGTAAGGCAGCAGATGGATCTTTCTCTTTCAAATAAATAAATAAGCCACTAAAAATTTAAGCAAAATGAGCCAAGAATCATGGCTGAAGATAAAGGGTTGAGTTTATTCTGAAAAAGACATGGAATGCATGGAGACAGGTGGTTATTCCAATTAATTTTTTGCTAGTAGGGAGGGCAGGTCAATAGCTATTTGTTGCCATGGCTGAGATAAGCTAAAGCAGAATTTTATAAAAGGGAGAAAGTTTCATTCTACTCACAGTTTGTGACTTCACCCTTCAAGATCAGGTGGCCTCATTCTGTGGGGACGCATTGCCAACAGTACATGCAATGGAAGGAAGACATGCAATGCCCATTGCATGTACATCTATTCTCTATGTGATCTTGTAGTGCTATTGATGGGAACATAGGGTTGCACTCCAGCAACTGAATGAACTCTGTGGTCCCACCTTTACACACTGTAATTGGAGTAAATTTTATTCTTAATCCAGCAACTTCCTAATCCATTAACCATTAACGTAGACTTTGGAGTGTAAATATTGTATGAGTCTGGGGAAAAAGGACTAGTTGGGTCGTCACTCTGTCTGCTATAAGCAAAAGTCCTTGACATAAACTTCTGAACTTGTAGGCACCACCTGTCCAACTTCTAGACCCCAATGCTAGAATACTGATTTTAGCAAGTCTGCATTTTAACACATCTCTATTGATTTTGGTCCTGGGCCACCCTTTAGAACCATAGGAGTATATAACCTTAGAAAAATGAAATTGTTAGGTCTGGCGTGGTAGCCTAGTGGCTTAATCCTCACCTTGCAACTGCCAGGATCCCATATGGATGCTGGTTTGGGTTCTTGGCTGCTCCACTTCCCACCCAGCTTCCTTCTTGTGGCCCAAAGCCTTGGGTCCCTGTACCAAACATGGGAAACCTGGAAGAAGCTCCTGGCTCGTGACTTAGAATTGACTGAGTTCTAACTGATTTGGCCACTTTGGGGAGTGAACCAGTGGACAGAAGATCTTTCTCTCTGTCTTTCCTTCTATCTGTAAATCTACCTTTCCAATATAAATAAATAAATAAATAAATAAATAAATCTTTAAAAAATGAAATTGTTATGAATTATATTTCTGTACAATAGTATGTATTCATAACCTAAACTTTAGAAAGACAGAACAGACAAGACAACTCAAAAATTATATTTCCCTTTGTGTGGGAAATGTCTTGTATTTCCTTAAAAAACTGACACTAGCGTACATGTTAAATGGATAGACCGAGCATGAGATTTGAAAAATCTATTGTGCTCCTTTGTGATGAATGCTTTATATTTCATTAGAATTCCTCTATGTCTTTGCAGCAATTTTGGGAGACTTGCCAGCAGTTAATGGTCCCGCTGTACTGTTAACACACAGGGACAGAGGAGCTTTGTCATGTCATCACCATGACTGGCTTTATGGGGGAAGTCATTAATCAAGGCAGCAGGGTGCTTTGCAAATATCCAGGCTTAGAGAAGATGAGCTCCTCAGCGAGAGAAACTTGTACCTGGATGGATCCGAATGTGTCTCATCCTTTCCTGCCAACAGCTGGGCTCCAGCCTGAGGCAGTTCATTATCGGAGGGAAATCCCTCTGAATCAGGTTCAAATCTTTTTCATTTGCTTTGTTCGTGCTTCTCCTACACTTACATGTTCAAGTGCACCTTTGAATGTTCAGGCTAAAGGTGCTGCTGATACTCCTAGCTCTCCACTTAGTTGTTATATCAACACCAAGTCCACACTGGCTTGGAAGGAAGTTAACACAGGGAAGGCTTAGCCGATGTGGTAAGATTTCTGAATTTTGCAACCACAGTGCGTGTCCCAGCTCGTGACTTGGGTGCTGTTCATCAGGTGGCTCGGTCCCTCTGTCCCTCAGGCCCGTCATCCTCGTGGTGAGGTTCAACTGAGAACCTGCCTCCTAAAACAGGTGTGAGCGATCAGGGAGAAAGCGATGCTGCACCCCACAGAGGTGCATGGTCACAGATAGGTATAAAGCTTAGGAAGAAACCCACTATAACGCCACACCCACACCCTGATTTGGATGAGGCTGGCAAGGATGGTGTCCACCACAATGCTTAGCATGCCCGTTAAGTGGAATTCACCTTGCTAGGCATCCAGGAACCACTGGGTGCAATTAGTATTTTCATATCTTTATTTTGCATCTGGCATGTGGAAGACACACAAAATCTATATATGCAGAAAGCCACTTGAGGCACAGGAGCTTCAGCCTAGATGACCTTGAGGGCACCAAGGACAACACCGGGGATCCTGCAGGGAGAACGGGGTCACTAGTTGATGTAAAAGGGCAAATGGAAGGAGGACTTGAGGATATCCCCGTGGCTTCCATCACGGGTGGCTGTGTGGTTGAGTGGCATCATTCCGCCACGTAGCAGAGAGTTTGTTTCCCTCACAGGTGGATATGCGCACAACAGGAAACTTGGTTTAAAATGCTTGTGTTTGAAGGATTGAGCGATGATGGCTTAGACAGAGTCTGGAAGGAAGCTGAATGTGTGGGGACGGGCTGCATGGCTCCATCTTCGGTAGCTGTCAACACGGAGGTAGCAAGAAAACCTTAAGAATTAAAAGTCACTTTTGGACAAGGACATGAAGAGAGGTTGGAAATGCATTGGTACTTCTTGGGCAAAAGAAAGAGTCAGTAAAGGAAATGTGTAAGGACCCGGCGGGAAGCAGAACTACCAGGTTTAGAACTGGCACCCATATGAGATCCTGGTGTATTCAAGGCGAGGACTCTAGCTGTTAGGCCACCATGCAGGGCTTTGTCTGTCTCGCTTTAAGTGTTTTGTTTATAGCATAAACGTGGAATAAGGTCAGTGGCAAATGCTATTAAGAGATAAGTTTATAGAGGCTGTCACAATGCCTGACCCTCGACTTCCAAGTGCCAACATTCCATTTGGGTGCTGGGTTGTATCCTGGCTTCTCTGCTTCCCATCCAGCTCCCTGCTTGTGGCCTGGGAGAGCAGTAGAGGGTGGCCCAAAGCCTTAGAATCCTGCCTTGGCGTGGGAGACCCCAAAGAGGCTCCTGGCTTCAGATTGGCTCAGCTCTGGCTATTGCAGTCATTTAGGGAGTGAACCAGTTGGTGGAAGATCTTTCTCTTTGTCTCTTCTTCTCTCTGGGATCTAATCTATCTGTCCAATAAAAATAAGTAAATATGTATTTTTTAAAGATAAGTTGTTAAAAGCGTGGGTCTGCGTTGTGGGATCCCGGGCTTTGAGCCTCTTTCTGGGCTTTATCAGACATTAAACTAATACATTTCTTTTATTGCTTAGGCCAGTTGCAATTGGGTTCTTCTTACATGCAATCAAACCTATTTTAGCAAGTATACACTGTCATTTCTTTGGATGCACAGTATTAGAAATAAGAATTAAAATCTCCATTTGTTTTTTTTTTACTCTGTGATTTACAAGAATTAGCTCACATTCATTATTTCATAGGATCCTGCAAAAGAAGGTGCTCCTTTACAGAGGCAGGTCATGGTGAGCAATTTGGAACTAGAACCAGCGTCTCTGATTCTTCTTAACTGCGCCCCCGTTAAATCCCTTTTACACATAGCCAGCTGCATCCTGAATCAGTAGCTTCATGTCCCACCACTACTTCTCTCTCCACGTTATGTTTATATATTTAACGTTTTGCTAAATCATCGAAGTCCCTTACAGAAACTACAGTGAATAATCAATATCTCAGTATTAAAGCATATTAAATATTAATGTATTCACACACACACACACACACACACACACACACACAAAATCATCAAGCTGTGTTAAATGCCCAGATGCATTGTGTCCTAATGTCACAAAGAAAATTATAGGTTTTATCTTGTGTTTATCATTTTAGGATCATTATTATTATTATCCTTACATGTGAAACGTTTTGGATATTAAGAGAGCCACAAGAGAGAAACAGCTGGGGAAAACGTAATCATATTTTCACATCAGCAAATTTCCAAGCTTTCTTGAATATGTTTATTTTGATACTGCTGCAGCTTTGAAAATATATGACTTTGTGTGTATATTGTTAAATTTACATGAGTGAAACTGAGATATAAATCACATTCATTTTTTTTCTCACTCAGTGCTATGTTTTTAAAAACTATTTATGTGCACTTTGCAAATCTGGTTTATTGCTCCTGACTCTGGTGTAGTTTAGCTAGCATTCCATCATGTGCACTTGCTGACTTCAACTTCTCTGCTCTGGAGATGCATCTGACTTTCAGAGACAGCGCTGCAATAAACATTCTTGCGTGTGTTTCCTTGTGGTTCTCAGGGGCATATCCCCAACAATGGATAATGCCAAATTGCCCATCACATTGCCTGAACTATTGCCTTTGTCTCTCAGCTGTCAACGGGGATGCCTTTTTCTCATAACTTCTAAGTATTTGCTCTGATCCAGCTTTCTATCGCCGGTCATATTATTTAGAAGATGGTGTCTTTTAAAAAGCATTTCTCTAATAGTGACAGAATCTCTGAGTTTCCCTAAGCCGTGGTGTTTCCCAGTGTTTGAGGTTTCCAATTACATCCTTAGTGTGTTTTTCTTTCTCTTCTGTGCTCTTGCTGAATCTCAGAAATTCCCGCATCCCAGATATTAATGCTGTGAGCCTGGAACAATTTAAATAATCTTCTTCGGTCTGTCATTTCTCTGAACAACTCTGCATCTGTGGTTCAGGAGGATGTTCTCATTTTGATATGATCGTATCACTGTGTCCCCTTCCACAGTTTCTACTTTTTGGAGCTCAAAAAGTTGTTGTAGAAGCATCTTGGTTTAATAGGCAGCTTTCAGATCATTTTAAATGTATTTTTTAAATGGAGAGAGGGGAATAGCAAACTGGTCCATCTCACTGGTTCATTGGTTAACTCCCTGAATAGGTTCAGTGTCTGGAATTGGGTCAGGTCAAAGAACTTCATCCAGGTCCCTCCCACGTACTTACCATTGCTGCTGCCTCCCAAGGTAAGAACTATGTAGAAGCTGTGATCCACAGAAGAGCAATCCAGTGTGACATGCAGCTGTCTGAACCCTTATTTCGAGCAAACTATTCTATCTTTTTTTTAAAGATGTATTTAGTTTTTTTAATTGCAAACTCAGAAATATAGAGAGAGGAGGATCTTCTGTTCGATGAGTCATTCCCCAAGTAACCACAACGGCCGGAGCTGTGCCTATTTGAAGCCAGGAGCCAGGAGCCTCTTCCGGGTCCCCCACAAGGGTGCAGGGTCCCAAGGCTTTGGGCCATTCTTGACTGCTCTTCCAGGCCACAGTCAAGGAGGTGGATGGGAAGCGGGGCCACCAGGACCAGAACCAGCACCCATATGGGGTTCAGGAGCGTTCAAGGCAAGGACTTTAGCTGCTAGGCCACTGTGCTGAACCCAACACTCTCTCTAACTTCTTATGCTCATTTTTGTTTCACTAATTTGAGTCTCAATCCCTATTCTCTGTATTTAAGGTGATATAGTTCCCCTCTAAATTCCATTTTTTTGTCTTTTCCCTAAACTCAGCCTAATAGTTCCTATATCGCGGTTCCTGCTGTGAAAATTATGGCTGTATAAATATGAGGAGCCAATGTGTTTGACGATATTTTTTTCTTTCAAGATAGATCTTGAGTTCCTCCTTTTTCCTCATCTGTGAAATGAGATTTTATCTGCTTAGGCTCCTGCAGGTCTGACAGAGGAGAAATACAAGCCTAGTCTTTATTAAAAAGGAGCTGTAGTCTCTCGCATAGTCACCATGGATATGAATTTCTTTTTTTTTTTAAAGATTTATTTTTATTATTTTTTCATTGGAAAGGCGGATATACAGAGAGGAGAGACAGAGAGGAAGATCTTCCGTCCGATGATTCACTCCCCAAGTGAGCGCAACGGTCGATGCTATGCCGATCCGAAGCCAGGAGCCTCTTCTGGGTCTCCCACGCGGGTGCAGGGTCCCAAAGCTTTGGGCTGTCCTCGACTGCTTTCCCGGGCCACAGGCAGGGAGCTGGAAGGGAAGCAGGGCTGCCGGGATTAGAACCGGCGCCCATATGGGATCCCGGGCGTGCAAGGCGAGGACCTTAACCGCTTGCGCCACCGCGCCGGGCCCGGATATGAATTTCATGAGAGTGTTTTTTGGCTGGCTCACCAAGGTGAATGATGTCCCCCCATCTCCTGGCTACAGTCTTAGATAATCCATAGGATGGTCATCAGAGAGCATTTGAGCTGGATGTAGAATAGCCAACTTGCGACACTTCAGTGTTGAACACAAAGATGAAAGCCACAGAATCAGGGCATCCACACAGAAAGATTCATGGGCCCCTGGTTATATCCTGAAGTTGCCAGGTCCTCATGCTGCTGGATGCATTGAAAGAATGCCCGCTTTTCAAAGCTACTCTATGTATAGTTCTCTGTTTCTTGCTACCAAATATAGTCCCAACAGAAATCATTTGGAAAGCACATAACAGAGACAGGCCCAAGTCAAATGTTCAATGAATCATAGCTATTACCCACTCCAGGCTCCCCAGGGGGCGCTGTTGGCTTGGCGCATTTGGTCTAGGTTTATTAAACCTTACTATGTGGTTGCCACAGATATTTTATTTTTAGAGGCTTTAGGAGGTCAAGTCATTTGCCTAAAATCAGATTGTTTCCAAGGAAAGAAAAGCAGGGATGTGAAAATGTAGTTGGTGCGTGTGTGGTTTAAATGTCCTCCCCAAAGGACCAGTTGCATCCTACGGAGCAATATTGGAGCAAGGATCAGTCGGCCTTGGAAAAGTCGATGGCTGATTCTTTTTGGTTGACCTCTAGGTCATCCCAATTGTGTTCTATAAAGTACAGAAAAACAGCCTAAGGAAAATTTCGAGTGGCCATGCTTACATAGTTTCCTGCCCTGTGTCTAATCAATGAGCGCCATTCATATGAGTCAGAGATTTTTACATTGCTCACACGGCTATAATTGAGTACTTCACTGTATTTTTTTTTGTTGTTGTGTGCGAAAATGGCTGTGTTCATCCTGTCAAGTGGAATAAGATGATTACGTGCACTGTTGTTAGATAATGGCTATCCCATCAATAAAACATGATTTCACATCATTCAAGGGGGAACTAAAGTGCTAACATTTATTTAAAATAAAAACATACATATAAAGGCTTTCTATATAAAATCCTCAAGGCCATTTACATAATAAGAATGGTATTTCTGAATTTACTATTTGATAAGTTATGGCAAACCTTAAGTCTGGGAGAAATAAGTAGTAGCTTAGTCAAAAGCAGGAGAAAGATTTAAATCAGAAACCTGTGCCCACTGCCTACCCATATTGTGATAGACTGATGGAGAAAGAGGTCACAGCTGTCCTCCCAGCATCCGAGCCCTTTGTGGTCTGACATGGTTATCCTCCTGCAAGGGAGGAGGCTGGAGAATGCCTACAGCAATTTTAAAATAGAGCTTGTCATGTCTTTGAGAGCTGGGCCTATGTGGTTCTCTCCCCTGGAATTGGGTCTCCAATCAGAGGTTTCGGGGGGGGGGGTGGGTCTCATTTCAGTGACCCGGGTCAACAGCAGCCTGAGAGTATTCATGTATGCCTTAACTGTCTTGACAGAGAGCCCACTGCTGAGTGATCTGACAGCCAGAGGCCATTCTGTCTCCCATCCCTCAGCCACAGAGAAAGGAGCTGCAGGTCCACATCCCCAGAGCCTGTCCCAGACTACACCACAACAAGCCTGGACTCTCTCGTCGATGGGATCTGAAGAAGAGACAGCTGATCCCGCCAGCACACCTGCTCTCTATAGAGTTAAGCTGACACCTGGCTGTTCAAGCAAGTCTTAGGGACACGTGAAAGCTAGATGAGAAGGTCAAGAAAAGACCTTTCCTGCAGATAGCCAAATGTAATAATAACTACAACTAGCTATGAATGCAAGAATGAGGTTAACATTAGAGGAACAGACAGTGGAAAGCAATTCAGCATTGAAAATAAGTGAACTAAAACCAAATGCAGCAGTGGAAAAATATCGCACACTTGTTTAGTGCAACCAAGCAGTGTGAATGGCAAACTGTAGTACTTTCCTATTTGGCAGCTGAAATTTCTCAGCAGTGGATCGATCGTGCAGTTGAATGCTGTTTGAGTGGGTTTCTGGGAAAAAGGCAGTGGTCATGGCTTATGTGAGAGCCAAGGCATGAGTTTTGTGTAATATAAGAGTTGTACAAAGGGAAAATCACAGCAAATTTGAAGATAGGATTGGCTGAGCCCTAGCACGGTGGGCTAACAGTTAAAGTCCTCTCCTTGAATGCACTGGGATCCCGTATGGATGCTGGTTCTAATCCTGGCAGCCCCGCTTCCCATTCAGCTCCCTGACTGTGGCCTGGGAAAGCAGTCGAGGACGGCCCAAAGCCTTGGGACCCTGCACCTACATGGCAAACATGGAAGAAGTTCTTGGCTTCTGGCTCCTGGCTTTGGTTTGGCACAGCTCCAACTGCTATGGCCTCTTGGGGAGTGAATCAATCGATGGAAGATCTTCCTCTCTGTCTCTCCTCTTCTTTGTACCTCTGGCTTTCCAATAGAAATAAATAAATCTTTTTTTAAAAAAAATACCCTGCAATATAATTATTAAATTTTGAGTTCTGTCCATAAGGGCATACCAAAAGATGCGAGTCTTTCGCATGATCCATGGGCTAAGCATTCCTTACCTGTCAGGACTAGTACATAATCTGCCTTTTCTGTTAGTTTAACTTTTTAATTAAATAAGGATTTACTTCAAACATTGTTAAGACTTCCACCTCTTTTCTATTGTCAACATGTAATTTTCAAAAAGTTAAAATATAATTGCATGAAAAAACAGAAGGAATTCATGTTAACGGTTGGTCACCTCATTAATGAGGTAACAGGTAAAATAATAAAACTGCTTCCAAGAACATGAAGTACAATTATTTCTAGATACTAGGAAAAAGAGCGTTAAAATAAGATTGCTGGCTAAACGCAAAACTGTTCATGTTCTATTCAAGGCAGTAAGCATGAACTTTGAGCTTATCTGTTCTGCATTATAGAAGTCAACGAAAACCAAGCCAATGAGAAGCAGCAACGGCTGTGGTTCAGAGCCGGCTGCTGCGAGGGAGTCCGTCCCCGCCACTTGCGTCTTGGAGTGGACTTAAAAACAAACCGAGAAGCAGAACAACATCGCAGTGACAGAATGAGAAGACACTGGGCATCTTCTAGCTGGAAGCTGCAGGCTTAGAGAGGTTGGGAGGAGGCAAACGGGAAGCAAAATGTCCTTCGCGATTGGTCAGGGATGTGTGGGTGGCTTTCTCTAGTTGGTACTGAGAGCAAGGGTCCCAAGGCTTTGGGCTGTCCTCGACTGTTTTCCCAGGCCACAAGCAGAAAGCTGGATTGGAAACGGGACTGTCGGGATTAGAACCAGTGCCCATTTGGGATCCCAGCACATGCAAGGCGAGGACTTTAGCTACTAGGCTACTGCACCAGACCATCTCCAGGCAGCTTTACTAAGAGTAAATAAACCTCGTGTTTCCAAATCTTGGTCTGATTTAATTCTTTAGTCTCTTTCTCACTTCAGACTTCAAGAGTCACTGAGACAAATGTTGGCCATTTTTGTCCTCACACATTAACAACTAATTTGTTCCTACAAGATATCAATCAGTAAACCAGATAAGTAAGATCAATGTCACAGACTCTTGATCAGTGAAGCAGGAGAAACTGGACACAGCAAAGTTCTCCTTGGGCTTAACTTGTCCTTGTTACACCTGTCAAAGCAGTGCTTGGGACAGCGGAATTCACAGTTATAATTTGTAGTAAAGATTGTATTTATTTAACGGAGAGACAGGAAGGGAGAGAAAGCTTGCATTGACTGCTTCATTCCCCAAATGGCCACAAAGGCCAGGGTTGGCCCGAGTGAAGAGCCAGGAGCATCAGCCTGTCCTCCCTCATGGCTACAGGGGCCCAAGCACTTGGCCCATTATCCACTGCTTTCCCAGGCGCATTAGCAGGGAGTTGGATCAGAAGAGGAGCAGCTAGAATTCAGACTGCAGGCTTAACCACTATGCCGCAGCACTGGCAATGACGGGTGACCCTAACCTACTCCGTGTGCTTGAAGGGTAGCCATCCTTTTTTCCAAAGACATATAAAACGGAAAGAATTCCATGCCATATTTTGGGTGTCTGGTTTTTATGTTACTTGCCCGAACTAAACCTAAAGTTGTTCATTTTGAAAGGTATCCAGGGATTGCTATTTCACCTGGCTTTGAAATGGTATTGGCAAGTGGGAAAAGATCTTCTACACATGATATTAAATAAGAAGACAATCAGCTTCAACTATGAATGAAATGAAATCTTTATTTGTGCTTTAAATTCTTGTTGAACCAAGTCTTCTCAAATGCCATTGTTTCTGTCAAATTTATTGGCTGAGTAATTAAGCCCTTTAGTTGTCCACTAGGTGTCAGTGCACTCACACGCTGAAGTGACCGGGAGAGCATTTGTCCGGTGACAAAAAAAAAAAAAAAAAAAACCCGAGACTACCTTGGTCCTCTGGTTAACGCCTACAAACTCTGGTTTGAATAATATCTTGGTTCCTCCTCATTAAACATAGCCAACTCCATTCGAACATGATGAGGAACATGCTTTATTTTGCTGTGTTGACACAGAATACAACTGGATTCCAAGAGCAGGTGACAGAGTCAGGTGGCTCCTGGAGAGGACTATTACACTCTCACTGACCACAGTCAGACTGCCAACAGTTATTTTATTTGTAAAGACACTGGGACCTTCGAGTGACAAAGCAGCCTGTGTGTAGAACGGACAAGAAGTGTAATAGGATCCTCCGCTCTTGACTTCCTATGAGAAGTTCTGCTAACGCTTGATCTTGGCATAGCTTTGAGGCACTCCTAGTTGATAGCCAGCTGCAGAAGCTCTTTTCCATGGGAACAATTCATGTTGACAGCCTCTGAATCATGTCTGGCTAAGTGAAGGCTACATTTGTCAAAGTATGCTCTGCAGGACACTAGCCTTGTAGATTGTACACAGATCATAATAAAAGGATTGAAAGATGATAGCAAAAGGAGTCCGTGGAATACTCCGACAAAAGCAGACTCTGATGTAGAGTCTAACATCTTGTCAAATGTGACTACCTAGGAAGAGGCTGTAGTGCAACAGGATTTTCCTATACTCTTATTGTTGAGTAACGAATGTTACAGAGTATCCTGCAAAACAGGCTGACCTTGAATACATCAAAGACATTTCTAGACTCCCACTTGATGCTTTGTTCATAGTCTCCAGGTAGAGAAGTCTTTCTCGTTCACATCATCCAGGTTCGAAAGAATTCACATCATCAGGGTTTGAAAAACATGGGTAATGGGGAAACAAAAACTATGCCTGAATTTAATCTTTTTCCACCAAGATAAACTTGGCTTTCAAAAGGTATGTAGCTGGAAAACAGCACTATAAAGAGAGAGAGAGAGGGGATGAGAAAAGGACTAATTGAGAACCTCCATCCACTGGTTCACTTCCCAGGTGGCTGCAACTGCCAGGACCGAGTCATCAGGCTGAAGCCAGACACTCAGGCCTCCAGCATGGGGCCCAGAGATCCAAGCACTTGCTTATCTTTGCTGCCTTTCTTACAGCATTAGTAGGGACCTGGAACACCAAATCACTGCACATATGTAATGTCCATGACACAGGTGGTGGCTTTACCCACTAGGCCACAATGCCATTGGAGAAAATACCACTTTATATTTGAGAAAAATGACTCTAGGACCCAGGATGCTCTAACTTCCTACTACCCTGTCTGACTCCTCATACAACAGGAACATTCGTTGTTCTCTCTCTCTTGGACCCAATTCCCAAGGTACATCCAAGGATACCAAAAGATCAGCTCTGTCACCTTGAGGCCAAACCCTATTATGGGAAGGCGAAACTCAGCTTTTTCTTTGTTTCCTTTAGTCCAAGATGTACTTGCCTGTCTTTCATCAAAAAGAATTCATTGACATGAAGGAGCGATCCTGCTGGCCTCATAAGGCTCTAATCGTCAGACTCAAGCAGTCATTTATTGGCCAGTAGACCCGTAAATTTTTATGGCTGCTGTTGTCCAGAGGGGTTTGTTTGGGGAAAATTCCAGGTCTGGGGCAGAAGGTAGCTACCACTTATGTGTGATTCTCAGCTTTACCCCCATATTGCCATCATCCATTCCTTCAAGTGCACAGTATTACTGGCTCGTCAAAGGAAGGGCCCAGGCACCATTGACCAACCAGAAGCTTGTGTGTGAACTAATCGTACAAGTACTTCTCAGCCTCAATTTCCAGTTCTAAGCATCTTCACTGCTGACTCCTAGAGGGAGAATGGGAACGGATCAACGGCTTCCCAGCTCCCTACTCTGCACCTTGCAATAAATGCCTTCTTTCTTCCACCACACTGATGTCTGTGAGTGACATGATGTGCTGGCCTAGTGAGTTCAGATTTGCCACACTACAGAATTATCACAATGAAGTGGGTTCAAAGGACCACTTCTGGCCGTACATCTGGACATGCAAGTCCGCTCCCGGCTCAGTGCATGTCCATGAATCACGGGGAAGTTTGAGGCTCACTTCCTCTCATACGGTGTCCATTATCAGCTTTTTCCCAAGCCCTTACAAAGAAAGCAGCCTTGCTTTCAGACCTGTTTCGTCTCCCTTATTCCATTCTATGGGTGAATTTTTCAGAATCTTCTGTTGACTCTGTAGCTTGGTTTCTGCCAGGGCCATGGTGGTCCATCGAGTGCATTTCAATGTTGGGACTCAGGACACAATAACACCAAAAATGGTTAACCTGGGAAATTTTAAACAGAAGAAAATTGAGACAACTACAAAGACAGGAAGGTCACTCTGTCCTCAAGCCTTTTCCCCCAGAAGCAGATCATAAAATCATTCCCCAACCTGTCTCCCTTCAAAGTAGGTCATGAAGCTCTCATTCCAGTGGCGTTCTGACCTGTATCTGGAGGCCAAGAAGAAACTGAACAAACAGGCTGCTCCGCATTCCCCTGGTTTATTAGCATTAGATCAAACCCTTCAGTTCTCCAGTCATACTTCAACATAGAAATTCAGTTCTCCCTGGAGTTTGGGGGCTACAGTTTGGAAGGCTCTAGTTGAACCTCAAACTTTGCTCCAATGAATTTGTTGTGCTTTTCTTCTGTTAACCCTCAGTCTGAATCTTGAGATGAGTAAGGAAAAGATAGTGCTTTTCTAAACTGCCTGGATAGTTGGGTTGGGTGGGTTGAACCAGGCTTGATGTAGGTTGATACATAAGAGTGTTGAATGGGATGTGGAGCAGAATGGACCAGTCTGCTGCACATACTAGCAAAACAGGAACCAGGTCTAGGGGCAGGCCTAGTGAGGGTTATTGGGGGTCGCTCTGACTAGGCTGTATCTTCTGTTGGTGTATGTAAGGGCTGAGTGTGTGGTGGGCAGGGTTGGGATAGGCTGTAGCATGCATTGGTTTACTTAAGAGATGGGTCTGGAGACAGAATTGACCCAGCAATTGTAACTACCAGTGTGTACATAGGCTGATGTGGGTGACAGATTAAGCCAGACCCCATACTGACAAGAGTCGGGCCTACGATCACTTCAGAAGAGTTTTCTTTGGGGATCCCCTTAACTGAACCACTGGACTCGGAACTTCAACCATGGGGAGAATCATGGGATCTTTGGTCTGACTATGGAGTACATGTGTCAGAACTGGGCCTCCTTAGTGGTTAACACAGAGCAATTGATGGCCTGCCCAGATGCACAAGGAGGATACGGCAGTCCAATAGAGCCTGTGAAAGACATCTGGTACTATAGCAAAGGAAGGAGGACAGAACAAATTGGACAATTACCCCAGTCAAGCATTGACAGCAAATATCTTGGTGAATGGAGACTCTGAGGTAAACTATGTCAGTCAATGAGCCCTGGAAGGATTTCCTCATCCTTGCAGTGCTGTACCAACAGCATTTCAGAACTATTGAAACACTTGAGCAGAGCCCTCAGAGCATGCTCCACATTGGGGATCCTGGGATGACCTGGGTGGCAGTTTCCCATGTCCAGATACTGTGATGGTTGGGAGGCGGGGTATGGCTTCTCTCCTTATCTCCCTTCTCCCCTCAGATACAGGAAGAAGAAAAAGAAAATTTGCACAATGGTCTCACCTACTTTCCCCTAATTCTCAATCCTTCCCACCCTAATCAACTATGTAAACATTATCAAAAATAAGTTTTAATTAAAAAAGAAAGAAAGAATTGAGAATAAGTGGGTTATAGTTATTTCTTGCAAGGTTGGCTTCCCATGACAGAGTGCTGGTTTAAGTTCCACTCTGCTTCCGATTCGGTTACCTGCTAATGTGCCTAAGAAGACACAGAGTAGGATGGCCCAAGAATTTAGATCCCCATTGAATGTGTGGGAGACCCAGACAGAGTTCTGTTTCTTAACCTTGGACCTGAACCATCCCGGCTTGCTGTGGTCATTTGAGGAGTGAACCAATAGGCTGAAAATCTCTCTCTTTCTGTTTCTCTTTCAAATAAATAAATCTTTGTGCCATAGAAATAGACACAAGAATATTTCATTCCATCTCAGGACAGTGGTGCCCTGTCAATAGAGTGGCTGTGCTAGGTTTTGGAGAGGAGAGCAGGGCCTTTAGTTACGTTTGTGATATTTAGGGGTTTTTTTGTATGTGTGTGATTTAAGGAAAATATAGCAAAATGTTAATGATTTTAAATGCTGGCAGTAGGCTTAGGGTGGTAATGGTTTTTGAACTTTCTGAAAGATTTCATAATTTCAAAATCAAATTTTAACAAAATTTTATTTCAAATATACTTCTTAAATGTTAGATTGAAAATGTTAAGCTGAAAAGGCAAGATGCAAAACTGCATATGTCACACAATCTTAACCACGTGCCAAAGAAAAATGAGAAGAGGTGAGAAACAAATCCTTCTAATATAACAGGCATTTTCCAGCAGTGGGTAGGAATATTGAGAGGTGTGTGTTAGAGACACAGCGCCTGTGATCTTTTTATGCCATCTTTTCCTTTTAATTTCTGAAGGGGTCCAGGAACATCCTTTTGTGTTGAGATTGTTGTATGCGGAAGGAAGTTTTGTCTGAGTGCCCTGCTCTCAGGATGCCCTGATCTGCCTGCAAAAGCAGACCCTTCCATGGATTCAACTGCTGTAAATCCTCCTTCTTGGGGGCTTCCTCCATAAACTGGAAGACAGGAGTACTGGCTGCTTTCGAGAGAGGTAAATATTGGAGGAGAATCTGCTTAAAAGAGACATTGCCATTAAACAGTGATGCTTCCCACTGCTGAGAGCACTAACCATCACCCCTCCCTTCTAGTCTGATTAAGGACCCATGCGTCTCCCCCACTCCTAGACATTCATTTTCCCACAAGTGTCTTCTTCCTCTCCTTTCTCTTTTAAAGGTGATAAGTAAGCCCCAATTCAAATTGTTTCTTTGGCTTCAATCTCCCGGGAGCTCTTGAGTACTTCTGTAAATAAACCCTATCTTTTCTCCTGTTAATCTGTCTTTTGTCATTTTAATTTGCAGAACCCCAGTGACCAAACAAAAGTAGAGGTAGAGTAAAGCTTTCTCCTCCCAGATACTATCTGCCACGATTCTTACTTGATGATTCAAATGGTCTCAATGAAGGGTGGGAATAGAAAGAGACAAAAAGTTTGGTCCACGACTATCAGACACTTGGGAAGCCAAGAACTGGGTTATAGTGCTTTCCTGTAGTCCCTTAGCTCTGTGTGGCAGGAGAATTTATTTCTTTCCTTCCTCAGTGCTCAAAGGAGAGGACCCAGATCTCACTGTCGGTTCCAGCAATTTACTTGCATGAAAACTGAGTTTCCTCTCTAGGATCTCCAAACTACTGTGGTGTTTAGCCGAGGTTAAAAATGAGCCCAGCAGGCCCTGACAAAGGATGTTATTTAACAGCTCTTTGCTTCTGGCAGGGACTGGCTAATTCCACTTAAAGAAGGCCTGGATTTCTTCTTTGAACCTCTTGTTGCTTGCATCAGTGATGTACTCCCTTCATAGCAAGGGTAAAGAAGGCAGGAACAGGACCAGCCAGGAGAAAATGGACTATTCAGAGGAAGGAGATGTGGTGTAGGATGAAAGATGCCTACAGCTGAGCAGCTCTGAATCCACTGAATCCACCATGCCCAGACCACCCGCACTTGCCCTCCACTCCCGGAACGCTGGGAGCAATTTGGGAGCGCTCCACAAAGGTGTGTGATTTTGAGAATGACCTATACATTGGCCATTGAGGCCATTCTCATACCTGTCTCTCAGCAATGCCTCGCAAACCTTAACGTATACATGTCTATTCCTACCAGTGTGCCAATGAGGGGTTGACAACACAAGTGTTTATAGCAGCCTGGGCAGTAACCACACCATGACAAGGGGCTTGTTTTGCAGCCCAGCACCACACCTGACAGATACATTTTCTTTTAAATTACCATGCTGGGGAAATGAATCAGACAGGATGATATTCAAGTGTTGGCCATCTAGTAGCAGAGAAGAAAAGCCTGGTGGTTCTCGATTTCCAAGGGCTTCGTTTCATTGATAACAACCTGTTTTCTCCTTAATTCTCTAAAATACCCAGATGCCTTTAGCTGCCTGCTTCCTCCTGAGCCGGAGCATTTCCAAATGGCTCTTCTGTTGATCCAGATTCTTGGGTTGTTCCATTGATTTCCTCTTTGTCTCCTTGTCTTAAGTTTCAGTCTCTGCAGTAGTGGTTCATGATGGCACGTTGTTATCCAAGATGCATTTACTTTGTTTGCCGAATATAATAAGGATTATAGCAGAAAGAAACGGCAACTAGTGGGGAAAAAAAAAATAACAAGAATAAGTCTGGGGTCAGTACCTTCCAGTATCCTTCAAATGACAACGACATTATTTAGGCCCTAATTAACTCAAGGTATATAAGCACCCCCTTACCCTGGGCCTCATCTTACTCTCAGCATGCGCTCTGTTTTAGGGCAATATTTCTCAGAATCAGATGTGCAGAGCACCTGAATCAGGATCTGCCATGAAACTTTGTAAAACTTTCCACCCTCACGTGCTATCAATCAATCAATAAATGGAATTAAAATTTAAAATATACCCTGCCTAATTTAAACAAGGAAAGAGACAAATGTGTCTGATTCTGTATTAATTTGGTGACATAGCCTGAGAGTTGGAAAATGACCATCTGCAGAACCAATTGTTCATTTTGACAAAAAAAAAAAAAAAAGAAAAAAGAAAAAAAAGACTTATGGGAGCACAGTCATGGCTCTTGGTCTCCATGTTATCTGGGGTTGCCTCTTTTCGCAATGGTTCAGTAGATGCCACAAACAGGCTGGACCTTACTTTACCCAAGAGCCAGAAATTCCATCTGGATCTTTCACGTGGTAGGGAGGGCCACGCACTTGACCCATCCTCTATTGCTTGCAGGATGTAGTTAGTAGGAAGCTGAACTGAAAGCAGAGTAGGTAGGATTTGAACCATCATTGACATGGAAGAAGGGCAGTTTAATCTGCTGAACCACAATGTTCACTTTATGGATTGCATTTTTCCTAAAGCATAAAGTAGACAAAGAAAATAACAAAGAAATTTAAAAGTGTATTCTTTAAATTGCTATCCTTTATCATAACAGTGATTTTTTTTTAAGTTTTACTTATTCCTTTGTGAAAGAGACCGCTACAAGGAAAAGGAGTATCAAAACTGGGAGCCAAGAACTTGATCCAGGTCTCTCATATGGGTAGCAGGAACCCAATTCTATAGCTTTGATGAAGCTATTTTGAAAGTACTCTGTATATGTAAGATGAGAAATCAGGTAAGCCATTATGTTAATATGTTGGGGTACCATGATTATCATAGTGAAATACAAAGGTTATAAAATCAAGAGGTGAAAACATTGCAACATTACTTTTTTCATCTTATTATTAAGAAGTTGTTTTTCAACCATGTTTTCTGAAAAGGCCTAGAAATAGCACCAGTTCTTACTGCTGATAATTCCTTCAGCCCAGAGGGTGGTTTCTAAATACCATTCCTTATGGAAATGTACCAGAAGCGTGGAGGGAAGACTGACTCCATGAACAAGATAAACCTGCGCTCTGTTGCCAAGTCAGAAGTCAAAAATAGTGTCCATAGCCACTATGGTCATGTCCTAAGCACGTTAGAGCCAGCCAAAGGCTCACTATCAAAGATGGAGAAAATTCAGCATCAAGATTTTTGAATATCAAATTAGAAGGAAAATAAATAAATAAATAAATAAAATAACCCAAAAGCTCCTTTGGTCTTTTGTAGAGGGAGATGTTACCAAGAAAAAAAAAAAGCATTTGTCTATCAATATGAACTGCATTTCAGATCATTTAGCCCAGCTGATAAGGGAGAATTGGTTTCATAGAATACTTCCTGCAAAATGACAATTTGTTACCTGTAATGAAATACACTGCCAAGCCCATTTAGAAAACTTGCTGACGACGAATTTCACAAGAGAAAGATTGGATGCTCACAATGTGAACCTGCTGATCAATTTATCATCAGCAACTTGGAACAAACACGGCTTCTGTACCTCCTGATAGCAGGCGATGCTAAGTGCAGAGAACCCAAAATGAACAGTGCCGAATCTGGATCCATTCCAGGTGGAGTGTGCGGTCAGTCAGAGGAAGGAGTTAGAGGAATTTTGAGTCAGTTCTGACCGAGAATGTTAGTGCAAACAATCTGAGGGGATCAAAGTGACAGTAGAGTTAATTGAGGAACTCAGACTCCTGATACCCAGGAGGGGACCCACGGGTGGGATCCCATAAAGCCTGGGTAAGGAAGCTGGGTAAGGTGCATTCTGCTATTAACAAACCTAGTGTAGAGATAAAAAGCCAGGAATTGTTTGCAAACAGAGAAGAAATTTTGTTTGCAAATTGAAGAAACGAACATGATAAGAAGTGGGTAGCATATCCCAGGATAGATCCAGGAGCTGGTGTATCGCCCGAAAGGAGAGGTAGACGACAGGTTTCTGGAAGTGTCCTGGGATTTTAAGGGTCGCCTGACTCCTCCTTGCCTGGGTGGGAGCCTGCAGAAGACATTCCCCATTGGTGGTCTCTAACCAATTAAAAAATCCTGTATTTCCCACTAGCTGATATTATTAGGCGAATGGTCTCACAAGTTTTGCCCCTGGACCTGACATAAGAGTTTAGTGGGCTTGGACAGTCATACATTCTATTGATCAATTCCCCATGGATATCAGAGATTTTTTTTTTCCCCCTTGATGGATTCTGGCGGAACATCAGCAAAATTCTCCCCGAGAATGTATATACAAGGAGGCTTCAAAGATTTCATGAAAAAATGCAACTAAACGGCAATGTGTATTTTCTACATTTTTTTTTCAAGACCCTCGTATATGCTAAAGCATTGGTATCCTTGTCTATCACTGGGGAACATGGACAGCATCCTTATCTATCACACACATAAAAAGGGGTGAACGTGTGCTAGGATGTACTAAACAGGTACCAGCAACACTCCCGTGCGATGTACACACAGCCACCTTGCTTTGATTCCAGCTCAGGCACTGAGCTGCCCAAACATCTTCATCAACTTGTGTCTATTTCAAGAGCCTAAAAGGCTTTGGTGTTTTCCAAAAGGGTGGGTTTCAGGATGTGTGTCTCATACGAGGGAGAGATACAAACCCCAGCCAACTGGGGCTACTACAAACTCTACTGCAAGAGAAACTGAGAAGTCCTAAAGCCTCCGAAGGTCTCCTTTGCTTTGTTTCACTACTGAGATCTTTGACCAGGAGGACTTTAAGCCCTGTCACTTTGGCATGTACCTTTCTGAATCGTTGTTAATGTTGATGCATGTTTCTGAACTGTGATTGGAACCCACTCCCACATGCCAAAGCAAGAACTGCCCTTCTTGTGTCTACATTTCTGCCTAAAATAAAAGATATCCATGGTCCCTGCATTGGAAATCATTCCTCGTAGTCTCTTTATTTGCTGTAAATAAATTACTTTGTGTGACAATTCCTTCTGCTTCCTTTCTTCAAGCTCACCAGGAAGCAGTCCCACAATTGTAGGTAAAAAACAGCTAGAGCTTAAAAATAAAAGATCTGAAAGGAAAAAAGTAAGCCACAGAAACGACTATATCATAAGCTAACTTACACATTTTCACAGCGTATATTATTTTTATTTCAAATGCATAATTTATGCATAAATTCACACAAAACCACGGAACATATTTCCCAAAGCTCCTTGAAAATTTTTGAATATGCATGCAATGCATTGATGTGATTATAGTTGTGAGCAGAGTTGAAATCAGTGGTTGGCATTCCAGAAAATGCATGGAGTAATAATTGCAGCATTCCAAAAACGAGAGTATGAGTACTTTAACTTTCTATACCTCAGGTGCAACAGGTACCTTCTGACTCACCTGACAAAATAGGGGGTGATAATACCCGCTCTCCCCACAGCGCCGCCCTCAAGTCCTCTTAAGTGTCTTAAACACCAAAAAAATAGATCCTTCTGAAGAGAAACCACCTTGGTTCTGGGTCACTGGTCTTGGGGAAGAAGAACGGGACACCAGTGCCCTAAAGGACCTGCAAAATTGTCCCCTATGTCAAATTTCTGTTTGTGTATAAATGTGAGTTGACTGAATTAGCTCTGAGAAAGAGGAACTATATAAATGCTAATAACTCCTAGGCAAACTTAATCTTCCATTCACCACTTAGGGAATTTCCTTTTCAAGCCACCTGTGAAGAATCTATTGTTGTTCTCACCCATGTTAATTATAATAAGAGTTAGGCAGAGCATGGGGATGAGAGGAGAAAGGTAATTTGAATGTTGTTGAGAGAAGGAAGAGGCAGCCTCAGGCACTGTCAGTGGGAATGACAAAGGGTAGTTAGCAGAGCCTGCTGCAAATTCCAGAAACTCTGGGGTCATTTCACACAGATTATCGTTGAAAGAAGGAGGCGACACAAGCAGCCCTCAGTAGGGGTTTATTGGACATATTAGGCTTATGTGGGACTGTTTGGCAGAGTGAGAACCTACATATACTAACATGGAAACAACTTTCTAAAATGTAGTATTTCAAATAAACCTACTGAGAGGAAGAAAAGAAACATATGGGAGAACAGTATGTAAAATAAGGCACCAACTTTGTTTTTTTAAGGAAGAAAATGAAAATAAAATATTTTAGCATGAGTAGAAAAACAATACTGAATGTGTATGCTGTGGTTATCTTTAAGTTGTGAAATGCATGAATTTTCATTTTGTGTATTATGTATTTATGAAATAGTTGTACCTCGGTGAACTCTATTCGATTTATCATTAGAAAGGCAACAATAAAAGTTTGTCAGTCTCCTGTATGTTAAGAAGATAGAAGTCTAAAAAGTTCTTTTTTCCATTACACAGGATAGAATTTAAGGCAACATGCTGTGATGACAATCTGTCTTGATATGTTAGACAGTTAATGTTAGGTTCAGAGGCACTCAGACTAGTTAGCTACAGAGAGAGAGAGAGAGTTTTAGACTTTCAGCTTGGGTAATGCGGTTTTATTAGGGGAGAGACTCTGAGGAACTGTTCCCCAGTGGCCCTTGTGGCAGGGTGACCACATGTGAATGTGGCCACCTAGGATATACATCTTAGGCACAGGGGTTGGGAGGAGGCAGCTCCTTGGTTTTGTGCAACTCAGGGCTGAGACAGCGTCTGGGTGGGTCCTGTAGGGCATTCCAGGCATTCCTAATGAGATAAGACCTGGATGATCCATCCTGGACTCCATGCTCAGCCCAGCCTAACAGTTTATAGTCAAGGAAGTTTACTAATAGGGAATAAATAACTGCAGAACAAGCACCTTGAGATGGTTTTCTCCATAATAAAACAACAATGACAATAGCAAGAAGCTCAAGTAATGCTTAACCACGGTAGGACCCAAAGAGAACATACATAGCTTTGAAAATCAAAAGAAAACTGCTTTTCAAAGCACGAAGACATACAATCATCTGATTAATTTCTTCAACATATGTTCCACTAAAGTGTAAGATGGTTTCTAGGACAGCGTGCGAAATCACTGGTAAAGCAATCCCTCAGCACTCCTCAGCCGGGAGAGCCAGGAGAAAGTCGGGGGGAAATCAGCATGCAGTGATGAGGAAGGCACCACGGGAGCTTCAACTGCAGTCACCTGGGAGGCAACACAACACAAGCTGGCAACAAGCGAGGCGTGCTGGCGAACCCTGGAAAGGCTGCACCCGGGAATCACTATGAAAACAGAGGAGTCTTTCAGCCCACAGGCTTTGCACTTCGGTTTTCAGGAAGCTGACACATCTTTGTGATATCTGCCCAGAGCATCATGGAAGAGAGCCATCAACAATGAGATGTGGGCAGATCTCAGTGCTGTCCCCAACTCCAGCTTGCTAAGTTTGAGCAAACTAGTGCTTGTCTAAGTCTGTTTTTTTTTTTTTTTAACCTGAGGTGAAACTAGTGGTAGTCAATCCTAATTCAGTCATTCCACTTAATAAGGTGGTTATGAGGACTAAACACAATAACGTTTATACAGTGCTCAGCACAATACCCGGCAGGTGGTTGGCCCCTGACATATAACACAGACTATTATTGTGTTGTTGCTGTTGAAACAAGGCGTCCTTGGAGGCGAGTAATCTTTGCATGGTTTATTGACTATGTCTATTTGCCAACTTATAGTAAGTATTTATGATTTTGCACAGTTTTCGTGGGTCAGGAATTAGAGATCCTGGTTTCTGCCTGACCTAACTGTTGTGGCCATTTGGGGAATGAACCAGTAGATGAAAGACCTCTGCTTCTCTGTCTTTTCATCCCTCTCTTTGTACCTCAGCTTTTCAAGTAACACACACGTGCGCACGCATACACACACACACACACGATGGCTTACTCAGTGAGTACATAGGGAAGGTTCTTGTGCTAGGAGCTCTCACTTCACTGCTGACATCGCCCAATGGTTTTCATGAATCACTCTAAAATGAAGGACTAATAAAGACAGCAGCCTCCTTTTTATTTTATAACCCACCTTACAAGTTGCCCTCATCATTCTCACAGTATCACTTGACTATACAGATCAGCCACCTTTAGGACAGGTAGGTATGAAGGCCTGGAGGTGAGATCATGTGTACCATCTTATAGGTTGGGCATCCACACAGCATTCTTGTATCAGACGGAATTCTAATTCTTGCTTGACCAAAATCCCACCCGAGACAGTCATGGGATTCTTATTATGTGAAAAGTGAAGTGTCAGGTGGAACAATGCAAAACTAAATGAATTATGATCCTTTTTCTGTAAGGTCGTTACAATCTGGGAGAGAAGATGGACATACACCTGCAGTAAGCCAAGGGCCGGGGTATGTGGAAGAGAAACATTTGAGACTATGTTTTGATGAATCATATCATAACCATTACGTTAACAAGTACATGCTGTTAGCTATGTGCCAGCGAATGAACTGGATATTTTACTTGTAATGCTAGCTCTTGGAAACCACAGAGCAACTCGGCAAGGTGGAGAGGCAGAGAGAAGAGAGACATGCAGGCATACACAGAGAATTCCCATCCTGTTGGTGACTCCTTACATGTCCACAGTGTTTGAGACCTGGCTGGGCTGAAGTGAGAAGCAGGGAGCTCAATCCAGGTCATTGTCAGGGGGTCCAATTATTTGAACCATCACCCGCTGCCTCTGAGGGTCTGCGTTAGCAGGGAGATGGACTTGGGGGCAGAGCCAGGACTTGAATATAGATCCTCATAGTGACTAGGCTAAATGCCTCCTCCATCCTTGGGTGTTTTCACATGGTTTCCCCTCTGCACGTATCTATGTACTAATAATCTCTTTTTAGAGTTGGTGAGCTGTGTGTCATTTTTGTGGGTCACGTTCCCATGAGCTCATGCGACCTAAATCGCTGCTTTAAAGGCTTTAATTCCAAAGAATATCACCTGCTACGGTACTGGGGTGTGTGTGTGTGTGTGTGTGTGTGTGATCTTTAACATATTAGTTTTTATGGAAAAAATCCAGCCCATAACATGTCACTCTCTTGTGTCGGTGTGTGTGGATGAAACTCAGATGTCAGGAAACTCCAAAGCGATCAAACACATCTGGCTCCTGGACACTGGCAGCTGGGTGTGCAGCAGCAAAGATACAGGAGAAGTTGGAACCCTCTGCCCCACTGTGTCTGTCCTGAATGCCTCCAACTTGCAACCAATGTCAGAGTGTAAAGACCATTCTATCACTTCTGAGTCCCAAATCTCACACACTTCACTGCTGGCAATACTTACCCGGACCCTCCGAGAAATGGCATTTCGTGGTAATGCAGTTCCATGCACAACTGCACAACACAATGTCTCTGGGTGTTAACTTGCTTCTGAAGAGGAAAATATTCTAGAGTAATTTCTGTTTTGACATGTTCCAGATGAGGCTTCAAATATTTCACCGCAAAAAAAATGAATTAAAAGATAAATTTATTTTGTCCTTTCACAATATGCATTTTCCATGAACATATTGGAGATGTCTTACAATCATGGGTTCTAATTTTTTGCATCAAAATAAGTCTATCTTTTAATTCCATTTTTTCACAAAGTTTTTGTAGGACCCTTTTATTTGGATTTACATTGATCAGCATCTTACATATTCTTACAGTCAACTAGAATCAGAAACAAACTCTTTGCAACTAGGACTTTAGGAATGATCAATTCATGATTTCTTGTAATGAGAAAAAAAATTACTTACTAAATGCTTGATATTTGTTAGGCCTTGTGAAGGATATTTTAATGCATTATGCTCTTCAGTCTAATAGCTATCCTAAATAGCAATATGAGCACATCTGGTTTGCAAATGAGGGAACACAACACCAGAGGGATAAAGCATTTTTCTCACAGTCATGTAGTATGTAATAATAAAAGTAATGGCTGACTTTTACTGAATGCTTGCTAAGTGCCAGCCACTTTGATTTAAATCCTTGTCGTCATAATACTTGATAGAGAAGCTACAGTTATCCTTGCTTTACTCTGGAACAAATTGAAACAGACCATCTTAGTGCCTTTTCCAAGGTCACACAGGAATTCACTGGCAAAGCTATGTGTGGCAGTGACGATGGCGCTAACTAACATCCCATCTCTGTTGTTAGAGCCCCTTGCAGGTAGTGTGACTAAATGACTACTTTTGGGCAACAGGCTTTGAAAGGAAGTATGTGGACCACCGCTGAGGTGAACCATGGAAAAAAAGTACGTGAAGTTTTTTTCATGTCCTCTTCTGACTTGTTGGGGAGCACGCTCCCAAGTGCCCATTTTGGGCATGTAACTCCAGGAAGATATGATCCTATAGTGTCTGTCGAGCCTATTGAGATGAGAAAAGCCCTTACTAGTCTGACTAGTGATTTCTTTTCATTGCTAAGCTCTGCTACCCTTCCCAACGGACAGCACAGAATGGTGACTTCAGTGGGAAGTCAAATTTGTCACTTTTAATTCCACATGCCGCACTGTTCTGGCCAGCTGAGCCAGTAACATGGACACGGCGAAGGTCTGGGGGATGACACACCGACAGGAGACCAGTGATGGTGGAAGTCTCTGCCCCAAGTCTCTCTCCGAGGCCTCCCTTTATTGCCTCCTCTCTTGACCTTTCACCTACTTCTTGTTCACTCTTTCCCTCACAGCCTCATTAGCGCATATTGGATACAGCTGAGACCAGGTGCT
The DNA here is from genome assembly GCF_017591425.1 of Ochotona curzoniae. NCBI lineage: Eukaryota > Metazoa > Chordata > Mammalia > Lagomorpha > Ochotonidae > Ochotona > Ochotona curzoniae. Next base: position 14,579,803 of record NW_024465035.1, on the reverse strand, counting down.
TCTAGCCCAAGCCCACTGCCTGTAGTGCTCGGCTGAACGAGTGCTAGTCAACTCCTTAGTCCACAACACCACACCATGCCTCCTTTCAACACAAGTACTGAACTGACCAAGGTTAGTTACATCAATTGGTGGTAATTCCAGCAATATTTGTAATAGTTTACCCAAGGAGCAGAGTCCGGTATGTTAGAAAGGGCAAGAGGGAAGGTGATTGATGACATAGCACGGTATCAGGAAACTACGGATGTCTACCTATTTTGTTTCAAATAGAAAAATTATTGATCTATTCTAACATGATTTGAAATGAAGAGACTGAGAAAACCAGAGACGCAGTGGTGATGGTTCAAATATTGGACCCATGTTACACACAAGGGAGATTCCATTGAGTTCTTAGCTGATTGTGTAAGCAAAGCTGCATTGGAACACAACCATTCTGCTCAGTCATTTCACTCATCCAATTACATTTTGTCTAAGGCAGCTTTTGAACTACAACAGTAAGGTTGAGAATTCGTAATAGAGACAGTAAGACCCAGAAACCTAAAGTGCTTGCTCTCTGATCTTTTACAGAAAAGTGTTTGCTAATCCCTACCGAGATCAGAGGAGATCGGCGCGTTTAGGGTAGTATGGCCTTAGACTACTTGCTAATCCCTAACCCTGAGGTATTGAAATAGGGCCCAGAGGCAATAGGACTTTCTCTTAAGAAAGACCAGTTAGATCCTCCCTAGGCGCTGGCTTTTGTCCTGTAAATTCTGTCCTTAATAGCATTCTCAAGTTAAATTAAGGTCTTAAAGGGTCCCACAGAAGTGTAAACAGACTGTCAGCTAACTCAACACCCCAATTAACATTGAGATAAGAGCTGTTTCCCAGTCTCCTTGGTCTCTCTTTAGAGCGCAGTGAACTGCAGAGCAGCTGGTGGGAGTAGAGAGTTAGGCATGGGTTTGCAGCAAATTTTGAGGGGCTCCAGTTAAAGCACCGGTCAGCACCTTTGCTTCAGAATTTGATCTCCCTCTAGCTGTTTCCGAGAACTTATGCTCCATATTCCGCAAGTGTAACTGACCCCTTTTCTTAGGCTTTGCGTTTCAGGTCCAGGGGTGCTGAGATCTGGCTGATTCTGAAAAGCAGAAAGGCATATTGAGTGGACTTTGTGCCTACGTCAAAGCTCATTTTGGATTTGTCTCCTCCGGGAAGCCTTCCCTCACGTTCTATAGAGTTTACATAATTTCTTTGGTTCCTTGCACTTCTCTAATTAGCAGTACCTCCTGGTGGTTGGGATCATACTCTTACACTCCTTGCTTTTGAAACTGCCTTCTGACTCTTGGGGACCGCATTCCAGTGGGATGGAGAATCCTGGCCCTGCTTCTTGATCGCTCACTGGGTAACCTGCCATTCCTGGCCTAAATGGCATTGAACTTCTCCTGAGAGGCCATGGAAGTTTCCTCTGTATTTCTTTTGTAGTCAATGATGATGACTTAAATTCGTGAGCATTTCGATCCTGAAACTTGGCCAAGGGAGAGCTGCCTCGGGTGGCCACAAAGTGGATTAGATTTGGATATATCAGTAAGATGTCCGCATGCAAACTCTTGATTTATACTATGAAGGCCTGGATAGTAAGAGAGGAAAGTAGGCTTGACCATACGCACAAATATTAAAAATGTGCCCAGTCATCAAGACCCTTGTATTGCTACTGTAAGGAGTTATTCGAATATTCCACTCCACCCCACCCCCCAACCCAGCGCCATTTCATCTTCCTTACAGCTCATGAAATTCGCGCCAGTCCAGCCGTCCACCAATCAGATGTAACCCGGCATTTCACCTGAGAATCCCACCCCCAATCTCCCAGCTCCTTCCCCAACTCTGCCCGCTTACCAATCATTCTTAGGCAATAAACTGTGACAGTCTCAGGCACCAATCCCTCCCCCCATCCACAGACCTGCCCTCCATCCCTCCCAATCCCCGCCATCCTCCCACACACCTTGCCGGCTCACCTGAGTGACATAAAGGCCCCCAGGTGCGGCTCTGTCTCTCTCTCCTTCCGGCCCCCATCTTCATCTCCCTTTCTCCTTGCTGCTCTCCTACCACCTCCATCCCGTTGCTGCCCTGCTGGAATAAACCTCCTAAGATACCTCATTGCGTCTGGTGTTTTTGGCTCATGGTAAAGAACCTGGCTGCGGAAATTAGCTGCACATAATGTCGTAATAACTAGAACTTTAACTTTTAAAACTAACTAACAGTTACTGCTCTGAATCTTGTGCCATCAGACTGAGCATGAACTGGATTAGGGATTATTTCTAATTTCTTGTTGAATAAATTGCAAAGTGCCTTGTTCATTGTTGCAAGATAGGGCAACACTTGGAATTGGAGCTGTTCCAGTTCTTGTCAGTTTTGCTTCTGGAAAATTCCACCTCAGTGTTGCTACACTGAAGACCAAGCTTTTAACACTTGGAACTCTGGAGGGTATGCGCAAACTGCAACATGCCTGTTGTGAGCTATTGGGGTTTGGGAATCTTCTGTATGTTAAATTTGGCCAAAATTATTGATTCTGTAGAAGCAAACTCCTAAGTTTATTAGGGCAACAATGAACTCAACCCAAAGTATATTCATTTTCTGCTTTCTTATTCAGTATCTGTTTCCTTGTGACTAAGTTCTGGGCAGTGAGAGGGAGTGCTGAGTCGACTGCCTTGATAATCTGATTCAGAAGGACTGACTCAACTGACAGCTCTGCCCCTTTGCCCTCCCCTTCTGTCTTCTTCCCACTTCCAACTCACACATCTGAAAGCTGGAGCGTTGTGGGCCATTTATAGACTGTGAGGTTCCTTTTGGAATGGAAGCCAAGTTCCAGCATGGTAGGGAAGGAAGAAAAGAGCTTCATCTCTGATAGCTGTAGAAGCATGGAAACATTCTCCAGAACTTTCTTATTTGAAAGAAAAAAAAAAAGTTTTTAATCTCAACTCTTAAGGGAAGAAATTGTGGAGTGAGAACATAGAATACAATCTACGTTGTTACTGTAAATACACATAATAGATATTAACAATTTTGTTTCTTTTAAAAATATATATTTGAATGTATTCAATGTATAGTACTATTTTTTAAAAAAAGATTTATTTATTTGAAAGACAGAGTTACAGAGAGAAAGAGTTTTTCCATCTGCTAGTTCATTCTCCAAATGGCTGCAAGTGTCTAAGGCTGGGCCAGGACAAGCCATGAGGCAGGAGCTGCTTCTTGGTCTTCCATGTGGGTGTCTCTGCTTCCCTTGCTTTTCCAGGCCATAAGTATGGAGCTGGATAGAAAGTGGAGCAACATGTCTTGAACTGGCACTCACACAGGATACTGGCATTGCGGGTAGCAGGTTTACCTTCTGGGTGACAATGCTGGCCACAAGATTTATTTTTGTGAAAGGCAGAGTAACAGAGAACACAAGACGGAGAGACAGAAAGAGAAGAAAGAGAGAGAAGGAGAGAGACTGGGGAGAGAGCTTCAGTTCACTGAGTAAACAGCTGGTGCTGGGCATTGCTGAAGCCTGGATCCAGGAACTATCTACTTCTCTCACATGCATGGCAGGAACTCAAGCATTTGCATCATCATTTTCTGCTTCCTTGGTGTATTAGCAGGAAACTGGATTAGAGACAGAGCAGCTGAAAGGAACCAGCTCTCTAATACAGGATTTCAGTGTCACAAGCAACAACTTAACCTGCCCAATAGAGGCCACTTTACTATAGCAATGATAAAATCGAACATCTGCAGGAATAAGGACTAGTAATTACTAGAGTCAAATAAGAGTGAGGAGTTGCTTATATGGGGGGAGAATGTTTGCTGAGCGATGAGTGGATACGATTAGCTGGGGTGCTAGGCTGGGAATGAGTTTTGACTCCTAGTTCTACCTCTTGGGAACAGTGTTAAACTTCTCTGAATCTCAGTTTTGTCACCGGTAAGCTGGAAACAACTCAGGTCAAATCCAATTGCAAAGTTAAGTGGTATAATATATCCACCACAGCTAAAGTGGCTACGAAATTCATGAGAGTAATAGAGATGATAGTGACATTTCTCTGGCTATCTTGGGTATAAAGCAATGGAGTTTGGAAGCAGTCATCTCTATCGAATGGAAGAATTTATGTTCAGTGCATATTTCATGTACAATAGTGTTTATTTCCTAAACATGTTTTAAACAAAAACATATTTTCTCCTTTTTCCCCTAAGATAACTGGAAGAACAACTAAGAATGTATGTGCTCATTAGCTCTTCACAACAATTCAGCCTAGTGCTTTGTGAAACTACCTTATTTGACTCCAATTTTCTAACAATGCAAGGTTTTACTGTCTCAAACCCACTTACATTTGTCTTATAGGCTTGTAGCAAGAACCACATAAGCATCTGTAAAGAGCTAATACTTCAACATCGGGAAGCTTATGAGATTGCTGGGAGTTTTCACTGAATGGATGAGACATGTGACCTAACAGCCATGGAGGTACTAGGGGTCAGTCTGAACCAACGACGTTAGCAAGACACACATGCAGTCATAACTACATGTAAACAAGATGGTAAGTGCACCTCTTCGGCAGACCTCATCTGAGTAGGGTCTTTTGGGGGAAAATGTGATGGAAACATTGTTAGTCCAAAATAAAGAGAAAGAAATGGAAGCAACCAGCGAGTACATGTACAATATTCCGATATTACAAGTTGAATTCTTCTGCCAGTTAAACACATTATGTTGTAATTGTTATTGTCGCTGACTTGAATGTGTTATTAAGTACAAAGAATTATTATGATGATTGTTACAAGTCACAATTATGTACTAAATTGTCTCTTTCGCAGCACGTTGAAAACATTAAGTAATTCTTGTGTTGGAGCAGCCCCTGAGGAGGGGTACTGTTAGGTAGCTGGTCTGACTCATGAATTCTTATGGGAAATTCTGCCCCAGAGAGCTTTGTCACCTGCCCACTGTCCTGTCCAAAATCAAACCATTGCTACTTCATAACCACTCAGTGATATACCAAATCACACCCATTCATTCATTCAGGTTCTTCCCATCTGCCAGGTGCAGAAGATGCTGTCAGTCTTGAGGCTTCTGTCGTCACCTGCTTCTTGAGACCCAAAGGTATTCCTCAAGGTGCTTGGGGATCATTTTATCAACATGCCCAGCAGGCCTCAAGCAATAGTTGATAGCAGTTAGTGTCTGGATGACCTAGTCTCTCAGCCCTCTGGTGGGAAAGCAATTGTTTCATTTAATTTCCCAGGGTTATCTGCTCAGGATGGAAATTCATTTCCTTGGAGTGGCAATGGTGTGATCAAACCACTTTCACCCATTATCTTTCATTTCCTTTCTCATTGCCTTAGTGGGGTTCACTGTGTTCCCTCCCCTAATCAAGCACGTACAACTTCTCCTTCTTTTAGGATCTGTTTCTGGGAAAAGACTTGAAGGTAGAATTTTTGTGTTCCAGATCTTATGGACAGAGGGTTGCACACTTAATAGTCTACATGGGCAAGTAAGTAGGTGTGGAAAAAGGGAAGGGAAGGGAATTGACAGCCATTCCCTGAGCATGCCAGGAACCAACATACATGGCACTCAGGGAGAGAAGAACTGTCTGATAACTCCAGTGAACTGGCTCTGTTGTCCACACTAGGCGTAGTTTTTCTCAGGGACCTGAGGAGCAATGATTATTAAATGATGGAAATTTCAACAACTCATTCACTTACTTATTCACTACATATCAACCCATCCCACTTGTTCATTTACCACATATCAACCTATTTGTTAACCACTCATAAATGCTTCAATCTGCTGACTTATCACACTTCTATCTGCCTACCATCCACTCACCATCCATTCAAACATCAACCTGTGCTCTCACCACTGATCCACCTGCTCCCTCAGAGCTTATCTCTTCACTCCCCACTTTCAAGTGCTTAGAAAATTTTTGCTCAGGGCATGAGATCAGATTATTCAAAGTAGGAGGAAGCAATGCCTTTAGAAAAGGTTACCAAGAAGATTTCGACTCACCTTATCACCAGCTACTTTGATTCCTCTGAATGCTGTCATCTATCAGAAATTTTCTCAACATTTCAGGCTGTTCTATCTCAACATACATTTGCTTTGACTGTTCAACTGTCTAAATCACTTTCTCCTTTCATTCCTGATGGCTGGAATTTATCCTCTAGTGAATTCTGTGTTTGGCTACAGGGTTCTTATTCTGGATTGTGGAATTCTTTTTTACCTTCCTAGGAGGGTTGTTTGCTATTGGTTTATAGCACCTGTTTTTCAGAAGGTTTGACTGGTTGATGTGCAGGCACAAGGGCCTGTCCTGTTTGCCAAAATTATTATCTCTCCTATACTCCAGTCCGATTCCAGAGCTTCCCGTAGCATTGGTTGAGGTATCAGCTGCTTGGCAATGCAGTTTACAATTTTGCTTGTCCGAGTCTACTTTCCCCATCTGTACTGTCAGTCTTCCACGTGTGGAGCTCAGTGACTCAGAGGCTGTTTTTAAGGTAACTTGACCTAGTATCTTTGCCAAGCCTTCTCAACGTCTTTTAAATCCTGCCTTAGGATGACAGAATGAAAAAAGAAGCATTCATTTTATCATATTCCTCTCTATGTCCTCAAGGGTTTTAATTCAAGTGTGGTGTCTCTGGAGTAGCAAGACAGAGCTGCTATTATTGTTATGGGAAATGGGACTGACTACAGGACATTTTTAAAGTCCAAGTAGAAGATATTTTTAAAGTCAACGTAGAAGACTTGAAGAAGTGGAGCTCTTGAAGTTGGGAATCAGACGATCAGAGAAATAATCACATACCATGTTTGCCAGAAGCACAGGCATTTTCAAAATTAATAGAAAGCACCCCATTGGTCAAGTTCATGTTCTATTTGTGGTTCTCTGGGGGAGACTTTTACCTTGAAGGCTTGATTGAAGCAGCTAGTGAATAAAGGCAGGAGAAATGCATTTCCTTCCCAGAGCACTTATTTGAATGTCTGAGAACACTGTCCGGTGTAAGACCAGCTGCACCAATTCTGTGTTGTCTTAACCTTCTGAAACAATGACCAAGTGGGTTTTTGCTAGTCATGATGCTGCTGTAATGTGAGCTGCTCAGATGTCAGAATAGAGGGTGGAAAATGGCCCTTTCCTTCCCAAGATTGTTCGAGTTTCTCCCTGGTGGTGAGGTTTGGCTTTTTTATAGAGCAGCATCCATTTGTCAGCAACCTCTAGGTAGCTTATTGATTGAACATTTCTTTATAGAGATGCTAACAGGTGAGGTCCATCCTACCCCCCAAAGCTCCTTGTTTCCCTTTGCTGGTAACTCTACCCAAAAATAGACACATTCTTTGAATAGCAACCTTTGAGGACCTAGCTACCTGCCACCTGCTACTGACAAAGGCCATTCGTCGTATTTGCTTGTCCATTTCTCATTCATGCTGGCTTCTAGAACCTAGACATCCATGCTTTTATGAACCCTTAATTGATTTAGAACCATTGCACCTCCTTCCAGAGGGATCACTTCCTGCCTTCTTTTTCTCACCCAATGCCGCCTCTCCAGCTTTGTGCTGAATTGTGCATCCTTTGTAATGTCCATTTCCACTGCCCTCTCTAAAGCCAAATGTGGTCCCCAGCCAGTGGAATCAGCAACATCTTGCAATTAGTTATAAATGTAGATTCCAGGCTCCACCTATACCTACAGGATTAAAAAAAAATCTTAGAACATTCTAAGAAACTTTCTAGGAGATTCTTATATGTAATTGAGAGGACCTTTGGCTTAACTGTCAAAAGTAGCTATTTTGAAAATGACATGCGGAAGGCAATCTATAGTGTTGATTCTCAACTAAGGACAAGACAAAATCTCTCCTGCTTTTTCTCTATTTGCCTGCAGTAGAAGGAAAGTATGTGTTTGCCACCCATAAATCAGCATCTCTGTGAAGAATCTGGCCCATTGACTATTCAATAGCATGGTCTATTGTTCTAGTTTATTCTTTCACGGTCTGAGAAGATGCGTAGAATGATTGCAGTCTTTCCAAATTTACTGAGACTTGGTTTGCAGCCTAATATATAGCTATCCTAGAAAATATCCTATGTAGTGATGAAAAGAATTTTTACTCTCTAGTTGTTGGGGGGGAAATGTCCTCTAAGTGTCTGCTGGGTCCATTTGCTCCATTGTATGTTTCAACTCTGATATAACCTTATTGATTTTCTGTCTGGATGATGTGTGCATTGAGGAGAGTGGGTTGTGGGAGATTCCCACTCACGTGCTTGAGTCCAACTCTACTGTGAAACTTAATAATACTTGTGCATATCTGGATGGTCTTCTCTTGTGCGCACATATGTTTAAGATTGCTACATTTTCATTATGAATCACATTTTTATGAAACAATGATGTTCTTCTCGGTCTATTTTTATAGTTTCTGTTCTAAAGACTGTTTTATCTGATATGTGGGTAGCTATTTTTGCTCATTTTTTTTTTAGATTTTCACTTGCCTGGTGTATCTTTTATCCTAGCCCTTCACTTTCAGTCTGTGTGTATCTTGTGAAGCAAGTTTCTTAGAGGCAGCATATAATGAGGGGCCTTATTTTTTGTTTTATTCATTTAGGAAACTTAAATCTTTTAGCTATTGAACCTAATCCATTTACATTCCAGCTTAGTATAAATAGATTAAAAACTAGCCCCTGGGCCTGTTGCGGTAATTAGCAGCTAAAGTCCTCACCTTGCATGTGCTGGGATTCCATATTGGTGTGGGTTCATCCAGGCAGCCCCGCTTCTCATCAAGCACCCTGCTTATACCTTGGGAAAGCAGTCGAGGACGACCCAAAACCATGGGACCTTATACCCATGTGGGAGACCTGGAGGAAGCTCCTGGCTCCTGGCTCTGGATCAGCACAGCACTGGCCTTGGCAGCCACTTAGGGTGTGAATCAGCGGATGGAAGATCTTCCTCTCTCGGTCTCTCCTCCTCTCTATGAATCTGACTTCCTGATAAAAAACAAAATAAATGTTAAAAACGAAAACTAACCCCTGTCGCTAGTTGATTGAATGTTGACTCTACCTACTCTGTGAATGAATTTGGTGACACCATGCGTTTTCACATGGAAGATACCTTTCAGCAATTTAGTAAGACTGTTCTGGTGGTGATGAATTTTCTGTCTTTACTTACCAGAACTGCTTACCTGAAAAATGCCTTACTTCTTCTTCATTTCTTTTTTTTTTTTTTAAGATTTATTTATTTATTTATTTATTTTTTGCAAAGTCAGATATACAGAGAGAAGAGACAGAGAGGAAGACCTTCTGTCCGATGAGTCACTCTCCAAGTGACTGCAAGGCCGGTGCTGCACCGATCTGAAGCCAGGAGCCAAAAGTTTCTTCTGGGTCTCCCATGTGGGTGCAGGCTACCAAAGCTTTGGGCCATCCTCAACTGCTTTCCCAGGCCACAAGCAGGGAGCTGGATGGGAAGCAGGGACACAAGGACTAGAACTGGGCCCATTTGGAATCCCGGCGCATTCAAGGCGAGGACTCTAGCTGCTAGGCTGTCACACCAGCCCCTCTCCTGCATTTCTAAATGATAGTTTCACAAGGATTTGGATAGCTAGATCATATGGTAGACCAATTTTCAGTTGACTGAGCACTCTCCACACTGACTTTTGTAATGGCTACCAGTCTACCTTTGCACTAGCTGTGAAGTGGGGTACCATTTTCACCACATCCTCATCAGCAGGTGTTGTTAATAGATTTCAGTATGTAGGCCATTCTCACTGGAGTTAGGTGGAACCTCAATGTGGTTTTAATTTGCACTTCCCTAAGAGCTGGGGAGCTTCAGCATTTTTCCGTATGTCGATTAGTCATTTGAACTAGTTCTTTTGAAAAATGCCTTCTCATTTCCTTTGCTCATTTTTTTTTTCACATGGTTATTTGTTTTGCTGCTGTCAAGTTTCTGAGGCTTTTTGTAAACACCCGGTACTAGTTTCTATCTGTTGCATAGTATGCAAAGATTTTCTTCCATTCTGTTGGTTACCTCTTCACTTTGTGGGTGGTTTCTTTTGCTGTGCAGAAGTTACTTGGTTTGATGTGCTCTCAATGTGTTTTTGTTCTCTCTTCCTCAGCAAGCATACCTGTAATACAGATGTTTTATTGTGTAATGGGTATCTTAAATTTCATGTAGATTCTCTGTTTATTCTTTCAATTATCTTCTCTGTATTTTTTTTTCTGATTGTTTTATTTCAAAATCTTCTCATCCAGGTGAGGAATAATTTCTTCCCCTTGTCTATCTTGTTCAATTCTGTTTTTTTCATTTGATTGATTGAAAATTTTTCCTCCCATGTTTTTATTTGGTTCTTTTGAATGATTTCAATCTCTTCAGTAATATTTTCACTCACATCCTTCATTGATTTCCTCACTAACATCTTTCTATATTTTCTTGCACCACCCTTGCTGTTTCCTGTCTTCCTATGTTGACAAATGCATCATCTTTATGGAGTAGGTTTTCTTGGGGAAGCATCTCTGATTTAGATGCAATGTAGGGTATTACATGGTTTATTGCTCTGGCTTTTGGTTCTAGGTGAGCCTAGACGTGTAGCCTCGAGGGACGTCTTTTGCTTTAATCATTGTCAGCTGTATCTGTAGGTGACCCAAGGGTTGCAACTGCTGCAGTTCATGGGGAAAGAACTGTGATTTTCAGACGAATGTGTGTTCCCTAGGATGTGTAACATCAGTCCACAGAGAAGCCATAACCTTGTGGAGGAGGACAATGTGGGCTTTCTCCTGTTTCCATGGCAAGCCACACCAATCCAGCAGCGTGTGGCATCAATTGCTGTGACTCCAGGATCGTGAGATTAGATGTGTGGCTATGCTGTGACTTATTATGTCAATAACCCTAGTCCCAGGACTGGGAGGATATGACATGAACCCTGTGTGAGTCCAGAAGGGTAGAATACAGGGAATTTCTTCCCTAGGCACACTGGGTAGATTCCAGTAAAACTGAAGAAATTAGAATTAAATGTTACAGTCTTCATGTTGCAGTGGACGAAGGAGGTCATTACCCACATTCCCTAGAGTGAGAGTGGATGGGGTTCTGTTAATACAAGCCTCCAGGAGCTAGGCAGAATCCGCACAGCTCATGCAGAATGAGTGAGCAAAGCTCAGGGCAATGCACGTGAACTCCCAAAGTGCAGGATGCAGTTATGTACTTCTTTAACTTCCTTTCTGGCTTTTTCACTCACCCATTCCTGATCCAAGAGCATGTTATCCAGTTTCGTTTTGTGTGCTTGAACACATTCCACATGTAGATGATGAGAATGCCTGCTCCACAGGCACTGGATGAGGGGCTCTGTGAGTGTCTGCTGGCTCATGTCATCTCCAGCGTGTTTCTTTGTTGCTGTTTTACCTGGATGATCCGTCTAATGATGAAAGTGAGATGTTGAAGTCCTTGAAGGTATACTGAAGCTTAACTTTCCCTTGAGATCTATTAATCCTTAGTCTATAAAGCTGAGTTCTCCAGCTTTGGGTGCATATACATTTAGAGTCATAATATCTTCTTTGTGAATCATTTCCTTCATCATGATGAGGTGACATTCTCTGTCCCTGCTTATAGTTATTTTCCCTAAGGTCTATACATCTTTTTTTTTTTTTTTTTTTGCTGATATCCATGCAGCCTCTCTTACTCATTTTAGTTCTTGTTTACATGTCCTTTCTCTTCCAGACTGTGCCTAACTTCCTTGTGAGCTTCTTTTCTTTTTAAAGATTTTTTTTCAAAAAATGTATTTTAAAGACAGCGTTTCCCACAAAGGGAGATCTTTCCATTTACTGTTTTAGTTCCCAAATCGCTGCAATGGCAAGGCTGGGGGAAGCCATAAGCAGGATCCAGGGGTTCTGTCTGAGTCACCCACATGGCTGGCAGGGGCCCGAGCATTTGGACCACCTGCCACTGCTTTTCCTTGTGCTTGATTAGCATGGGGGCTGAACTGGAAGCAGGGCAGCTGAGAGAGACATGAACTTGTGCTCTCACAGAGGATGGTGAGGATACAAGTAGTACTGGCTTACTATGCTTTTTCACAATCCCAAACCCAAAGTGCAGACAACACTGCTGGGTCTTGATTTTACCTAATTAGGTGGTCCAGAGCCTTTAATTAGAAGGTTTAGTCCATTTACAGTCAACATCATTAATGATAGTAATGCCTTGCTCCTGTTGTCTTTTTCTGTAGTATTTTTTCTGTTCATTAAAAAAATGTTTTATTAATTTATTTGAAAGGCAGAGTTAAGGAATGAGGGAGAAAGAAATAGAGAAAGAGAGAGAGAGAAAGAGAGAGAGAGAAAGAGGAGCCTTCTAATTGCTGGTTCACTCCAAGTGGCTGTGATGGCTTGCTTAGAGGCTGAAGCCAGAACAAGGTGTTTCTCCTGGGACTTCCTTCATGGTTTATGGCTGTCCCACACTGATTTCCCAGGCGCATTAGTGGGGAGCTGAACTGGGCTGGCAACTCCAACAGTTGCTCATTATGGGATACATGTATAGCAGGTGGCGGCTTAACCTGCTACACACCACAGTTCTGACCCACTTATCCTGTTCGTTTTTTTTTTTTATTAATTAGGCTTTTTTTTCTTGTAGGTTTTAAAATTTTGACTATTTTAAATGATGTTAATTGTCTTTATTTCTTAAGGATATTCTTAAATCCCTTGAATAATGTTGGTTAGTTGACACTCTTTTTTTTTTTTTTTTTTTTTGCTTCTCTTGGAGAGTATTTCCCCTTCATTTGAGAGACAGGGCTTTCTGCTTGGTTCCTATCATTTTGCTACATGTCTCATTTGTGTCATGCATTGATCTCCTAATTTCATGTAACTTCATGTCTGTATTCCCTTGTATCTCTTTGGGTATCTGCATCACCATTCTTTAAAATTATTTGTTGGTCATTTTGCCAAAGTCCATTTCAATGGGGAATAATAACGAAGCAAATTTGGACTCCTTTGTGGCAGGATATTGCTTTTCTTTTCCTTATTTCTTATGCTTTCACGTGGATGTTTTGCATCGGTAGTCGCCATCACTTATACAGATGCCTTTTGTGGATGGAAGGTTCTTCCTGAACTGCATCTTCACATGTTGGCTTGATGGCTGCTTTGGTTTCAGTTGGATGCTACAGTGCAACCTTTCTATCTATATCTTCCTGAGGGATCCTTCCCGGCCTGGCAGGTGTGTCCTGGAGTTGGCTATGATGATCAAGATGACAGCAGTGCTCAACCCAAGTTTAAGGCAGTTTCTGTCTATCGAAGTTTCTGCAATGTTGGGGTATGGTTGGAGTCGTGGTACTCATTAAGGTTGATGCTTCCTGGAGAAGGGAGTCTCTGCAGACTGAAAAGATGTGAACAACATTTCTGCTCCCCTTTTCTGTCCCAAGGAAGCAATAACATCAAAACAAGAGAGGAAACTGGAGGCAGGTTCTTTGCTGCAGAGCTTGGAGTCTGGCTCATTTACCCAACATAAGGGAAGGCTGGAGAAAGGGACAGAATGGCTTGGCAAAGCCAAGGCAGGTTCAATTTGTAATTGGGCTGGAGTTCAAGATGCTCATCAGAACAGGGATCTGCTGAAGAAGGGGGAAGCAAGGTCCAGGTAATCATGCAAGGTACATGCTGCCCAGAGCTGAAGTGGCTCAAGGAAGAGCTGGGGAATGCCCGACGTGCATTGCCTTGGGTGGAAAGGGGACAGGGGCACGTTTTCAGAGTGCTCCGGCTTCTAAATTCCTCTTGTAGCATAGTTCCTGTTCTCTGTAGTGGAGGACATTGCCTAGGCTAAGGTGTTGGAGCCTGTGTTGCAGGTGGATCCTGTTGGTCTGTCAGGGTGTGACCTATTTATGTTCAGCAGGGTACAAGGTCTGTGAAATCCCCAGGATGGAATCTTTAGGGGCTTCGAGCCTTAGGGCAGTAAAAATTCCCAATAACTTCTTTCTCAAGATGATGTATCATGCTGTCACAGGATGAAAGTGCTGTTATTTTGGCTCTTTGTTGGGGATGAGATGATTGGTGTACATGCCTATGTTGTCATCGTGGCTCTTCCTACTTCCTATTTCTTATACACCAAAAACTGAGACACAAAAAGCATAAAAAAGGGAGGAAGACTTGAAAATGTTCATGGAAATGTGGAAAGAAAAGATACATTTTGGGCTCAGCACAATGTCTCAGTGGCTAAAGTCGTCGCTTTGCATGCACCAGGATCCCATAAGGTGCTGGTTTGTATCCTGGCTGCTCCACTCATCAGGCTCACTGCTTGTGGCCTGGGAAAGCACTAGAGGACAGCCCAAGGCCTTGGGACCCACCTGGGAGACCCAGAAGAAGCTCCTGAATCCTGGTTTTGGATCGCCTCAGCTCTGGCCATTGTGGTCATCTGGGGAGTGAACCAGCAGATGGAAGATCTTTTTCTGAGTCTTTCCTTCTCTCTGTAATAAAAAATAATAAATCTTTTAAAAGAAAGATACATTTATGTTCATGTAAAAACATTTTTAAAAAGATTTAAAAAAATTTATTTGAAAGGCAAAATGAGAATGAGAATGAGAGAGATTTGCTGATGCACTCTCTTAAGGCCTCCAATAGCTGCCAGGGATCTGTTTCTGATCAAGGTGTCCACACAGGTCACAGGATCCCAGATACTTAAGCCATCATCTGCTGCTTTCCCAGGTGCTTTAGGAAGTATTATCAGAAGCAGCACAGCTGTGAGTTGAGCTTCTGCTCCCACATGGAAACTGGTGTCACAAGTAGAGATTTCATTTGCTAAACTCTCACAAAAGCTTTGAAATCCATGTATGGTTATTTCATAATATGCATTTCCATGAACTTCCTAAAAATCCTATATTTGCATGAATTTCAAAATATTTTTGTATCAAAATACATTTACCATTTAATTCTGTTTTCCATAAACTCTCCGAAGTGCTCTTGTATGTCAAACAGCAACTAACGGGAGCATTTATTCATTCTCCAATTGGCTCAGTCTACAAAGGCCTGCTGAGTGCAGGATGGCGAGAGGTCAGAGTCAGCAGTGTGGATGAGTGTTGATGTGTCACCCTCCAAATAATGGCTTTCATACTTCTGCAATTGGTTTCATTAGTTAAGTTAATTTTATTCGTGCTGCTGGGGACTTAAAAAAAATGGTTGCAAATGAATGCTAATTTCCAAATTAATATTTTAGGCTAAGGCCCTTGCCATTTTCGCAGAAAGATGGTTGCAGTGGTAATGAAATTCAAAAATAGAAGCTTCCCTTTCTCTCCTGTCTCATTTCAGAAGGGCAGGCACTCACTCTGAGAAGCGAAGTTCCTAAAGTCTGCCCTAGTTTCCTTCTAGCTCCTGGGCGGCATCCATCAGATGCTATAGATGCAGCCTGTTGCCTTCCTCTCTCACCAGCCCTCGTCTTGGGTCAGAGAATTGGTGAGAAAGTGGTCTTTCCCTTTTTCTTCTTTTCAAGGTTTGGTTTTGCCCTCCTTAGCTCCTTTACTTTGCACACATGCCAGGGTACTTCCAAAAGTTTGTGGAAAAATGAAAGAGCAGCCTATTTTGTTGCCAAACATTCTGAAGTCCTCATATGTTTATTTTTTCATCATACTCATTTTTTTTGTCAATGAACTTTTTTTTAAAAAATTAATGCTTATTTCATTTATTTTGGCACAAAATAGACATTGCACAAGTGAAGATGAAAGATGGCAAGAAACCATACAAACTCATGTTGTTAGAAAGCAACAAGAAATGGGACATGGAGGAAGCCTTCTCCCTGTGCTCATCTTACAATACAAGAACATTCTCCCCTGCTTGACAACGTGTTCCCTTAAAAACATATGCATGCCACAAAGGCTGTGCAAAGGACTGTTTTGGTGCCCCCATGCATTTCCCCTGTCTGCCAGTTGTGGAAATGGACTGTAAGTGAACACCTTCAATCCACACTGGCCTGAAACTGTCATCCATAGCAACTGACCTACTCGTTTATTTGTAAGTGGGCCATGTTTCTATGCTTCTTTTATTTCTTTCTCTTTATTATTTTTCTTTAAAAAAAATTACATACTTTTTATCTAAAAAAAAACTAACCATCAAAATTAAAGAGAGACTAGTGTTGTGGTACAATGGGTTAAGCTACACCTGCAGCGAACATTTCGTGTGAGCGGCAATTTTTTTAAAAAAAATTATGATATAATTCCATAAATTTCAATGAACATTTTGTTAAAAATTTGCTTAATTTATTTGAAAGAATAGCAAAGGTACAGGGGGAGAGAAAGAAAGGTATCGGCCTTCTATCTGTTTATTCTCTGGATGACCGCCACAGTCAGGGCTCATCTGGGTTGAAGCTAAGGGCCAGAAATTCCACCCAGGACTCCCAAATGGTCTGCAGAGGCCCAGGACAGTGCACCACCTTCTCCTGTTAGCAGGGAGCTGGACTGGAAGTGGAGCAACTCACTGGAGTCAGTGCTCTGGTCCGGGATGCAGGTATCTTAGGCAGAAGCTTAACCTTATATTTCTTAAATCATCTAGAACTTCCACTGAAAGGCAGGAGGGATGGGGCAGCATGTTTCTGATAGCTGTATCGAGGAACTCACATTCTGAGCCAGAGCTCTTGGTTCAACGTGCGAATTCTGATGAACTAATCCTTGCAACCCTGCCAGCTTCCCTCTTACTCTGCGTGCTTCCCTTTCCTTAGCTCCACATGATGCAACCATATGGCCAATGCCTACCATTCTGGAATACCTGCTTGGTACTGGCTCTCAGGGTGAGTTCACCTGGGGGAACATCTGCTCATCTTTCCAGGCTCAACTCAGGCATGTGCCCATCATCAAACGCAATACAGCCTCATCTCTACTACCTTACGCCACCTGTAGGCATAGCTCACCAGTGCTGTTGTATGTTATGTTCATTCCTCTGCTGTTGTATTTATAATGCCATCCTGTAACTGTCTTATCAATAGTAGAATATTACCATGGTTTTTCAAGGTGGAGGTGTGGAATCAAGGCTGCACAGATTCAGTACCAATTCTGCTTCCTGCTTGCTGTGAATCTTGGGGAAGTTATCCTATCTTAATGTTGTAGATGAGAGTAATAATAGTAAGGCATTTCTTGTGGAGGAGTACTGGCCCTGTGAGTGTCTTGGGATTTCTTGCTGGTACCAGATTCTGAAAAGCCATAATGTATCAGCAAAATGTGGGTTGAATGCTCCCCTCTTTGCTGCTTCAGAATCCCTGAACTTGCCTGTGCAGTCAGCAAGCCCAGAGACAACTTGTGTGCTGGTGCCTCCACTGTGATGACAACTTGTCAGCTATGTCCTGACTCCTTAGCAGATGGCACCATCCTACCAGCCAAGATGCCTGTTCTCCTTGGAGACCCAATAGGTCAGTTTTTAATAACCTTCTCCTCTTAATGGCCAGACTGTTTCCAGCCATTATCACATAATCATTATTTAAGTTGGCTTTCAACCAACCATTAGTGAGGAAGAGTAAATTTCAGTGTTCAAAATACTATTCAAATTCAGACATGTTTCACATACAAACTAAGCTTTGCACTTCCCAGGCAAATATGTAATGACTGATAATTCACACCAATTTCAGTTTAAAATGTCTTTTAGCACAAATGAGCAGTCCCGGTACTTACACCGGAGCAGAACTAAGGTGGCCGGCATTGTGCTGCTTCACATCTCAGTCTTTGTTTCTAGCACCTGCAGCTGGGACTCAGGAATGGGTAGTACCATGGGGACTGTGGGCACCTGGGATGTTTGCAAACCACTTGTTCTTTGCAGAAATTCATAGCCAAGTTTGGGCATATTGAGAGTTCCCAGAATTAACTTCCCTGCGGTTCACAATGTTTCTTAATAGGTAACCAATAAAAATGCATCAATTATAATCTTACATATATTTCCTTGTAACCCAATGGTAACTGCAGCACTTACTGAAATAGCCCGACAGAAGATTTTGGGAGAGTTCTGTCATATCAGTGTCATCATTTAAATTATTATGCATGGTGAAAATGAAAGGCTGACTAGCTTCTAGTTTGGTCGTAGTAGGGCTTTTAACTTCTGTATGGATACCACACCTCTTAGTAGGTGGCACACAGGATGAGATCTTCCCACTGCTCTCTCTAGTGCCCGGATTGAGGATCTCTGAATCCAAGGGCAAAGATATCTGGAAACCAAAACAAGGAGAGAAGAGAGAAGAATCACAGAGCATTGATCTAGGAAGGTCCTCAAAGTAGTGCAGTCAATAAAAACACATTTAAGAATGCAATAGAACCTTTTTTTTTTTCTGAGGAAGATGCTGTCCTGCCCGCCGCGCAGCCTGTGTTGGGCCATTCCATTCCTGCTCCAGACTTGCTGCTATTGGCTCTTGTTGAGGCATAAGTCATTCAGGAAGCTACGCCATAGCCATGGCTTTTAAGTATACTGGCAAGACTCCTGTGGAGCCAAAGGTGGCCGTTCACTGCATCAGGATCACCCTGACCAGCCACAGTATCAAGTTTTTGGAAAAAGTGTGTGCTGACTTGATCAGAGGAGCAAAGGAGAATAATCTGAAAGTCAAAGAACCAGTTGGAACGCCTACCAAGACACTGTGAATCACTACAAGAAAAACACCATGTGGGAAGGGGGCAAGACCTGGGGTCACCTCCAGATGAGACTGCAAGTGGCTCACTGACCTGCACAGTCCTGTTGTATTCTTCCTTTTCTGTCTGGGTTTTGCATCGCTTTACTCACTTCTTTCTAACCTACAGAATCATACCCACAAAGGTGAACAGCTGTGGGCTTTGCTTTCTTGGTTGTTTTCTAGTACCTGTTTTGATTTTTTTGGGGGGAAATGTTTCCCTACCCAGTTCCTCAGACTAAAGGCTGGGTGTCCCAGGTGAGGCACGGTGAATTCTCTATACTCGGGGACTGTTAGGGGAAGGAGAAGCCACGCGCTTTGCCATACAACCTGGGGTGCATGTGAGCATGAAAAAGGGACTGCTAATGGTTACACCAGGACAACAGTGCAGATGGGGACACTTCCAGAAAGAGCTGGAGGTGCATTTGCTCTAACTTAGAGGGATGCCTTGGGCCCAGGCAGATTTTGGGAAAAGAAGCAAGTTCCTAATTCCAAGGACTACTAAGAAGCTCACGTTTCCCTGACCATGGTTGTGTGCAGGTGACAGGATGGGAATAGAGGAAACATTGGGTAGCTAATCCAAGGAGGAAAGCAGAAATGAGAGAATCTCGGTGATCAGAGCCAGAGCCCAAATGCCACAGGTCCTTGGTCCCTTCACATCCATCCCCCAGAGCACACACTTTTAACGACCCTCACCTCCACGTGGTGGCCATTCACACTGATGCACCACATCCTGACCACTCAGATGAGCGCCCAGCAGGTGTTTAGATTTTCCTATGGAACTGATCCTTTGAGAAGTCTTGCCAATGTCTTAAAGGAGGCTTCTAAGTCAGCTCACATATTCTGTTTCAGTCATTTTCTCATTTGTTTAACACTCATACTGTTCCGTTCATTCAGGTTGGTATAAGTAGATTTGTTACTCCTTACTATCTTAGTTGCTGGTTCATTTTCGTGTCTAGTCTAAGCTCCACTTTAGCCAAAGCCTCTTACAGAACTGTTCTCCAACTCAGGCTTTCTTCTAACTTGAATTCCCTCCATTTCACTGTTGAACTGTGCTACAGTCTCTGTACTAGTCTTGTGACTTTGAGATCTCTCACTTTCTCTAAGGTTACAGCTCTTAATTTTGATGTGTGTGTGCATGAATGCATATGTATATGTGTGCATGACATGAGGCCCCAGGGCACAACTCAAGGGTTCCTTCAAATAATAATTCTAAATGTGTAAAGTGAAATATATAGAATTACAAAGGAAACCAATTACATTAAAATACAGTTGTTGAAATATAAACTCTCCTCCCATGAATTTGTGCTTCTCTCAAATAGTGTTTTAATCAACTAGACCTGGTGGTAAGTTCAGTAACAGCCATAATTTTAAAGCAGTAATGACAGATTTTAGATGCACCTGCGACAATCACAAAGGGATACAAACACAACATCTTGCTGACAAATATCCAAATATGGCTAATACTCCTGTGGTCTGTTACCTACATTCAAGCTAGAAGATAATGTTACCCTCTAATTGGAACTAGTGCAAAAAAGCTGCAAAGTTTTCCTAACCAGACCTGAAGAAGATATGGACTCATTTCTTCAACTCATTCCAGATGTCTACAGCTTTTCAGATCAAAATTAAATACTATGCTTGTTGTGGAATAGCCTGCATGAGATTTGCTATCCTACCTTTTCAGACTTTTCCATCACCATTAGTCACCTCGTTTTGTGTTCTTCAGTCAGGCTGAGCTGCTTATCGTCTCAAGAACACAGCAAGAGCCTTCCTATGTCTTTTATTCAGGGTACTCCAGGATTCTAGCTTGTTCCTTAAATGGACTACGGAGAACACAGGGTTGGAGAATATTTGGACTGGCCAGGCCTTGTCTGGTCTAGAGCCACCTACTCCAATCATATGGAGAGCACGGGAAAGCAGTGGACACAAAGGGAAAGTTGGGTTGCTATTACTAGTTAACAGTTCTTTAAACTGGGCAAGCAAAAATATCTGCTATTTCCTGTAAACCTGGGGTTTTAAATCCCTTCATAAAATCTATCCTTCCTGTTCATTTCCCCCAGACAAATCCTTTCCTTTTTTTCTGTGGAGGAGTGGGTGAGATAATTACTATCATTAAGCACCTACTGTGTGCCAGGTGCATAACGCCTAGGTCCCAGGTTTAAAATTCATTGTTACAGCCTGCAGGTGTGCACGTGTAATCCAAATCAAGTCTCTGTCAGTAAACTCATTCTTTATGGAGCGAGGACACCTGATCCAAACAATTCAGATTTTTCTGCTCAAAAAACTTCATTTCTTTGTGAGTCTGTATCCGATGAATCCACATTTGACATTTGGTTAATTTGTAGGTGAAACTCCTGATTGAGGTTGAACTTCCTTTTAAGGGACCTTTAGGGAGTGGATCAGCAATTAGAAGATCTCTCTGCATCTGTCTTTCTTTTTCTCTGCTCTAAATTTACAGTGACAATAAATAAAAGTAAACGTTAGAAAAAGAAGATGCCAAGAGCAAAGCCATAGATTGTTCCTGGGAGCCTCCAAGAGGAGTGCAGCCTTGCCACGTCCAACCCCAGCCCACAGAAAGGGCAGTCTGGACTCCTTAGGTCCACAACATCACGTGGCTTATCTGGGGCAAACTGCTATGCTTGTGAGAATTTATTGCAGCAGCCAGGCGAGACTAAAGCTGGCTATTTTTGTAGACTCCTAGTGACACTCAGGCTTCCACTGCTGAGCGGGTTGGCAGAGCGCAGAGAAGGCCAGAATGTCAGGTGCCGAGTGGTCTACACCCACATGAGGACCCGAAGTTCTCTGCTCTCTGCTTTCTTTCCAAAGACCATTCCGCACACCTGCTGCCTAACACTTACCACCTGTGCTGTGATTCTTTGTTATCAGAAGCAGCTGGTTAATCTTCCACCTTCAAGCACTGGTATCCTACATGGGAGCTGGTTCCTGTTCTAGTCGATCCACTTCTCATCCAGCTCCCTGCTTGTGGCCTGGGAAAGCAGCAGAGGATGGCCCAAAGTCTTGGAACTCTGCACCAGCATGGGAGGACACGGAAGCAGGGAGATGATGAGGGAGCTCCTGGCTCCTGGCTTCAGATTGACTCAGCTCTGGCCGTTGTGGCCGTTTGTGGGAGTGAACCAGAGGAGGGAAGATCTTTGTCTCTGCTTCTCTGTGTAAATCTGCCTTTCCAATAAAAACTCACAAAACAAACAAAAAAGACACGGTTATGAAACTCAGGCACTGAGCTTGACAGAGTAGAGTTCAAATGTGTTTCCATGGTACATGACCTTGAATAAGCTTGGTGATACCTAAAGGCTTTCTTTTTCCTTTTCAGTGTGGATGTAGTTCATCATTATTTCTTTATGGTATTGCTTGAAGGGTTTAATGGAATGATACACAGAAATAACCACATGGGCCCCAGAGAATGCTTAGAAACTGACGCCAATTATTATTAATAGGTCAAGTGAACTATCTTACTATACCCAAGAACAGAGGCTAACAAGATACAATCTGCAACGATGGAGAGCAACAGCTAGCTAGAGTTCACACACATACATACATTGATCATCTCTGCGTTTATATAGCAGATACTCTATCTCAACATTCTGTTGGCTGTTTGTAGTAGAACTATAAATGAACACAATTTGCTGTAGATGGTGTCGCCCTCTTTGGGTAGCTACTATATTGGGGAGTTCTGACTCTGCTAGAGATCATACTCCACTTCCGGCATGGCTTTTGCTCAAGGAACAAATCTATATTTTGCCCGTCAGAAAGACATAATGCTAACAAAAATCCTGCCTTTCCTACTCCTTGCCATGCAAATGGTACTGACAATGGCAGAGCCCCTGCTTGGGTGACTTGGCTATGGGGATGGTGATGTGACTCCCACACACAGAACTAAACTGAATAGGCACAATGACCTTGGAGGGCACCTCCTACACTCCTTTTCATTCTCCTCTGAAGGCCACGCCAGAATGAGTTTCCAGATGGCTGATTCAACAGGCAGCTTTTCAAAGTGGTTACTCTGCGGAAGGACTCCTGTGAATTGCCTGGGCTATCTCGGCGGCATTTGCCTTGAACTTTCTGGGTGAGCTCAAGGCTTTTCTAGTAATCCAGAGCCCGGTTTGAAATAAGCCCAGGGTGGCCTTGGTGCTCAGCCTTGTAGCACAGCCCTCAGTCCTCCTTGTGGCCATGGTGGGGGGCTTCCCATGAGGCAGGACGTGAGCAGGTGCATTCATGACTTTTGCATGGCTCAGCGGATAAGGCCATAGCTCTGGATCTTCTTGGTCTCATCTCTGGTGCCTTAAGTGTCCCACAGGACCAAGCCCCATGATTTCTGACACTTAACACAAATCCCCAAATGCTGAATAGGCTTCCCTTAAACTTCCCTTGGGTCAAGTTAGCCAACTTTGAATGGTCTGCTTGCTTCTGCTCTGAGACTTGGTGTCCAGACTGCATTGGCAACAACAGGCTGTTGTAATCTGTTATAGCTGCCCTTTTATCCACTGAAGCCCCAAAGAGCCTGCACCAGCTGATTGGGAGGGTTTTCCGTGGGGATGACACAGAAGCAGGGAGATGATGAGATTCACAATCTTTTAATAAAGGCCAAAATGTTACTCTGTGAAAAGGAAAAAAAAAGTCATTTTGTTTCAGCCAAATGCCTGCATTGGGTAATTATAGAATGGAATGATTTGGGGATTACGTTTCTTTCTTTAGAAAATTGCTGGAAGGTGACAGAACACAACACAGTGAATCATCTTGAGTGACATATCCACTGGGACGTCAGGGTTTTGAGGTCCCTGGGTGCAGCAGGTGCTCATGATTTTCCGCATCTTTTCATCCCTTTGTTAAGCTGGTGAACTCCTCTCACCCCCGCCCCTGCCATGGCCATGCTGGTTGCTGCTGATTGTTAACAGGTGCCCCTGCCTTTTCCAGAGATCTTTCCCTGGCTGGTGTCGCTGCCATGCTCAGAGATGCAAGACTGGTTATAACTCCCACACCATCTCATCTTCACCATAGAGTCTCTGAGGGCACATGAGCTCCAGCATCTTTGCTTCAGGGTAGGACAACTTCAGGGTTTACCATGGATCAGAGGAGTTTGGACTTAATCTGAAATTGCGTGTTTACCTCTCTTTTCTATTGGCTTCATCTTTCTTCTGTGAGTTCCATCGGAGAGTGTACCCCTACTCAGTCCCACAGACAAGACTCCAGCTGTAGGCCCCAGTCTCCCAAGGGTTAACTCCACAGCTTAGCTTGGTTCTCAAGGTGTAACAGGAAGGGCAATCATGGCCTGATACATTTAGCCCCTGGCTTGAGTGTAATTTCCCTCCTTCCTGCTTCCCCTTTTTGCACATCCTTGGGGGAGCTTAGGTGTTGCTTAAGCATTGGGAAAATCCTGGGAGGGGCCAAGCAGATTATATAAGAACAGTTTGACTTTGAATAAAGGCTTCACTTCACAAGAATGAGCCTCAGTGTGTTGTGTGTGTTGTCTGTCTTGTCTGTCTCATAACCCTAGCCCCTCCGCTCGGCTCGGGGTGTGTGGTGATGCGGGCGTTGCCAACATCCAGCCATAGGCTCTGCTTTAGCAGAACCCAACCTAAGAGAACTGTCCTTTAAGGGAGGCAATCAGAGAGCTACAGCTTTGCTCTGCAGCCACCATGTGCCCCCCACATTGCCCTGAACATACAGTTTTACTTATTTGTAGGTACACAGAGGCTCCTTATAGAATCTAGCCCTCAGAGTTGCTGGAATATAATCCTCTTAAGCCAAAAAACCACACTTGACAGTCTGTGTTCTCCAGTTGAGTTGGACTTTGTCATTAAAATGCTTAGTCATGGTAGCATGGGATTCTCAGACATTTCCTGCTAATTAAAAAGTGACTCTCATCTTCTCCCCACTCCATCCACTTACACAATTATCGAACAACACTAGAAAATTGTAATTTTGATTCTCATTCCATGTATTTCCATTCCTTCTTCCAAAAGCATGACTTTGAAATGCTTGAGTTTCCTCTTAGAACTAATTAGCTGTAAGTATATTAAAATGCCCTTTCCTTTCCAAAAAAATCTATCTATATAAACATTCCAAAAATAAAAGAAAGATTTTCATTCATTTTTTCAGCTCTTTTATTCTGAGTGGTTTAATTTAAAGCCAGTGGGAAGTCAGGAGCTGAATCCCTTAAATATGAAGCCAGGGTGGATCTAGAATTCAAGGGCAGCACTTTTGTCATTACCTTGCCCCTCTGTGTTGTTCTGTCTCACGTTCAAAGGGAAATTCTTATTCGTGTGTTCTGCCGAAGCTCGTCCTGTCATTAGACCACATGCAGAGGAATTGCTGAGGAAGTGGGTGGAGAAGCCAGCATGCGAGCAAGGGTGGGGTAGAGGCCAAGCAAGACAGCCTGCGGCTGGACCAGGGATGGTCTGGACACATGTTCTTAGGAGATAGAAACCGTGGGTGTGATAAAACAGGAAAGCAGCAGATGTGAGAAAAATGAGAACACTGGTATGTTGGTATTCTGATGAGAAGCGGTCCTCGATAAGCCAATTCTGTGCAGCAAAATGGAGTCCTAGGAGAGAATTCTTGTGATGATGTGGAGCTGGTGCCCAGGTAGTGGGTGCTATGTGGCCACCTTTGTGGGTCCACCTAACCTGGCAGGTGAGGCAGTGAGCCATCCTAGCTGCACTGGAGACATTCCCCAAATCTTCCTTCCTCAGTATTCACAGCTGAGCATGTGTGCAAACACAAAAGGGGGAGACCCCAGAGATCAGATCCTTAAGGGCCAAGATTTAGCTGGGTGGGATGTGGAAATGAAAGCAAAAAAAAAAAAAAAAAAAAAAAGGATTGCAGTGTGTGAATAACCATGAAAGAATGTGGCTTACTAGGAGATGAGTTGTGAGGGTTGATACATTGAAAGAGTGAGAGAGGAGAGATGACACTGGTGAGCTGGTACACCAGTTACCATTGAAACCTCCTCTCTCTGAGTGGAATCGCTTCTGCTTAGGTTCCAGCTCCAAGTGTGTGTGGGTAGATGTTCATTGAAATACATTCACAGGAAAGCAGAGTTGGTGAGAGGCAGCCTGGGATTCCCTTCCAGGTCCGACCACATTGGTAGGAATAGAAGTTCCAGTTGATGGCTGCACTGATGATGTATGTGGCAGAGTGAGCCCTGGTTCATGTTGCCACGCTTGCATTTGCCCTGCAGAGCTTCGTGTGGCAAGAACTTGCATATGTCAGTGAAACGTGAAATCTTGACTCACAGGTTGCTCCCGGGAAGCGAATCTGATAAATAAAGCAGGTCCCATTTTTTCTGCAGTCAGTGCCTGCTGACAGTCCTTGCTCCAAGCGCTACTCTCTTCATTTCCTTTCACTGTGTAAGACCCAATGCACTGCTTTGCTTGATGCAGAGGCTGCAAGAAGAAATTGTTAACTTGCTAATCAATGATTTTTTTTTTTTAAATGCTGGGTGATAAAATTCACACTGATCTTGTAAATCAGAATTTGCAATAAGCAGGTCCTTTTTCATAGACCACAGTTGCTGCAGTCAAAATGGACTGTTGAAGTTTGCAGCGTTTGGAAAGCACAAGATAGTATTTTAAAACTATAGCCATATTGGGTTGCACTGTGTGTTGAAGTTGAAAGATTAGCAAAATGCTTTCATGTCTTCTTCAGCTGGCATTGTTAGGTAGGGTTGTATTTAGGAGCTAATGATTATGAAATACTTTTTATCTCTATAATCTTGTGACCTTCAGAAAACAAGTCTAAATCTTTGTACCTTGGCACCATATTTAATGAGGCTGATACTATTACCTGCCTTGTGGGGGTTGATGTGGAGACTAACCATCCTTTTGTGTATCTACATGTAGGTTTAGATAGAAGTTTATCTAGTTAAATATGTGGATATGGATGGCCGCTTAATCTGCTCCTAGCACCCAGAGAATTCTTGATCACGTTGTTACTACTAGTGCTATTACGTCAGTTCTCAGGATAGTGATATCTTAAAAAAAAAAAAGGGGGGGGGATAGCATAGCATGGGTAAAAGAGTACAACTCTTAGAGAAAGTAAAGAACTCCTGGAAGTGCCAAACCTCTGAACTTTAGTTACTACATCACCAAATGGACGAAATTATTCCTACATTACAGGATATTGTAGACATAGTAGAGATATAAGATAACGTGTTGATAAACAATATCTATTATAATGTTGGTCAATAGCATCTATATAATATTGATAAACAGCATGTATGTATCAGCAAAAGCAAAATGAGAGACAGACGAGAGAAAGAGGCGGAGGAGAGAGAGATGTTTCATCTATTGCCTTGCTCCTTCCCCACCCCCACGCTGCAATGACCAGGAGCAGCCTGAAGCTCCACTGGAGTCTACCACGAGGTCAGTGGCCCAAACCCTTGGGTCATTATTCACTGCCATCCCAGGCATATCATCAGGGGTCTCATCAAGAAGCAGAGCAAGCGGGGTCCTGAACTGGCACCCAAATGGGATGCTGGTATGATGCTACTGTACCACAATACTGGTTCCCCCCTCCCCGCTTCTGCTGTTTTTTCAAGGGCCAGTAAAAGACACTGAGTTTTGCATTATTTTAGCAATAGATCTGTCCTAAAATAGTTCATTCTTATCTTTCTTCATTTTGAAGAGATAGAATAGATGAGTTCCCTGGACCCCTCTCTCTTATTTCTTCTGAGAAAGATTAATACCTCCCCTAGCACAGACATGTTGGAATTCAGGGGACTCATCTGTTTTCTGGGACCAGCTGTGTCTTGTCAGGCCATGAAGGGATAGGGGTGTGCCTGAGTGAGGCTGAGAGTGATTCTGCTGTTTCCTTCAGAGCCTCCTACTGGGTTGGCATGGTCCAGGCTGTTGGCTCTGTCCATTTCACATGGCTTTACCCTGAGAGTGTTCTAGAACTTAGGAAAGCTCAACTGCATGTCCACCTGTTCTGTCCATGAGAGCCACAGGCTGGGGAAAGGGAATCATCACTTGTGGTTTTCTGTCTGTAGCACTCATCCATCAGCTGGGGAGCTATGCTGCAGTATAAAAAGTTCTGCATCTTTAGAGATAACTTGGAGGCAGCGGGACAAGGGAGTGAAGCTCATGAAACTCCATATTTCTATGGAGCCCTGTTTTATCTTATGTGGGACAACACTTCAAAAAGTTCATGCAAAGCTAGAATTGGAATGTAAGTTTATTTTGGTATAACACATAGCCTTTAAAATTTTTTTTGTAATACTAGGCCCAACATGGTTGCCTAGCAGCTAAAGTCCTCACCTTGTACACACCGGGGTCCCCATGGGTGATGGTTCTAATCCCAGCATCGCCCTTTCCCAACCAGCTCCATGCAGTGCAGGATGGCCTAAAACTTTGGGATCCTGTATTGTCTTTGGAGACCCAGAAGAGGCTCTGGGCTTCTGGCTTGAGATGTGTTCAGCTCTGGCTGTTGCGGCTGCTTGGGGTGTAAAACGTCAGATGGAAGTTCTTTGTCTGTCCTCCCTCTGCATATCTGACTTTCTATTAAAAACAAAACGAATCTTTAAAAAAATTTTTTTTTGAAATACCCATTTCTCAAGAACGTTCTGAAACTGTGTCCTTTAAGTTGGAATATGTGGTGTTTGCCTTTCGTGGTTGACTTCTTTTGCTTAATAATATTCTCCAGTTGCTTCCACGTTTCTGCAAGCCATGGGATTTCTTGTTTTTTAACTGTGAAATGATAAATATTTATCTAATTAAACTATTTAAATGCTTATTTATTTGAAAGGTAAAATGAGAGAGAGAAAGAGAAAATCATCCACCTGTTGGTTTATTTCCCAAAGCCAGGTCTAGGCTAGGCTGAAGCCAGAAACCAGGAGCTTCACATGAGTCTCCCATCTGGGCTCAGGGGTTCAGCTACTTGGGTCATCTTCCACTGCTTTCCAAGGAACTTGACCGAAAGTGAAGTAGCTGGAAATCAACTCAGTACTCTGACTTCAGATGCGGGTGTTGAAGAAGCAGCATCTTCAACAACGGAGCACCACGTAGTTGGCCTCATCCACTAGAGATTTAATGAAGAGATAATACCATTTCTATCAAAATTTCTTGCAGAAACTAAAACAGAATATTTTATGAGAAGAGCATTCTCCTAATATCAAATCAGTTAAATACGATAAAAGATAACTGCAGACCAATGTCCTTCATGAATAGAGACATAAAAACTGTTAGTACAATTTTAACGGAGAGAATCCAACTTTACATAAAAGGGATAATAAATTACGAGCATATAGGACTTATTCCAGGCAGGTAGAGCTGGTTTAACATTAGAAATATTAATCAATTTAATTTATCCTATTAGCAGGCTATTGAACAGAGATGGTGATCACATCAGAATATTCAGGAGAAGCACTTGTAAAAATAACAACTTCATGGTAAACTCCTAACTGACTTAGCCCAATAAAGGGTGTCTAGGAAGAACTACTTGGGAAACCGACCTAATGACAAAACTGTGACTGCTTTCCCGTTCTGATCAGGCTACAAGGAAGGGTGTCTGCCCTCAGAACTCTTATTTAACATCCTACTGGAATATCTAGGTGGTGCAATAAAGCAAGTGGAAGAAGCGAGACATTCAAGTTAAATAGGATGAAATAAAATTCTTTTCACAGGTGTTATGACAGTCATATAAAAAAATCAAAGACATTTTCAAAAAACGTTCTAAAGGTAGTAGGTGAGTTTAGAAAATTCACAAGATATAAGATCAATAGGTAAATGTTACACTTACTTTGATATTCTACCAAAAAACAGCTGAAATGAAAGTTGAAAGCAATACTATTTATCATTAACTTCAACTAAATTTGGAGAGCATTTCAGCTGTGAAACTTATAAAACGCCATGAAGGGAATTAATGAAACACTAACAAGATGAAAAACGTGAAATTTTTTCATGTTTTTATTTGCCATATGCGTGTCTTTGTTCACATTTTCTACCCATTTCTATTTTAACTGTTTACCTATATTTGAATTTTAAATACTATTCCTTTTTGACAAGTTAACTTTAAATTGTATGTAGAGAAGGAAAGGGATTAGAATAAATTTTTTAGGATTTAAAAAGGACAATGTTGGGGGCCTCATAGTACCTGATTTCATGCATATGTAGAACTACCACCAAGAAGACAGTGTAGTGTTGGTGAGAGGACAGACACCCCCACCAATGGGATTGAAACAGGTATCAATATATTGACTCAAATGTGTCAAAGTTTTACGCAGATGTAAATGTGGTTTGGTGAAGAAAGACGAGTATTTGTATGCCAAAAAGAGAAAAAAAACTTATAATACACAAGTTTATACCTTGTGCAAAATTATCTCAGAATGGATCATGCTCCTAAATGTAATAGAAAATCAGTAGGAAAAAAGGAGAAAGTATTTGAATTGAGCCACTTGGTCTCAAACTGAATAGCAAAGTGTAATCCAGGAAAGCAAAAAGAGATAAAATGGAACTCATGAAAATTAAAATATTTTAATGGAGAGAAAAGCTACAGTCTAAGGAGAGTATTTGCAAATGAGAAATCTGACTAAATACATGTTTTCAGAATATGTAAAGAACTCTCAAAACTGATGTGTAAGGAAAAAAAAAAAAGAAATCTGAGTTTTAACATGATTTTGTAAAGACTGACCGTTGGGCAAAGAAGTTGAAAATGCTGGCTAGGGTGCCCACCTTCCATGGTGAAGAATCTCCTACTTGAAAACAGCTTCCCATGAATACATACCCCAGGAGACCCAACTACCTGAGTCCATGTCATCTGAAGTGTGATCTTGGGTTTCCTGCTCCAAGCTCTGACCCAGCACAGTCCCAGTGTTTCAGGCATTTGGGTCCATAGCAGCTCTCTGCAAGCTATTCTCTCTCTTATTAAAAAAAAACAAAAACAAAATAATCATTTGCATGGTGATGCCACTTGACTTGGTTTGTCATTCAAAAGGATCTAAGAACTGTTTAGCTAAGAACTGTTTTAAAAACATTATCATTTGACAATATTAATAAAGAAATGTTGATTAAATCTCAATGGAGCACTGCTATGCAAATATCAACATATCTTGAAAGAAAAGCATGGATAATATATCAAGTATCCAAAGTTGTCAAAAATGCCGAACAAGTAGAATTTTTACAAATCACTCATAAGAATGAGACATGGAATAGACACTGGAAAAAAATTGGTAGTTTCTTGTAAGCTTAAACTAAATTTATGTTAGATAAACTAAGAGTTTATCTACCATATGACATAATTATGCCTCCAAAACTTATGTATAATGGATTGTAGCAATTTGATTCATAACTGCCTGATACTAAAAACAACCCAAAATGTCCTTTAGCTACTGACTGGATGGACGAGCTTATTATACAAGGAGTTACTCCTTTGCAATAAAAAGGAGTAGGCAGTTGGTAGAAATCGTAGAGTGAATGATCTTAAATGTATTATGCAAAGTTTAGGAAGCCCGATTGAAAAGACTACACACATTTATGTGACATTCTAGAATAGAGGTAGCTGTAAGCTCAAGGAGTACACTCAGAGTTGCCAGGGCTTGAGCCTGGTGGGAGCATAAATGAATTTTCAGATGTGATCAAGCCATGTTGCATCTTTGTTGTGGTGCAGAACTCCAAGTGCTTGTCCAAGAATTCGTACAACTCATATTTCCTGAAAAGGTGAATGTTACATTTGCAAATTTTCTAAATGGCAACCTAAATATGTCTGTGGCCCTGTGTCATTCTCTCCATGTTTTCTCGCAGATTCTGTTTAGGGATTAAGGGACAGGGCAAGAGATGTGGTGAAGCCTTGAGTATCTGTCCTGCTGGTGAGGGCTATTGTGCATTCTCTTCCCTACAGGGTTCTTCTTTAGGAAATGCACAGTTGGATCTCTCAACCATGCTAGTTTTGCTGCCTTGTGCCTTGGGAACAAGTGGACAAAAGCTAGAGAGAAATTTTAGCGGTCAAGAGAAAGAAAAATTCTCATGCTGCACTTGCAGTATTTGGTGTGACAAGGAATTCACCCTGGGTGACTAACAGTGGTTGAACTATCTGCTACTTCTCCAAAGGGAATATCCTCCAGGAAAGAAGACTCTAGGGGCATGCAGATACAGCAACATGGCAAAATGAAAGGGACTATGCAAAGGTCAGAGAAATAAAATAATGTCCCCATGGCTTTGCTTCCTGGTCATGCACTGACAGGGCTAGTGACCTAAATCCACTGCAGATCTTCAGTTGCATACATTTTGTTGCAAATGTGAGGATTTCACTCTTTTTGTGGATGAATAACAACCCGCCATGTGTATATGGATTTTCTTTATCTCATCTTCAGTTGGTGGACATCTGGTTGATGCCACATCTAAGCTATTATGAATTGAACCCCTGCAAATATGGAAATGCAGATAATTCTTGACTAGATGAAGTAAGTCAGACCCCAAAAGACAGAAATCGCATGTTTTATCTATTTGTGGTAGTTAAAGTAGAGATGGTATAAAAGTTGTGTCGATGTTATATCATTTGTCATACAAATAGTGCTCTATTGAATTATACCATGTAAATTACCATACATTCTTGTTTTACCCTTTTTTGTTGTTTTCTTTTATTATTATCTTTATTTTTAACTTCTTTTATTATTATTATTATTACTATCATCTTATGATACAGTTCCATAGGCCCTGGGAGTTATCTTACTCCCTACCCAAGTCTCCTTTCCCCACATAGTTCCCCTATATTATTACTACAGAATAGTTCTTCATACACAGTCACATGTCCATCATTGTGGGCATGGACAATGGTAGAGAGTCTAACATCCTATTGTCAAGATATAGTAAACAGTTTCATTGGGAGTCCATCTTTGTCTGGAAGTAGAAATGCATGCTGCATTGTATCCTCACATGTGGATATGACAGTCCCCATTACCTAGTTACTATACATCCCCTTAAATGAAAAGCCACAATACAAAATGAACAACAGAAAGAAAAATAGAAATTTACAGTGTCATGAAGTTAAATAAAATGCTACTGGATGTGATAGTCTCCATTACACAGTTACTGTACATCCCCTCAAATAAAAAAACCACAAAACAAATCAACAACAGGAAAAGAAGAAATTGACGACACCATGAAGTTGAATAACATGCTATTGAATGATTAATGAGTCGCTGAAGAAATGAAAAAGAAAATCAAGACTTCTTGAAGATGATGCTACTGTATGATTTACAAGTAAGTGAAGAATTTAATGAGAGTTTTGAAGAGATGAAACTAAAAAACAAAAATCAAAATCCATGAGATATAGTTTCCACTGATCTTTGTTGGTGAGATATGTCTCCTGTAGGCAACAAATAGATGGGCTTTTTTTTTTTTTAAATCCAGTCTACTAAGCTATGACATTTGATTGATGAATTTAACCCATTTACATTAAGGGTTAATATGAATGGCTGGTAATTTGGTCCTATTATTTTAGCAAATAGGTTGTTCATTGATTTAGTTTTCTGTTGCTATTTTACTGGGATGTTCTTAGCACTTGCCTTTGGTTTTGGTGGGTGCTATTCCTCTTCTCTGTCACCCCGTTTTATAGAGAATAAGGCTGAGGCTCATAGAACTCAGACATTTCAAAAACATCTGGTTCATTTCATTACAAAGTCTTCTTTCCAATTGCCTACTGAGCATCTATTTAGCCATTCAACAGTACACAAGGTTTCCTAGTTATCTTTAAAGCCTTGGTTACAACTCTCTGGGTAAGACTTTGATGATATTAAGGCTGTTTTGTATGCAATCAGTTGATCACTTAAACCAAGAAATTGTCACTTCTGTATAGTGATATTTCAGTCACTCTTGCCTCCAGGGGAAAGCAAGGTCTTTGCAAAATTTCTCTTCTGTCTGGCCAACAGACCAGCCCTTCTAATAGCTCTCCTGTCCCTGAGCTATATTGAGTGTCACCTGCTTGCTTTATCCATCCACTTGAACTTCCATTTGCTGGCCCACTCTCAAAGCGGCCACAATGGCCAGAGCTGAGCTGATCCGAAGCCAGGAGCCAGGAGCCAGGAGCCAGGAGCCAGGATTTTCTTCTGGTTCTCCTACATAGGTGCAGGGTCCCAATACTTTGGGCCATCCTCAACTGCTTTTCCAGGCCACAAGCAGGGAGCTGGATTGGAAGTGGAGCAGTTGAGTGCCCATAAGGGGTCCTGGCACTTGCAAGGCAAGAACTTTAACCATGAGGCTACTGCACTGGGCCATACCCATTTGATACTTATTAAGAATTTACAATATTCCAGGCTTTTTGTTAAAGGGGAACAAGGTAAACATGGCAGTGACAGGGAGAGGCAGACAATTAAGTCATCAAAAGCGCTTAATGATTTGGTTGCTTTCTTGCTGTCCAGGTAGGTGCAGTGCAGTGCCCACCATCTCTCAAATGACCTGAGATGTACCATAAGTGGATGTTTTCTGTTGAATGCCAGGAATGTGCTCTGATTGATACTCAACAATGCTTGACCATTACAGCATCAATAGTATCAACAGTTGCACAAGGTAGCTCTCTACAGAGTGATCCAGAAAAGTGAATGCCCTGCCTTCATTCTCTTTCTCTCTTCAACATCCCAACAGAAGTTAAAGAGCAGAGGACACTCTTACATAGCCTCATGCAAGCTGGCTGTCTAGGGCAGAGAACAGGGAGATGGAGGGAGGTCTGGAGGGGAAGTGGAGACTACCTAGGTCAGAGATCCAAATGATAATTGGTAGGGAAGGAAACTCAAAACAGGATACTTTGGATTCAGAGAATTTAAAACGGAGCTGGAAGATCATGTTACATAATGTTTTAGATCTTTTAAACGGGACACCTGCAGGTCTATACCTGGATGGACTTTGGACAAATGGAAACATCTGTGAAAGCTGTTTTCATTCTAAAGATGCAGCTAGCACCCTAATTCTTTTCTTACACGATAGATTGCCTCTCGTTACTATCAGTCACAATTCCCAGTAAATCCAAGATGTTGCCATCCACCTCAAGGGCTACCCTATTGTAAAACCTCAGAGACAAAGCTACTTGAATCTGTTTTCCCAGATGAACAATCCTAAGTAGTTCCAAATACAAGTAATTTTCTCTGTGCATGGATAGGTTGATTCCAGACTCAGTGTCAGTAAGTCGAAGGGAGCAAATTCTGTTATAACAGATAACAGAGGTGGCATGTGTAAAGATCCCGAGGCAGAAGACAGTACAGTGCCTTGAGAAAGAGAGCTGTGTGGTAGCAAGGTACAGGACACTGGGTAGCCTAGTCAATGGGTGGGAAGACAGGTTAGACACAGGAAGACACAGGAAGACACAGTCAGTGGGGTGGGAAGACAGGTTAGTGTATGCTCTTGTGAATTTCTATGGGTCATGTGAACTGCTTAGCCCTCTGTCAAGAAAGAGTTTTCAACAAGGGTGAGTCACCTCATTTCATTTAGATCTTTAAAAACACACATTGGTGTTGGGCCGTTAACAGAAAGGAGGGGAGTGAGGGGACTGAATATGAGGTCAGGTGGGCAGTCCTGTTGCCGCTGAGTCACATGGCAACAGCAGTCACTTATGGCCAAAAGGGACTACATGTGCTGGCAGAAGGGCAGCTAGACCAGTCAGGACAAAAATTGGCAGGATTGTTTCAAATAATAATGAGGTAGACACAAGTGTAGCCTGTGTGGTCGGAAAGAGAGAATTATCTTTTCCAGTGAGAAGGGCTGTGTCAGCAAGCAATGGCACTGCAAATCCCCAGGTGATTAAGGGGTTTGGTTCTGCTTCAGAGAAATGCACCTGCCCTCATTGGGGCTAAAATGATGACTCAGCATCTCTGAATTCCTGCCACTCGGAGAACTGCCTGGCTGGTTTGAAGGATGCTTCTCACTTGCTCTTTAGTTTTGGCTTCCTAGGGGTACTTGGAGCCCAGGGAGGGATGTTTCCAGAAAGCTCCAGTTAGACGCTTCAGGAGGAATTCCTGTTCTCAGCCCCATGCCTGGCTGTTCTTCTGCTCTTCTCATTGCTGCCTGACGGGGTGGTCATGGACACAGTCTTTGGTTCCTGGGGGATCTCCAAGCCTCTTGCTGAGCAGTTGTGCCCACAGACTCGTGATGATTTGGGAACAGTGAGGGAGAGAAGCCCCCAAGAAAACCCGACCAGACTATAGCTCTTCCATTCCTCTTTCCCTCTCTGCCTGTTTTTGCACTTTACGTTTCTCTGCTTTCCCTGAATTCTTTTTTTCCTCTCCTGTTCTATTTGCCCCTAAAGTAATAACCCATTTCTCTCCAGTTTCCTGCAAATGGTAATCATTTCTGCCAGGCCCCAGAGACAACCAAGTTAATGAAATTCCTGTCAATAAAAAAAGAAGACATGTATTAAATGGAAATTATACTTAAAGAGAGCAGAGAACATCAATCAAGGTTAAGAGTTCCAAGGAAGGAAGGGATGATTTTAAGGACATTGCGTTTGGGGGAGGGGAGTTTGTGTTCAACAGCAGCAGCAAATGCAGCCTCATGCAGTGGATGGAGGAGATGGTAGAGTTGGGGGATGAAAAACGCAGATGTTGGAGTCAGGTTGAACCCTCCCTGACCTGTGAACTGTGTAATCTTTGGAAGGTGCTCTCATCTCTGTACCTCTAATTAGTTATTCACAAGATGGACACATTTCTCAAATCCTTCTTTATGGTGTTTTTATCATATTAACTAAGTGAATCAAGCCTATGGCAGCACACAGCGAGGGCATAAAAAGTGTTATCTATAATTATTAGCCTGAATTGAGACCAGTCAAAAAGTTCATTTCAATGATCAAATTACAAGATTAATGAGATTCTTTTCAGAAAGAATAGTAACACAAAAATCCATTTTTTTTAAAAAAAAGACTTTTTTATTTTAGTGGAAAGACAGAGTTATAGTGAGAAAGGAAGAGACACACAGAGAGAGAAATCTTTTCCATCAGCTGATTCACTCCCCAAATGGCTACAACAGCCAGACTCGGGCCGGTCCAGGAGATTCTTTCAGGCTTCCCACATGGTTGAGGGAGTCCAGGGCCTTGGATTACCCTCCAATGCTTTCCCAAATCATCGGAGATGAATCAGAGGTGGAACATCCAGGGTATGATCTGGAGCACATACAAGATGCTGGCACTACAGGCAAAAGATTAGCTTGCTACACCAATGTGCTGGCCCCAATGCAGTTGTTTTATAAGATCACACGTGCACGAGAAACAAGGGGAAAACAATAAACCACACATGAGATTGCAAATACTAAGTGGATCTCACAAAGAAATTGAAAGGTTAGAAATAACAAAAAGATGACAATGACAGTAATGTCACCGGACAGAACATAGACTGTCACCCCCAAACATCTGAGTGTTTTATCTTTCTGGTCACCTTCTGAGATGCGCTATGGAATCATAAAATGTGTGACTCGTGGGATCCGCTAGCCTTGTTCCATCACTGTGTGGAAATACTGCCTCTCAGAAATGATTTAGTTATTTGGAGAGTAGCTGAGACAGTGAGGATGATAGGATTCTATCAGAGCACAGACCAGGTCTTGAATGTCCCTGTGCCTCTGGGTCTGTTTCAGATGCTCACTGCACAGCACTGCCACCTTCAGTGAAAACCAAAATGATAAGTGACCTTGAGCGCCTGGGGCTATGCGCTTAGTATGGCATGGACACACACACACACACACACACACACACACACACACACACACACACACACTATCCAATGATACTGAGCACAGACCGTGTACAGCTGCTGCATTAAGGAGTTGACCTTACTTCATCCTCGTTACAACTGGTTAATATCTCATCCTGATTGAGTGGATGAGGAAATGGGTATTTAGAGAAGTTAAACCAGTTCTTAAACAATTCATCTGCATCAGAACACAATTAAAATCCAAACTGATCTCAGTGTGTGTGTATTTTACAGCTGCAGGATGCGGTGAAGTGGAAGGATGGTGAGCTTGGGTTTAAATTGAAGGGCTTGGGGTTGCCATGTACCCCGGGGGGGCCTGTTGGCCAGTTGGAAGGTGTTAGGCTTTGCCCCACCCATGGAGCATAAGGGATTACAGCTGCTTTACTTCTCTCTTCCTAAATACACCTACAATTTTTCCTGTGGCAAACTTGGTACAGGACCAGACAGAGAAGAACATTTTGGGAAATACGCTTCTTGCTTAGTTAAACTGCCAACACCAAGTCACCACACCCCAAGGACTCAGAAAGGAATATTAACGTCTGGAACAATCATGCAAAGAATCGCACTGAACAGCTGTAGAGATACTGAGTCAAGGAAGGAAAGGAGGAAGCACATGTTACTGCCAGGCACTGCTGATTGAAACCAAAGATTTCCATGCCCCTTCATGGATCATACTTGCTTCCACCCTGCAAAGAAAGAAGAAAAAAGATATGCATTAGAGGCAAGGTAGGTGGCCAATATGTAAGGAGGATATCCCGGGGATCATAATGTCCTTGGGTGAATCCTGTCACATTGGCTGTCTAAGGGCACCCTTGCTGTATGCAAGAGGAAAGGAGAACTGCCTTGTTTCGATTTGTACCTAGTGAGAGTCACACAAAAGCAACAAGAGGGTGAGACAGAAAATGTTACATGGCCAAGAAGCACTGAGGAAAATGAGCTGGGGTCCTGTGTTCCATTTCTGATAGACTACAGCTAGTTACAGAGCCAGGGAAAGCTGTTGCTTTTCAGATTCCCTATCTGCAAGTACAAGGGTTGCATTAATAAATCTCTGGCTGCCTTCTCCGTGTTAGGAGCCAAATAAAAACTTAGACCTGACCCCGCCACCGGGACTTCACCATTCCACACACACAGCTGTATTTCCTGTCTTGCATGTGTAGCTGTGTTGCTCAAACTTTGGGTCAAGGGCAGAGGTGGACATTTAGGTCATGTAGTTTAAATCAGATACTCAGTGAATGAATTTTGCTTGAAAAAAGCTGCTGTATCTTCAGGTAGAACAATTTACCTTGCATGTCTTTCAATCTCTTTCCTTCTTTATTCCTAAATAAAAAGGATGTGGGTGGCTTTGAAATCCACTCTGCTGTTTGGAAGAAGCCCACTGCTCAAAACAAGAAGTTTTGCTAATGGTTTCTTCCTGGAATGGGGAGGTAAGACTAAAGTGAGGGGAAGGTGGAGGATGGTTATATGATGGTAGGAGTGGAAAGGGTTGGGAATGGCACAGTGGAGGGGAAATTGGTCCCTCTTTTTTTTTTTTTAAAGATTTATTTTTATTATTTTTTTATTGGAAAGGCAGATATACAGAGAGGAGAGACAGAGAGGAAGATCTTCCGTCCGATGATTCACTCCCCAAGTGAGCACAACGGCTGATACTATGCCGATCCGAAGCCAGGAGCCTCTTCCGGGTCTCCCACATGGGTGCAGGGTCCCAAAGCTTTGGGCCGTCCTCGACTGCTTTCCCAGGCCACAGGCAGGGAGCTGGAAGGGAAGCGGGGCTGCCGGGATTAGAACCGGCACCCTTATGGGATCCTGGGCGTGCAAGGCAAGGACCTTAACCACTTGCGCCACCGCGCCGGGCCCAGTCCCTCTTTTTACAAAACTTAATGGCTTCTGAATTGGAGTGCATAGAGTGATGTACAAATCACAGTGTGTATCTTTCTAGCTGCTGCAACTTTTGAAAGAAAGATGGACACTTTCAACAAAAGATTTCTTGATTTATGTGGAAGTCAGTCACCTAGGGAGAGACAGAGTTCTTTCGTTTACTGGTCCACTTCCCAAGTGGCTGCAATATCCAGGGCTGGACAAGGATGAGGCTTGAAGACAGGAACGCCATCCAAGACTCCTATTTGAGCAGCAGAGACCCAAGTATCTGCACTGTCTCTCATTGCCTTCCTGGGAACATTATTAGGAAGCTGGTTTGGCAGGAAAGCAGCCAAGAATTGAATCAGTGCAGCAATATGGCAAGCTGGCATGACAGGTGGTTAACCCTCTGCACCACAACACTGGACAGAAGTTTTTATAACTTTGCTTTAAAGATTTCTTTATTTGAAATGATAGAGAGAAGCAGATACAGAGATGGAGATCTTCCCTCTGCTGGTTCATACCCCAGTTGACCCCAGTGGTTGGGGCTGAGCCTTGCTGAAGTCAGGTTCCAGGAGTCTCACGCAAGATTCCTATGTGAGTGGCAAGGGCTCAAGCACTTGAGTAATCTTTAGTTTTCCTGGGCACAGAAGCAGGGAGGTGGATCAGAAGTGGATTAGCCAGGAACGGAACCAGCTCTTAAGATACAGGATGTTGGTGTCACAAGTGGTGGCTTCCTGCTCTGAAGATGTTGTTTATGTATGGAAAGAGAAGAGGAATTATTTCCAAACAACCCTGCGAGTCACCCTGAAATCTCTGGGGACAAGTTGCGTGGTGTGAGGACTTCCCTTGTCCTTGTGCAAGAGCCTGCAGCTAAGCTGAAATTCCTGTAGCCGTTCCCCTCCTTCTACCAGAATCAGAGCAGATGGCTTCTCAGACAACTCTTACATAAACACCTGACACCCCAAATTCAGATTGCTTAGCAGTAAGCATTCTTTATTTCCTCACGATAGCAATACAATAAGAGAGAGGGTGAATTGCCTTGTGTATAAGGCCAAGTCCTTCCAACATTGTCTGCTGGATGCCCTGGCAGTATCTGCTTGGGTCTTCCAGAAAACTCTGGCTAAGCCCCAGTTGCCAGCCCCAGAGATTTGCTGGAGATGGCAGCAATTCACTTTTCCTCAGTGAAATTAATATCTTACCCAACCTATGGGTCCTAGTAGAATGGAGTCTTTTGCTTTTTGTTTTTTAGATTGGGGTCTTAAAATGAGGTGCACGACTGACTTCCCAGGAAGCAAGCCTTCGTTTCTCATTCTCTGTTCTCCCGAGGCCACTGTGGCACCCATGGGACCCTGAGGAAGTGCTGTCATGCACAGGGACACCTGTAGCAATGCTCTGTGGGACCTCTTGAGAAGCAGTGATCCTCCAGCAGCTCATGGGTGTCCTTAGTAGATGGAGAATGGAATCAAACCAATGTTTGTATTTGTAGCAGTCACAAAGATGACCCACCTCTCCGGAATGCCTTGCATTGCTATAAACGCAATAGAGGGGGTGGGTTGCCATTTCATTTTGAAGAGAAGTGTTGCTTATGGTCCTTCAGCATTATGTGGAGAAGACTCCGGGTCATGGCTACAAAACAGACTCTTCAATGTCACTTCAGAATGAAACGAGTGACCTACTGGCTCATCTTGATGGCAGGAACTGAGTGCTATGGAATCTAATCTCTCTGAGACCACATGGCCTGGAGCTCACTCTGTTGCCCCAGCTGGTGCATATTCAACAACCAGCTTAAATCTTCTGTACTTCCTGAGCTGCATGGGCTTGAGGTGGAAGCCATTTCTTCTTCCTCTGTTGGTGTCAGCAAACGATAATATGAGGGGTCTTCAAAAAGCTCATGTGAAATGTATATCATGAAAAATGTGCATGCTATTCAAAATTCCTTTGCACTGAAATGAACTTATCTTTCAACTTCATTTTCCGTGAACTTTTTGACTACCCCCACATGCTTCATTTGATTCTGAGTTCTGATATTCACCTGACTCAGGGCTTCAGAGGAGCAGGGAAATGAGCAGTGGAGCACAGCAGGTTGATGACCTTTGCATAGCCCCTGGACAGCAGAGAGCTGGCATGTGAGACTGTATTTGTAACAGTGAAACCGAGATCTAAGTTGAGCAAATTCTCTAGCACTCATGAGTTTTATGATTGCCAGATTGTGTTAAATCTCATTTTCTCTGGAACTGGCTGTCGTGTTCCTGAATTATAGGAACCCGTCCATAACAACTTTTCCTAAGCGTTCTCTATTCCTGTGTTGGTAAGTCTTCAGAAATTTCTGGGGACAGCATAAATTGGGGGAATCTATGACAAGTAGTATCTTGCTTCCTTCTATCAAGACCAGTGCTGCTTTGTAAGGATCCTTGGTATAAATCTATTACTTGGGACCACGTGTAATGAATGTGATGCTTCTAACACATGATAAGTATTGGGCTGTTTAAAATGGAGTTTAATTTTGTAAACATGTCCAATACTCTCTTCTTCAACTGGAATCATCTTAGTTTTTCCATGAGTTCTTCAGCATCCTGAAGTCTTTTGGGAGTGATTTATGTAGTCATTCATTGAGCTAGGAAAAGGAAGAATGAGGGTAGGGAAGAGAGTATGTGAGAGAGTGAAAGAGCGAGAGAGCGAGAGAGCGAGAGCTCCCATCCACTGGTTCCTTCTCCAAACGTCTTCAAAGTCCTTTAACAGCTGGAGTTTGGCCAGGGCCAGAGCTTGGGCTGGAAATGCAATCCAGGGCTCTCACACAGGTGAGAGGGACATAGTTACTTGAGTCAGCATCACTGAAGAGGGGTTGCATTTGGAGCTGGAGTTAGGAGCTAAAATGAGGAACTGAACATGCATTCCAACATGAGATGTGGACATTGTACCTCCTGCTGAACAACCTCTCCTCTGTCTCTCATTCATCATTTGAAACATTTCCTTTCCATTTTAGCCAGTGCTTTGTGCTCCAAAGAGGAAAGTAAAGAATGAGATGGCCCATAAACAAAGGTAATTTAATCTACGCACAAATTAGCTTCAGTGAAGATGTCAGTCAAAGGTTAATGTGCATGCTATACAAAGAGCTCTTACTAATGGACAATAAAGAACACTTAGCCAGAAAGACTCAGATGTATGCGGGAATAATTAATAAAATATATCATTTGTATTACTGACAGATAAGAAATAATATACTCAGACCCAACTAGTGATCAGGGAAATAAAAATGAAAGTAGTATGGAGATAGTTTCACCCATTAGACTGAAAAAAATAACTGAAGGAATGATAATGGCAATTTACACTGGAAATCTGAGTAAAATTTCTCATCCATTCTTCTGCAATGCAAGCCCAGAATATTGGCACATTTTGTGAACAAACAATACAGTGATATCTATTAAAATAATGTAATCAGATTTTAAAAGGTTCAGAATAAAGGGAGAGATATTCCTTTCACATCGAGATGTTGATCACTTCTTATCTGTAGATTCAACATGATCCCAATTGAGATCGCAGCAAACTATGTTGTGAATAGCAATGTATATGTAATAAATATATAATAAACATTCATTATATAAAATTATAATGTTTATATATAGTGTAAATATAACAATGAACATTCACTATATTTATTCTATGACTTATACATAATAAATATAATATATAATAAATAATTTATAAATAACCTGAAAATGAGAAAGGAAACAAAATTTTGTAATCCAGGCTCTTTACTCGAACCCTCTTGGTAAATTAAAAGTGAAAAAAATGTTTACGTGCCTAGCAAGCACTATGACTCAGGGGCTAAATCCTTGCTTTTCATGCGCTTGGATCAAATTTGGGCACAGGTTCATGTCCTAGCTGCTCTACTTCCCATCCAGCCTGAAACCTTGGGACTATGCATGCATTTTAGGAAATTCAGAAGAAGCTCCTGGCTCTTGGATTTTGATCAGCCCAGCTCTAGTTGTGGCAGCCATCTGGAGAGTGAACCAGCACATGGAAGCTCTTTCTGTTTTCGTCTCTCCTTCCCCTTGTACATCTGCCTTTTTTTTTTTTTTAAAGAGAGGAGGAGAGACAGAGAGAAATATCTTCCGTCCGATGATTCACTCCCCAAGTGACCGCAACAGCCAGTGCTGCTCCAATTTGAAGCCAGGAGCCTGGAGATTCTTCTGGGTCTCCCACGCAGGTGCAGGGTCCCAAGGCTTTGGGCCATCCTCGATTGCTTTCCCAGGCCACAAACAGGGAACTGGATGGGAAAGTCAGAAATATTCAACCAATTCTTTCCCACATTGTTTCACTGCACAAGAAATTCTCTGCCCCCTCTTTCCTTTTTATTTGATTTTATTTATTTGAGATGCACGACAGATGAGATATAGAGCTCCTATCTATTGTTTCACTTGAGATGCTTGAAAGAAAGGAGCCAAACATTAATGTTTCATTGACAGAGATTGTTTGCTGCCTCTCTTCTCTTCTCCCCTGTTCTCCTAGCCTCCCCTCACCTTCCCTCCTTCTGTTGTTCTATTTATGCTGCCTCCTCCTTTCCTCCCGCCTTCCTTTTGTTCTTTCCTTCCTCTCTCCCTGCTACCATTTCTCTATCTCTGTTAGAATATATTGATTAGCATGTGTTAAAAGATACAAGCGATACCGAACATGACATTGGTTATTTGTGGGAAGCAGGTTTGTTTAATTTAGGTTTGTTGTCAACTTCTGCCAAACAAACAAAAACAACATAGGAAACACATCCTGAAGGCTATTTTATAAACCATTGTGTAAGAGAACAATTAACATGGAATACCATAATCCACTTTAGTTTATTTAATGACCATATGTCGTAATCTGAACTACGACTAAGCAGAAGTAGGAGTTTAGGAAGGTTTGTGCGGTGCAGTGGTTGGACTGCTGCATGAGATTTTTGCATCCCATATTGGAGTACTGACTCGAACATAGGACTCTCATAAAACTAACTTCCTGTTAGTGCACTTTGGAAAGCACCAGAAGATGGCGGCCTAAGAGCTTGTACCTTTGCCTCTCCTGTTGAAGACATGGATGGAGCCATGAGCTCCTGGGTTTGGTCTGGTTTAGCACTGGTTGTTGGAGACATCTTGGTGGTAAACCAGCCCAGAGAAGATGTCTCTCTGTCTCTCTTTCACTTTGTCTTACAAGTAAAGTAAAAAAAAAAAAAAAGTGAGTAAACAA
Organism: Ochotona curzoniae; assembly: GCF_017591425.1. NCBI lineage: Eukaryota > Metazoa > Chordata > Mammalia > Lagomorpha > Ochotonidae > Ochotona > Ochotona curzoniae. Next base: position 14,535,501 of record NW_024465035.1, on the reverse strand, counting down.
TAAAAGCAGGTGGTTGAACTTCAGATAGGAAAACAAAGACTCTTGTAATAAAGTAATGTGATAGCAATGGATTCTTTATTTATATCAAATGAAAAGAAAAATTTAACTGGTGAGAGTGAACAGAGAGACCCCATCTAATTTTTCAGTTGAGATTTTACTAATTACCTAGGCAAAAGCTTATAGGAAAAAATACCAGATTGTGAAGTCCATTTTTTAAAAAAATATCAACTCAGAGAAGTACCACATAATATTTGAAAAATGCCAGAGTATTTTACAGTCAAGCCCGTTGTTTCATAATTTAATTACAGCAGGATCCCTTCTAGCAAGGGCAATTTTCATGCAAGTTACCTTATCATAAAAAAGGTAGCCACTGTGAATGGAAGGTGTTTGTGGCCCCCAAATGCAGGCATTGAAGACTGCAACTCCAGTGTTGGAGTTCCAGACTAAGGAAGTCATTGAGACACAATGACATTTGAAGTGTGGGGCTCTGATCTGACAGCATCTATGCCCTTTTGCATCTTTCTCTACCTCTCTGCGCCAGGAGTGGGCATGTGGACACACAGTGAGAAGGTTGCTATCTACCAAACAGGAAAAGCCTTTATCTGAATGGGGTGAGGAGTTCCCGCCAGCGGAATGTATAAGGCTCATGAAATCGTTTGATCTGACCCTGTCAAGGCAACCACAGGCAGGAAATGGAAGTCAATAACTCTAGCAGGTTAAATTTTAAGTTGACGATTTTGTGTGACTCACAAGTGATACTGTAAATACCAAAATGGTCATGGGCAGAAAAAAAGGATCCTTGAAACAGACTGTTCAGGCCCCTTTGACTGTGAGCTTTCCAGTCTCTACAACAGTGAGAAATGCATTTTGGTTGTTTAAGCCAAGTAGGCTGTGGGACTTCTTGTACCACTGAGCAGATTGCGTTGCTAAAACTCTTGGATAAACCATCTTAAAAGCTTTCTATATTTCTTTTAAACTGATCTGTGTTTGCAACAACCTTTTAAAGCAGAAAGTGACTCAGGAACTACGTTTCCATCGACAAAGCTGACTCTGACCTACTTTCCAACACACCTTCACAATACACCTTAGGGAGGCTGCTAATTTTGTTCCTTTAAATAATATTTTCTTTGGAAAACAGGCCATGTGGACAACTCCTCCCACAAAGTTGGCTCAAGTTGTCACATTTATTTCTAGAAGTACAGGCGGAATTGGTAAGTATAGAGCATGGTGAGTTTTAAACACGAGCTCCTGGAAGGTGAACATGAAACCAATTAGGCAAAGAGTTCTCTTTTAAACATCAAGATGTATCTCAGAATCTCCCACTGTCAAAGGTGTGGCTCGCTAAGGATTGCAGCAGAAGAGCGAAATCCTTCAGACCACCAGTTCACATTTGATTATGGGCATCTCACCTGAGCTGTTAAAATAAGCCAGTATGAAAGCAGAAAATCGTTTCTCATTCTATGTAACTTCTGAAGGATCACAGGCCCATGCTTAGACGTGGAATAAACATTATTTTCCCTTCTAAGCAGCTATGATGCCATGCGACCTTCAAAGCACTGACCGAAATGAAGACAATAATTTCTGGAAATGGATTGTATGTGCACAAGCCACTCCTAAGGTGGAGATTGGTTTGCTTTTCCATATGCGATGGGAGTGCCCCAAGGAGATGCTTTTTTTTTTTTTCTTCCAGGTGAAACAGTCTTTCATAAGATCAAAAGAAGAGAACCATATGCCCACCGGAGGCATGCAAAAACCAGGAGACACCAGGGAAGGCCTAACTGGCCTATAGTAACATCGTGTTTCAGCGCAGGCCCAGTGAAGCGACCTTTCAGATTACCTTCCTAGCTGACCATGCAAGGCTCCTCCTAGTCGGCTCCCTCCTGCCTGTTTCTGTGTTCCATGACACTGTTTATGACACTCTAAATCTCCAAGCTGTTTCATGCCTCTGTGCCTTGCAATGGCTGTCCTTCCACTTGCTATTCCCTTCCTGTTCCTCATTTCACAGAAATGTATCGATCTACCCACTGAGATGCATCTGGTATGCCACCTTCTCTGTGAGGCATTTCCTACTTATTAATAAATCATAATTCCTTCATACTTCCAATGTACTTTGCACATCTCTAAGCAGTCAGATTCAACTGCTCTTTATGGAATATATACCTTGTAAAGACTGGTGACAAAGCAATTAAGGTTCTCAGGGCCATCACTGTAGTTATGAATGCAAGTTACCACACAACATAGTGTTCCATATCATTGTGTCTGTAATGGCTTCTGTAGGTCAGGGATTCAGGAAGGCCACCACTGGACAGTTAGCTCAGAGTCCTCAGGGACTGCAGTCAAGTTGTGTAGAGAGGGGAGTGTTGGAGCATCTTTACGCTGTTCATGTGTCCTTTTCTTTGAATGTCCTCTTGGGCCTGTGTGGTCTCTCCATAAGGATGGTTTGGGCTTCCTCACAGGAGGACATCCTCAGGGCGGGTGGACTGCTCCCAAGAAGCTGAAGGCTTCAGAGCTGAGTCTTTCAGAAGGTAAGCAAGAAACTACTCACTTGTAAGACTCGACCATAGAAACCACTCAGTGTCATTTTCTCTGCGTTTGCTCAGCTAGATGGCAGTCATTCAGCCTACCCAAAACGAAGGGCAGGGGAGTTAGGTCTTGCCTCTTGCTGGGGAAACTGCAAGGTTTTAGAGGGTCATGTGCAATGGGAGGTGATGGCTGCATCAGCTATATTGGGAAGATACAACTTGTCATAATTTTAAACTACCATACTTTTGCCTATCCACCAACGGAACACAAGCTTTCTGTCAGTTTGAATTAGATGCTATTCTTTATCTCTTGCTCAAAATTGAGTACACTGTCTAGAAAAGGGAAGTAACTAAACATATGCACGAAGTGCATATGGAATGAATAAGCAGATCCTCTTGCTCTTTCTGAGTCCGGGGAATCCCTATTTCTAGCAAGAGAAATTATGTCTATTCTTTTTAGACAATGAACACTTTTGCAACTATAATTTAGTTGCTTAAAGCAGAACAGTTTCCAATTTTCCAGGAGTGTTTTCCCCTTAGCCATCCCTATTAGCCGAGTTCTCCAGACAAACAGGATGTATGGGAATGCATTCATACTTACATATACACATTTACATGTGTAGACATATGGATGCTGTAAAAAATTTAAGTACTTACCTTGTTGAAAATTAAGTGACAGGGAGCAGAGAGACAGAGGAGAGTTTTCATGAACTGTTTCACTCCCCAAATGCCTGCGACACTAAGGAACAACCCTGGCTAAAGACAAGAGGAGGAACTCCACCCAGCTTTCCCACATGAGCGACAGGACCCTAAGCAGTTGGGTCATCACATACTGCCTCCCAGGTACATCATCAGGAAGCTGGATGCAAGGTGTGGAATAACTAAGGTGAACCAGCACTTCGAGATGGGCTGCAGGCTTCCCAAGTGGCAACTTAACATGCTGCACCGCACTGCTGACCCTTAGGAAGATATTTCTTATGGGAACTGTCTCACATATTTATAAGGGCCAGCAAGTCCCACCATATTCCTTCTGAGAATAGGAAAGAAGCTTGTTGGATAATCCAGCCTTAGTCTAAATTTCTGATAAGCAGGAGAGCCAAAAGTATAATCCCTGGAGTGGAGAGGCCTACAAACAGGAGAGGACCAAGTCCCAGCTCAAGAGGAGAGAGAAAACTCACCCTTTCTCTCACTGTGTATTCTTCTCATTCTCTAAGACCCTTAAGATGTTCCCCTCTTCCATTTGGGAAGGGCGGATCTTCTCTGTTAAGGCTACTGACTCAAGTGCCAGTGTTTTCTGGAAATGCTCAGGCATCAGCCTTTACCAGCTTTTTGAGTGTTCTGCACCCTGGCAAGGTGACATGTTAACTTAATCATTCTATTATAAAAAACAACCTTGCTAATATTGGTACTAGAAACTCAACATGGACACAAGACTTGTTTTTTCCACTCAGTCCTTCTAGGTACTCTGGTTCTCTGTGTTGAAACATCTCCACTTCTTGAAATTTGGGCTGCTAGATGACACGTCAGGACCTTTTGAAGAGGTATGGTTCTTGTAGAGGTGAGGATTCCCTTGGAGCACTCAGATCTGGTCTTTTTGTGGGTCTGGATGTGTCTTTCTCTGAGATCACCCAGCAATGTACTCTCCGCAGCCATACTGGTGATTAGCGCTTTACTGAGGCTGCTTCATTCGGTACCAAGTCCAAGATTGCTATGACAATCCTTTCGCCACCACAACAAAACGGGAGGCTATTAGCTGGTATTCTAGACAAGTGCATCTTACTCAGCTCCTTTCGCACTGAGGAATGATGTTGGATGAAGCTCCCTTTCCCCCTTGTTTATGCAAAGTTTCAGGAAGGATAGTGCAGGATCAACACTTGATACTTGTGTGATAATACTAGTTCAAAAGTGTCCTGATACAGTTTTCTTTTTCTACCATGTCTTACTTATGATATACAATTTCTCATGTTTATTATCATGTGAATATATATCATCATGGTTATTCATAGTCCTACAAAATGTAAATATTGATGATAATTTTCGTTATTGAGATCTTGCCCTATGTCACTTATTTAGCCATCCTCGCTGATGCTCAAAAATACCTTGAAATAGTATTTTGGAGTTTCTGGGAGGTTAAACTTTACCAAAGAGCTGGGCTTCAACTCTCCTACATGTGACTTCAGGCATTTGAAGGGTCAGAGCTTCTCTTTGAGTTCCTGCGGGAGGGGGAGTTTCGTGGCAGGATCTTCAGTCCCTGCAGGTGCACATACACCACACAGGCTCTTCCCTGGCCATCAGCTTCCCTGTGCTTCTTCACCTGCCTCTATGGCCAGCACGTTGCCCAGAAGAGAAAGATGGGATGGTCCTCAGCGTGAGAGCCCATCTGGCTTTTGTTGCTGAGGATGTTGGTGGTGATTGGTACCAGTCTGGTCCCTGGGGGTAGATGGCCTAAGGCTGCCTCGCACACTGCCTCTGAAGCTGACAGGAGGGAGGTTGGTTACAAGCATCATTTGGTGTAAAGGGCACAGAGCTTGGCAAAAGAAAGCCATGCAAATCTGGTTTGATGATCTTAAGCAAATCACTTGGCTCCTTGGAGTCTCAGCTTTCTCATTTGAAACAGGAGTTAAAAATATCATTCTTGCCTTGCTCTCAAGCTGACTGTGACAATCAAATGACTTAACCTTGGGGAAAATTACTTTGTAAATTGTGAAAGTTTTATATAAAGCTGGTTGTTTTTATCAACAGGATGGTCTCCCTCGGGGAGAAGGCTTCCTGGAGGAAGGGGCTTAATGTAAGATGAAGTATGGGGAGGCAGGGATCTGGGGATCCCAGCTGGTGGAAAAGATTTCTGATGCATGATGCTATGCTGTGGTTGCTGGAGGAGAGGGTGGATGGCACACCAGAGCTGGGAGAATAAAGATTTTGCAGCAGTGAAATCTTTTCTTACCAGTTGTATATTAGGCTGGAGAGAGAGAGAGAGGGAGAGAGAGAGAGAGAGAGAGAGAGAGAAACAATCTCTGTCAACATAAGAAGAGTATCAAGGCACATATTCTGCATATACTTAATCCTTCAACAAAATGTCTTTAAACACCTGTTCTGTTAGTCCGTACATAGCACAAACACTACTGGAGAAAATATTTAGACACCTGTTTATACACATTAATTTGATTATCTGTTTAGATATATACACTGTTTAGATAAATATTTAGAAAATTAAGGTAAATGTCCAAGTTTTCTGGCCTCATAAAAACTCTTCATCCATTCTGTTTCTTTTTCTCGTGTGTGTGTGTGTATTTCCACTGTGTGGAGGAGACATTAGGGAATGGGGAAGCAGGATTTGCTAGACAATGCACCGTTGCTGCTATCGGAGAGCTCGGTCACTCCCTAGCTCCTATAGTTTCACACATAGCATGTCTGCTCTCCAAATCTCAGTTTTCCCATCTGTGAAATGGTGCCTCTTGGCTTCGAGTGCTCTGTGTGGCACTGGTACACCATTAACAAAGGTTAACATGGGCTGTGTTGAAGGCCAGTGGCTTGTGATGGCCTGAGATCAACCCTTGACCGTTGCTAGTCCCATTTGATTCTCGCCTCCCTGGAGCTGTTGAGTCACTGGATATCGCTGCCCCATCCCTTCATCCTTGGGACAGGGACAGCCACTGTGAGGTTAACTTTGATTTTGAGCAGGATTCTTGGATGACAATGAGTTTTTTTTCCTTGTCACTATTGAGCGCTCAGGCACAGGGTTAATGTCTGGCCTCTGTTCCCCAAGCTCTGGCGGGTTTCAGTCTGCAGTTCCACAGAGGTCTGTCACACCTGCAAGAAAATATGCCTGGGAGGTGTCTACCTCTCCACCTGTCTTCTCTCCAGAGAGAGAGAGAGAGAACTTGAACTGCATAAAGCCCCAAAGCTCAGAAATTCCCAGCATTTTTCAGCTAGGTGTTCCCTTGCATGGGAGCCAGAGGTTCTTTTTCAGGCCTGCTTGCCTGCTATTGCTTTGCAGACTCCAGAGCTTGAATGTGGCAGCTCACTGATTTTTATGATCAAGGTATTGATGCAAAGCTCTCATCTGTCACCCACTGATGCCAGGATTGAAGTGGGGAGCACGGCTGGCTGGACGTCTACTTACTTTTACCCTGCATTAGTTAGGGTAGGTTGACTGTTATAACAAACAATCTTCCCATTTTCGTGGCTTAGCACAATTGCTTATTTCTTGCTAATGTAAATTCCAATAGGGTGTTCCTGGCCAGTGAGCAGCTTTCCTGAGGCTCATTCTGGGCTTCTCAACCCTATTCTTCTGCCATTCTCTAGGGCTTTCTTGCCCTCTGTGTTCTACTAAGGAGAAAGAATAGAATTGCATGGGAGCCGGGGGTGTAGAGAAAGCCTCCTCAAGGCCTTGTCCACTTTGCCTTAGACCCTTGCATACAGTGCCTACAAATACAGCTTTCAGTCCCAGGACCACAGCCTGTATCTTTTATAAGGTGCCTCTCGCCACTTGAACCCTCTCTGCTCACATGTGTCCTCATCCAGCTGTGTAGCCCTCAGATAAGGACTTGGTATGTAAATATTCCAGTTCAGATTTGGAACTGGGAAATTCTGTGCTGTTTACAGGTCTCCACAGAACCAAGCTGTGTTGCCTAGAATGGTGACTCATTGATTAGATATCTTTAATTGGTCTCCTTCTATCCCTGTCCCTTGTCTCTAGTCCTCCTCCTGAGGTCACTGCACAGATAAATTACTTCTTTCTTCTTTAGCTCAGGGTCTACTTTTGGTGTAGCTGAAACTAGAATAGCGGTCGTATGGGCCAGACCTAGAAGGGACGTGCCTTTCTTTCCTTCACCTGCTGGTGACCAGGATCCAGGGACACAGCCTCTTCTCACTTCAAGAAAGGGACTATGTTTACATGCTTTGGATGAAGTGACAGGTTTGGGGAAATACTAGTTCTCTTTTGAGTATGAGGACACTGCATCTCAGCCGTGTACAGGCACTGGCTCATGAGGGGAGACCAGACCAGACAATGGCATGCTGGCACTTCAGAACCTTTGCTTTTCCACCCATACCAGAGGAGGGATCTGGCTGGGAAGGAGGAGGTTATAGCTGAGTGGTATACTCGAGCCATGCACAGGCATGAGAAGCATTGTCACTATTTTTTGTTGCATGACATTGCTTTCATCACACATGTACAGACTTTTGCTAGATCTTCCCAGGTGATAGATTACTCAATCCCAGTGCTGTGTAACATGACCTCTGATCCCAAGTCCAGTCTATTCATTGGGATCAAAATCAGAGAGCAACAAGATTCTGGGTAACCATGGGCGATAACATCAAATGGAAATAGGATGATTTATGTCAAGGAATTTATAAGTCAGTGCAGTAGCTACATTCACAAACGAATATACTATAGGAATAAAGGAAAAATAAACACATGCCAAGTGTTGAAGGGGCACGTTGCAGAGTGTGTAGGTTCGTTCGGGAAGTTTAGGAAGACTTTACACAGAGCAAGCTTCTCCCTGCTGCTGCAATCCTGACCCCACGTCAGGAATTCTTCGCTGACTAGCAATCCATGTGTGACTTTTCATTCCTGAGTTTTGTCTGCCGTCCTCACCAGCGGTCTCCAATTTTGTGTCCTGATATAGGCTTAATTACTGATAAACTAATCTGCTCCTAGACTTACCTCTGTATCTTCCTCCTTCTATCTTGAGCAATGTGGGGAGAATTGTCTATTCATGTTGGTTTCCTGAAGGATACACACCCTAAACTGGCTTCTCTCCTGTTGAATAATTTTGCACATGAGAGCAGTAAAAGTGGGGTTTAGCGAGCGAATATTTAACCTGGCTTTGTTTCTCTGGTATCACACACATTACTTCGATTCTCTGCCTTCAGCTTTTCTTTGCATTGTTTTGCCTTTTCATTTGCAGTAAGAGATAGGTCTAATTGTCTTCAGGCTCTTCCATTATTTAGAACTCTTATAATTACCAGTGATAGAAAATCCAACACACTCTGGCTTGAGTGATTAAGTACGCTTCTTAAACATTGAAAAATGAAGAGAATTGGACTCTTTCTCAATTAAAAGAAGCACAAATTCTGAGCCTCTTCCACTGGTTCTGTCTGAGTAATGCATTCGTTCTCCAGCCAGTCACAGTGGAATCGGTTGAGCTGCGGTGAATGGTCCAATCTGACTCCTATGCTGCGTTACTGAGACTGAGATCACCCCACGTAACCTTGTGGGCTGGAAAGAGAACAGGAGATCCTTAAGGACAGAAAGCGTTCCCTGTAGATGAGGCTGCATGCTGTGAGGTCAGCAGTAGCTGCTGTCGGAAAAAAATCCCTTCTTCCTGTGAGAGTCTCTGGCTTCTAATTATGGCCCATACTTTTGTTAAGAATGGGTAGATGCTGAAATGGAAAGTGTTTGTGGTGTCAGATCCAGGAGCGCTGAGTTCTGATCCTGGCTCGACTAGTTGAGGGAGTTAGTCCTTCTCTTAAAGTCTTACTCCCATGAGCTATAAAGTTAATCTTTTGGGCAAAATGTTCCCTAAGATCTTGTCCAGTCCTAATTTATATATATTTTAAATTGCATTGTTCAGTTAAACACCATCCAGCAGCAAGAGGCAGTCAAACAGCAGGTGTCCTCTGGAACCAAAACTTTAGGAATGTAAGATGGAAATGTCCATGCCTTCTTGCACACTGCTTTTTCTTGGACTTAATAGGATACTGAAGTGTTTCTATTTTAACTATGTTTTTCCTGCCCTTGTACTTAATCTTTCTGTGAAATTATACCATTGCATCTGGGACCATATCTCCTATTTCCATAACAACAGGCTGGATAAGTCTTAAGTATGGAAAAGTGATGATTGTTAATACAAAATCTACTGGAAACCAATTCTTCTAAACATTTTGCCCTTCCTCTAAGAAAGCACTTTATTGAGAAAAATTTAATTCATCTGATCATGATTTAGTTTCTATTGACTCATCATTTTCCCTCAGCAGAAGTGATTTAACTTCTAAGAAACTGTTTAAGCAGTAACTTCAATATTCTTTTTGCCAGCACATAGAAAAATCACATTTTATTTTCCCCTAGAACAAATGGGCTGGCAACCTGAAGTTTCCAGCCCAAAGCTATGAATGCCTCAGTATCCCCTTGGATTTGAACAGAAGAACATGTCTTCTTCCTTGGCTTAGAGAGGAGGCAAAAATCAGCACCCGGTTGAAACTCACTGGTGTCATTGTAGCAGCTGTCTGTGGCTGCTCTCGGCTCTGATTGTTGGGTCCATGGACGTATTTATAACATCACTGTGAAAGAAGTCTTTGCCATCTTCACATCTGGGAAATGTTGTGGATAAAAATAGCCTTTTATCCAGTATCCTGATACAGTAGGATGCTTATCGTTGAACACCTATACATGGTAGGCACTTAGGAGCTACCCTCCTTGTGGTCCTGCCCAGGAAACTTGACTTAAGAAACAAATCTGTAAGGATCCATGGGAAGATTGGGGGGGATGACAAGCTTGGGATTTAGGCTTGCTGTGACACCGTCTGGCTATGGGGCCCTCGGTAAGTCCCTGACCTGTTTATGCCTCCTATTCACTAGCTGTAAAATGATGCTATTGGACTGCTTTAGTGGTACTTAGCTCTTGTACAGTGAGTGAGCCCCAAAATGGTATGGCAGGTATAAACTTCAGTACATTAACTTGGACTTTCAGAAGAATCATTTATTTTTCTTCAAAGTATATTTTTGGGGGCAGATTTTATTTGCCAAAAATATTTTCAACAGTGGTCCTGATGCCATGTTTCCCCATTCTTTATTAAGTGGTCGCATCTCTATCTCCCACTCAGATGTCTATGTAGCTATTTGTGACTGCCTCAACTATCAGAGCACAATAGAAGTGATGATGCTTTGTGATGACCAATGAGACTAAATCCTTAGGATTGATTTTTGCCTGGCTGCCTCATTGTAGCCAAAAGGAGACCACTGTACTGGAGGATGCATGACGCCCAAGGTGTCCTACCTGTTCAAGCTCCCAGTGTTGAAATCTTGCAGTCTAGGCACTGGACATATGAGGGTGATAATTTCCGGACATATCTAGCTCACACTGGCAAATGAGCAACATGAATCAATTCTCAGAAATGTGTGGGGTAAAATAAAAAGGGTCAATGCCATCTTAAGCCACCACTTTGCAATATATTTTTAAATAACTGAGCGACTTCTGCATCAAGTCCCCATTCCATTGTGTTGTTCTGTATGTGAAATCGTATAAGCTGGGAGCAGTTCCATGGTCACCTGCTGTCACTTGGTGTCATCACCTACCTGGGCCCTGTCCACTGAGGTTCTTCCTCCATGTCCAGGATGCAGGTGTGATTCCAGATGCTCACTTGCTGAACGACAATCAGGCTATGCTGCTGACTCCAGCGTGCTGCTGATGCAGACCCTTGGAAGCAGCCTGACAAGGGCTCAGGTAGCTGGATTCTCGCTATCCACATGGGAGACCTGACTTGAGTTCCAAACTCCCGACATCAAGCTGTTGTATGCATCTGGAGAGTGAACTGCTGAATGGGAACTCTCTCTCTGTATATACATATATTTCAGAATACTTAGAAGATATGGTCAGAGGCACATTGGACAATGTCTTAGTTCAAACAGCTTAATAACATAGCAAAGGCTAAATGTCTCGAACAGCATGAATTTATTTCTCCTTAAGGCTGAGTAATCCAAGACCAAGGCAAAGACTGATACACTGTCTGGCAATGGCCCTCTTGGTCTTTTGCAGGCAGAGGATTTTCCTCTGTTTACAAGGCCATTAATCTCACCATGAAGACCTCACTCTTGGACAAAACCTAACCCAACTCCCAAAAACATTGCAGAGAGATTAGATTTTTAACACATCAATTTTGATAGGATATGGAAGTTCAGTCCACAGTCAGAAGCAATGAATCACATTGGGTTACTGTAATGAGAATTTCAGTCAGTGGCTGAATATTCCTTTAAATCTTGCTCTTTATTGCAATGCCTTTAAGAGAAAGAGTGAGAGAAAAAGTCAGCTTCTGTCTGTTGCTTCACTCCCCATGCACACACCATAGATGGGACTGGGCCAGGCCAAAGCAGACAATCAGAAACTCAGTCTAGGTTTCCTCCATGAATGCCAGGAACTCAACTACTTCTGCTTTCGCTGCTGCCTCTCAGGGCCTGTCTGCATCAGCAGAAGCTGGAACAGGGGAGCCAGGCTGGGGCCTCTGATGTGAAACTTGGCTGTCGTCATTGCTAGGCTCACTGCTTGCTTGTTTTATAATTGTCCTTGATACTATAAGTAAATGTAGTAATATGCTAAACATTATTAAAATCAAGAAATATTAATGAAGCCTTCTTTCTTACCCAAAATACATGTCACTTACACTTTGCAAAAATAAGAGTGTGGCTATTAAAACCACACAGTGTAAACTAAACATCTGTCTATTTCCCCTGCTGCTCCTCAGCTGACTGATCAGCATAGGATCTGCTCAAAAAGTCAAACCTTATTAAAGGAGAGAGCCACCCTGAAATGAATAGGACGGAGGTGGAGGAAAACTGCAAAATGTCATGTGAGATGTGGGCATTGATGGGGAATCAGGAGTGGGAAGGAAGAATTTCAACGGATAGTAGAGAAGGGAGGCTTCCTGGAAAACAGAAAGACTCAACCAGAAGATGCAGAGGAAATGTAGGAAACCTGCTTGGTCTCCACTCAGGAAAAAAGAACCTGTGTATACACCCGTTTATGTTTATTATGTCTCTCACAGGGCATATGAAATGGTACTTAATCATTTCAATAACTGAACAACGCTCTATTATCAAAATGAAAATAGATTCAACCTGCTAAGAAAATGCACTCACCCAAAGCATTTGAATATATGCAAACACCGCTTAAACCAATGGCTGAAATTTTGAAAGGGACCATTATATGAATCACTTTGCATTTGTTATAAGGGACAGTGGGAAACTGAGAATAAAAGATGACAAGTGCTTGAATTCCAGGCAGTGGTGCAGATGGAAATGTTTTGTACTCATTGCACACCAGTGTGTTCGACAGGGGATACAGGTTTAGATGCCTCTCACAACCAACTGCTTGTAGTCTAAACAAGTAGAAGCAATCCACCCAGTCGAGAGGGGCAGGTGCCCATCCGCAGAAGGCAGGCTTTGCTGTTGTATTCTCACAGGTGCCTCACACAAAGCCCACCTTGATGTGTACCTGCTGGAACTGCTTGTGCCATAGCTGTCTCCCAGCGAACCTTCTTCTATGGGTGCAGTTTATGCCTCTCAACAAGAATAGAAAAGAACAAAACTTCTCTTTAAGTAATTAAAAAGAGCCCTGGCTAAGCTTGTAGGCAGCCACAAGAAATATTGACCCACTCACATATACGTATCGCTAGAAACAATCAAGCCTCTTGCTCAACCTCAAACCTTAATGTCAAAGTTGTTCCTATAACACCTGATTCCCGATAAATTCTCCTGATTTTCAGCAATCTCCAGCAATCTCCAAAGAAAGGACTCTAAGATGGAGACATCCTGGGCAAAGGTAGTGTCTTGATCTGCTTACACAGGGCAGGGTATTTTATCATGGAAGGAGGTTCATCTAGCTCATAGTTTTGAAGGCTGAAAATTCAGTTGGGCAATCTTTAGCTCAGCCTCTGGTGAGGGTTCCCTGGGGTGTATCATGGTTCGAGCACATGCAAGAGAGAGGGATCACATACAGGAGGAGACTGGAATGGCACAGCTCCCCTCTCCTAGCATTCTAACAGCAAACGCATCAGCAACATGCAGAGCACTTCTGTACACTGGGCTCTGTTAGGACAGCCCTGGACACATGCCCCACTTCACCTGCCTCGCAGTCTTCTGAGCAAGACAGAGGTGCGACCTTCCTCACTTGACAGATGAGCCAACAGGCCCAACAAGTCCGCACTTCCCCCAAACCACACTGACAGCAAGTTGCAGATATGGGTTCCAAACCACGTAACATGGTTTGCCCTCAGCTGGCATCCTCTGGTGTATCCCCACATGCCATAAAAGAAAGATAATCAAAGGAACCTGGAAGCGAAGGACTCAAGAAAGCAAAACAACTTTGCCTCTTCCAGCTTTTCACTGTAAGTTCACGAAGAGCAGGTAGAGGCTTGGATCAGCAGCCAGGTGCACTGATGACCTTCAAGAGACCGTCTGCTTGAGGCTCTGTTCTTCCTGCAGGCAGGCTTCGAGTCACACCATTATAAATTAGACTGCTATTTCCTGCAGGTGAAACGTAATAAATTAGGTTTTATTTCTGGAAAGCCACTCGATTCAATCAAGATGTCAAAATAATCGCAAGGATACATGAAAGGAACCCCAGCGGAGGCTTCTGTAAACATTTCTCATGTTAAACGCTTGATTTTGGCATACACAAGCCTCATTGAAGTTCACTAAAATAGGAATCAATGGAGTTTGGACTGCAGATAAATTGTTTTTCCAAGCAGACTTCCATGTGCATAGGCACATGTCACAGCTCCAGGCATCTTAGACTGGAATTCCAAAATAGCAATTTGATTTGTCTCAAAGATGTATTCTAATCGAGGGTGAGTTAGTGGGAAATTTTAGCATAGTGGAAAAAAAAAGAGGGAAAGATTTCTACAGTGGCATATTTACCAATGATTTTTCTTTTACAAACAAAAAAATCTTTATTTTATTATTTTATGATACAGTTCCATAGGCCCTGGGATTTCCTCCCCCTCAAATCTTCCCCCCGCCCACCACATACAAATGATTTTCCCTATATTATTACAATAGCATAGTCCTTCATAAATAGTCATAAGCCCATCACTCTACTGGAATACCAATGGTCTTTTTTCAGTGAGATTTTTGGCAATGATCATTACAGTCATTAACAACTTTCTTGATTTTGGTATTTTGGACTTAGGGCTTTGATATAAATATGGACACTTTTACTGATGTGACACCATTATTTTAGAATCTAAGTAGATCTGAAACCTAACAATTTGTTTGCATATTGATTGCATCTTTAAGAAGTCTTCCTCTTGGCCAGAATTGTGGCATTGTGAGTTAAACTACTGCCTACAATGCCAGCATCTCCTAAAAGGACCAGTTCAGGTCCCTGCTGCTCCACTTCCAGTCTAACTCTTTGCTAACATTCCAGGGAAAACAGCAGATGATGGTCCAATGCTTGGGCCCGTACCAGCCATGTGTGAAAACTGGATGAATTTTCTCATTTCCAGTTTGAGTCTGGGCCAGACCCAGCCCTTGTGGTCCTTGGGAAGTAAACCACTGATGGGCGATTTCTCTCATCTTCTGTTTCTCCACCCCCATTATTCTGCCTTTTAAATAAAAAAGAATTTTAGGAAGCTCTCTGTCACATTCAGTTTTTGTATAGAAAAAAAAAAAAGATTTCCTGTTTAAAAAACACTGTGTCTTTTTTTTTTTTTTCTCAAAAACTCCAAAATCCTCAGGAAAAGGAAGAACAGAGCCATTGGTAAAAAGTTGCATTCTTACATTCTTATCCAGTTCAAAGGCTCTTTGCACAGATGGTATATAAATCCGACAGTTTTGAAACCGGAACAGGTAACTCTGCTTCAAGTATCTACAGCACAAGGGAAACACCAAAGAAAACAGACTAAGCTGGAATACTTTCTTTCAGATAGAAAATATAGTGTTCTCTCAATAGAGAAATTATATATAGAAATGTAACCTCAGTTTCTGAAAGTTGATCTAAAAGTTCCTGTCTCATAAGAGAAATAATGACTTGAAGAGAAAATCTACTATGTATTCCCTGCTGAGAACACATAAGTATTATCTTAGCAGCCAGGAAACGTGGTGCAGAAATACCCAATTATGGTAATAACACCTACATGGCCTGTTTTGTTGTCAGATTCAAGATTTTTATTTCTATAAATAAGCGCATGATGTTTTAAATTTTTTTCATGACTAATTATCATCCCTTCTTTCTCATTTAAAAGTTTTTGGACGATTCTCTTTCTCTCTATGAACTTGGACAATTGTGTTCCTGCCACTTCCAGGCTCCCAGGAAACATTCTGCAAGTTGAGTGTGGACCCCTAAAACTTAATGACCCGAGCCAGTTCTGTACTACCCCTTACAATTGTAAGAGCTCAAACTAACATAAATTCCTAAAGATAATTAGAGTTAATATCTTCCAATCAATAAAACACAAAGCAAAACAAAAACCCTTAAGGCACAGAGCTTACAGTTTATATATTTATATACATATACACGTATGTGTGTGTGTAGGATTAAAAGGCAATTTGGTTTTGGCAAAAACATGACTTTCTAAATTTTTCTGTGGGGCCTGGCGCTGTGGCCTAGTGGTTAAAGTCCTCGGCTTGAACGTGCCCAAGATCCCATATCGGCACCGGTTCTAATCCTGGGAAACCCATCCAGCTCCCTGCTGGTGGCCTGGGAAAGCAGTCGAGGACAGCCCAAAGCCTTGGGATCCTGCGCCCATGTGGGAGACCCGGAAGAGCTCCTGGCTCCTGGCTTCGGATCAGTGCAGCACCGGCTGCTGTGGTCACTGGGGGAGTGAATCAGCGGACGGAAGCTATTTCTCTCTGGCTCTCCTCCTCTCTCTGTATAGCTGACTTTGCAAGAAAAATAAATAAATCTTAAAAAAAATTTTTTTTGTCCTATGTCTTTCCCATAAGTTTTTTCAGGGCCACTCATTACCTGGCATTTAAATGATTTTTAGAACATGGTGGAAATATTTTCAAAAGAAGAATTATGTTGCTGATGCGTTTGCTGTTAGAATGCTAGGAGAGGGGAGGGAGCTGTGCCATTCCAGTCTCCTCCTTCTGCTCCCAGAGAGAGAACGGAGCGAAAAGAGAAACTTGCTGTGTTTAGGATTAAAAACGATGTGATGTGGCAGGAAAGGCATCGCTGTTGAAACTGCTTGGACCCAGCCTCAGATCTCATCTCTCCTCAGTTGTTCATACTCGCATGCCTTCAGGTTTCTCATTGGGAAGAAACCACGGTATCTACCTCGGAAGAAATTTTGTGATAATAAGATAAATCGACATCTTGAGATCATTTGGCGCTTGTCTGCTTGGGTGAATTCTTTCTCTTTCATCTGTCATCACCTACACATTTCATGGCTTGTTTGTTTTTGTTTTTCGCTGCTGTGAATAACCTTCTGTTCCTCTCCAATTGCTTTTTGTTCTTCAAACGTATGCATTCTTTATCCCAACTTTTTAAATCCCTAATCCTTGCTCTTTTTAGGGCAGGCATGTGTATCATTCTACTGGGGTATTATCTAGTCCAGGAGTTATATCTTCCTCTAAAATCCTTTAAGCCGAGGCGGAGGAGGGAGATGACAGGGAAGAGAATTCACTTACCATGCTTTGTACCAAATTTCACGTGGACCCCATCACTAGACTGAGACTGTGTTAGCATCTAGGAATAGAGCAGGGAATCAGGGATGATCCACGCCCTGGTAGAACCCATGGATTGCAAAGCAGAAGACAGATTTATAAATGAATGGGTGTTCACAAAAACAGCAACACAGCAGCTATGAAGGCTGAGAAAGGGAACACTAAGGTAGGGTAGTTAATCCATCTATTGGAACAGCTGGTCAAATATTCAGAGAAGAGGGGGATTTTTGAGTCTTATAGGATAAGCAGGAGTGAGCTCTGTGGGAAAGAAAAGGAAACAGCAGGGTGCTGGGGGTTATTTTTGGTACAGGGATCATATGTGCAAACTGCTGAGAAGACAATCAGCATAGTAGTGGCCACGGTAACAGAGGCTGGAGATGACAGTGGCAAAACCCGAGGCTCGGAGAAATCAAGCCGGAGCTAGCGGGACAGAGCTAAACCCACAAGGGAAGCTACAGGATAGAGTTTTAAGCAAAATTATGGGGTCAGATGGCTCTATGGGGAATGCACTTTGCTGAGGGATGAGTGGCCTGGAGTCTTATTTCTAATGCACAAAAGAATTAGAAGATGAAGTATAGATAAAGATTAACAGGGGCATAAGGTTTGTAAATGGCATAAAAGGGCACCCATGGAGGCAGAATGGGCCCACACCACTGTGAGCTGCAACCCACAAAGTTCATCGGTGTATGTGATCTGCAGGCATAGGAGATGGTGCTTTGTGCTAGGAAAGAGGCACAGAAATGGATCGCCAAACGTTGGGGAACAGGTGCAGAACAGAGAATAAATGGGGAGCAAATTCATAGTCAAACTGGATTTATTAAACTATAAATCCAAAGTGATAGCCAACTGACAGCATGAAAACAGAAAAAGCATGTGGCTGGGGCCCAGTCCTTCAGTGGACTAGCCTTCTTATAGTTTGGGGGTCTTTGAGGTGTTAGGTGGGGTAGGGACATTTGAGAAAATGGAAGAGTGAGTGGGCTCTGGAGTAGCTTATCTTGGGCATTCCAACCTTAGCAGGTCTTGCTTCCTCAGGGCAAGGCAGTTGGAAGGAAATGCAGGGACGGGGGTTGGGGGCAAGGTAGACTGATGCTTGGAAATGCAGTGTAGGAATTGCTGGTGGGAGATTCTCCATTCACTATCCTGAGGACATAAGGCACTTGTGTTCTTGCTCCTTTCGCTTGAGTCGAGTTTTCCAGGAAAGTGTATACATTTCCAGGAGTGGTGCATGCCCAATTTCTGGTCTTTTCTGGAGGTCTCTGAAGTGTTGCGGTATCAGGTGCATAATGGAAATGGCTTTAGTATATTCATGTCTTAACAGGCTATTGTTTATTACAGAGCTATAATCAGCAGCCACATCGAGTATTTCAGTCCATGGCAGTTCTGAGCAGCAGAGCTTTGTCATATGTCAGCTGTTTAGGGGGGATTCAGCCTGTGGATTGGGGGCTCAAAAGGTGTGAGGCTTCGGGACCCCAAGGCCCCAAAGATCCCTTTCCTTAGAATTGTTTGATGACAGGAACACATATGTCCCTTATTATACTTAGTGCACTTTAGGTGTCCTAACATTTAATCTCCATGGTGACAGACTCATGTGCTTGCAGATGAGAAAGCTGAAGCACAGGGCAGTTAAGTGACTTGTCTCACATCACAGAGCTAAGGAGCAGTCGAGTCAGGCTTTCAACACTGGCTTTTTTACACCAAAGCTGAGAAATCTCTTCTAAATTCTTGTGATCTTATATTTCTTACATTAGTATGTGTAAAGATTTGTTATTTAGCTGAAAGGCAGAGCCGTACAGAAAGAGAGGGAGGGAGAGAGAGAGATAGAGAGAATCTTTCATAATCTGTCTAATTCACTCCCCAAATAATTGCAATGACTGGTGCTTAGCCGGTCTGAAGCCAGGAGCTACTAACTCCGTTTTTCTCCCACTGGGAGCATGGGTGGCAGGGACTGAAAGCTTGATTCATCCTGTGACACTGTCTGGGCACATTTGCAAGGGTTTCGATCAGAAGAGGAGTACCTGAGACTGCAATCTACACACCAATAGACGTTGTTGGAGTCCCAAGCGGTAGCGTTTATTACCGTGTCATGATTTCCACCCCTCCATTTATTATTATTAGTGAAAATTCCTTGAGAAATATTAGCTTATTAAATTTGCTTTTGATGACAAGGAACAAACTTATTAGAATTTATATGAAGCCAATAGCTCAGAATATTTATTTTCATTTTGTTTGCGGGGAGAAGATGGGCTTATTAGGGACCTGAACATTAGCGTGGGTCAGAGCAGTGCACTGCTTCCATTAGTGAGATTGAAGGGAATGAGATGCTGGTTAGGATCTGCCTCCTCCAATCAGGTCTTGTATGTAAATAAGTAGCTGCCCTTTGATTGGCTGCTGATGATCCCTAGCGAAAGTGATGAAGGCTTTGCTTTCCTGACTGCCTCCCTATGCAGAGACTGTTCATATACATGGAAATGCAGCCACATATGTAGGCAATCTGTCACAGCAAGATTTTTCAGGGGCTTTTGGTTAAAGAGGCTTTTGAATGTATGTATGAGCAGTATATGGGCTGATTTTTTATTTCTGCAAATATGAAGATGTAGTGCCCCTCGAGGTTTGCTATTAACCTCAGTTTCACCTCTGTTAATATTTACTCCACAGTTCAATGAATCTTGATATTGACTTCAACAGGAGCCAATATTTTTAGATTATGAGTGATTCATCTTGGCCGAACTGCAAAACTTGTGTGAATATTTTTTTTTCTTTTATGAGAGAAAATGGGGACTTTTTTGTCCTCAGGCTCTCTTGTAAGGGTAAGTTAATTTTTATTTTAATCACCAGACTCCCTTTTTATACTTAGTACCTGCAGTGGGTGGATTGAGCCTTCAAATGAGTTTCAGAAACTTGTTGAGAGAACTTCAGGAGGTAGGGGTGGGAAATATCCTGTCTTTAAAACCTTCTGGGGAATACCTGATTAGAAGGAAGTAAGAAAGTGACTGCCAAATTGCGGTTATCTGTCTTCGGTAATTCACTGACTCGGCTGGATTTGAGTCAAAGCAAATGTAGTTCATTTGTAGTCTCGTTGGCCCATATCAGGGTTAATCATCATCATGATCATCACAATGACAATTATGAAAAGATGCAAGTGAATGTACTTGGGTGCCTACAGTGCTCAAGTTGGGATTGACCTGTGTAAAAGATGCAATTAGTTTGTAGTTGTAAGGGGTTTTGTTGTCCTTCAGTCATTCCACTCTGCAAGAATGCAGTCACTGAAGACAAAAGTAGGAGAAAATATAGAAGTAGCTAGTGGTTGTGTTACTTGCTAGTGGGAAGTTCCAGGATGGAATCCAGCCATGTGTGATGGGAGCCACTGCGGTTGACACCCATGTGACACCATGTGTTGCATCCATCTCTGAGGACAACTGCCCTGTGACACAGATCTTTGGTCCTTATGCAAACACTGTGATTGCTGGAGGAGCATCCAAAATTATAACACTGATGTTCAGGTTTCACATGAAGAGCTTCTGATTCAGCTGATCTTGGGTTTGTTCTGGCATCTGCATATTTTTCAACTTCTCATTGGATTTTCCTAAAGGGATTGGGAATCCCTATAGGCAAAACTCCCTTCCCCCAAAATGTCTTTTTAATCTTACCCTGTCTTTTCATTAAAAGCATTTAGTCATGATTCTCTGGCTATTTTGGGGTAAAAATTCATATGTGTATTTTTATTATTATTATTGTTTTGTTTTCATTGGAAAGGCAGATTTTATAGAAAGGAGGAGAGACAGAGAGAATAATCTTCCATCTACTGGTTCACTCCCCAAATGGATACAATGGCCAGAGCTGAACCAATCCAGAGTCAGGAGCCAGGAGAGCTTCTTCTGGGTCTCCCATTCAGTTACGGGGCCCCAAGGCTTTGGACCATCCTCTGCTGCTTTCCTAGGCCATAAACAGGGAGCTGGATTGGAAGTGGAGCAGCTGGGACATGAACCAGCATCCATATGGACCCCAGCATTTGAAGGTGAAGGATTAGCCAACTGAACTATCCTCTGGACCTTATGCATATTATTTTTACACACATATTTTAACTACAGTGTAAAAGACAGATAGCATAAAGCTGATAGTGATGAGTTTTTATAAATGTGAACTTGTTAAAAAAAAAAAACTATGAAGCAGAAGAGCTGGAAGAAATATGTCACCACTCTTCCAGGGCTGCCTCTAAAACTCCTCCCACAGATAGCAATCTGAAATCCCTGTTGTTGCAAAGCTACTTGGCCAAAACCAGAGTTGGCTGAAAATACGTAACATGGCTGTCAGGTGCATCCTGTGGTGGCCTCCTGCCTATTTTAATAGTATCACAAAATTACCATGCCTGACACTTCTACTCCCTCTTGGGAACCTCACTCCACGACACTTCTGGGTTTCCTAAAAAGGCTCAGAAATGGTGTGGTCATTGAATTATTTGAAATATTTGCCCTTTTCAGGGAAAAAAATGCCTCAATGCCTCAAATACTACTTCTTATGCTTCTGGATGATCTACAGGATGGAGAGCAGGGACGTTTGGAGATTTATAACACTATTAGTGGGCCAAAGAGAATCATCAACATAACCCATCGACCTATTATTTATTGAATTTCAAATTCCACCTATGGCTGCTTGGGCAGGGCCCAACCGAGTGATTTCATGAAGCCTTGACAGTCTGGGGGCAACCTGTTCACAACTGAAAAGCAATGAATTAACCCTTGTGAGCTACAGCACGGTCTAGAGCATCCTCTCTTGACTGTATCCTTTCATTTGTCTCATCTTGAAATCTTTCATGCTTGGAGACAAGAACTTGTACCCCCTCGTCCTCCTAAATAGACAAGTGCAATTGTGTTGAACTTGCAACTCAAAAACTGTAAGTGGGTGAAACCACTGTGGATGACATGGTTTTCTGAAAAGCAAATTTTAGTAATGTTTCTAACAAAATAGTGAAAAATGTCCTCTTTGACAGAGTGCTGTTTTAAAGCCAATATCTAAAAGAAGTGATAATTTGGTCTTGTGGATCCATGATGACACACTCCATAATCTGACTTAGATATTGGTGGCCTTTGGGTGATCACCTTGCTTGGGACTTGTCCTCAGTTGAGAGCTGTAGGGATTCTATTTGACATGGCTACAGTCATCTAGGACATAGATCAATGTCATCACTATCACATGCCTCTTGTAACTTTGGAGGTTAGGCTAAAGTCTACAAGTGTGTAAGGTTGTAAAGATAGCCATCTGCTCTTAGCCCATGCCAAGATAACTCTTATCTCACATCTGGAATGTCCCACAGTTAGCCATGGGCCAACTCTTCTCCCCTGCCCATGTCTTAGGCATCCATTGTCTTATTTCAATTTGAGACCACACTTCTGTCTGTAAGTCCCTCCATAAGTGACACTATCTGCCATCATACATTATGTTCTTTCTTCAATCTCTCAGTCTCTTTACATTGTGTGGCTGGGGTTTGCCCTAAACAGGTGCTTTACCCAAGATTACAGCCCTGTTGAGGTGCAGAGCACATTCATTGGCTGGTCAAAGCAGGGTGGTAAAGGCTGTGCTCTCCCGTGGAGTCTGGCACTAGTGTGAGGCCACCTCACACTAGCTCTCCCAGGTGAGCTGGATGAGATCTGGGCTGTTCAACTGCTCCCTCTGCAGAAAGCACCCTGTTTCCCTCAAGCCTTCACTGATCCTGAGATTTTTCCAGTAAACCTACTGCTTTCCAGCTTTGAGCCTGATACAGGCTAGGCCGGTAGCTAGTTTAAGAGCACAGCTTGGAAGCCACTCTTCGCCCTTGTGTGTAATAACCCTACCTACTCACGTGTGAGTCAACTTTCCTTTACCTAGGACCTGATGTGAGGGGAGCAGTGGTGTAGACATTCACCTTCGGAACCCCACAAGAGCACACGCAGATGAAAGGTTCTCTTCTTTCTTTCTCTCTCTCTTTCTTTCTTTCTTTCTTTCTTTCTTTCTTTCTTTCTTTCTTTCTTTCTTTCTTTCTTTCTTTCTCTCTCTCTCTCTTTCTTTCTTTCTTTCTTTCTTTCTTTCTTTCTTTCTTTCTTTCTTTCTTTCTTTCTTTCTTTCTTTCTTTCTTTTTCTCTCTCTCTCTCTCTCTCTCTTCCGTCCGTCCTTCCTTCCTTCTTTTTTTTTCATATATATATATTTGGGACACAGAACAGGCGGACAAAAAGAACTTTTCTCACGCTTTCCCTTCCTGGCCTACTCCATCCCTGAATGTGGCCCATTGTGTGTCTGGGATTGCCTCACCTTGTTAATAAACTTGTATCACTTTGTTAGTTGGGTTGCTGCCTGTACTTAAAATGCTTTTTAGGTAAAAGGCAAGAAATTTGAAAATAAACATCAGGCCCACACTTAGACCACAGCAAGCTCACTTGCACTGTTACTATCTTTAGAGGGAAATCTGAGGCCCTTACCAGTCATCTGGGTACAGCGATCTAGAACAATTGCTGTATGGTATTTTGTCGCTTCCCCTTCTCCCCCCAGAATAACTTCATTTGATGTAGACCAAACCAGCATTGCATTTTGTGAAGTGGGTGCTGGGCTCTTGAAAACAGACAAGTAGAGGACAAAGAGCTATAGCAGTGGAGGGGTGGGTGGGTGGGTGGCTGGCTTTTAATATCCCTGGAAATGGATCTGTTGGAGACCTGTGCTAAATGAAGAAGGAAGGCATCCTCAAGCAGAAATGCAAATTAGCACCATCTATTTTGCTTTTCCCCAGTGCCCTTTTCTTGCTTGGATTCTCTTGGAGGAATCTGGAACCGGCAGAACCCACTCTCTGGTAAAGACCTGATAAGCTATCTACCCCTTATTGTGAATCACAGTTGACATTTTTTGCCTTCTGTGTGCTCCAGTCTCAGAGATATTTGCATGCAGAGTAGTTTTGTGGACTAAAAAAACATGATCCTTTGTTAGAAAGAATTTCAGAAAATCATTGGCAGGTACAGAGATTGGAAATAGGGAAGAGGGTGTCTTTGTTTTCCCAACCACCTAAAATCAGCTGTCTTTAGGAGTTTTTAAGGATCATAACACGATGGACAAGCATTTGCTAACAGGAATGTGTATAATCTGTTTGGAGATGTATCACCTGGGAGTTCCATTTCCGTAACTGCTGAGACTTTGCTTTATAGAGTTGTAAAGCCAAACCTCATAGCTGTCATTTTAGTCACTGGCAATCTAGAAATTTCCTGCCATCAGGGCAACCTCTTAGGAAAATTAATTTGGTTTTCAAATGTAATAAAAACATGAGGATGTATTTCTAAGTCTCATTTGCTTGTCGACTCTATGGAAGATGGACGGTATTGGTCTGAAAACTTTGTGTCTCTGACCTTTTCTGTAGAACCAGATCATTACTTAGAAGAGTCCTCTCCTGAGAGTCTTTTTCACCCTCATCTTTAATCATCTTAGTAAAATCCAAGAAGTACAACAGGGATGGCCATGAAAACAACTGGAAGTTGTCTCCGTAGAGTATTCCGTCTTCTTAGCAACCTTATAATTCATTCATTTGTCACAAACAGGGATTGTCTGGGCTGTGATACTCCTTGACCTACGTGTGCATACAGAACAAGTGAAGGGGCTAGGCTCTGTCCTTGGGTACTGCCAGGCTGGCAGCAACTGACCTTCAGGGCAAGGCTTTATTTACTACTCACACTGGATGTGACCTTGGTCATGAATTAATCATGACTTTTTTTTTTTCTTAAGGGCAGCATCTGTGCCAAGCCCTCTGCAGGCCGTTGGCTTGGGTGTTGTTTGCATAATGTATTGACTGTGCACGTTTAAACAACACCTATGTGCTACATTAATACCAGATACAGTTACTGAAATGAAACCCCTGAGAATATCTCCTGCTTATATTCTGAATTCTAGCCAATTTTCTAGGCTTTCCTAAAAGCAAATGGCTGTGTGTGTGTGAGTGTGAGCTGTGTGTGTGTGCTTTGTGTTCAAAACTGCTATTTTTAATCTTCCTTTTTCGAGTTCTTTTAATCATCATTGTTTCAGGATTGGGTTCATGGTGAGGTACAGGGCAGGCAGAAAAGCCTGACCATATGGAGTTGTGTTGTATGTGGGGGAAATAAATACAGCAACTCAGCAAAGGAGGAGAGCCCTGGGAAGCAAGAAAGAAATCAATAGGACAAATCCCGAGTTTGGGGGATGAGGTGTGATTGAAGTGGAGGAAGGTGGGCCTTATAGGGAAAATGATATCTGAGCAAGGACTTAATGGACATGATGGAGAAAACCAATGGGATGATTAGAGAGGAAAGGGAATTGTGGGTAGGTGACTAACAGGAAAAGGTCTTGAACTGACAATGCTTAAAGTGTTGACACTCTGCTGATTCTGGAGCTGTGAGGAGACCGGTGTGGCATCCACTGTGGGAGTCGGGGGAGAGGGCTCAGGAAATGGATCCCATTGGCCTTGGACACATCCAAGACCTCAGCCACTCTTGGAGGGAGAGGGAGACTCCAGGAGATTTTGAGCACAAGGGAAAAAAATCATTTGAGTCATACTTTATGTTTCATTACAATTTTTTTTTTTTTGGCAGATAGATAGGGCAACCCCATCTACTTGTTAATTCACCCAAATGTCTGTAATAGTGTAGTAGGGGCCACAGCTAAATTCAGATTTCCCACATAGATGACAGAAGCTCAGTTACTTAAACCATCATCACTGCCTCCCAGGGTTGCATTAGCTAGCCTTAGATCCATACACCTGCTGTGTGGTGTAGGCGTCCGAACCTGTATCCTAACCACCAGGCTAAATACCTGCTCCTGAATCACGTGTAAAGAACAGAATCCCAGCTGCTCATGAGCATCACCTGTGGAAGGTACAGTTGGAAGAAAGATATTGCAATAACCTGTGTGTGAGAGAATAACAGTTGGTATCATGGCAGTAGTGCTAGATGTGATAAAAAGTCATCATTTATGGATGGGTGTATATATTTTAAATGTACTTATTCATTTGTTTACTTATTTGAAAGGCATTGAAAGACAGAGAGAGGAATCTTTCATCTGCTCATATATTACCCAAATGGCTGCAATGGCTCAGCCTAGGCCAGGCTGAAGCTAGGAGGTGGGAATTTTTTCCCCCTAATCTTCAGGGGAGAGTGGGGACACTAGGAAATTTATCTGCCTCTGTCATATAGGTGTCGGGGACCCAATTATTTCGGCCATCTTCTGCCCAAGTGTATTAGCTGAAACTTCATGTGGAACACGCATAGGATGACAGTGCTGCACACACTGGCTCAGTCTATGGTGTCACCAGGCTAGCCTCCCGTATGTGTTTAAAAGGCACATTTTTTTTTTCAAGCAAATGGAACGGGATATGGCTATGAGAAATGGGGGAGGCAGTAAGATGTTCGCATTTTTTTTTTTTTAATCTATGGAAGGAAAGGCTAACTAGGAGGGGGAACTCGCCATCAACTGGGATAGGTAGGCTATGTGTGGAGTAAATATTTTATGTCCAGTTTCAGGTTTCTTGGATTTGGAATGCCTATCAGACTTCCAATTATATATAAAGATTTGAAGTTCAATTTGGGCTAGAAGTTTGAGCTGGAAATGTGAGTTTGACACTTAGATTTTAAAATTGCTTTCTCATGTCTCGTGATCATTAATCTCATTGTTATTCTATTGAATAATGGAAAGAGGAAGAGATTTTACTTTCTTTGACCCTGTTTTCCTAAAATGTGACTTGAGAAGTAGCAGCTATTTTGACATGATCTGATTTGCGGGAAAAGAACTGTCTGGAGATTGGATCATGGAAAGGGAAATTATAATTATTGTGGAGCCACAGTTTACATGACAGATTCATTACTGAAAGCATGCGCTAATTCAAAACTCACATCATTTAGGATCTATCGTGGTCAGAATGACAGGTATTTGGGCTTAGAACGAAGGTGGTGGCTCGATATGACACCTGTGTAAACAGTTTACAACTCACTTTGCCCTCACCCTTCAGAATGCTGAGTTTTGTTACATTTTATAAAAACTAATTGGTATTTTTCCAATTCAATTCATACCCAGATTAGACTTCTGTCACATTCTAAAATTCCAATCTATGTGAAATGAACTTGTTCCATAAGCTTATACCTGAAGACATGAGGAGAAGATCTCACCCTGTTTGGAAATAATATTCACTGACCTCTGACACCTGTTCTCCACTTCATTAGAAGCCATGGTTTTCAGGTTAGCCCAAACAGAAGCATGTCCCACTTAGGGATAGCCAATATGACATGATTAGAAATGATGCATGTGATTTTCAAGTTGGCTTTATCTTTCTCCTCTCTTCTTTTCTGTTCCTGAATCATTGCCATGGCAGCTACCACTGATTCATTCAGAAAGGAGAAATATCATGGTGATGGTGGAAAGGCAGAGAGCAGGAGACTTGGCCCTAGGATGAGGCTCTGCCAGAGTTTTCATTTGGCAAAGATAGAGAGAGAGAAACAGAGAGTCAGGAAGAGAGAAAGGCTAGAGAGGAGGGGGAGAGAAAGAGGTCATCTGTTGATTCACTCCCAAATGTCTACCACTGTTAAGACTGGGCTGAACTGAAGCCAGGAGTTGGAACTCAATTCAGATTTTCCATTGGGCAGCAAGGACCCAATGACTTGAATCATTAATGTCTCCTGATGGGGCTTGCGTTAGCAGAAGCTGAAGTTGGAAGCCAGGTATTCAACTCAAATGCTTTGATGTGAATACAGACATGTTAACCATTGGACTTAAATGGTTATCCCATGCAACTTATACTCCAACTAATGAAAGCTCAACTTTTTCAAAGAGTAAAAAAATTCACAGAGTGTCTTCCTAGGCAGCATGGCTTTGTAACAAGAGCCTGGACATTTTTGTTTGGCATCGCATCACCTTAATTAGAATTCCATGTCTCTTATCAGCTCTATGGCACAGATATTAAAATTCTGTGATACTCAATATTGACCTATTAAGCACTTTAAAGTGAAACATAGGCTAAATATCTAACATGTAGTCTATTGTTAATTAAATACAAAGAGGACAGTGAAGAGAAATGAGCAGAATCCAGATAGGCTTACAATAAATATTACATCTTCTCTCACCCAATTGTGTCTTTGTATTTCAATTCTGCACTTTAGCTTTAGATATAGAAGCAGGGTGGATACATTCAGTTAAGCTCAAATAGAATTTTCCTCCCCACCTCTTCAACTCATGTTAGTGCAACTCTATCTTTTACTTTCTCAAAGTCAACAATCCTAGGAGACTTTTTTTTAAAAAAACGATATTTATATTTATTGGAATAAAATTTTATTTTATACAGAGAGGAGGAGACACAGAGAGGAAGATCTTCTATCTGATGATTCACTCCCCAAGAGGCCGCGATGGTTGGGGCTGAGTCAGTTTGAAACCAGGAGCCAGGAGCTTCTTCCAGGTCTCCCCTGTGGGTGCAGAGTCCCAAGGCTTTAGGCCATCCTAAGACTGTTTTCCCAGGCTACGAACAGGGAGCTGGTTGGGAAGCAGGACCCCAGGATCAGAACTGGTGCCCATATGGGATCCCAGCTTGCTCAAGGAGAGGACTTTAGCCACTAGGTTGCCGCACTGGGTCCAATCTCAGGAGACTTCTGATATGCCCCTGACTTTGTTACAATCTATATTAAATTGTGAGAAAATTCTGTTGGTTCTGTCTTCAAAATAGAGCCTAAATTTAATCTCTTCATAATACGTTTTGCTACTACCCTGATCCAAGCCACCAAAATCCCAGGCAGGCTGCTCTTTCTAGCTTACTAAGCCTATGCAGATGCTCACTAATTAGATGTAAAGAAATGTGATGCATTGTAAGTAGATATAGTTTAGTTGTCCCTATTAGAGAGATGTATTTGAGTATCTGAGAATCACACACCATGGTTTTGCTGTATAATACAGAGCTCTTTGCAATTTTTTTTTTTTCAAACCAAAATCTGGCTGGGCACTAAGCAGGATGGATTTTTATTGTGCTTTTGGCACATCCTGCACTGTGTAAATTAATTAGCCTGTTTCTCAGTTTTGTCTTTAAGAAGCAATTGTTTGAAGCTGTCTAATGCAGTGCTTATCTCCCTCCCGGCGTCTTCATTTTGATTCTTTGAGAAATGAAAGGGGCTGGGGAGAGGGCAGAGTCTGTGTTCTGCCATTTATCCAACCTTAGAGATTTCTTAATAGAATCAGAGCAAGGTATTCTTTTCTGATCAGAATGGAACTTTACTTACTGCTCCATCCTTTATTCATTTCTTTTTACTTCTACAAAAAAGGAACGATTCTAGGTAGGTCATGTCACCTCTGGAGCCTCAGCCATTGATCAAGTGAATTGAAACCATTTCTTAAAGAAATCACCAGGGCTCCACTTATTTTCTTTGACAAGAGTCAAACCCTTGTGAAATGTGTTTGGGGAATATCTCACACAGTTCATCTAATGCATCCGACTGTTTGAATCTCCTCATTCAAGTTTTGTTAATTTCTGGCTGCTCTGACCATAGATCAGTCATTCTTTCAATTAGTTTCCAATGTTTCTGTATTTTTGATGAAGTTAACTGCTAGGATGGAATCTCTCAAAACATCAGGACATAAAGTTACCCTGATGAACAGAGGATGATGGAAGAAAGAAAAAAACTAAGCTAGGAGACAATAGTTACGAAGCATGAGGGCACCATCACCACCACTTCAAATAGACGCAAGCAATCCCAAGTAGTCCTTGGCTTCCTCTGTGTAACCATATCAACCGAGCAGGGATCAGGTCTAGGCCTGGAGCAGGGTTATTTCATTTCCTGAGCACCATTTTTTGTAATCTCCAATTTGGGATGATGACAAATGATTCTGTGTTAATCTTAGTGTTATGAATGATGATACCTACGAAGTCACTGAACCACAGTAGGTTTCCAACAAGTGTTAAAGGTCTTTGTAGGTAATGGTATTACAGTTGTAAATATTAAATCTTAGAGATGTTGTGGGAGTGAAACTCCTATAGAACTGTTTACATTTGGTTGTGTAATATGCCTGAAGGATGTGAGTCATATGTAGTGGCAAAGTAAATGAACACAATGAGTATTCACTTCTTTCACTCAGCATCGTGGGAACTCTTTAGTTAAGTTGACCCATATTGTTTGTGTCAGTAGAGTTAGCCCTATAAATGATAGAGCTGATTAAATGTACTTCTCTAGTTAAAGAATATATATTTCTTCTATTTTAGTAGATTGGAAGAGGGAAGGCTTTAGGAGACACCTTGTGATCCTCTGCTCATCTCACAGTGTTTGTTCTTCATAGAACACTTATTCCATGACCTTCGAGTTTTTATTAAAAGATTTATATATTTTTTTGGAGAGAGCAGAACATCCAGTTTCCCAGGATTGACCTTTTGGATACAGACGATGACCAGAGTGACCCAGAAGTAGTCATTGCAGAACAATTAGTATAAATGAATACTTTATAACAAGAGATGCCATAATTTTTTCTTTCCCAAATTATTTGAGAAGCAAAGAGAGGAGGAAGAGAGAGAGACAGAGAGGTCTTCCATCCTCTACTTCACTCCCCAAGAAACCAGGCACTCCATTCAAGTGTGCTACCTGGCTTGCAGAGGCACAAATACTTGAGCCATTTTCTGTTGCTTTCTCAGTTAACATCAGCAGGGCACTGGATCAGAAGTGGAGCAGTTGGGACTCAAATTAGAGCTCACACGGATTGCTGGTGTCAGAAGCAGTGGCTCATCCCACAGAACCACATTCACCCATAAATGTCACTGGTTTTAAAGTTAAATGACACGGGCCTGGCGGTGTGACCTAGCAGCTAAAGTCCTCACCTTGAAAGCGCTGGGATCCCATATGGGCGTCGGTTCTAATCCTGGCAGCTCCATTTTCCATCCAGCTCCCTGTTTGTTGCCTGGGAAAGCAGCCGAG
The DNA here is from genome assembly GCF_017591425.1 of Ochotona curzoniae. Lineage (NCBI taxonomy): Eukaryota > Metazoa > Chordata > Mammalia > Lagomorpha > Ochotonidae > Ochotona > Ochotona curzoniae. Next base: position 14,504,684 of record NW_024465035.1, on the reverse strand, counting down.
GACAGCCCAAAGCTTTGGGACCCTGCACAAGCATGAGAGACCTGGAAGAGGTTTCTGGTTCCCGGCTTCATATAGGCACCGCACTGGCCATTGCGGTCACTTGGGAAGTGAATCACTGGACGGGAGATCTTGCTCTCTGTCTCTCCTCCTCTCTGTATATCTGACTTTCCAATAAAAAAAATAAATCTTAAAAAAAGAAAGTTAAATGACACTACTACAATGCCAATGCCCATCCTTTTTCAGGGAGTCCCGCACCTTTGAGGCAGCTGGGTTGAATAGTGTCTAGCTCTTTCTCCTTATATTTACCCCAGTTTTTTTTTTTAAATCATACTTTTGAGTCACTTTTGAAATTGTTAATTTTCATTAGCAATTAAAGGGAGGATGACAGAAAGAAACTGGGGGAGGGGAGAGATTTCATCTTCTGGCTCAGCTCCTAAATGTCCAAGACAGCCAGAGATAGGAAAAGCCGAAACCATGAGCCTCAAATGCAGTCTGATTCGCAGAAGCCAATACCCAAGTGAGTGCGCCAGCATGTACCTCCCAGGGAGACCTTTAACAGGAAGCTGAATCAGAAATAGAGGCAGGACTGCAAATCAGGGCTTCTGCCGTGGGATGTGGGCATCATAGGCTGTGGCTTAACCATTGCAGCTGAACGCCCGTTCTCTTAAATTGCTAGCTTTAAGTTCGTTGGTTGCATGGTTGTTTTTTTTTTTTTTTTTTTTTTTTTTTTTTTTTTTTTTTTTTTGCTTAACTTTCCCTCTGTCATCTGGTTGTGTCAGTTTCCAATTAAATTAACAGTGAACATACTATTTTAACTCTAAATACACTCAAAGAGTAGTTCACCAATTATTCCTTAGCAGATCTTTTCAGGAGAGAGGAACTGTTACGATTCTATTCATGCAAAGTAGTCTATGAATATGAACTAACTTCCTCTGTAAGAGACTTAACAGTACTCTAATATCTTTGCTTACTTCCACCTATCTTAGAATAATACCACGTTTCATCAGTGTTGACTGGCTGCTCTCTAACCTTTTGCAGACGATTTCTGGGGACTCCCCTCTCTGTCATTATCCTGAGATGTCCGTTTTCTTCCCCGTTGTGTTGGATCTGGTGTCCCCAGCCGTAATAGCTCCCTCTCCCTTGGTTTAACCTGTTATCTCAATGGACAACAATCTTCCAAAAGCTTTCTGGGAAAGAGTGCTCAGAAGGGAAACATCTTGTGTCACATCGTATCTGAAGAGAGTACTGTATCCTTGTATTTTCTACCATGACTGAATTGAGGATTCTAAGCTGTGCATCCCATATCCCCAGATTTTTGTAGGATGCTTTTGAATTTTATCTTCCAATACAACTTTGGAAATGTTGCTTTTTTTTTCCACTCTGAAAATTTTGATTTGCCATTCTGTTATATCATAACTATGCATTTTGTGGGAATTTTTTTCTTTGTTTTGTTGAACATCCACTGTGTATTTTCAAATAGATGGATCATTGCTAAGAGAAAACTTACAATTACTTAGCTAACTTTTTTGTATTACCTCTTTTTAAAATGTTTGCTATGAAACTTAGGTTTTCTACCTCAAATCCCTTTGCCTTTTACTTTTCTGTGAGATTTCTTTGGCTGTTTCAGTCTATTCAACTTTTTATGTCACTTTTATATTTTTTATTTCGAGTAAATTTTGTTATGTTATTTTCTTTTTAATGGAAATATGTTCTTTATCCATATATATTTTATCTGAAAATATAATTTTAAGTCTTCTGCTTCTGAAAATCAATTTTGTTCTTTTCAGATCAGTTTATTCATTGTGTGTGTATCTGGGACTATATATTTTGTGTGTATATCTGAGATGTGTATGTATGTGCTAAAGATTGTTTATTGTCTACCAAAATTCATTCTCTTCTTCCATGAAAGAATTTCCTTGAGGATCTGTATTTGCCTTGCAGAAAGACTGCTTTTCAGATCTCTTGCAGCAAGATATATTCATACAAATATGTTTTGTCCAATGAAAGGTAAGCGTAGCTATGTACAAGGCAGGCTGAGTTGGGCCAAAACACCAGCCAGTTTGCATTAGGGCTGGGATTGGTGGATGAGTTAGGCTGCAGTACCCACTACCATGAGCTGGAACTGGAGATAGACCCAGCCAAACCAGACTATACTACCCGGTGGTGCATGTTGAGGTAAGGTGAGCCATGTAAGTCTGGGCTGCAGCTCTTACCAGCACACATCATATCCAGGATGGAGGGCAAGTCTGGTAGGGGAGCTGTAGGGGTTCCACTACTGAAATACTGCTCTTGCTAGTGAGCATGAAAGCTGGGGCTGGAGGCAGAACAGGCTGGGCAGGACTTCAAAGCCCATTGGCCTGCGTGTAAGCTGGGTTGAGGGGGAACCAGGCTGGGCTATTTGACTGTATGTACTGGTGCATGCATGAGCCTGAGTAACTGCATCAGCTAGCAGGTGCTGAGACTGGGGCCAAGTCTTATCAGGCTAGATTGTAGAACCACCTGGAAAGTTTGAGACCCAGGACTTGGAGGAAGCCTAGTAGGGAATTTGTGGGCACTTCACTGATGGTCTGCAACTCTCACTGGTGAACATGAGTTCTCACCCATTTTCCCCCATTGCTCAACGCTCCCCACCCTAATCGGTGGTCCACATGGCATGCATCCCTCTCAACTATGTAAGCATCATTCAAGGGCCTGGTGCAGTTCCTTAGTGGCTAAAATCCTAGCCTTGCATCTGCTGGGATTCCATATGAGCACCGGTTCTAATCCCAGCAGCCCTACTTCCCATCTACCTCCCTGCCTGTGACCTGGGAAAGCAGTCGAGGATGGCCTAAAGCCTTAAGACCCTGAACCAGCATGGGAGATCCAGAAGAGGCTCCTAACTCCTGGCTTCAGATCAGCTCAGCTCAGTTCCAGCTGTGGCAGTCACTTGGAGAGTCAATCAACAGACAGAAGATCTTCCTATCTGTCTCTCCTCCTCCCTGTATATCTGACTTTACAATAAAAATATTTAAAAATATTTTAAGCACCATCCAAAATAAAATGAATTATTATTAAAATAATTTAAAAGGCGACATTATTCTTTTTCAACAATGATTATGTACAAACATTCCTGACATGGTCTTTGATTTTGAAAGATTTTAAAATCTGTGGTGAGATCTTTGGAAATCAAATTACATTTCACAGGAAGCGCTAAAAGGTTGATTGAAATCTCAGCATATGTCGCGGCAAATTTTGTGAAATCCACTATATGTCAGCCAAATTAGGGAATGAGGTGGGTTGGGGGATGGGCAGACTCAGAAGTCTTTGTTTTGGGAAAATCTGTCTCTTCAGATCATATCACCAACCTCATGCCTTGTACTTACGCAAGTACAGGCTCTCAGGCTATGCACAAAGCGAGGAGGATGGGAGTTTGGCTGTCAACTATGTAGGTTCTTTTAAATCGCCCATTGTCAATGTGGTGGCCCACCATATAGGAACCAGAGCCCCCACATCCATATTCTTCAGGGAAAATAAATACCATTTCTTTCCTGGGTGGGAGAATGGTTATAATTTAGCGGATGAGAGGGCAAGAGGAGCGTTTCCTAATGTAGGCTTTGTACGAAGCGTGCTTTCTGCCTTACTCCTCCCCAAGATGGCTCCAATAGCTGAGTTTCTGATATCGCAGTCTAAATGTCTCGTGTGGTGCTGCCACCCTTCTTTGTAGACTTTCAGCCTTTGTGTTTCGCTTCCCTGCTAGGTACTTGTCTTTTGTTTTCCATCTCCACTAACACTGTTTTCTGTCTTTACGGATGTATACAATTTGAAAATTATCTATAGTGAACAGAGATGATGTTTCATGGCAGAACATCCTTTTCTTGAAGCATTTTGTCACACATTTGTTCAACAATGAACATCACTGCCACTTTGTGAGTCTTCAGTCTCAGGGGATCTTACAGCTTCTGTATACTTGTTATTTATTACCCAGAAGACTCAGCGTTTTCCCCAAATGCTGAGCTTTCTCTGTTCACTGCTCCTTCCTTGGATAATAAGGAGCTCAGGGACCTAGTGAATAGCACTCTACAACTCAGAAACAACAACATTCCCTTTGCTTAAGTTCTTTTTCCATTGCCCAGCACCAGCATCTATAAGGAGGTTCTTGTCTTAATGTACTCCTTTCCCAATCTTCCTGGTTTCTTCAGAAATCCTTGCTCACTCAGTATCCCCTTGTGTTCAAGGACAAGCATTTCCTAGGATGAGGGGGAAAACCCATTAGTTGTTCTTGCCTTTGATATTAAAGATGGTCAATCGCAGGGGACTTCTCTTAATTCATCTTTCTTGATAACTCCCTTAGCCATTGTGAATCTACCATCTAGGAGGCCTTACCAGATGCTGGGCACCCTGTGAGTATTGTCTTTTCTTAGATTGAAACAAAGAAAAAGAAACCACTTCCACCCTTCTTTAGAGTTCCTTCTTATCTTCATTTTATTCAACTCAGCCTTTCTTTCTTAAGATTCACTTAAGATTTATTGATTTAGTTGAAAATCATATATATATATGATATATATGATTTTGGTAGGTTATCTTATTTTACCATATATAATATATATGGATATATCATATATATATGGAGAGAGAGATCTATAATCCACTCATTCATTCCCTCCGCACAATGGCTACAATAATTGGGGTTGCACCCGGTCAAAGCCAGGATCCAGGAGCATCATAGAATTCATTTGTATGCAGGAGCCCAAACACTTGGGTCATCTTCTGCTGCTCTTCCAGCCATGTTATCTGGGAACTGGATCGAAAGTGGAACAGCCAGAAATCAAATCAGTGTCCTTATAGGATGCCAGTACCACAGACAGAGGGTTAACCCACAAAGTCCCTTCAGCTGAGCCCTGCTTAATAGCCTAACATCTATGTTACAGTTACCTTTTCTAAATTTTTTCTCCTTCTATTATCTTCTTTCTTGGTAGGTAGTCTTATTTTTAGTAGTTCTATTTCCTAGTATATATGTTTCATTGTAGAAAAAGATGTGTTCTTAGTCTTTCAGGTTTCCCAGAAAAATCACAAATATACTCTTGTGTCAATGAACTGTTTTCCTGCAAATAGAAAGGGTTGTATTACCACTGGATGCATATATAACCATCCAGGAATGAACCAGTTTCTTTATTCTTGGATGTGCATTTTCTCATCTCAAAGGACAGCACCCATGGAAAGCCAGCCCCTTGAACAATGGAAGAAGCTAATGAGAACCTGGTGAAGCTGTTTCAGTTACCTGCACTATCAACCCCAGCACCACGCGGCAATGATTGCTCATTCTGTTCACAACAGTACAGGCCACGAGTCAGCTGATCAAGTTGGCTGAGTTCCGGGCGCCTGTCTTCCTTCCTCTGGGACAAGGAAGCTAATACAGACATGCTTTGTTTATGGCTGTGACAGAGGAACAAGGCAGGCAGCCCAACTGAGCCATCAGTTTTCAAGCTGCCACTTGCATCATGTGAGCTAGCCTCCCACTGGCCAAAGCACATCACACGGCTAAGGACAGAGACAAAATGCAGGAAGGAAAAATCTGTCTACTGAAATGAGGAAGGAGAAAAGAGTGGTTGGTTTTGCATCTACCTGTGTGGGAAACATGATTTTCTAAAAATCTCAGAAAAGCTCATTTGGTAACTTATCTAGTTGAAACAAAAAGCAAAAAAAAAAAAAAAAGTATTTTGAATTCAAGTCTAAATATGTTCAAAACCTGAGCTCTTTTCACCACACCACTTGTAGCAACTCATGTTGAGATTTTAGAAGTCAAAAAATTGGAAGAAAACATGACTTCAGACACCTCAACAAAGCTAGAATAGTATTTCTGTCTGGAATCCCTCAGTGCATTGCTAGTGGCTCCTCAATTCATTGCTAGTGCTAAGAAAGCTTAAAAGTGACAAAAAGAAAAAGCTAAAGAGTCTTCTTCTATCTTCTCCCCCCCCCCAACAAAGCTACATAAAAAGACAACATTTGCTAAGATTTTATTTAATTATACAGGATTTCGATGGAAGAGAATGTTTCATAATTTATAAGCCAATTCCTGTGTAGCCAAATTACATCTTTAATTCTTGCATATTATAGCAACCATAAAATACCATTACATGTTACATAGGAAACAAACCCATAAAACAAAATGAACCAATCAATATAACTCATTCCCCATAGAGTTCTTACTCGGTATTTTAATGAACCAAACTCCCAAACTAAGAATCAATATCCATTAGCATCCTTTTAGGAAAGACCAGTGGTCACAATTTCTTACAATGTATATTACCAATGGAAAATCCCCTCCAGTCCATTTCTCTGAGGCCTAGGCAGAGGTCTGGGCCACAATGCTTGGTTGATCTTCCAGAGACACTTGCTACCATGACTTAGTTGGGTTTTCCATGTTGAAATCTTTCATTTTGGTAGACATGAAGGGGGATAATGGAGAGCTAAGTGCTCAGATTTTTGTTTTAAGATTTATTTATTTTTTATTAGAAAAACAGATTTACAGAGAGGAGGAGAGACAGAGAGAAACATCTTGAGTCTGCTGATTCACTCTCCAAGTGGCTGCGATGGTCAGAGCTGAGCCAATCTAAGGCCAGGAGCCAGGAGTCTCTTCTGGGTGTCCCACATGGATGTAGGTTCCCAAGGCTTTGGGCCATCCTCTTTTGCTTCCCCAGGCTATAATCAAGGAGCTGGATGGAAAATGAAAAAGCTGGTACATGAACCGTGCCCACAGGGGATCCCAGCAGCACATGCAAGGGGAGGATTTATCTACTGAGCCATCATGGTAGTCCCTAAGCTCAGCTTTCTAACTCACAAAATCAATGACACCCCTGATATTATGAGGTTAATATGAAGCTTGGGACTCAAACGTTAGAGGATCACCATAATAGCCAGCTTGGAGAGCCAGGAATGCACCACATGAAGGTTGAAGTATTTGATTATGATAAGATACTAAGAAAATTTCCAGTGATCCGTCTATAGGGCAGAATGATAGAATAAAGGAAGAAGGGAAGGGATAGAGGGAGGGAAGCAAGGACAGTGGAAGGGAGGGAGGGATATTAAAGAGAGGACAGAGATTGGCTAAATCCCTACAAGTTGTGTTCATGTCCTAGACGGAGATTTAACTGAAGACTTGAGAATCTGTCAAGGGTACTCGAACTTTTTTTGACACCAGAGCACAAAAACTAGCCTTTATCCAACACTTGCTAAGGGTTCAGGCTCTAGAGCTTTCTGTGGTCATAGAAATGCCTATGGTCATTGGAGGCTCATATTAGGAGAGACCTGGGTCTTGGGTTTAGGGTAGTTGTGCATCTGAACTGTTCTGTGACTAACTAGAGGAGAAGAGATCCCAAGGGGAAAAAAAGAAAAAAATATTTCTAATCATCAGTTGCCTTGTCGCGCCCACGCTCCTATCGACCCGCAATAAGAGGCAGACGCGAGTGAAGTCTTCCGCGGTAGTCTTTATTGTGCACACCAAGATGATGAAGAGGAAGGCCCCGACCCAGCTCGTGCTCTCGCTCTTATCGGGGATGGCTCCGCCCAAGTGGCGGCTTATTGGTGAGCCTCTAGACCACGCGCCAATCCTGCAGTTCGGATAGGGCAAGAGGCCTGTGCACGCGCTGATCACACCGCTGTTCACGCGTCAGCCCTCAGCGCATGTGCAAGCGCCTGCGCAATACTCTCTAATGTACGTGACAGGAGCTACTCCTGCTGACGTGTTTATTTCCGCCAGGCGCCATCTTTAGGCCACCGCGTGTGGCAATCAACATTGCCTCAGCTATAAAATGGGCTCAGCAAACATTCATCCCAAGGAGTATTTTGTGGGTCAGAACAAGTTTTGACAAGGTCTGAGTTCAAGCCTGTGACCTTCAGGAAGTAATTATTATTATTTTTTTAATTGAAAATGCTGAGTGGCAATGATTTCATGTGGCTCAATCTAATCATTAAGGAAGTATTCTTGGGGCTTTTCGAAGTCGGTTTCATTAGGTACTAATGACCACTCGGATGGATTATGTACCTGACAGGTGCTTTGCTCGAGGTCAGAGGAGGAATATAACCTGCCAAGGAAGGATGACGCTCCTTGATGGAAGGCTAACGGTGCTGCACTGATGGATGGCGGCGTCTTGCAACTTTAATGCACACATACATTACTGAAGGTCTTCTTGTAAGTGTACATTCAGACGCAGTGGGTTGTAGTGGGGGACTGGACAGTTCTAAGAAGCTCTTAGGTGATGCTGGCATTGTGGTCTGTGGAGCCTTGCTTTGAGGAGGAAGCAAGGATCTGGGAGGCTTAAATGAGTTTCAATTTATAAAGCTGTCCCAGGGGTCTTGACTCTTCAGTGAATGAAAATTAAGTGCTCATCTTCTTAAAACGAATGATGTGAATGAATATCTCCGGGGCATCATGGTGCCTTTAAGTTAATTGCTTTTCTGAATGTATTTTTTAAAATTCAGAATTACTGTGCATTTATCTTAGCACAAATCCAGGAATTTGGGTATATCCATATTCTGATAGATGAAGCAATTTCCTATTCAAAAGGGCTTCCTGTGTTTTTCTTATTGCTATGCTGAGAAGCGTGAAATTTTAGAGCTTAAGTGCATTTATTCATTCATCAAACATTTCTTTAGAAGTAACCTCATGCTGTGCCCTCGATTAAGTTGGTGAAGGAACCTCGTGGAGTGTTTCAGAGCTGCCTGGGATGGGACTGAGACCAGATTAAAGAATTTCCTGAACCACAGCGTTTTTTTTTGTCTCCCACCAGGTTATGCTGTAAGGGTGGGAAAGGAATAGAAAAACCACTCCAGATGGCAGGTCTGGAAAAGTGAACGTTCTATTTCTTCTGGTTTTTTTTTTTTTCCCCCCAGAAAAAAATGGCCAGAAGACAGGTGAATTCTCTTCTTTTCGCATCAGTTTTCTCACCTGTGAGTGGAGAGCTTGGTCTCACCTACATTTCCTCTTTGCACCTTTGGCCTCCCATTTCAATCAGCTGTTTAATTCAGTTTTTCTCATGCACCATCATAACCAGGAAATTGAATCGGACAGTGTAGACAAGAACACGGTCAAGGCCTGTTGCTCAGTTTTTACAGAAAAGTTTGATGCTTAAGCCAAGAATCACACTCTCCATTTATAGTAGAACTGAGTCTCTGTATGGATTAAAATGCTTATAACTGATTCTAAATTGATACAATATGCAACTGATGGGTCTGGTACAATGGCCACTCCAAACAGGAGAATGAAGAAACGATCTTAAGTAGGTATGCTGACATTATGGGACGAGAAGGTTCAGGATCATGTATCTTTTTAAAAAATATTTATTTTTATTGGATAGTTAGATATATAGAGAGGAGGAGAAACAAAAAGGAAGATATTCCATCTGATGATTCGCAATGGCTGAGCTGCGCCAGTCCAAAGCCACGAGTCCGGAGCCTCTTCTGGGTCTCCCATGCGGGTGCAGAGTCCCAAAACTTTGGGTCATCCTCCACTGCTTTTCCAGACCACAAACAGGGAGCTGGATGGGAAGTGGAGCTGCCAGGATTAGAACTGGAGCCGATATGGGATCCTGGCATATTCAAGGTGAGGACTTTAGCCACTAGGGCTATCATGCCAGGTCCCTGGGGGCAAGTATCTTTTTGAGTACGGCTGAAGGTGTCATTTTAGGTTGCTGGAAGGTGACTGCATTTCTATCTGTACCCCTCCTCATTTTTTCACCGTTGTGTAAGGCTAATTGTTCATTGGCTCATTCAGAAGACAGCAGTGTCCTTGTCCTTTAGGTGATCCAGAATCAAATTTCCTTTATTGATTCAGCTGTGCATTTGCCATTGCCAATTTTGTCATAACATCTTTCCTTCTGCCATTTTGTATACAAAGATACAGTACTTTCCATAAATCTGAATATATCCGTATATAGACAAGAGATAGATGGATAGACACAGAGATGAGGCAAGCTATCAGAGAGATAAATAATAGATTGATGATTGATAAATGTGTACATACATATCTAAATGTGTAGATAGATACACAGATAAATAGACAGGCCAGCGTTTAAATAGGAATGTAGACAGATAATGATTATGGTGATAGGTAGATGCACCAATAGGCAGACAAATAAAACACAATTACAATTTCTCATCTATGTACCAACCCCGGTGGGAACAATGATTTTTTATCAGCATCACCAGACACGCTCTGGCTCCATGGTGCTAGATTATTATCAGGCTTGGACTTTTCACTATAAAATAGAAACTTCTTAAAACCAGGGGGTAAGCTGCAGGGCAAGGCAACAGGGTTGTGATTTCTTGCCTGGGTTTCATCACACTGCAACAATGGTATGTGGGGTTATTGTTGGCTAGTTGTCAGACAGTGGAAAACACCTTGACAAGCTCCTTTAGTAACAGCAGGAACATGGTAGCACTTTTTAACAATTGAAGTTAAAAAGTAATAGTAACTGTGCATAGAGTACAGTCCAACCCTTCTACACATGTAAACAATGCAATGTCAAACCAATGTAACACATATCTATCATCTTAGACTTGGATTTTCTGCTTGGAGCATTTATATATCCCCTTACTAGTTCCTTTGAAGAATGTATTAGTGACAACTGTAATAATCCTACTGTTGAGAATCACTTTTGATTCTTAAATGCCTAGACACCAATACTTACTTACTTGATGACTTGTGACGCTGTGAGATGCAGAGGCCCTTTGTTGTTTTTCTCAACCCTCCACACGATGCTTAAGTCTTGCTGTCCATGCTTTCTTCTAGGTCAGGTTGAGCTCTGGCCAGCAGCAGCCATCCTCTTGCAAGCACCTGAGCACCTGTAGGAGTTTGTTCACTACTCAGATCCTCTCCACCATCCTTCACATATCCTTTTATACCTTTAGGTCCATCTCTGCTTTAGTCTCTCTCAGGTCATGTCTCTGGCTTCAAACCCTTGTTCTAGTCCCCAGCGTGATGTCTGTTTCAGCTTCTGCTACACTCAGTAAACCCATCACCCCTCTGTTACAGAGTGGGTCTCATGTTCCTTAGATTTTATTTCTTTTTAGTAAAAAAGTGTGAACTTTCAGTTTTGGCCAGCACTCTTGCCTTTCTGGTTTTCATGGAAATATCCTGCCACAGGCACCAACTCTCTGGCTGTGGGTACCCCTTGGGAGACTTGTTCAGGAACACCCTGCCAGATGGACCAGAAATCTCACTATATTAGACCCGAGAAATGTTCTGGAAGCCCCTACTTAATACTTTCATGTAGAAAAATCCATCCCATTTCAAGAGACTCCAACAAATATTTTCCTTGGTTGAACCCATATCAGTCTCCACGTTACTTCTCGGCATATCCTATCTTAGCTCCATCTTTATTGGTCACATAGAACAATTCTGGTTCCCCTTCACCACCCCAAATGTTCTTAGGCAGATGTGATATTTTGTATGTTGCAAAAGTAGCTGCAACAGGACTTCTGGTCCCCTATACTCTCTTTATTCCATTCTAGCAAGTGGTATAGTCTATGTTCTCCTCCCTTGAAATTATGTTAGCCCATGGCTGGGCTGACAAAAGGAATGCAGACTTCACATAGGGTGGCTTGCCAGGGCAGGTTAGAAAAGGTGACACAGCTACTAAGAAATTCTGTCATTGCTTGGAATTAATGCCTCTGATGTATGTATTTCTGATGCCTATGAAGAAGCCACTGTATTTGAGAGACACAAGGAGAGATTCCTGAAGGTGCAGCCAGACACCTGAGGAGCCCCAGTGCTCTGTTGTCCCATCTCTGCACCAGGTATATGAATGACACTGCAGAAATGAGTTTCAGGACATCTTGGCTTTTAAGAAAGCAGCAGAAGTACAAAGACAACTCTCACTTTCCCCTGGCTCTTCTCTGCTGCAGCAGGTCCCAAGGTCTTCATTCAAGAGGGGCCTTCTTGGGGTTGGCATGGTGGCACAGCCTAACCTTCTGTGCTGTGGTGTTAGCATTTCCTATGGGCACCAGTTCTTGTCCTGGCTGCTACTACTCCACTTTCAATCCAGCTGACTGCTTTTGGCTTGGAAAAACAGCAGAGAATGGTCAAAATCCTTGGGAACCTGCACTCATGAGGGAGACCTGGAAGAAGTCCTTGGCTTCTGGCTTTGGATTGGCTCAGCTCAGACTATTGTGGCCATTTGGGGAAGAGGCTGATCTCTATCTCTGGCGACAATAGGGATACACAGCAGAATATAAAAAATCCGGCTGTGCTCAGTCCTCTCTGCTTTCCATCTACTCTCTCGAATAGATTAAACATAGTTTCCTTTGTTAGATTATACGCACTTCTCACAACTGTCAATGTCATCAAATTTAGCATAAAGATACCCAGATTTTCCTGTTTCTTCATGTCTCCATTTCTGGTGGATTTTGTGTTATGCAAGATTCCTGCTAAATAAATATGCATCTGTTTCTCTTGCTAATGTATCTTTATATATTTAGATAGTGACCTCAATCACAAATCCCTTTACAACGGGGAAACAAAAAGTATATATACACATCCCCCTTCGCCCCGAACCAGCTCCCATTACCAGCAAGGCTATGAAAGTGTAAGAGAATGAACATCACTCAGCTAAGCCCTGTCAGGTCCCAGATCCAAGAGAGATACAATGTTAAATCACTGGTACTCTTTGAAGCCAGTATTTTGGGATGCCCTGTTATGTAGCAATAGATAGGTAAAACAACAGATGCCATGCAACTCTTTTTTTTTGCAATCTAATGCTAGTTCATAAGCAAACATCTATGAAGCATCTACTGTGACAGAATAAATCGTCTGTTATTCTTCTATTTGGATCTCATGCCATGTGCTTGTCATCTGAATGACATGATCAACAACGTTATCCTTTGGGCACAGGCTGGAAATTTCTGATGCATTCAGAAAGCCTGTTAGCCTCACTCAACCCTATACATGGTGCGAAGTTGAAGGATAATTGTTGTGTTCCTAAACTGCAGGAGTGCAGGGGCTTTATCTGCATCCATCCCTGTCCTGATGCTTTTCATTCATGTAAACTCAAGCAAACTATTGAACCAACTGGACCTGAGTAGATCCTTCTATGAAATGAGGTTAGTAACACCCCTGATGGAGAGGATGGGACAGCTGGTAAATGAGGCAATGTCTGTAAAATACTCATAGATACTGTCTCATAGTAAAATGCTTAATCAATGGTAGAGGTGATTTTTGTTTTCATTCCAATTTCTCTTTCGCTAGTTTAATTATTTTAATGTACCCTAAAATCAAAATAGCAATTAAATTAGCTTTAGGAGCCTCTTACATTCTGTTCTTAAAAAGATTATTTTATTTGAAAGGCAGAGTCACAGAGAGAGAGGAAATGAAGAGGCAGACACAGAGATCTTCCATCTTCTAGCTCACTCCATAAATGGCTTCAGCAGCTAGGGCTGGATCAGGTTAAAGTCAGCAGCCAGGAACTTGTTCTCGGACTGCTACACAGGTTGCAAGGGCCCAAGTACTTAGACCATCTTCCATTGCTCCTTCCAGTCCACTAGCAGGGAGGTGGATCAGAAGTGGGGCAACCAGGACTTGAACCTGTTCCCATATGGAAGCCAGCTTCACAAGCGATGGCTTAATTCATTGGCTTAACTCAATGCACCACAATGCTGACCCCACCAGTCACAATGTTGACTCCCAGAATTCATAGTGAGGGAAAATCCATAAACCAGTTCTTTCTAAAACCGATCAAAGATGCTGGCAAAAATCAGAGGGAGGAGCCCTAATCACTATAGCTAACTAGTGATCCCAATTGCATCTAGTGCAAAGGAATGCCTATTTTTTACTCATATGCTTTTTATCTTTCTTTTGTTTTGATTTTCTTGGTTGATTCACTACTAAACTTCAGCCTGTTGACACTGGATCTTAGTTGTATCATGTTGATAAATCATTGGATAATTCTGTCAACAGATGTTCTCAGATAGTCCTTTAGATCTTATGTCCCTTGTCGATTTTGGCAACATATCTTGTATATCTTCATCTATCATTGATTTAAAAAAATAACTACAACATGTTGAGCAGGAGTCCTTCGGTGTTGCACTAGAGAGCCGCCTCCAACCTGATGTTAGCTCATCACCGAAGCCTCTTGGGGATGGATGTTCGGTCATAAATTCACCTTGCCATGCCATCATCGGAGCTACAATTCTTACCTTCTTTATAAAGATCACTAGAGACTTTGACAAATGCTCTGCCTACATCTACAGAATCTCTCTAACACACTTGTCAAGAAGCTATGATAAAAGGGAGAGTTTTGAGCACTCTTAGCTGGTAATCTCAGCTTTTTCTTTTCCTTTTTTTCTTCTTTTGTTCAAAATTTAACTTCCACCGTTTCAATGATACATCCTAGAATATATCTGACACAGAAATTGGAATTGTAATTAGCCTACTGACCCCTCTGGGGGAGGATAATATGGATAAGATACTTCTATCTCTGAAAAAATCCCTTGTTCTTTTGCTCTCTCTGTTCTTTCTTCCTCCATTTTGCTTTCTTGATGTCTTTGTTTTCTGTTTACTTACAACCTTGTCCTTGGAAATTTTAAACACATAGAAAAACAGAGAAACTGGCACACCGATCCCACACATTTTTAGCATCTGAGTTCAGACATTTCCCCCCGTGAACCTGCTTGCCCCTTGCTCTCCTTCAGCCATCACTGACTAGCTCCACTGACATTAGATTGATTCGTTTCTAAGTATGTCGGTGTATATGTCTAAAACTAGGGTTGTTTTCAAAAGAACAGACCACAACTATTTTACTACTTAAAATAATAGTTCATTAACATCCTCAAATTAGCAGTAAAATTTTCTGGATTGTCTGATACACCAATGCTTTCAGAGTATGATCCAATCACATCTTTTAAAAGGTCTTGAAATTGATCGGTAAGTCGCCTATGTCTTGCAAGAGACTGTCTCTTCCTCTGTGTTTTTTTTCCACTGTGCAAATTTTGTTGAAGAAATCAGGTCATTTTTTTTTCTTACATTATGAATTTTTAAAAAATACTTCATGGACATTGGCATATTGTTCCCATCCAAACTGTTAGTTCTACTGGGATGTTCCTGCTGTTCAGCTACGTGTTTCAGGTAAAGAATTCTACAGAGGATGTTGGATATTCCTACTGGGTCATATCACAAGACACACATACTTATCTTTGTTTAGACAATTCTGGCAATTTTGTCCTTTCTGACAACCTGGAGTATATATTATACATTCACATATCCATATTTGCATTAATTCATGTTGTATACCTAGGTCTCTGAATCACCTTTAATCACATTTTAGGGCTCTGATTTCTACTTGTCTTGGGCTTGAGTGGGATTTGTCTGTATCCAGACCTTGGCTCTTAATTGTAGAACTCTGTTTAGTACTCCCAGCTAGACGTTTATTAAATCCACAGGATCTACAATCCTGCTTAGGACATCTTAATCAGAATCTACATGTTGGTAGATCCTGAGGTGATACACAGATATCTTAATGTCTCAGATAACCTGCACTAAAATAGCAGAAATTCCCCATTTTTCAACACATGCAGCAAGAAAATGGAGTCTGTAGATTCATGAATCCCTGGTAGATTTTATCTGGAAATGGAAACCCTGTTCTACTGCAATATAATCTTAAAAAAACCACATTTTTAAAATTGCTTTTCAGCCTTTGGGCTAAGATCAAGTGTGTTTTTATGATATAGTTCCATAGGTTCAGGGGTTTCCCTCTCATTCTTCCTGCTTTCTCTCACCTCACTGACTTCCCCTATATTATTACAATATTATAGCCCTTCAAAAGCAGTCCTTTGATTACCTATGGGGAGTCTACCACTTACTCATTTTTTTCCCTCTCTGCCATTCACTGAGTTTGAGATTTAGAGTACGGGATGTCTCCAAGTTATGAACACATGTAGAAATATAGATGCTCATGAAGCGGTTGTCCACATTGTCAAGGTGGTATAGAAAAAAGAACATCGTCCAAGGAGCCAGGAGGTGTGAAGCCTGGTCCCTTACGCTCCCACTAGCTGTGTGATGTTGGGAAAGTCCTGTAAGTGCCTAGGGTTCCAAGGTCTTCACATTTAGATGTCTCTCAGGCACCTTTGTGGTAGCAGTGATGATTTGAGGATCAAGGACCAGACTGCTGATTCTGCCACTTACCAACTCTGTGTCCTTGGGTCAACCATGTAATGATTCATGTTCAGTACTTCATGGGGAACATACATATAAAGTTTCTGTCTACCTCACATGTTTGTAAGAAACTTAAATTGGTTACTGCTTGCTAAATTATCCTACTCACACAAAACATCAAGTATGTTCACATAAAAATTTGGAGAGGAAAGGGATGAGTTGTTGAGGGAGAGGGGACAGGTGGGAAATATTATGCTTTTATGACTACATATGGAAGATATAAAATGTGTTCCACTTATATGTTTTAAAAAGTTCAGCAGAAATAAAAAGACATAGAAAATAACAAACACATAAATATTCCATAGTATCTCTCTATATAGTCAATGCTTTGCAACGACATAACACTATAAAATACATAAAGCATGTATTAAAATATATGTACATTAAGTATAACATGTACTTTAAAAATAATAAAATGTGAAGTATACCTATGCTGTAAAGTCTGTACTATATTTTATTAAATATACACTGCATCATTTTATATTTGTTTCTAATTCAAAGCAATGGTTCTTATGACTACTTGAAGATATTCTCCCCAGGAAGGGATCTCCACGTCTGTTGAGTTGTCAGACCCTGGATTTTTTCTACGAGTGAGCACTCCTGTGTTCTGGATCAGGGTGAGCAGGCCAGACACAGAATCTATCCTCATAGGCATTCAGCGGACCCAAAAGGCAGTTGGTAAAGTTTATCTTTTCTTGTCCTCCACCTTTTTCCCACCTGTGATTACTCAAGTGTTCCCTGGAGTGGTCATTGGTATCTGGTGTTTAGATATCATATTTATTCATCGTGTTTCTTCAGATGGCCATGGTATGGCTTATGGAGCCTTCTGACCCTTTTCTTGTAGGAGTTATAAATTCTCTTGTAGAAAGGCCATAGAACTTGAGCTCCTGGTTGCAATACCTGGCATCTCAGTGTTAGGAGCCATGGTTTTCAGGACTTCCCTTAAAATAACAAGAAACTATTTCTCGAATGATTTGGTGAATTAGCCATTTAGGTGAGGCTTAGTTGCAAAGTTCTATCCTTGGCTATTTTCCTTCATTCTACCCTATAAGTAGGCCTAACGGGTAGTTTTACTGACATTGGTTAGGCTTTTTCTCTTAATTTTTTTTACCTGTCTATATGACAGTTGGAGGAAGAGAAAGAGAATGTGTAAGAGAGAGTTATCTGAAGTCGCATTCCTCAAATACCCCTACCAGGACAGGCTTAAATCCAGGAACAGGGAATGCAAAATAGATCACTCAAGAATGGCAAGTACCCAATTATTTTAACCCTAAACATCAGCAGGAAACATCAGTCAGGAACAAAGCCACGTATCCAACCTGGGCATTGGGAAATGGAACAAGGGCATCATAAGCAGTGTCTTAACAATCATCTTTTGCCTGAACTTTTTCATCTCTCTAGAAACTTTAGCTTGGATAACTGGGCTGACCTGGTTTGGCCCATCTGGCATTTATCTCCCAATAGATTCGTTTAGGCCTACTCACAGGGTAGAGGCAGAGGCAAAGCAAATGAGTGGAAAAGGAGTCATATTCAGAACCAAAGTAGACTATTTTTGCCTCATTCCACTGGTCCAGAAAAGACTTAGGAGTAAGAGGGAAAAGAAACAAATTTTATCCCAGGGAAACTGCAAAACTATAGCACAAAGGGCATACCTGTGAGAAGAACAGAGTGGTTCTTTTTACAAATAATGTTTCATGACTGGTTTATGTATAGTCAGAGCTGAGGACAAGAGGCTGAAGGTAAATTCTTCTTATTGCTTTCTGGCTGCACCTTAGGAAATGACCTTTTAGCCAACAAATGGCCCATCATTGGGAGAAATTACCTGAGAGGACCATTCTGAAATGTAGCACATCCAGAGCCAAGTAGGGAACCCAGAGCTGCAAATTTTCAGTCTTGACTCCTCAGGAGAGTCAAGACAATGTTTAGGGAAAGATGCAAGACACGTTCCTTCGCATTGATGTTTGAATAATCTTAAGCAAATCACAGAAATTCCCATACAATCAGTCCCCAGGCAGTCTACCTCCCTTTACGTGCCATTTCCTTCTAACATAACATACTTGTCAAAGCAGCGAGGTATTACAGAGAAACGGGCTGTGGAAATGCATGTAAAATAGTATTTTATATTTTTATGCACTGGGAGTCAAAGTGAACATCATACAAACCATTTAATTTTGAAACAGACTCTTGTGAAGCTTGTTTCATTGCTGCTTAGAATTCCATCACCTTCCCTTCAAAAGTAACTTCTCCCCCTGCTGATTTTTCCCCACGTATTGCAGGGAGGACATGTATTAGGATCAGACACCAAATCTCTCCAGGTTGTTGAGGAATTGATTCTAAGAGTTTCATTATTATAATACTTTCTTCATGATAGTCTATCTGATGCCTCAATTGCCAATGGTCATTTTATTGCTTGTTATTCTGACTCATTTGGAAATGGGAAATGGTACAAACTATGTTATTACCTGCTTCAGTTTGTTTCCTATTTTCCCACTCCACCCAAATAAACAAACTGATCGCATCCTTGGCGTGGTTTTCATTTTGCTTCTATAAGGAAGTATTACCACATGCTGACCTATTTAGGTTTTGTGGATTTTAAAATTCCGCTTATTGACCTGAATTTTAAGTCTTTCTGTTGTTGAAAGATCTGCTCTTCTACTACGTGTGTCCTTCTGGGCATGCAAACCTACAGGACTTCCTTAGCAATGCTGTACGGTGTGATGATCATACGTTTGGCTTGGGTCTATACGAGCCTCATTGAGTATCCCAATTCTGCCATTAACCTTGATGAGTTCCTTTGCATCTTTAAGCTTCCCTTTTTTCATGAGCATATAGAGTAAGTGTTCACTCATGAGTGATGGTGGTGATTATGAAGATAATGCATAGAAAATGCTTAAGGGCCTGAAGCCTAATAGGAGCTCACTAAATGTTAACAGTTGTTTGATGATATTTCTATAGTGGTGGTGGAGTTATTCCTTCTATCTCTAGTTGAGGTCACTGGATGGAACAGAGCTTTAGCCAGGAGCCACCTTGAACCTATTTTAGGAGATTTCATGTATGTTCAATGGTAAATTTAAATCATTTACCACATTTCCATAAAATGTCTGTAGAGCTCATTTCCTTCCTTTGTCCATTTTTTGCTTCCTATCTTATCTCTTCTCGCTCCAGAAATAGTATTAAGTGTCATCCACATGGCACAGTTTTGGGTCTTGTGGTATAGTTCAGCAATCCAGTGTTCTCAGTTTCTATGGCAAGATGTGAAGGAGTGGCCAACACGGTCCAGGGTTGGATGAGGACCGCACAAGGGATTCATCAGCTTGAGCTCTGCCAGAAAATGGTATCTAGAGGAGATAACTCTTAAAGCTGAAAATGGTGAAGCAGACATTGTGACAAATTCAGTTAAGTTGACATTTGGAAGGAAAGCCCACCTCACATATGGAAGTGCCTCGAATCCAGTCCTGGCTGCTCCGCTTCTGATCCAGCTTTCTGTCAATGTGTCTGGGGAGATCCTGGAAGAATTTCAGGCTCCTGGCTTTGATTTGGTCCAACTCCAGCTTCTATGGGCATTTGGGAAGTATAGGTTTTTCTGTCTTGGTCTGTGTGACTCTGATTTTTCATAGAAAAAAAAATAAATCTTTTTAAAAATGTTGCTCATGGAATGTGAGTAATGTTTACCCAGCTATCTGGGGTGAAGGGTGGCCTTCTCGTGAAAAATAAAAGTCATGAGAAAGGGAGAGGAAACGGTGTTTTGTCTCTGTGAAAGTACTGTGCTGCTGTGCCTCAGTGCACCAGAGAGAATCCCAACGCTGAGTCCCAGCGAGACACATTCCTCACCTAGGAAAAGCTCTATCCTCTCCCAGGCTCTGCATGGTGGGGCAGGAGGCTCAGGGTGGATGAGAGGCATCTGGGAACATGAACACTGAAGCAGATCTGGGGATGATCAAGCTGGCCAAGTGGTGAAGAGGGAGAGCGGAAATGAAAGCAGTGCTGCAAGTGGAACAGGAGACAGCCTGAACTGGTGTCCTGAGGCACAGGACCTAAAGAGGATAGAAAGGTGAGCATTATCTTTCTGATTGTATGGAGAAGGAAGCAGAAGCTCAGAGGTGTGGTAGTAAAACAATCAAATCTAGAGTTACAAAGCTGGTCAGCAGGGGTAATCCACAGCAACTTTGGAAAAGCACCAGTCCCAGGACCAGCTTTGTATGGTAGCAGTGTAAGCAACTGTTGGTGACACAGACATCCCACATGAGCTCAAATGTGATTCCATCTGATGCAGCTCCCTGCCACCAAGTCTGGAATGCAGCAGAAGGTGACACAAGAACATGGCTTCCTCCACCCACGTGGCAGATCCAGATGGAAATCTAGGCTCCTGGTTTCAGTTGGGTCCACCCTGCTTGTTGTGGACATGTGGGGAGCAAATCAGCACAGGCAATTATCTCTCTCTCATTCATCTCTCTGTAATTCTGCCTCTCAAATAAGTAAACACATCTTTTAGACAGGAGGGGAAAAATAGCCCTCCTGCAAGATCCTTTAAAGGAGTAAAAGTGCAAAACTTGGCCATTATTAGGTGACAAAGTGTTTTTAAAATGATAACTTCCTTAGAACAGGACTGTGTAGTTTTTATTGTTTTAACCCAGCATAACGCATAGCAAATGCTCAACAAATGGCCATCAATGTATGAAAGGACTGATCTATGTAATTCAGAATGCTAAGGGAAGTTTTTATTTTGTGTCCATGTGAGATACCATGGAAGAGGTATGTCAAGGAAATCACACAGATGATCACACAGTGATGTCAGGGACGGTCCACCACACCTCCGAGCTTCTGTTTTCTTCTGTTTGCGACCGGAAAGATGATCCTCACCTTCTCCAGCTCTGCTGAGGATTACAGGTGGTGTTTACGCAATGCAAAGCGCCAGGTAGACACTCTGAGACTGATGGATCTATTTTTTCTTATACTAAGCATTCTATAAAGTGGAAACTGTGACTTTTGGAGCTGGCAGTTCCAAATGAAAAAGCATTTATAGAATGCAAGACCAATTAAAAAAAAGATTTAAAGGGCACGATCTATTTAAATATCTTCTTAATAAAATCTTCTTTAGTTCTCATATTTCGAGAACTGACACTTTTTAAGATTGGGGCGTTTTTCAGTCTCAGTCCCTGTTCTACTTAGAGCCCTGTTAGGAGATAGAAAAAGTAAAGTCTACATGAAAAGTTGTTAACAGGGAAATTGAGCAGCAGGGAATTGGCTAATATGACATAGAAAAATAATTTTATATTTTATTTTCTTTGTCAGTCATAGAAAGTGAGAACTTTGATTTTTCGGTTCATCCCCCTCAGTCTGTTAACAGCCACTGTTGAGCAGGGCTGTAGCCAGGAGCCCAGAGCTCAATCCATGCTTCCCTCATGGGTGGCAGGTACCCAACTAGCTGAGCCGTCATTGGCTGCTGTCTCGGGGTGTGCATTAGCAGAAACCAGATCAGAAGAAGAATCTCCAGGATTTGAACCAGGCACCCTGATATGGGCTGCAGCTATCCCAAGGGGTGCCTTAACCACTCTGCCAAATGCCCACTACCCAGAAAGAGCTTTTGAGGGTGGTATCTAAGAAAGAGAAACCTTGAAGAGAGGTGTTCTTTGCATTGGGATTCTGGTAGTGTTGGTAAGAGCGTGGTTGATTGTCTTTGGATAACAGAGAAACCTGGATTGTGCCTTTCCAAAGTCACTGGGATGAAGCTGGGGCTGGTACACTGAGAACCATCTGCTGGGAATTCTAAGAAATTTACCAGGAAGCTGTGACAGAGCCTGTGAAGTTAAAGTGGTGGCTTCTGGGAAAGCCGGTCAGGTACCAGATAAATTTTCTGAAAATGATTTCAGAAGCTGCCAGACTTGTGAAGGGATACTGACGACTCACATAGAAGAAGCTATTGTCAAAAGGCAACGAGAAATGAAGCAGGTACCTGGGGAATTCCTTAGCTGTCTTTGGAAGCACAGCTAAATGCTGTTTTGTGCAAGTGATCTTGCTGCTGGCTCTGGATAATGTTCTTAATTCATTTTGGGTGCTATAGCAGGACATTATAGACTGTATCACTTATAAAGAAAAGAAATTTATTTCTCAGAGTTGTGAGATGCTAGTCTCTGGCAAGAGCATTCTTGCTTGCTCATTTCATGGTGGAAGGCAAAAGATCAGGAGAGCATGCACAAAAAGCAGGCAAGAAGATAGAACTCATCTTTTAAAAAATATTTATTTACTTATCTGAAAGGCAGAATAACAGATAGGGAGAAATTCAGAGGACGAGATCTTCCATCTGCTGGTTTACTCCCCTAATGGCCGTAATGGATGGGGCTAGGTGAAGCTGAAGCCAGGAGCCAGGTACTTCACCCAGGTTTCCCACGTGGATGCCAATCATTTCTGCTGCTTCCCTAATAGCCTTAGCGGTGAGCTAGATTGGAAACAGAGGAATCCAGCTGGCATTCTGATATGGGAGGACAAGATTTCAGACCATAGTTTAGCCATCTGAGCCACAATATTGCCCCTGAATCCTTCCCTGTTAATCAAACTCATTCTTACTATAATGACATTAATTCATTCAAAAGAACGGAGCCCTTAGGTTCCAAATAGCCTTAAACACCCCACTTCTCAGGACCATCACAGTGGCAATCAAGCTTCAACATGAGATCTAAAGAGGGCAAACGCTGGGACTTCAGCAGAAAATTTGCCTTTGCTGCTCTGCAGGAATAATACTGTATCATAGGAGGAGCACATTGGAACCGGGAAGACTGAGCTCCATTCCTTTTCTGCAGTAGTCTGTCCCTTGTCCTCCACTAACCAGCTTAGTAACACTGTTCAGGCTGCTGAGGGGGAGGTCTATGGAGAAGACTCATCTCCCACATCACAAAGCAGGTGCAAGGTGAATTTGCAGTGAAGGGGTAAAATGTATGAAGAGTTACATGGGAGGGGGGAGAGATATGAAGACACTTTAAAATATTCATGGAAAATAAAAAGATATTCATCTGCATTAAAAATTGTGAAATCCATGTATATGTGAGAACAAAAAACTTAACATGGAAAAATTATGCAAGTATTTCAAATGGATGTTTAGCACCAAAATAAATTTACCTTTTCATTTCATTTTCCTACTAACTTTTTGAAGTGTCTTCACATTAGAAAATGCAGTGTCATTTGTTTTTCATTCTTTGGAGAAGAAAGAATGGATTTATAGAAAGATAATATGCTAATATCTCCCTGTATCTCCAGAGAAAGAAACCACTTACAAGTTTTCTATAACTAAAATGAACAGTTATCACGAAATCATAAAATTAATATGCTGGCACAAAGCACAATTCCAAAATGCTTGGATAATTTTGTGCTAAAATTGTTTACACGATTTCATCTACGGTTTATGGATGAATGTTAAAGATGATGCATCTAAGCAAGCCACTGCAATTGAATTTCTTAGACTTTATGAACTATGGCAAAACATTATTTCTAGTCCAACATTCTAATTTTTAGGAAGTTAATATAAACATCTCAAAAGCTATCTTAAACACAGCAAGATATCTTGAAAAACTGATTTGGTTTATTTCAGTTCTTTCAACCCAGCGCAGATTTAGTGCTTAATTGTCTTAAATGAATTGCACAGAAATGCAGAAGCTATGTATTAAGGACCCTTTGTTGATGAAGAGGATGAGGGAGGGATTCTGCGGATGAGTGACCTAGGTGAAGTCCCACAGAGGGACCTGGGCCGTGTCCCACAGAGAACTCTGGCTCTGACAACCTCACAGTTGTCACTGTCTCAGTATTCTCCACTTTCTGTTTCTTCTTTTAACACAGGGAAGAAGGTTCTATTGCCTTTAAAATTTCTGTGAATCAATACGTTTAGATAAATGCCAATTGATATGACATATGTCGGGTCTTGGCTATTTGATTTATCATAATAATCTCCAATTGCATCCATTTTGTCGTAAATATCAGGCTTTCATTGTTTTTTTTCTGGATGAGTAATATTCCTTCCAACCACTAGTTTTCTCTGTCCAACCGTAATTTGCTGGGCCTCTAGGCTGATTCTATAGCTTATCTATTTTAAATTGAGCTATTAATAGTGCAGGCTTTTATTTCATATTCTGACTTCACTCCTTTTGGATATTTTCCAAGGAATGGGATGGCAGAGTCTTAAGGTAGATTTATTTTTAGCTTTCTGATCACTTGCGTATTTTTTACATAAGGCTGTATTAACTGTACTACCACAAACTGTGTCCTAGGGTATCATTTTGTCTAACTCCTTGCCAGAATTTGTTATTGCTTGATTTTTGTTTATTATTCATTCTAAATGAACTGATTCGATACATTCTAAATGAGCTGATTTGATCGGTGACTTGTATTTGAATTTTCCTGATGGTTGGTGCTGACAAGCAATTTTCATGTGTCATTTGATGCCATTTGCATTTCTTTCTTTGAAAAATGCCCGTTGATACTATTTGCCCATTTCTTGGCTGGCTTGCTTTGTTTCTCAATCTTCTGAGCTCCTTCTATATTCTGCATATTATTCCTTTAGCGGATTCGAAGTTGGCAAGTAGCTTCTCCCATTCTTTTAGCTGCTTCTTCACTCTGTTAATTGTTTCCTTTGCAGTGCAAAAATCTTCTTAGCTTGATGTAATCCCATTTGTATACTTTTCCATTCATTACCTTGGGTCTTAAGATGTCAAATTGCTAATGCATGAAGGAATAATTGTCTGAAAGAATTGAGGATTTGGGTAATTTTCAGGCTAGTTCTGAATGTTTATAATAACCATTGGAGGGGATTTGAGGGAAAGCTGACCAACCACACAGCTCCAGGAATCCCACTCACATGATGAGGTGCAACCTGAAAGTGTGCTAAATGGGTCCCGCAGTGTTGTGCAGCTAAGCCCTTCAATGAAATATTAGCATCTCATATGAACATCTGTGTGTCCAAGATGTTCCACTTACAATCCAGCTCCCTGTTAGTGTGTCTATGAAAGAAGTGGAGGATGGCCCAGTAGCTTGGGCCTGTGCCATAAATGTGGGAGACTTGGATGCAGTTCCTGATTTCTGGCTTCAGTATGGCTCACCACTGACTCTGGTCATTTGAAGAGTGGGCCAGCAGATGGAAAATTTCTCTTTCTCTCCCCATCTGTCTGTAACGCTACTTATGAAATAACATGAACAACTATTTAAAACACTTCTAGTCATGTTAAAAATTTCTATTTGAAGATGTTTATGTCAATATGCCTCTGGCTTCTGAATATGCTGTGGTAGGAAAGGAGGAGACAGAAGCAGTGTTGTGGCTCAGTTGATTGAGTCGCTGCTTGTACCTTTGGCATAATTCGAGTCCTAATTCAAGTCCTATCTACTCTGCTTCTGATTCAACTTCCTGTTGATGCCTCTAGGAAATTGCTGGTGACTGCTGAGATGTTTGGGCCCCTGTAATCCACCTGGGGAACCTGGATGAACTTTTTGGTTCCTGACATCAGCCTGGCCGAACTCCGGCTGTTTTTGGGGCATTGAGGAGTGGACTAATGTATGAAATTTTTCTCTCCCCGCCCACTCTCTTTCCCTCTCTCTTACTTCTACATCTCTCTCTCTCTCTGTCTTTCCATGTCACTGTACTGATGAAGCAAATAAATAAATAATTTTTAAACATAGACCACTTTGATTGATTGCTGTACATTTTCAAGCAGCGTGCAGTCAAAAGACAAAGGAACAAAAGATTTACTATCCTAAAAAAGGTAATTGGTGAAATGCATCATTGACTCAAGTAGACTGATAAGAAAAAGATTGTGGTTGTGGATTTTGGGTGTTCCTGAAGTTAAATAGCAAGGGCGGAGAGACACGAAATGAGCATGGGGTAAGAGTTGTCCTAGTAGGGAAGCGGGCATTTCAATACGGTTCAATGCTGAGAACTGTGGTTGTCTGGAATGACCATGGGGTTGGGTTGAAGAGTTGGTTGCAGGGGAGATCACCACCACAATCGGGCAGAAGGACCCTGGGGCTCACAGGGAGGGATATGTAGACCAGGTACATGTCCACATCCCTCGCCTCATCTACAGCTGAGCATAGCACTTACAGGTTGTGATCCTTCTCGAACAGTTACTAAGCCACTGCTAAATGTTCTCCAGTCATCCCATTGCCTGCACTTCTTGTAGTTGATCACAGACATCAATCACTAATCTAATGCGTTGTTTGCACTAAGTGCAATGGAATGATGAAACAGAAAGATCCTTGCCAGGCGTCTAGAAGCTTCTGTTCTTTCTGCTTCTAGCTATTTGACTTGAAGAGTAGATAGCCCAACAAATCTGTATGCTTGTGAGTTACAATGTCCACACTTATTATACCAGTATTTGTCATAACTATCATTAGCTATGTAAACAGTCACAATTGGTGGTAGGAAATGGAGAAAAGGAATGAGACTCCCCGAAGAAGGCTACAAAGACTCAAAAAATAATCATCGATCCGTTTCTTTAAAATTGCTGCTTCCTGGCTATTCTTCAGCTCAAACAATAGTATAAAAGAATTGTTTAAAAGAAGGTTAGAAGGTCAGAGGCATTCTGATGCCCAGTCACACAGACCTGAGCCCATCTGACTTTTCTTGCTTTTTCTAGCTCCCCTGTGCCTGAGATGTTTAAACTCTCCCCGCTCCCCCTTCGTTCTGTGTGCTCATGCCTGGATACAAATTAGATGTATTGCTTTTTAAGGTCTGGCCGTTTCCATGTTGGTCTTACTTCTCTCTTGTATTTTCCCAGGAGAAAACTAAATGTTGCTATTCACTCCCCTCCTGCCTAAATAGCAATATGCATTTCCGAAGGTGGGACTTCTATCCTGCGTGCTGAGACAGGACTCAAATCATCCTGTAACTAAAGTAGGAACTGATTTTCTTTCAAATTTATCTGAAAAAGGTGCTGGTGCAATGGTGTTGTCTGGTGCATAGCTAACCTTTACCAATGCCTGCTTCCAAAGGCATAAGCAGAGTCTTGGAAGGGGCTCCACTGACGTCAGCCACATAAGTTGCCTCGGCTTGTCTATTCTTAAAGTTCATGCCACTTTAATTTCTCCTGACTAGCTCTCTCTCTTTTGTTTAACTGAATAGTGTCATTGATTCACAAGAGAATCACTAATTTGCGACAATAATAACAAAGTAAATTTTAAAAATAACAAGAAACTAAATTAGAGCAGATAATTATAATTTAAAAAAATAAATAAAATCAATATAAATTGGGACAAACTGTATCATTACAAATTAAATAGTCGTTAATAATAATAGTTAACTCCCCTCTAGACTATTCTGTATAAGGAAGCAATTATCCTTAAAACTGTGCTGTGGCCTATGCTTCTATTTTGCAATTAATTATCTTTTCTATGTTCAAATAATAAAAAAATAACCTACAAAAATGACCGCAGTACCTACCGCTCTGCTTTTCTGCTTTCTTAGTGCACGTAACGTGGATAATGCATTAAATCAGGTAAAAGAGACCTCCTTGTTCTCCATGTATTAGCAATCATTTGTGACCCCTCAGACACAATTTAGTGGCATCAAGCTGTAGCACCCACTTTTGTTCCTGAAGAACCATTACTCTTAGCAATTGTATATCATGATACTTTTATGAGAGGGCTATTATCTGGTGTAAATGGCAGAGGCCCGGGAGCTGTGGCTCAGCCGTCCATACTGAGGGTGCAGCCGACAGACTGGATAGAAGGTCAAGAGAGAAAACCAATTCTTCACCCTCAAATCCAGGACCAGTGCCTGGTCCCTTGGAACTGCTGACTAGTGGGGTGTGACCAAGACTGATTTGAAGGCTGGGCAGGTGTAGTTTTAGATTCAACACTCATCCTATTGACACTGTATTTCAACTTGTTAGTCTTTAGAAGGCGGACAAAAGATGGGCAATTAGCATAGCAGTTAATGCACAATGTAGGATGGCTGCATCCCACATATGTGTACCTGGGTTTGAACTCCCGCTCTGCATCTATTTCAGTTTCTGGCTAAAGGACACTTGGGAAAAAGACAGGAGATAGCTACAGCATTTGAGCCTCTGCTTCCCATGGGAATGACCTACATGGGCTTCCATGCCCCTGGTTTTAACCTGGCACAGCTACTGAGGGTACTTAGGGGAGTGAACCGGCAGGATGGAGGATCTTTCTTTGTCTTTGTCTCTTTCTCAGATGAAGAAGTGTAGCTTTTAAAAAGGGGAAGGCAGGGCAGTCGTTGTCCAACTTCACAGGAGTACGGCACGCCTTAGCCATTTTGAAAGTCAATTTCACAGCACCTATTGAAATAAAAACCCTAGGCTTTCCTTGAGCTACAAAGCTCACATCAGCAGTGTAGGCCTTACAGATCGTATCAATAGTGTGCAAAGTCGTGTTTACGTGGAGTTCATGCAGCATCATTGCTGGTGCCCAGGAACTATCAAGCAGCAGATGAATGCTCTGGTTTGCACCATGCACTATTGTGCAGGCCCCAGAACAAATGCAAAGAGATAGCTGTCAGAAGATAGGGATTATTGTTTTCTGTCTGGAAGGTCTTCATTTGAGAAATTGTTATGAAGATTTTCCAGTTTCAGGTGAAAGTCACTTCTGTATTTCGTTGTGATTTACGTCATTTTGTCACAGTATAATCAGAAACTAGTGCTCATATGCTTTCTGTTTTATAGAATGTACCATAATTTAGAGCCTCAGTGAATATTATTTGATTAAGTTTGGTAGACTGACCTCCGGTTGTCTAGAATTGAGGTGCTGCTTCTTCCTTAATCAGCAAGGCAACCCTGTGGATGTTACCCATACAGAAACGGGGTCCAACCACTCGCTCTGCAGGTTCCCCAGAGCTGTTTTCTAAAGTGCAGCTGGCAAGTCCCAGGGCAGTCTGCCCTGCAGACCAATATGTGTGCACGTGTGTGTATGTGTGTGTTTGTGTGTGTGTTTATGTGTGTTTATGTGTGTGTACATATGCTTATGTGTGTTTGTGTGGTGTGTGGTGTGTTTATTGTGTGTTTTGTGGTGAGTGTGTGTTTATGTGTGTTTTGTGGAGTTGGGCTCAGTGGTCTCCCAGCCATGCTCTGTCTCACCCTTGCCAAAGAATGTTCGATTCCCCCCCCCGTCCCTGGGTTGTTTTTAACCAAACCTCACCTCACTCTGTCAGGGGAGGAACAGGTTTTGTTGACTCTCTGTGGCATAATCATTTCTATTAAGTATTGAAATGTAACACCAAATCATGTTGGAGAGTAATCCAAAGAGGTGGCTCCTTATTGTAGGCTGGGGCTCCAAAATGTGATTGCAAACACACTTCATGGTGGATCCCATAGTAAACACACACACAGATACACACACACATATATACACAAACACACACAAATATACACACATATACACAATATACACATACACACATCTTTTTTTTCCCTCCTGACTCTTTTTTATGTGTTTTTAAAAATTATTTTATTTTGGTCCCTTCATGGCCATAAGGTAGCTTTTGCATGTCCAGGCATCGTGTGATCAACCCAGTGGCCATGACAAGGGGAATGTATAGAGACGTATTTCCTTTTCTACCACAAATCTTTGACTTTTTGCTCTGGCGAAACTGCCACCCAGCCGACTTTTTTCTTAAGTTTTTCAGAATGGTTAAAATCTAGGCTCCAGAATGATTAGCAACACAGCTTGGGATCGATGTTTGGTTCCATAATGATTTGTTCTCTGGGACTAAGACCTGAGCTGGGAATAATCTGCATTTCAACCTGCCTCTATTGAGAACTCAGTATCCAGAAGATGCTATGTTCAAATGAGGTGTCAATTTACAAAGGGATTAATTATAAAAGGGTAGCCAGGGGTTAGGAAAGCCACAAGGGAGCCTGTAAAAACATTCCTGAACCAATGTAAAAAGGTGGAGGAGTACCTACAAGACCCAATAGGAGAGAGGAAGAGTGACCTGGTGTCAGGGGGCAGAGCAGCGGAAGGCGATCTCAAACAGGTCTACAGAACACAGCTCTGCCCTCCCTTCCTTCTCCTGCCTGGTCTCCTCACTGACAGATCACAGCGACAGAGAGCCAGAAGGCTTGGGGATTGGTGCAACCCAAACAGGGCAGCCTCTGGAGGAATTGAGCAGGGTGGAGAGAGATGTGAGAGTGGGGATCTCGAGGAGAAAGTAGCCAAAGAGACATGACACCTTTCCTAAGCATACATCACGCTCTGTGTGTGCGCTGTGCACATCCATGGCCAACAAAGTGTGTGCTTTATCAGGTCAACCTCTGTCCACTACTGCAGCTGCTAAAAAAAAAATGGAGTTCATTCTGCTAGTTACTCTCAGTCATGTGTGACAAAGGAAGAGGGGGTGTCTACTAGGCTTAAGCCCAGGGGCTCTCTTACTATTATAGTTCCTAATGCTAAGATACCGTCAGTTGTGATGAAATTCATCAGTTTATTAACAGCTTTTCAGAGGAAGCAAGGGTGAAAAGAAGGAAGAGAGGGAGAAAGAAAGGAGAGCAAGGAGGTAACAAAGGAAGAAAAACATTATACTAATTGCGACCACCAATGGGCTATTATCAGACAATAAAATGTGAAGAAAGAAATGTGTCAGGTAAATTCACAAGGACTTTTTTTTAGCTGAATGAAACTGTTCTGTGTGATATTGCAGTAATGGATGCTTAACAATACACCTCTGTCAAAACCAGTACGATGCACAACAAAAGAGAACACTCTAGCAGGGTAGGGAATCTTTGATTTTTCCAAGGGCCATTTGGATGTTTATAGCATCATCCACGGGCCACACAAAATTACCGACTTAAAGATTAGTCAGTTAGAGATTGATTGAATTTTGAGTCCCACCTGCTGTTGCCTTGGCAGGACCAGACTAAATGATTTCACAGGCCTCATATGGCCTGTGGGATGGATGTTCCCCACCTCTGAAATGCAGTCTCTGGCCTGAGTGTGTCTATTATTGGCTCATGAACTATAACAAAGGTACCACAGCAATACAAGATGTGTTAAGAGGGGAAATTGAGGATTGCCAGGAAGAGAATTTGTGGAAATTCGGCTCAGATTACTTTCTCTGTAACTGAGATAGCTCTAACAAAAATAAAACCCATTAATTGATTAACTGAAAGATAAGTGAATTTTACAATAAAAGGACATTTCGTCATGACACCAGACTTAAAATGCTTTCCATCCAGTTAAGGCCTGGTGAATATGATGAGAATAATTCTATCCCAGGGAAACAAGCGCAGTTAACTAGAACATAAGTATTTCCATCTGACTATTCTGATTAGCATGGATTTCATTACACTTGTATAGCTTCCTTAATGCAATTACAAAATACACTATCTTCTCATTACACAAGGTGGATTGTAACAACAGAAACAGTATGTTTTCTACTTTTAAGACCTTGAATTTGTTCTAGAAACATTAATGGCAGAAACAATAAGTGTTGAACATACTATGGAAAACCTCGTTTTCTGAATATTCATCAAAGCCTCAGTAGAAATACAATTAACTATGGTGCCAGCATACAAAAACATTTATGTTTCATAGCCTCTTAGCCCCAGAAAGCATCTGATTCAGCTTGTTTATTATACTGAATGGACCACTTTCCAATTATATCTGTGACTAGAACTCAATGGCTAGAATGGATAAAGCCGTTTGGCTATAAGCTATAACAAGTCAGCATCCATTTCAGAAACCAAGCCTCATTCAGGGGCAATGGTTCTAATATTTATCGGAACTTGAGGGAGCTAATAGCTAGAGATGTCACCAATGAACCAGGCCTCCCATATCCATGCCCTGGTGGTGTGCCCTCCCACGGGATCAACAGACTGATGCACTTCTCACAATACAGAGTTGTGGAAGATCAAAACTCTTGTGTCTTCATCTGAAACTCCTAAACTATGCTTGCCGAAGCACAAGCCACCATCTAAAAACCTTCACACTGTTCTTTGTGATGGTGTGTTATTTTACAGAGTTCTGGCCACTGGGAATCACTTGAGAACTCAATCAGTAGATGGTTTCTCTCTCAACGCTGGTTTCTCTCTTTGTCTCCCTCTGTCTTTTAAAGCAACACATGAAAATATCAGAGTACTTGAGCATTCACTAAAGGCGTTGCTCTTAAAGATGGTAGGAGGCATTAAGGAAGTCACTGAGGAAATGATGTGGCATCCTTGGTCTGGCAACAGTGGAATCCTTTGTCAGTATCTGCAACCTGGATCTACAAGAAGGAAAAAAGAAGAGAGAGGGGAGAAAGATCTTCCACATGCTGGTTCAATCCCAAATGACACAATGGCTGGAGCTAAGCCAATCCAAAGTCAAGAACAAGCAGCTTCTTCCAGGTATCTCATGCTGGTGTGGAGACCCAAGGCTTTGAGCCATCCTCCACTGTTTTTTCAGGCTACAAGCAAGGAGCTGGATGGGAAGTAGAGCAGCCAGGATATGAACTGGTGCCAGTGTGCGACTCGGACACTTAATGTGAGAGGATTAGCCAATTCAGCCATCACACCTGGGCTAGTTCTAGGCCCAGTTTTTCAAAGAGCAAAGAAAAATGTTTTTAAACAAAAAAATAGAAAAAACTTGTTAAATTCATATGCATCTGCCTTGAAGTTGGCCTTGTTTGCTGCTGCTTTTCCTTAGCCTGGGGCCCCAGGACACCCTTGGGACACCCACGAATAGAGCCTAACAGGAGAGAAAGCTGACAGTCACTGGTAACTAAAAGTTGCCCAGAAACAGAAAAACCAAGCAAGCATCATTTGCATTACACCCAGGAGGCCGCACCTGCGTCTTCTTTTCAATTACCCTTCTTTACATAGAGTTGCCAGGAGGAATCCCATTTTGCCTCCCATCATTTTTCCCGTTACTTTTATTTATGTCAATATCCATCCCTTATGCTGAGTCCTCAAGTTGAAACTGGAGAATCACTACCTAGTTGGAAGAAAACGTTAAGTTTGCTGAGCCCATTTTAGGTTTTATTGCTCTTGTTTTCTTTGCAATGCCAGGTTTAAAACCGACACACATGGTAATGATGTTTGTCCTATAAATACATCCAAAGGAACTGCTGCTGCGTGCTTCTGAAAGTTCGTTCCTACACGCACCCAGCGATCCACCCAGGGATCTTTTCAAACTGCTTTCACTCCCCCACCCCAATAAAACATCAATGGCAATTAAGGCAGACAAATGACTAATTTGGGTGAAAGTACTTTCAAAGTCAAGGGATTTTAAAGCAAAAGTTGTTTCCAAATCTTCACAATTAGCTCTAATTGGCAGCTCTTAATTTTCTCCCTGCATGCTCTCCTGAGAGAGTCAAGATGCATAGGAGGTGGGGAAGCGTCTGTTCAGCGGTTGGTGAGGGTTCCCTGTGTCCCTTAGCCAAGTGGAGGAAGTGATGATGGCTCAAGCGAATGCATTTCTGACACCCACATGGGAGACCTGGATGAATTTCCTATTTGTCGGCTTCAGCTGACGCAGACAGCTGGGGAGTGAACCAGCAAATAGCAGAGCCCCCTGTCCGTGTGTGTCTGTGTTCCAAAGAATAAATAAATAAACGAATCTTTAAAAATGCAAGACCTGAGTTGGGTACTCAGGCAAGCCCTACTTGTCTGCTGGGAGTTACTCAGCCAGAGAGGAGGGGTATACTCTCCTGCTCTGTGGCCACTCCTAAGAAACATTAGGTTTTTGGCATCTCCCGATAAGTCAGTTTTGCTCTCATAACTCTTTGGAACTTGGGGCTGTAATAGAGATCATGTGGCTTATAAATGGATAGTTATTTTTTGAAGTGCTACAACTGGGCTGGTCAATTCAAAAGGAGCTGATTGATTCCATCTCCACCCTTGCATCCATGTCACGGCAATCAGGCATATGTGGATTTGATCACCTGCTACAAACATGAGACGTGAGGTTCTCTCTGGGTACTTGAGGATAGGGTCTTCTGGGAGTGATGGTCCTTTCCTGCAGCAAGAGGAAGGCGAAGGAACATCCTTAGTATACAAGGAATCCCATTTTGCCTCCCATCATTTTTCCCGTTACTTTTATTTATGTCAATATCCATCCCTTATGCTGAGTCCTCAAGTTGAAACTGGAGAATCACTACCTAGTTGGAAGAAAACGTTAAGTTTGCTGAGCCCATTTTAGGTTTTATTGCTCTTGTTTTCTTTGCAATGCCAGGTTTAAAACCGACACACATGGTAATGATGTTTGTCCTATAAATACATCCAAAGGAACTGCTGCTGCGTGCTTCTGAAAGTTCGTTCCTACACGCACCCAGCGATCCACCCAGGGATCTTTTCAAACTGCTTTCACTCCCCCACCCCAATAAAACATCAATGGCAATTAAGGCAGACAAATGACTAATTTGGGTGAAAGTACTTTCAAAGTCAAGGGATTTTAAAGCAAAAGTTGTTTCCAAATCTTCACAATTAGCTCTAATTGGCAGCTCTTAATTTTCTCCCTGCATGCTCTCCTGAGAGAGTCAAGATGCATAGGAGGTGGGGAAGCGTCTGTTCAGCGGTTGGTGAGGGTTCCCTGTGTCCCTTAGCCAAGTGGAGGAAGTGATGATGGCTCAAGCGAATGCATTTCTGACACCCACATGGGAGACCTGGATGAATTTCCTATTTGTCGGCTTCAGCTGACGCAGACAGCTGGGGAGTGAACCAGCAAATAGCAGAGCCCCCTGTCCGTGTGTGTCTGTGTTCCAAAGAATAAATAAATAAACGAATCTTTAAAAATGCAAGACCTGAGTTGGGTACTCAGGCAAGCCCTACTTGTCTGCTGGGAGTTACTCAGCCAGAGAGGAGGGGTATACTCTCCTGCTCTGTGGCCACTCCTAAGAAACATTAGGTTTTTGGCATCTCCCGATAAGTCAGTTTTGCTCTCATAACTCTTTGGAACTTGGGGCTGTAATAGAGATCATGTGGCTTATAAATGGATAGTTATTTTTTGAAGTGCTACAACTGGGCTGGTCAATTCAAAAGGAGCTGATTGATTCCATCTCCACCCTTGCATCCATGTCACGGCAATCAGGCATATGTGGATTTGATCACCTGCTACAAACATGAGACGTGAGGTTCTCTCTGGGTACTTGAGGATAGGGTCTTCTGGGAGTGATGGTCCTTTCCTGCAGCAAGAGGAAGGCGAAGGAACATCCTTAGCTAGACCTGTCCCTGTAAGAAGTTAGTTGCTGTTGTTGTGGGCCCTGTGCGATAGCCTAGAGGCTAAAGTCCTCACCTTGCACGTGCTGGGATCCTGTACGGGTGCCAGTTCTAATCCCGGCAGCCCTACTTCCCATCCAGCTCCTGCTTGTGGCCCGGGAAAGTAGTTGAGTATGGCCCCAAATCCTGGGACCCTGCTCTTGCGTGGGAGACTCGGATGAAGCTCCAGGCTCCTGCCTTTGGACCAGCTAAGGTCCGGCCATTGTGACTGCTTGGGGAGTAAATAAACAGACAGATCTTCCTCTCTGTCTCTCCTCCTCTCTGTATATCTGGCTTTGCAATAAAAATAAACAAATCTTTTTTTTTTTTAAATAAGTTGTTGTGCTTCCTACTTTTTGAAAGTCTAGAGCTAGCTCGGCTCTTATTTGCTTTCTTTCTCTGGTCTTCCAACCATCCAATTTCCAGATCTCTGTGTTCCTCACTTCTGGTAAAGTGCTTGTAAACCTTCTTCAGATAATGGGAGGTTGCTTGCAAATCATAAGCATTGGCTGTCTTTCTCATTGGAATAGAAACTCCGAATGTTGTTTCTTCTCTTCCTCTTTCTGACCACATAAGGCATGTTTCTCAACTTGAAGCAAACTGTTTCAATAGACAGCTCAAAGTAGAGCGACTTTCCCGCTAGCTTTGCGTGGAATCTGCTAGTAGCTTGAAACATTCTTGGGGAAATCTGTTGTTGGAATGAAATCAACCTCCAGAAAATGGGCATTTATCAGAGTAGATGCTCAAGCTGGGATAACTGAAACTAATAAACTGATGAATGATATTCTTACTCCAGTGGTAGCTGATAGGTACACATGATTCCTAAGTTCTTTCCTCAAAGTCTTTGGTATGTCCCATCTCGCTTAGACAAGTAGAAGCAATCCTGTGAAGAAACCTAGACACTCTTAGCGCAGCCCGATTTCCGGTACTCTTGAAAGGCTAGTTTTTCTGTAAGGTTGTCATGAAGGTTGTCCGTGTGGGAGTGTGGAAAGTGTTTTTGCTCATCAGTAGAGTCCTATGTTGGAGAAGGCAGGCTCTGTGACACCTGCCAGTGGTGGTCCTGAAACTCATCAGCTCCGGGTTCTTGGGCAAGTTTCTTAACCTGAGCTTCCATCTGTCTAGAAAATGGGGACAGCAGGGATTCAAGAGGCTTCCAAGAGGGAATATGGGAACTACAAAGAAATTGTCACTCCTGAGATTCTCTATTTCTGCTTGGATGCATTCCGAATTCCCCCAATAGACCTGTCCCTCCTCTCTGCGTGGCTCCTGAGTGTCACATAGCTTTCACTGGACATAAGACATTTAAGAACATTTAACTGTTTCCAAGCCTTTCTCTTTCTCAGCTGTGCTACAATCCTCTGTAGGTAGGAGTTTTGCTTCACATTCATTTAGTGTCTGGCACAGAGGAAGAACCTAGTATTTGAAGACTGAAAGCTAGGAAGAATACAATGCGATACTTTTGCCACAGGAATAAATAGGACAGAGGAGAGGCACCAGCGAGTATTTCTGAGGACCAGCTTCTGGTTTTCAAGCTGAGACGCTGTGAACAGACACTTCCTTGTCTGAGGAAGCAAAGATCCTTGCCCAGGTCTCAGAATGGACATTCTGCTCCCCTCCGTGGACCCAGCAGACCTGGTCTGTCTCTCACAGAGAGATAAGTGACTCCAGCAGACACTGTTAGTATCTTGAGCCACATGGACAGGGTTATTATAATGCCACAAAGAGACAAGGGAAAAGCTTGCCAGAGTATACATACTTCTTTGAGTACTTTTTTAATGGACTCACCAAGGGCTAGCACCTAAAGTTCTTATTTAGCTTTCATCAGAAGACATCATTCCGTTGGTGAAACTACACAGAGCAGTTGATAGGAGTCCTGGAAACATACCACATCTTCGTAATACACATCTGCGAGGTTTGTAACATTCTTAGCAATGCCGGTTATGGCACATTAGAAAGAATGCATTTTTATTTGGGAGGAATAACTGTACACTCTTTGTTGTGTGAACTTCACGCTTGCCAGAGGAAATCTAACGCCCAGCCTCTGCGAAAGAGAAAGGCAGGGAGCTTCGGAAAGGCTGTTGAAGGCTCCGGATTACAAATGCAGCCTCACAATGAGGTTGTCCTAACTGTGCTTTGAAATGGCACTAACTGATCGTTCCCATCGTATCAACAGCCTCCGTTAAAAAGCTCCTAAGGGAATATGACTTTAAACATATGGCCTGCTAGACGAATGACAAAAAAGCAATGTTCACTGATTCTATTTACGTTCACAAAGGAGCAGGACTGAAACGAACCTTCCTCAGGCTTGCTGGAGCCGATCCAGTGCAGAGTGGAATCTTGCTCTGAAGACCAAGCAACTCTGGGGCACTTGTCATTTATTTGTCACCTTCCTGTGTTCATGAGCATGTGGCAATAACTTGGCCTTCCTCTGAACTTAACATTTTGCGCAGGCGAGGAAACTGACACCATACCAGGGGAAAAGTTTTGCTTTTAAAACTCTTTAAATGTCAGGGCAATACTGAATGAATGGGTAGTGGCGCCTGTTCTCACCAGAGCGGCCCTAAAATAGTTTCCTGAGTTCTTGGCCTAGAAGAGGCATCATATTTAGCTTCAGATTCCACTTGTCAGCTCAGCGCCAGCAAGAAGTTACTTCAAAGAGCTGGAGTCAGGGAAGGGCACCAGATTCAAGCTCACTCACCGGAACTGTCCATCCACTATCCTAGCAGAGCTAATGGGCTGCTCCCAGCCTCTGGTTGCAAAGTATTCCCGCCCCTACATACGAGGTTTCCCTCCCCCCTCCCCCAGCCACCCCTCCCCCCTTGGTCTAGCCCCTGACATGTAGTCCTCTGAACTCCAAGTATTAACAGAGAGCCGCTGGGTGTAGGAGCCTGGCACCGGAGCTTTGGAAGGCAAAGCAAAAGGAGCGCTGAGCACGCGTCCTTGTGTCTCCCTTTGCTTGGGTGTGCGCCCAGCGGCTGCCTGGTGCACCTGCGAGGCCCCCAGTGGGGCGCTGCCTTGGCAACAGCTGCAGCAGCCGCAGCCCAGACTGGGGCAGCCCAGAGCCGGAGCAGCGATGAGCGGCTACGCGGACCACAGGGGCTCGGTGGACGGTAACGACTCCTTTGGGCGCGCCTGCTTTTTAAACTCCGAACCTCCTCCTCGCTTGGTTTTCATTCTCTCCGTGCCTGTTGATCGGTTATTTCCGAGGGTGGATGGGTGGGAAGACCTGCCTCCTCCCCATCTTCTTGGAATTTTGCGCCCGTTTCTTTAGCTGCTAGTGGTTTGCTTTTGTTTATTGAAAGAACTGACTTATTCAAAGTGCGGAGGTTTTACTCAGGCACGTGTGGGTGGGTCGTTAAATACTCCAGGTATTGAACTTTCACTGCTTTGCACGCAGCTGTGGGTTTCTTCAGGCAAGATGGGTGCACCTGGTCTGAAGGAGGGATGGTTTGGCTTCTGTTTTGGGCCAAGGATAGCATCATCCTTGGCGTCCTACCTGCACCCTGCT